>NC_080788.1:6614226-7286101 GCF_028018385.1 Neofelis nebulosa
ATGGAGAAGGATGCAAAAACATCTGGGAGAGTTGCCCGGGGCAGACCTCCCACCCGAGCGAGCCAGACAGAGGGACCCTGGGCTGAAGCAGTGTCTACAGTATGATCTAAGGTTGGGGAACATGAAAGACTTTAGGGCCTTTATTTCTCTCCTTCCTTTATTCTATTATCACTGATGGCCCATCTCAAAGTCCTTGAGTGCATCCTGAATGCTCTGCAGCTCCAGAGACCAGCCCACCTTAATCTCCCCTAAAGGGAGTTGGGGGTAGAGGAATGTACCCAGGTCTTCAAACTGCCCCAACCCCAGGCACAGACCAGCCTCACTGCTCATGGCCCCTCCACCAGGTCCCAGATCCCCAAGGCCAGAAACCAACTAGAGAGACAGATCCATAAACATCACCTTGTGAGACTTACATGATGGTGTGCTAAGAGCAATCTCAAGTTCATTCATTCATTCAATACTTCCTGTGTGCTGCCATATGCCGGCCCTGCTCTAATCTCTGAGGATAGAGTTGAGCCAGACAAAAATCTCTGCCCTTTGGAGCTTACATTTTTTTTCTTCTGTACTGAGGAATAATTTATGTACAGTGAAATATATTAATCCTAAATGTAAAGGCCTGATAACTTTTTAGAATTATATACATCCGAGTACTCACCACCCCCAATCCATAACTGCCTCCCCCTTGCCAACATAACCATTCCCCTGAATTTTTTCACCATCAATGAAATTTGCCTGTCTTTACACAGCAGAGGAAACAATCGACAAAACTAAAAGGCAACCTACAGAATGGGAGAAGATATTTGCAAATGACATACCTGATCAAGGATTAATATCCAAAATACATAAAGAACTTACAAAACTCAACACCCCAAAAATGAATAATTCAATTAAAAAATGGGCACGCTTGAGGTTCTCTGTCTCCCTCTCTCTCTCCCCCTTCCCTGCCTACTCATGCACACACACTCTCTCAAAGATAAACTTTAAAAAAAAAAAAATGGGCAGAAGACATGAACAGACATTTCTCCAAAGAAGACATGTGGATGACCAACAGACACACGAAAAGATGCTCAACATCACTCATCATCAGGGAAATGCAAATCAAAACCACACTGAGAGGTCACCTCACACCTGTCAGAATAGCTAAAATCAACAACACCACAAACAACAGGTGTTGGCGTGGATGTGGAGAAAGGGGAACCCTCGTGCACTGTTGGTGGGAATGCAAACTGGTGCAGCCACTCTGGAAAACAGTATGGAGGTTCCTCAAAACGTTAAAAATAGAACTACCCTATGATCCAGCAATCACCCTACTGGGTATCTACAAAAATACTAATTCGAAGGGATATATGCACGCCTGTGTGTGTGTGTGTGTGTGTGTGTGTGTGTGCGCGCGCGCGCGCATTATTTACAATAGCCAAATTCTGGAAGCAGCCCAAATATCCATCAATAGATGAATGGATAAAGAAGATATGATATATGTGTGCGTGTGTGTGTGTGTATAATGTGGAATATTATATATATTTTTTTTATTCAGCCATAAAAAGAATGAAATCTTGCCATTTGCCAACAACATGGGTGGAGCTAGAGTGTTATGCTAGGCAAAATAAGTCAGTCAGAGAAAGACATATACCATGTGATTTCACTCATATGTGGAATTTAAGGAACAAAACAAATGAGCAAAGGGGAACAAAAGAGAGAGAAAGGCAAACGAAGAAACAGATTCTTAACTATAGAGAACAAACTGCTGGTTACGTGAGGGGAGGGGGTGGGGGATGGGGGAAACGGGATGGGGACTACAGAGGGCACTTGTCGCGATGAGCATGGGGTGATGTACGGGAACTGTTGAATCACTCGCACTTGTGTGCTAACAGGAATTTAGATAAAACCTTAAAAAATCTTTCCCTGTCTTCAAAATGTATGTAAATGGAGTCGTAGAGCACGTACTCCGGCTCCTGACTTCTTTCATTTGTTTGTGAGAGCCATCCAGATTGACTGCATGTGTCAGTAATTACTGAGTTTTTATTTCTGCACAGCATTCCATTGTGTGAATAATCCGCAACTTGTTTATCTATTCCCTGAGTGATGGGCATTTGAGTTATCTACAGTTTGACATTTTTGTGAATAAAGTTGCTCTGAACATTCTTGTCTTTGGTGGACATTTACGCTCATTTCTCTGGAGTATATCCAGTGGTGAACCTAGAGTATCTGACACTTGGAATGAATTTTTTTTTTTTTAGGAAGAGAGCAAGTGGGAATAGGGGAGGGGGCAGAGGAAGAGATAGACAGGGAGAGAGAGAGAGAGAGAGACAGAGAGAGAGAGAGAATCTTAAGCAGACTTCATGCTCAGCACACAGCCCGATGTGGGGCTCGATCCCACAACCCAGGGATCATGACCTGAGCTGAAATCAAGAGTCAGATGCTCAACCAACTGAGCCACTCAGGTGCCCCATGGAATAGATCCTCTGTAATGCTCCCAGCCCTCGATACAGCAAAATTGTTTTCAGCAATAATAATGAAATTAATAATACTAATAATAATGGCAAGAAAGGAGACAGTGATATTTTATTTTATTGTACTTCATGTACATGTAATCACACTGGCAAAAAAATGAAAAGAAAATATTACCATACCCAAAAAAGGATTAATACTTTTAAAGTATGTTAACTTTTTAATTATTTATTTTTTATTATGATTATTTTTAAAATGTACATCCAAGTTAGTTAGCATACAGTGCAGTAATGATTTCTGGACTAGAAATCATTGACTCATCCACCCCTTCCTCAATGCCCTCCTCAATGCCCCTTGCCCATTTAGCCTGTCCCACCACCCACAGCCCCTCCAGAAACCCTCAGTTTGTTCTCTGTATTCCAGAGTCTCTTGTGTTTTGCCCCAGTTGTTATATTAGTTTTGCTTCCCTTCCCTTATGTTCACCTGTTTTGTATCTTAAGTTCCACATATGAGGAAAGTCATGTGATATTTGTCTCTCTCTTGACTAATTTTGCTTAGCATAATATGCTCTGGTTCCATCCACGCTGTTGCAAATGGCAAGATTTCATTCTTTTTGAGTAATATTCCATTATATATATATATACATATACATACATATATATATATATACATATATATATATACATATATACGTATACATATATATATACATATATATGATATATACATATATATGTATGTATATATACCACGTCTTCTTTACCCATTCATCCATCGATGGACATTTCGGCTCTTTCCTAAAGTGTGTTAACTTTTTTTTTTTTTTTTTTAATTTTTTTTTTTTTTTTAATTTTTTTTTCAACGTTTTTTATTTATTTTTGGGACAGAGAGAGACAGAGCATGAACGGGGGAGGGGCAGAGAGAGAGGGAGACACAGAATCGGAAACAGGCTCCAGGCTCCGAGCCATCAGCCCAGAGCCTGATGCGGGGCTCGAACTCACGGACCGCGAGATCGTGACCTGGCTGAAGTCGGACGCTTTAACCGACTGCGCCACCCAGGCGCCCCTTTAATTTTTTTTTTCAACGTTTTTTATTTATTTTTGGGACAGAGAGAGACATAGCATGAACGGGGGAGGGGCAGAGAGAGAGGGAGACACAGAATCGGAAACAGGCTCCAGGCTCTGAGCCGTCAGCCCAGAGCCTGACGCGGGGCTCGAACCCACGGACCGCGAGATCGTGACCTGGCTGAAGTCGGACGCTTAACCGACTGCGCCACCCAGGCGCCCCAAAAGTGTGTTAACTTTTTAAAAAGAAGACCAAAACTTTTATCAGTTTATACTCTGTTTTACTGTTCTCAATTTTAAACACAAAAATGCCAGTAATCTCATAAAATGAAAGAACTAAAGTACCTTAGGTTCTGCTTCTTTGTCTTTAAAATCATGCTGCTACCCTTCTTTCAAATACACAGTCAAGTGCAGAAGTCTGTCATACCATGGGGACTGGAGACAGGAACTGTAATCTGAGAAGGATTGAATGGTTCCAAACCTTTAGGAAAATTATCCTCAAAATGAATGCAGGTGCAATGGAATATGACTCAGCCATAAAAAGGAATAAAGTCATCATCCATGTGACAACATGGAGGAACCTGGAAAACTTGGTACCAAGTGAAATCAACCAGACACAAGAGGACCAATCCTGTAGGATTCCTTTTATACCAGGTACCTCGAGTCGACAAGGTCATAGAGACAGACAGTATATGAGAGGTTACCAAGGGACAGGGGAAGGGGAGGTGGGGGGTTAGTGTTTCATGGGTAGAGCTTCCGTTTGGGAAGATGAAAAGATCTGGAGGTGGAGGATGGTGATTGATGGTTGCACAACAGTGTGAATGTAATTAATGTCGCTGAATTGTACATTCAAACACAGTTTTGGTTTTCAATGGCAAATTGTAGATTGCATATATTTGACCACAATCAAAAGAAAAAGTGTCATTAAATAAATACATAAATGCACAAAGCCCATGTGTCTTGGGGGGCCAAGTGCATAACCAGACATCCTCTAAATTAACTTCCATAAAGAATGCAATGCTTACGAAAGCATTCATTTACATACTGTAAATATGTTAATTTGAGACCATTTTTAAAACTCAGTGGTACCATCAGTGAAGCATTCAACTTCAGCTCAGGTCATGATCTCATGGTTTTGTGGGTTTGAGCCCCACATTGGGCTCCACGCTGACAGCGTGGAGCCTGCTTGAGATTCTCTCTCTTTCCCTCTCTCTCCGCCCCTCCCCCACGTGTGGTTTCTCTCTCTCTCTCTCTCTCTCTCTCAAAAATAAACAAACAAATAATGGTAATTATAGCAATTGTTTAGAACTTAGACCAAAAAAGATGTGGGGGGGCACATTTTATCATCTTTTGGCATTGCTGGTCCTGGTGCACAGATAATAAAAAGCAGATTGACTTTTTTTTTTTTTTTTAAGTAAACTCCACCCCCAACGTGGAGTTCAAACTCATGATCCTGAGATCAAGAGTCCCATGGTCTACTGACTGAGCCCGCCAGGATCCCCTAAAACAGACTGACTTTTAGTCATTTTCATTACTGTCCTAAATTCTCTGCAACAACATACTCCCTTATTGGCCACACACTGACTGAACTGCAGCTACCCCCTCACTTTGGATATATGCCTAGGAGTGGAATTTCGAGACAAAGAGTAGGGGTATGTTTTCTTTTGACTGATTTACTCTCCCCTCGGGCAAGGCATGAGCACTCCGATGCTCCACATCCTTGACAGCTTTTCTTATTGCTGATTGCTTCAATTTGAGTCATTCTGATGAGTATTATAGAATCTCATTGAGGTTTTATTTTGCGTTTCCCTGAAGACTAATTGTGTTGAGAGCCCTGTCATATGCTTACAAGCCCTTTAAATAGCCTCTTTTTCAAGACTGTTGCCCACATTTTTGTTTGTTTGGTTTTCCTTTTGTTACTGATTTGAAAGAGATCTTTACATATTAAGGACACAAGTCCTTTGTCTAATGTATATATTGTGAAAGTCTTCTCTTGCCCTTTTACTCTCTTAATGCCATTTTTTGATAAACAGGTTTTTATTTTAATGAAGTCCAATTTACCAATTAAAAAAGTGCTTTTTATGTCCTGCTCAAAAGATCTTTGCCTGTTTGTGAAGATTCCCTCCTGTGTTTACTTCCAGAAGCTTTATTGGTTTAGTTTTCACATTTAGGTCTGTGGTCCATCTTGAACTAATGTTTATGGCATGAGGAAGGGATCAGAGCTCACTTTTTTTCCCCTTCGGAGTAGGCATAAAAACTTTGTGTTCCCCACAGAATTGCAGAAGCAATTCTATACCATATACGTATGGATCTACCATGAACAATTTTAAAGATACCACTTTCTACATCCTCAACCTCCCTAGGTCCTCCTTTCTTTATTTTATTTTATTTTTTAAACTTTTTTTAATGTTTATTTATTTTTTTTTTTGAGAGACAGAGAGAGACAGAGCACGAGTGGAGGAAAGGCAGAGAGAGAGGGAGATACAGAATCCAAAGCAGGCTCCAGGCTCCGAGCTATCAGCACAGACCCCGATGCGGGGCTCAAACCCACAAACCATGAGATCGTGACCTGAGCCGAAGTCAGACGCTTAACTGACTTAGCCACCCAGGTGCCCCTAGGTCCTCCTTTCTAAAATGAATCTATTGGGGCGCCTGGGTGGCGCAGTCGGTTAAGCGTCCGACTTCAGCCAGGTCACGATCTCGCGGTCCGTGAGTTCGAGCCCCGCGTCAGGCTCTGGGCTGATGGCTCGGAGCCTGGAGCCTGTTTCCGATTCTGTGTCTCCCTCTCTCTCTGCCCCTCCCCCGTTCATGCTCTGTCTCTCTCTGTCCCAAAAATAAATAAAAAACGTTGAAAAAAAAATTAAAAAATAAAATAAAATAAAATAAAATGAATCTATTGGTGGGGCGCCTGGGTGGCTCAGTCGGTTGGGCGTCCAACTTCGGCTCAGGTCATGATCTCGCGGTCCGTGAGTTGGAGCCCCGCGTCGGGCTCCGTGCCCACAGCTCAGGGCCTGGAGCCTGCTTCGGATTCTGTGTCTCCCTCTCCCTCTGACCCTCCCCCGTTCATGCTCTGTCTCTGTCTCAAAAATAAATAAACGTTAAAAAAATTTACTTTATTTTATTATTTTATTTTATTTTATTTTCATTTTATTTAATGAATGTATTTGGCTCTGTCATCAAACATCAAGCCAGTTTTCCGTTGTCCTCTCACTTACCTTTCCAAGTAGGGTTCACTTTTCACTCCACCCCAGTCTGACCATGGTGCATCATCTAGATGTGTGCAAACCACTGGGGACCTAAATAAACAAAGGGGCAATTAGAACGTGTGTGCTCCTGAGGGAGAGACCCCTTCGAAAAAGCACACTGAACATCAGCCGTAAATATTAAAGGGGAAGCATCTTATTCCATCGAAGGGACAAATTCTAGGTGATGAGGCATCTACTTAGCTTAGAATTAGAATATGGAAGTGAGATGGTTGTCACCAGCCTATGCATTAATACATCTGTTTGAAGTGAAAACTGTATCCGATTTTCCTTGGACAGATAGTCTAACTGGGTTGACTGGTTTGACAATGAATTCTGGCTTTGCCAATTCGCTTATATGGCAGAACTTTCCCATAAATGAAATCAACCACATTTGTAACTCTGAGGTTCTGAAGAAAATATATACAACATGCAGGAAACGATATTTTTGCAGCTATTAAAATTATGCTTAGGGGGCGCCTGGGTGGCTCGGTCGGTTAAGCATCCAATTCTTAGTTTCAGCTCAGGTCACGATCTCAGAGTTTTGTGAGTTGGAGCCCCGCATCGGGCTCTGCACTGACAGTGTAGAGCCTGCTTGGGATTCTCTGCCTCCCTCTCTCTCTCTGCCCCTCCCCACCTCGTGCTGTCTCTGTCTCTCCCAAAATAAACAAAAATAAACTTAAAAAGATTGTGACCAGGGGCGCCTGGGTGGCTCAGTCGGTTAAGCGGCCGACTTCAGCTCGGGTCATGATCTCGCAGTCTGTGAGTTCGAGCCCCGCGTCATGCTCTGTGCTGACAGCTCAGAGCCTGGAGCCTGTTTCAGATTCTGTGTCTCCCCCTCTCTGACCCTCCCCTGTTCATGCTGTGTCTCTCCCTGTCTCAAAAATAAATAAAACGTTAAAAAAAATTAAAAAAAAAAAAGATTGTGACCAAAAATTTAGATGTCAATTTAAAAATATGAGAGTATGTCGTTTTCCAGAATCCTTTTAGGGGGTGCACAAGCACGAAAGTTTGAAGAAACCTGATCTATAGGGCAGTGGTTCTCAACTCCTGGTTACAATTGGAATTACTTGGGGAATTTGAAAGAGGATGATGCCTGGGCTTCACTCCAGGCCAATAAAATCAAAGGAGTTGGGAGTGAGCACTTTTTAAAAGCTCCTTAGGTGATTCAAAGAGCAGACAGGCTGAGAACCACTGGTTTCCTCCTCCACCCCACTCTGTTCCACTCAATCTAAACCTTTTCCTCTTCCTCCCCACCCAGCACCCAAGGCTATCTCCCTGACCCACACCCATGTCTAGCTCCAAGACCAGATATTGCCTCTTGGACATTTACATGTCCAAATGCAACCCGTCCTAAACCAGGCTTGGCAACAATTTGGATTATGCATCAGTAAAAAATGTGGGGATGTACACCTCAGAATACGTGTATTAAAAATAAGCCATAAATATATGTTAATATGTTAGGCCCACCATTAAATGTCTATAAAATAGAAGTATGAGACTAAAAAGGAATATATATACAAGTTCTAATATTTTCTCTCCACGTCCTATGGATGACCTCTGTGCTTTTGCACATGCTGGTCCCTTTTCCTAGAATTCCCTTCCCTTGTCTTTCTATGAACCTCCATTCATCCTTCAAGACCCAGTATGTATAACTCCTCTGAGACTCCACCACAGACACTTCCTACCTCCAATGGTGCCCCCAGGAGGCTCCCTATAGGCCTCTGTCTTTTCTCTACAGGCCTCTGTCTTTACACCTGCCATACTATATTAAGGCATGCGAATGTCTCTCTCCCCTGGGGGCTCAGGAAAACATTGAGAGCAGCACCCAGCATAGGACCTGGCTCATGATAGGTTTGCAATAAATGTGTGTTGGATGATAAAGTGAGCAAAGAGGAGGTGGTCAAAATATCTAACCATCAGGGTAGCAGCAAAGGGTGGGGGGGGGGGGTTGGAGGAGGTGGTGGGAGTGGAGAGGAGGTTCTGGAAGGTCCCCATTAGAAGAGTGTTGACGTTTCAGCGGCTGGTTTGGGGGAAGCCCGGGGTCCAGGTCAGCACTCCGGTTTGGCCACACCACTGCATTCTGGCCGCACTTTAGTGCCAGTGGCAAATTCCCAGAGGCCTGGCTGTCCAACGACTCAGGGACTATTTAAAATTGTCTGGAGAGCAGTACCTCCATTTAGGCCGCACAGAGAACTCCAGACGCCCCCGTGGGGACAGAGGGGTCGACCCCGTGCAAGATCTCTCCCTTCGTCTGTCTGCAAGGCCAGGCCTGGCCAGGAACCCTGAGGCCACTGACACTCCTCAAAGCACATTGCACGTTGGGGCCCCTGGGGCGCCGGCCTGGGAGACCTCCCCCAGGGGGCCGAGGGTGATGAACAGGGCTCGGCCTATCTCCGTCTGTCTTGTCTGTCCCGGTGGGGCTGCCACGCACTGGACTCCCCACAGAGAGCAGCCAGCGCAGCTGCGGAGGCAAGGGCAGCGGGAGGACAGAAGCCAAGTCCAGCCCTCCCACCCCCAGCCCTGTTCCGCAGGAGGAACCTGCAGAGGTAGTACAGAGCTCACGAAGGACTTAGCCACATGCTCACCTCCAGAGCAGGGGCACGGCGCTCCGGCCAGGAGCAGGGCTGGGCCAAGAGCTGCCTTTTCAGCGCGTAGGTGCTCCGCCCCATTGTCTGGCAACATCTGGAGACATCTCCAGTTGTTTCAACTAGAAGCGGAGGGTGCTATCAGCACCGGCATCAAGGATGCTTAGATGCTTTAAAAAAAAAAAAAAAAAAGCCTGGGTGGCTCAGTCGGTTAAGCGTCTGACTTCCGCTCAAGTCATGATCTTGCAGTACGTGAGTTCAAGCCCCACGTCGGGCTCTGTGCTGACAGCTCGGAGCCTGGAGCCTGCTTCAGATTCTGTGTCTCCCTCTCTCTCTCTCTGCCCCTCCCTTGCTCACTCTCTCTCTCTCTCTCAGAAATAAACATTAAAAAAAAAATTTTTTTTAAAGGATGCTCGGATGTTGCTCAATATCCTGCAAGGCACAGGACAGCCTCCACCACCGAGAGGCTCCAAATGTCACCCGTGCCAAGGCCGTCCACACCTTCATCCTTCCATCCCTCTCCTGAGGCTGTTCCTCCAACCACCTCCCTGCTCCGCTAAACCAGCTTGTTAAAGCCCTTCACGGCTGACATCACGTCGCCTCCTTTTCCGGATGTGCCATTCTTTAGCCGTGTGACGGTAGGCAAGCGGTTGGAACCAGACTTCTCACCTTGTGGAAGACAAACACACGAGCAGAACATCCCTCCCGCGTGGTCAGCCACTGTGAGGAAGTGACACTGTAACACCCAGAGCTCCCAGTTCACAGAGCTGCTGCCGTGACAATGTCTGCTTCCGCCTTGCCCTGGACCCCTGCAATCTGGCTGTGAGTCTTTGGGTCCTGTAGCCACAACAGACTCTGCAGTGATGCGAGCTGACTCCCATGAACCGTGTGCACTGGAAACACGGGGACCCCGTCTTCAGGTGTCCGCGCCTCGTCTACGGAGGGAGGGAGTGGGTGCTGGCAGGGGGTGGGTGCTGAATACATATGTGCTGGCCTCTAGACCGTAGGGAACACAGAGGGCCCCGTGGGGCATGCGGAGTGTGAACTGTAATCAGGCAGAGGGTGTGTGGGAGACTCCCCTTGAGCCTATGACTCCGGGCTTGCGCCCCAGGCCTTGGGGAGGCACACTGGAGACTTCCAATGACAGCCCCGCAGGGCTTTCCTCCAAACTTCTTGTTTACAAATTTGCAAGCCTACAGAAAAGTTACAAGAATTAGTACGATGCACACGCATGTACCCTTCACCTGGATCCACCACTTTGGCCCCCTCTCTCTGTACACATACGCGCACACTACAGCTCAGGTCAAGATCTCACGGTTCGTGGGTTCAAGCCCCGCATCGGGCTCTGTGCTCACAGCTCACAGCCTGGAGCCTGCTCCCGGATTCTGTGTCTCCCTCTCTCTCTGCTCCCCCTCCCTGCTCATGCTCTGATTCTCTCTCACAAATAAACAAATATTAAAAAAAAAAAAAAAAAAAAAAAGAAGAAGAAGCCAGGCCAGTCGTCTTGCAGGACGTCCCTCGATTTGGGTCTGTCTGCTGTTTCTGCGTGATTAAATTGACGGTAAGTGTTTTTAGCAGGCGGAGCACGGACGACATGCTGTGTCCTTGTCGGAGCAGCCCTCCAGGCCGAGTGAGTGAGATGTCTAGTTTCCCACTATTGGTGGCCTTACTTTCGATCCCACAAGAGGTCACAGAGGAGAGAACTTTGCAGAAAGGCCTGCATCCTGTCCCTTCCCGGCAGGCTGGCCACACCGGAGACCTCCCCATGGGCATGGGGCGGTGGTACAGTCTGCGGCTCTAAGGGAACGAAGAAAGAGGATGAGTGGCCAGAACTGCTTCCCGGGGCTCCAAACCGTGCTCCCAGCCCCGTGATTCTGGGGAGGGCATGGCGCTCGCTCTCGGGGGCCGGGGGGGGGGGGCGGGAGGGGGGCAGGCTTTTCAAAGAGCACCAAAGAACAATGCCATCATCCGCCATCCAAGAAGCCACCCCTGGTTATATTTATGACCCTACGACTCGCAAGGGACTTTCTCATTCATTTCCCATGGCATCGGAGAGCACCTGCCACACTGTGTGAAAAGCATCGTGTGGAAAGCCTTAGAGTCATTCAGACCTAACCACCCTGGGAGGCTGCTGGCACACCACTGTGTGGGTGGGAGAATGGAGTCACAGAGTGGTGAAGCCGCTTGCCCAAGTACACCCAGCTGGCAGCTCTCAGGACCCGGCCCCTTTGAACTTCTGGGCTGAGGGGCTAAGCATCCGGGTGCTGTGCTGTGAGCATGACAGCAGGTGGAAGCGGAGAGCAGGACAGGCACGGAGGCACCCATTTGCAGACGGAGCCAACAAGGCCCGGATGGGCCGTGTGCACCAGTGAATCTGTGGGACTGGGACCGGCCCCAAGAACTCGTGAGTCCTGGGCTACTGGTGCCCTTGCCGCAACCTCAGGCTGGACGTGGGACCAAGGCCAAAGCTGCCAAAGGTGCTGTGACCATCTGCCCAGAGGGATGGGCACAGGGAAGGGCAATGACAGTGACTGTCTCTGTATAGCTCCCTCTCCTGTGCAGGGACAGCAGAGGCCACCGTGCCTGGAACAGGGACACCCTGACCCCAAACAGGACAATCTGAATCACCTCTGCCCCAAACCACACCACCACCACCCACCCCGCCTCCAGCCCTGCCAGCCCATGTAGCTGCTACGCCCTGCCTCTCCAGCTGGGGAGGGAACCATCCCAATTTGTCATCCCCATCTGTCATCCCCACTGGTCAGGTCACCCACATTTTAGGAGGAAGTGGCTAGCTTCTCTGGCAAACCCCTTTCTGGCCCGACAGACCTGAGCAGCCAGTTTCTTGAACCCTGGTCTCGGGATGAGCCCAGAATTCCAGCCTGTTGGTGGTCACAGGAAGTACCAGGTCAGGATGGGGATGTGGCCTGGAATCATCTGGATGGGGGGCAGGCGAGAGAAGAAAAGCCAGAGGTCAGAGAAGGAAAGGTCTACCTCCTGTGCACACTGCAAATCCTAGACCGGTCTGCCTATTCCATGAAGCCCACCCTGATCACAGCAGTGCCCACCAGGCTCTCCTCAGCTACACGGGAATGTCCTTGATTCTGCTTTGACTACCGGGACAAGTCACCTTGTGCCTCCTCTCGCATAGTACAAACTAGGGGGTGTCTTCGTGAGGCTATTTGGGCCTGAGGCTGAGCTGTGTATTCAGTAGGTGTTCTGTACATGCTTGATTGCTGAATAAATTAAGCTCATTCATTCATTCACCCATTCAAAAAATCATTAATGAGCAACCGTCTTGAGCCAGGCTGTCTTCTAGGGGCCCTTGCCCCTGGGGATTGACATTCTGGCTTAGGAACAGATAATGTGAGGCCAGTGCTAGGAAGAAAGATCAGTGAATGAATGAATGAAGTGGAGACTGAGGATAGGAGGAAGTGGAAAGGGACCCGGAGGAGAGAGCTGCTGTCTTTCCGCCCCGTTGATGCTGCAACGCCCCCATCACCCAGGGAGCATAGACACTCTGCAGAGAACCAGCCTCATCCGAGGTGGGGCAGCCTGCTGGCCTGGCCTTATCTTGGTAGCTGGAGAGAAAATGTTCTGGGAGGAGATTTTTTTTTTTTCTAGGTTTCTGAGAGCCATTCCCCACCCCCACCCCCACCCCCACCCCCCCCGGGCCAGGGGCACCAGCAATAAAACTCCTGGCCATTCGGGGGAAACTGAGAGCTCGGTCCACCACCAAGACCAAGGGGGCAGATGCTCTGGAAAGTGCGGCCGCATCAAAATGCTGCTGAGGGGTCATGCCTACAGGTCAGGGGCAAGGTGGGACTAGAGCCTGTGGAAGAATCCTTTCTTTCTTTCTCTATTTTCCTTCCTCCCTCCTTCCCTTTCTCCCCCTTTCCCGTCCTCTCTCTGTCCCTTCTCTCTCCCCCTCCCTCCCCCAATGTGACCTTCCCAGGCCACTTTGTTTACATCACGCTCCCAGCCCTCTCTCTCCCACTCTCCATTTTCTTTTCCTGCACGGCACCCGTCACCCTCACACACACCGTGTACTTCTCTATTGGTTTGCTTTTGTCAGGCAGCCCCTCCCCCCAGCAATTTCCATGTGGACGACGACTGACCTCCCAGCACCTAGAACAGTGCCTGGAACACAGTTGGTACTCAAAGAATATTCTTCTCCCCTTCCTTCATCCTTCTTCCTCTGCATCCCCACTGCGCTGTGGGAAGGGAAAAGGGTTGTACGTAAGACATATCCCTGGCTTACAGGAGCTCATGGCCCCCCGCCCCAGAAAATGGGTGACTCCAGAGGAAACTTGTGCCCCTACTGACTTCATCTCCAAACTTCCCCAGCCCTTGCCTCCTGCCCTCCAGTCTTCCTTTGCTGTGCACTTAGATGTCTTTCTCTGCAGCAGTGGGTGCACGTATCTGCAACCAAATCCTCCTTCTGCCCTGCCCAGAGGAGGCAAGCAGCATGGAGTGGTGACATAGGACAGCCCCGAGTTTGAATCTCAACTCAGTTTCATCTGTAGGATGGAGCTCCGTTATCTACCTTGCAAGGGTTCCATTGAGAATTAGAGCACATCTAAAGGGTTCAGGGGCGCCTAGGTGGCTCAGTCGGTTGAGCATCCACCTTCGAATCAGGTCATGATCTCACCGTTCGTGAGTTCGAGTCCCACGTCAGGCTCCGTGCTGACAGCTCAGAGCCTGGAGCCTACTTCAGATTCTGTATCTCCCTCTCTCTCTGCCCCTCTCCTGCTTATGCTCTCTCTCTCTCTTTCAAAAATAAATAAACGTTGAAAAAAAAAGATGTCAAAGAACAAGGATATGAGAAGATGTTTACAAAATATTAAGTGAATAAAGCAGCTATATGTCAATATTACAGTATGAATCTCTCCCTCTTTCTCTCATATTGGTGCTGCCTCTAGTGGAGGAATTACAGGTAGTTTTCTTGTTTTTTTCTTTGTGTTTTCTGTACTTTTTTTTGAATTTTGTTAATATTTATTTATTTTTGAGAGACAGAGGCAAAGCGTGAGTGGGTGAGGGGTGAAGAGAGAGGGAGACACAGAATCTGAAGCAGGCTCCAGGCTCTGAGCCATCAGCACAGAGCCCGATGCAGGGCTCCAACTCACGAGCCATGAGATCGTGACCTGAGCTGAAGTCAGACGCTCAACCGACTGAGCCACCCAGGCGCCCCATGTGCTTTCCGTATTTTCTAAAATCTCTATGTATACTTGTGTTACCTTTTTAAAGAAAAATTAGAAAGTCACATTTATTTTGACAAAATATGGACTAAGCATAGGTTTGACTTAAAGTCTATGGTTTACTCATGTCAAGATCACACACATTGACCAACAGACCATTCCCGATCAAGCTTAACGAACGTGTGAAAAACTTAACTGTTCTGATCATCTTTTACATATTTTTTCTTAATACCCTTTTTTCCTTTTTTTATTACAAAATTGTTTTAAGTTTATCTATTTTTGAGAGAGAGACAGAGCGCGAGCAGAGGAGGAGCAGAGAGAGAGGGAGACACAGAATCTGAGCTGTCAGCACAGAGCCCAACGTGGGGCTCGAATGCACAAACTTTGAGATCGTGACCTGAAGCCAAAGTCTGACTCTTAACCAACAGAGCCACCCAGGCGCCCCATGCCCCCCCCCCTTTTTTTTCAGGAATAATTTTAGATTTACAGAAAAGCTGCAAAGATAGTACAGAGTTCCCCTATACCAGGAACGCAGTTTCCCCTTCCAACGTCTTAACTACCCAGAGTACATCCGTCACAACCACGAAACCCACATGGGCCCAGTGCTATCAACTAAACTTCAGACTCTCTGAGGATTTCCCCATTTTTTCCATTAACGTCCTCTCTCTGTTCCAGGATACTATGCGTGGTACCACACGCTCAGCACTGAGTTGTCACGGCTCTCCAGGCTTCTGTGGTGTAGGCCAGTTCTTAGACTTTCCTGGTTTTTCATGGACCCTACATGACTTTCGTGACCAGAAAAAAAAAAGGGACGGTGGTGATGGCGGTGATCACGATCACTATCTAGGAATTCCTGTCTTGTTTCTCTTGGGGGCGGGGGAGGCAGATAATCCGGCTTTTTCTGTCTCTGGTCCCAGGACCAAAAGGGGAAAGGCACGCTGCGCGGTACCGATGGGATGCGCAGAGGTCGGGGCTCCTGGGCCCCTGCCCACCACCCCCGCCCCCGCCCCCGCCCCCTGCCGCTGTGCCCCGGTCCCGACGCGGGGAGCTGCGGGGGCTCCCGGGGGCAGGCGAGCCCCGAGCCCGTGGCTCCCCTTGCCGGTTGGGCGAGCGCGCGGGCGGCACCCGGGTCAGCTGTTCCGCCACCCCACGCGGCCGCCCCGCCCCGCCCCGCCCCTGCCCGGGTCTTATAAGCCTCTCCCTCCGCCTCCCGACGGCCGAACTGCCCGCTGCCCTCCCGGCCAGGCGCCCCCTGCAGCATGATCTGGAACACCAATCTGCGCTGGCGGCTGCCGGTCACCTGCCTGCTCCTGCAGGTGGCCCTGGTGGTCCTCTTCGGCGTGTTCGTGCGCTACGACCTCGATGCCGACCCCCACTGGATCGGCAGTCAGCGGAACGAGAACACCACCAGCGACATGGAGAACGAATTCTACTACCGCTACCCGAGTAAGTCTGGCCACCCCGCAGGCCCCGCAGAGGCGGACGGGCAGGTCCCCCACCCTGCTCAGAGCCCTGCCTGCCGCACCTGTGCAGCCCGCTGCTCGGGAACAGGGGGCGGGGGTCCTAGAGGAGGAGAAGCTGCCCGCAGCCCGCTGGCCCTCCCCACGCAGCCTCCCCACGCGGCACCTGCCAGTATCTGGAGGGCACGCTTGACAAATGGCCACATGTGCACCAACTCTTCCCTGTGTTGAAGCCATAGGGAAAGCTCGCCAGGGTGAGCTCATTCCAGGTGCCATCAGAGGCCCCCAACCTCCCCATCAGAGAGCCTTACTTGTCCTTGAAAGACCCAAGTCCCATCTCAGTCACCAACCAGGGGGTGACCCTGGCTCCCTTGTCCACCTGTGCCCGTACTGGCCACTTAAGGAGGTAGGTCTGATGTCAAGGGCTGCAGGGATGGCTCACTGACTTGCCAGTCCTGCTATGGGGAGAAGCATATGGGACCAAGGCACCTAACCCTCATCTGGCCTGGCAGGGAAGAAAGAACAGCCCTCATTCTCTGGTATCTGCAGTGCCGGGGTTAAGAGCATGCCCTTGGAATCACCAGACCTCACTCCTATCATGGTTCTGCCATTAACCAGGGGGTTGAGCCTTAGGAAAACATCAACCTCCCTGAAACTCCATCACATCTGTCCAGCCACATCTGTCCAGAGGGGGATAATAATAGCACCTCGCGTGCAGGCATGGGGTGAAGCTGGGGTGAGACAGGGCACAGGAAGTTCTGGCACAGTGCTGGGCTGGGCATGGAACCCGCACTTCCTAATGAAGCAATTAACTGGAGGTGCACAAAACACAGATGCCCTAGGACTCAGAAGCTGGAAGAACTGGTCCAAGGTCACTCAGGTTGGCCCAACCTCCAGACCCCTCAGCCCAAGGCTCTTCCCATGCCCTTGCGTTTTCTGATTTTGGACACCATCTACCAGCAGCCAATGACAATCATTCCAGCGGTTGGTGTGCACAGAGTCATGGACTGTTAGTTTCCGCGGGGACCGTAAAGCTCACGTGCAACAGCCACCTAGGCCGGCTGGCGTTCCCTCCATGGCTTGAAAACCCTCAGCGATGGGAGCCTTTGCTTCCAGAAATAACATTTCACTTAGCTCCAAATAAATAACTGCATACATTGAGGATGACAGCCTGCATGAACAAAGACAAGAGTGGGGGGCGGGGGTGCCAACTCAGTGGGAGCCGGCCATATTAAATGGCTGCCAGAAAGCGAATGCCATCACAGGTTACATTAATAGAAATACGGCGCTTAGCAGAAGGGTGGTTATGGAAGAGGAGTGTGCCCTGTGCTGGTCGAAACCACAGCCTCTACTGGGCTCCACTCAGAGTTGTATTTTAAGAGACCATGACAGCTGTGGCCTTAGAATTAAGACTCCAGATCCACTCTTCACTGCCCACCTTTACTCTCCTTGGACAGATCTGGCAAACGGAGAGGCAGGACAGCTTGAGACCATCCTTTGCCTGTTCTACTTCACTCTGGCTCTTGCTTATCTCTCGGCCATAACCAGCCCTTCAGCAAAGCACAGGGGACAAGTTCTCCCATGGGCGTTCATAGGTCCTTGAGGGGTCCAGACAGTGGAAGGTCTCAAACCCCTAAAATAGGAGCTACAGAGCCTCCCCAGAGAGGGTTGCGGTCCTCACATCTCCCCAGCTCCTATCCCCACTCCATCCACACCCACCTTCCGTGCCCCACCGTCATCAATTCACCCAACAACCATTTATCCATAGGGTGGCCACGTAATTTGTCAACCAGTGACACTTTTGAGAGTGAGGGAGTGGAGAGGTTGCGCTCAGAGTAATTCACCAGACCAGAGACGTAAATCACAACCGTCCCAACAGACCAAGACTCAAGGCCATTGTGGATGAACAAGTTGCATATCCTTGCTTTCTGACCCCGAAGGGCTCCCAGACTCATGGAGGGCACCCCAGCGCCTTGTCCTCAGTGATGTCAGGCTCTCTGGGCAGAAGAGATCTGAGACAGCTTCCTGGAAGGTGGTGGGATGGTGAGGAGGGTTGAGGCAGGGCAGGTATGCCAGGAACAGGTGAGTGGTGCAGAGTAGCCCAGCGGTAGGGTTTGTGAAAGGGTAGGAGGGAAGCTGCTAAGGGGGATGAGACAGCCCCAGCCACCAAGGAGGGCTTGGGTTTCTCCTGCTAGTTCCCCTTGGCCATCAACAGGAAGTGACAGAGAGGAGAGGAGTAGAGGGAGAGATGGCCGGCCTCCGGACTCCAGTCACAACAGCTCAAGCCACCAGACGTGCGTTCTCTCCTTTGACCTGCCCCCCCCCCCAGCCCTGCCAGGAAGGCGCTGTTGGGACCCCCATGTTATAGACAAGGAAACTAAGACCAGAGAGGGGGTGACTAGGAAACCAGAGGGCCAGGGCAGGAGCCCTGGACATCCGGGCCCGTGCTCCTGGACCACTCCCCTTTCTTCAGGTTCACCTTTCCCTTTTCCCCCTGCCCAGCCCTTCTCAGGTCCACTGGGTCATAGTGGCTGTGGTTCGGAGTTAGAGGGCACGTGGCCTCCTGGTTCAGGTGGGACCCCAGTGTGGCAGTTCCCAGGGGCAGAGGATGAGGGCACACCCTTGTGGTACCTTCTGGGTTGTTGGCTCCAAGCTGTCAACATAATGGGCCTCATTCAGGCCCAGGGGATTAGTGGAGCCTGCTGGGCATCTCGGGTTTCCAGCGGAGTCCAGATCCAGCCGGCTCGGGCTGGGGCTCAGGAGGGCCCAAGGGCTGCTCCCCACACACAGGCCCCTCGGCAGGCAGCAGGCACAGAGCCAGCTGGAGGCTTGCCCCAGCAGTGCCCTCGGAGGCCAGCGCTACAGGCACCTGCTGCTGAACACGAAACTTCCCCGTGGGCTGGTGCTCTGGGGCCCGAGAGGCCGTTGGCAGGGTCTGGGGGAGGTTAGCCCCTGGGAGTGATCAGAGCCTGGGTTCCTGAAGCTTCCCGGGAAGACTGAAGGGGGAGCAGGACACATGTTCAGAGATTTGGCCAAGGAATAGTTTCAACTATTAGAGCATTTAAATTCCTCTGTTCTCTCCCCACTTACAAGTGCTTTTCACACGCTCTGTCAGGCAGGGCATTTCTGTCCCTCTTGTGGTGCAGCAAGTGGACGGTAGACATTTGCCCAACACTCTCGGGGTGGCGTCCGTGACCCAGGCAGGGACCAGCTGAGCCCTCCCACCAGCAGCCCAGCTGCTTTCCCGGGCCTCTGCCCCATTGCCAGGAAACCGTGCAGTGATGGGGTGGTTCTGTGGTCAGCTCTGAGGCGTGGGAGAGGTGGGCACGGAGACTTGGGCAAGTGAGGGACTGGCCAGGAGGTCTCAAAGAAAAGTCTGGGCTAGACTGGCCTACAGTGAATGGGAAGAGGGCGGCCCCAGGTTGCACCAGGCGGGGCACCACCCTTTCTGTGCTGGTGCAGCAGAGCGGAAGAAGCCGCTGAGGCCCAGAGGCGAGGGGAACTCTGGCCTCAGATTTCAGAGATTTCAGGGACTAGGCCAGCTTCTCAGGGGGAGGGGGGCGGGACCCATCCTGGGGGTGAGGAAGAGTGAGCTAGGAGGGGGGTGGAGAAGGGGAGAGTGGGGTACTGCTGCCCCCTTGTGGCAGCTCTTGTGGCTGGCACGCCAGCTGGAGTCTTCAGCTGAGAGACCAGACTCTGGGCCAGCAAGACTGCTTGCGTCACCCCATGCTGGGGAAAGAGAGGGGAAGGGCAGGTATCTCTCCAACTTCCACTGTCCCACAGCAAGTTGCCAACTCAGTGCAAAACACCTGGACAATCTTGAAGGAGACAAAGAGAAATTGTAGCTGATATTACCCATCAGTTGCTAAAGAGCCAGGCCTGTGCCCAGGATTGGATGAAGTCATTAAATGTGCACCGTAAACCTCTGGGGTGAACACCACCTGAGCCCCTGTATTACCCCCCCCCCCCCATTTTACAGAAAAAGAAACTGCCGATCAGAGGGATTATGTCCTTCCTGAAGGTCACACGATTGGGACTTTCAAACCATTACTGGTAAAAGCGTTTTAGGAACTAGCACCAAACTTTATGAAACGTAAACTATTCAACTGTTTTATGTCTGGATTCTAAATTAGGACCAGTTTGGGAGATAAAGAGAAAGGGAGGAAGAGAATGAATGGGGAGGTGCCCAAGGAGAGGAGAAGGTGGCGTCCGTGTGCCTGAGGTGGGGGGAGAAGAAAGAGACACCAAGAAAGAGAAGGTCAAAGAGAGAGGTTGGGACACCGGAGGAGTCACAGAGGACAGAGAACTGGCGAGAGGGGACAGGCAGGGATGATGCACGGAGAAGGGGAGGGCCTCAGGGAGAATGAAGGCAGCCCCGAAATTGCAGTACCCCCCAGGAGGGCCCCCCCATACCCACCCCCTGTCCCTGCCCACAGGGTTCCTTTCTGCCACCAAACTGCCTCTTCTGAAAAGGCCCCCACCCTGTGTGACGCTGCCTCTTCCCAGGGATTCCTCCCACCACCCCCGCCAGCGCCTTCCCTGTCCCGTCTGCTAGCCTCAAAGGCAGGCCAGTTCTCAGCTTCTGTCTCCCCCTCATCGTGCCCACATTCTGACTCACATTTCCATCTGCGGGCCTGCCCAGTCTCACATCCCCGCTCCACCCCACACAGCCAGGCTCCGTTCCTCCCAGCTGCCCTGTCGACCCCCACGATCCACCACCGCCCCCCCCCCCACATCCCCGTGGTCATCTTCAACTCCAAGGACACCAGACCCAGCCCCTCCCTCCCACTCCACAACTGCCTCCGATCCCCTGTGTCTTCCAGCAGAAGCCCTGCCCTCCTGCCAGCTCCCCTCCCCGGCTGCTGCTGGAACTGAGGTCTGCGAGTGTCCCCTCCCTCTTTCACACCTCTCCTCCAGTCTGCCACCCATCCGTTCTCCCCAAGAATAACCATAATGCCACGTATGGCGCTTCACGCGCATTAGCTCAGATTCCCCCACGACAGTTGGAAACGTGATAAACCATGAAATGCGATAATACACGCAATCAGCTGCACACATCGTGAAACCGACACCAAGCTGCTGTTTGTTCGCGCAAATTCGCACAGGTCTCCAGGCAGGAGCTCAGAGCGCCACGCTGGGGTGAGACCCACAGCTCTCTTACATCAGCTTGCACGCCCCCTGCCCCGGGCCTGCGGCATGCAGGGCCTCCTCCCTCAGCCGCTAGCCAAGGGGGCTGTGGCCGTGGCCTGGGCCACAGGAAGGCCTGCGGGGGAGGGGGGGGGGCTCCCCAGACAGGGTCAGAAGTACTGGGGACCAGCAGAGTGAACAAAACCTACCGGGAGGTTTACAGTCGAGTGGGCTAGACAAACACACCGTTCTGCAAACTGTAATAAGAACCAGAAAGGAAAGAAGAGGGAGAGAACCCACTTCAAACCGGGTGGTCTGGAAAGCCTCTGTGATGAGGCAACATTTCGTTGAGATCTGCAGGAAGAGGTTCTGGCCGTTTTGTGGGAACAGCATCCCAGGGGGAGGGAAGGACACAGGCAGAGACCCCGGAGTAGGACTGAGGAACATGGAGGCAGGTGCAGCTGACACGTGGGGGGAGGGGGGAGGAATGAGGAAGGAATGAAGGGGGCAGGCCAGTGGGCCCTGCAGGTCCCCCCCACAGCCTTTGTTTTTTAACGTTTTACTTGGGAATAATTTCAATTTATAAAAAGTTGCTAAAACAGAAACAGCACAAAGAACACTGTATACTTTTAACTCCGATTCAGCTCCCCGCTCCTCCTCTCCCCCTCTGCACAGAGACGCAAACACATACACTCTTTTCTTCTCCGAATCTTCTGAGGGTGGGTCAGACACATCATGGCCCTGTCACCCTAAAGATTCCGGCATGTTTCCCGAGAATGGGGGTATTCTCTACAACCACAGTAATCAATTTCATAAGTGTACATTGTGCAATACCTTAATATACAGTTTCTATCGAATTTTATCAATCTAATTTTCTAATTAGTCTCTAACTTTCTCAATAACAACCTCTATAGCTCTCCTCCCACTCACCCCCTCACTGCCTGCCCCCCTGCCCCCGCCAGGCAAATCCAGGATCCAGTCCTGAGTTAGGTATTGAATGCAGTAGACCTATTTCTCTTTATCCTTTTTTAACCTGGAACATTCCTGCGGCCTTTCTTTGTCTTTTATGACGTTGATATTGCTCAGGACTCCAGCCTCACCCCCGTTTCTAACAGCATGTTACTCATTTTCTGTTTGTCTGATGCTTCCTCACGAGTAGAATGGGATTATGCCTTCTGGGCTGGAATACCATACCGGTGATGTGTCTCCTTCAGGGTATCACATCTGAAGGCGTGTGCTATCCATCTGTCCCTTATTGGCGATGTTAATTTTGATCATTCAATGAAGACCTTGCCCTGTTTCTCCACTTCATAATTACTGGGTTTTGGTTGGTTGGTTTTTTTTCTACCTTGTAACTTGTAAGCAGTCCATGGGGAGACTCTTGAAGACAATGCAAATGTTCTGCTCTTCATCAAAATTTCTCCCTGGATTTAGCACCCACTGATGGAATCTTTACTGTGAAAATCACGATTTTCCAACTTCAGCACTCATTCTACATTTAACCGTCTGGCCCTCGGCATTCTGGTACAAGCAAGAGCTCTCCTCACGATCTCATTTACTTCCGACTTTGAGTTACTGTTTTTGTAATGGTTTTAATTCATTACAGTACCTAATTATTTTGATGCTCAAACTGCCCGATTTGGCCACCAGGAACCCTTCAGTCTGGCTCCTCTGTGTCCTGTGACACCTATAATTCCTTTTAGCGTCTTATTTTTTGTGACTATCTTTGCTTCCCTTCTGTCCTTTTCTGGGAATCTAGAATCAGGCAACGTTAGCCCTGGAAGGACAGTTAAGATCATTCTAATCCATCCTTTGGTTTTATGGAGAAAACTGAGGCTGAAGGGAAGTGGCTTGTCAGGACCACACTGTGAACTGATGAAAGAGTTGGTTCAGAACTCAGAATTAGCCTATGCCTAAGTAACAATAATAAAGCAACAATAAATAATGACACTTGTCCATTTTGAGCACCTATTATGGGACCGACACTGTTAGGTACTTTACATACATACCCGCATTTAATCTCTGCAGCATTTGTGACTAAGCATTCCAGAAGGCGCTGAGACCCAAGTGTGTTACCTGACTCTCCAGAGTCATCTGTCTACCAGATGGAGGAAACGGGTCCAAATTCAGGTCTCAGTGATTCAGGAAAGGGTACTTGCTGGAGGTGGAGGTGGGAGGAGACCTTCACGGGAGTGATCAACTCATGTGCTTCACCAGTCGAGATGAGACTAACTTCTCCGTACTAAAGTGATGGAGTTGAGGGGGCAGAGCGCAGAAAGTCTGGGTTCTGGACCCTAGATTCTACGTGTAATCCACAGCCTGGCCCCCATTTCAATGCCCAGCTGCCCACCTCCACCCAGGGTGTGGATGGAAAAAGGAAGCTGCCATCTCCTGAGGGGACACCCAGGCCTTCCTTGGCCTTAGAACGAGTGGTCTCAAGTGGGAGGCTCACCCTGGTTTCCCCCCAGCCCAGCCCCCTCCAGAGGTTCTTGGGACAAAACGGGGGTGGGGGGGGGGGGTTAGCGTCTGTTCTATGCACAGGAAGGTCATTCATTACTGCCCCTGGCCCCAGGATCCGGATGCAGACATGGGAGGAGTGGGCTTGGAAGACTACTGGGTGGCCAGTGGCCCGGAAGACACAGGTTCTGCGCGGGGCTTTGCTGGCCCAGACCCAGGGCTAGGGCGGGCTAAGCGACCGAGCCCCCGGCTGCACTCTCCCCGCAGGCTTCCAGGACGTGCACGTGATGATCTTCGTGGGCTTTGGCTTCCTCATGACCTTCCTGCAGCGCTACGGTTACAGCTCGGTGGGCTTCAATTTCCTGCTGGCGGCCTTTGGCATCCAGTGGGCGCTGCTCATGCAGGGCTGGTTCCACTCCTACAAGGAAGGCTACATCCACTTGGGCGTGGAGAAGTGAGCGCGGGGCGGGCCCGGAGGGCAAGGGGCGGGGCCGGGGCGGGCTCTGCAGGGATGGGGGCGGCCCCGGGGACTAGGGGCGGGGCCCTGGGAAAGGGGGCTGGCCCGGAGGCGGGGCCCGGGGTGAGGGGCTGGCCCGGGGGCGGGGATCACCGGGCGAGAGGGCGGGTATGCAAAAGAACATTCGTCAGCCCGCGGGAAGGCCAAGTCCACAGAAAGGGTTCAGAGGCAAATGGCCATAAAACCACGTTTAACGTGCAAGCCCCTGCTGTCACATATAGGGCACCAACCGGGGATCATAGGCCAGGTGTCTGAAACTTAAAACATGCCAAATACTTGCAAGATGATTAATTCACTGAAGCCAGTTAATGAATCCACGACTTTAGAGAAACTGGAAAAATAGTTGACTAGATAGAACATGGTCGGAGCCAAGAAATTAGTCTTTTGTATAAAATCTTTGACAAGAAAGTCTCACTCCCAAAGCCGTAGATCCAAAGTATGAAAACACCTGTAATATATTTCATTGGCCACCACAGCCAAAGAGCTCTGGCTGAACGAAAAACAAAAGTATACAACTTTTTAAAAATCTCCAAAGAGAATTATTGTGAACTTCGCGAGTTGGCAAGTTTTGGGTGAACCAGTGATTGGGTGAGTTGGTCACTTGACAAATTGAGTTTTGGCAAATTGGCTTTCAGGGGATAGATTTTCAGCCACTGAGCTGGAGCCCATTTTTGGTGCTCAGGACTGGATGCTCATGTTGCCCCCAGACCCTCCTCCTGGCTCCTGTGCCTACTTGAAGAGACCTCCAGGTCCCACCTGTCACTCTAGGGTCATGGCTCCCCTACAGGCTCTGCCCAAAACTCCGTGGGCCCTCCTAAGAGGTGACATCCGAACTTGCATCTCCCGGCAGCTGGAGGCCCAACGTCAGATGGGTCTTCTGGCTGCAGTTGTGGGAACATCAGCAAATAACTCGGCCTCTCTAAGCCTCCATGTTTCATCTACATGATGTGGCCACTAACAGTACCTGTGTGGCACAGGAGGACATGTGCTGTACCAGGCAGCTATTTCTGTGCCTGGTACTTAGTAACTGTCATGATTCATTCAGCCGGGCCCTATGTGAGGCCCTGGGGACACAGCCGTGAACAAGGCTCGCAGTGAAGCAGACGCTCCAATGAACATCCTCTGTCTTAGGAGGGACCTGACAAGAACGGCCCCCATTCCACTCCCTGGCCCTACAGTCAGCTGGTCTCTTACTTCTCACCTCCTGATTCTCACACACACACACACCTGAGCGTGGGGCAGGGGCACTTCCTCTGGCTGCGAATGGCTTGCGGGTCTAGCCTCTACTGTCCCTACACCCACCCCTATTAACAACTCTCCTGACTCTGCCTCACAATCCAGGACAGCTTTGCCGCTGGCCCGGCCCAGGAAGGCCTGGGTTAGGAGGCACGTGGATGGAACCAGGGTCTCCTTTGGCCACACGACATCTACCTGGCTGTCTGCTTCTCCATCAGCCTTCTGCTGACCGGCTAGGCTTTCAGGGTCCAGACTTAAGAAGGACCTAGGTGCTCCTCTGCTTCTGGTCTCTCTGTTGGCCTTCCTGCCCCCTCCATCCAACCCCCAGCTCCCTACATCCTGCAGGAAGCCCTCTCTCTCTTCTCTGGACACAGATCCTCTCTCTCGGGTAAGGACATGAGAGCTCAAACCCAAGCAGAGCCCTGGTAACCAACAGAAGAGGTGTGTTTAGAGTGAGATCTAAGAGTCTGGAGACAGAGACCACATGTGGGTGGAGGAACCAAGGAAGGCTTCCTGAAAGAGGAGGCAGTCAGAAGAGGTTGTGGAAGGGCAGGTAGAGGACGGAGGGCAGGGCGCGGCTCCAAATATGCAGCATGTTCAACAACAGCCGCCAGATGACTTGGGTGCCTTGACCACAAAGTTGCCTGCAAGGAGGGGGTGCTGAGATGGGGTCACGAAGGAAGGGCATGGCCTCTGGTATGTGCCGTTGCCTTGCTGGACCCTTCACCTGGTTTTTTTTTGTTTGTTTTTTTTTTTTTTTCATTCTTAGAGTACCTTTAGGATGTTACGTGCCCTTACGACATCATGACACGGAGGCTCAGCAAGGTTAAGCCCCAAGTCCAAATCCATAGATGACCAAAGTCCAGATTCAAACCCAGGGCCTGGAGCACAGCTTTTTCTGCTGCCTCAGCCCCTCCCCTGACCCATCTCCCCACAGCCTCATCAATGCGGACTTCTGCGTGGGCTCTGTCTGCGTGGCCTTTGGGGCGGTTCTGGGCAAAGTCAGCCCTGTCCAGCTACTCATCATGACCCTCTTCCAAGTGACCCTCTTCTCAGTGAATGAGTTTATCCTCCTCAGCCTGCTAGAGGTGAGCAGGGATCAGAACGGGGGTGGAGATGGAAGGGCCACTTGGGGTGACAGCAGGGAAATAGAGAAAGGGAGGGCTGGGGAGATATGCCAGCTGGATTCAGTTCAATGTTGGCAAGTCACTTAACCTTCTGAATGTCAGTTTCCTCGTCTCTAAAGTGAGAGTAATGATATTTACTGGGCAGAGCAGAGGCGCCTCATGTTGGTTGTCTCCCTCCTTTCTCTTTCCTGCATATTGGGTGGAAAGAGTGGGTGTTCCTGAACATAGTTTCTTTTTTTTTTTAACACTTATTTGAGAGAGAGAGAGAGAGAGAGAGAACAGCATGAGCTGACACTGCAGAGCCTGATACAGGGCTCAGTCCCACGAACTGTGAGATCATGACCTGAGCCAAAATCAAGAATCAGACATTTAACCGACTGAGCCACGCAGGCACCCCCCTGAACATACTCTTACACACACACACACACACACACCACATTCACAGATTGGTCTCCCAAGAAAAAGACACAGTGTATTGAGGGTTACACATATGTAAGGAAGGAGCCTTAGGGAATATCCAAGGTGGACATGTATCGCTGCGTAGGTTGTGCACTGCACAACTCTAGAAGTGACAGTCACATGGATTCTGGCAGGAATCATGCCCCTTAAAGTTGGCCAATTCAATGAACCAAGTAAGGGGTGCCTTAGACCTCTGACTCTAGCTCAGATACTTCTTTGGTACCTTTGCAGGGGTGAAGGTCATTCAGAGACTTCATCCATTTCTTAGCCCCCAACTCCTCTACATTTGGACTCTGCCTGGAACACCCCCGCCCCTGAAAAGGGGTAGAGTTTTTTTGCTTTTGTTTTTTTTTTTACGTGACACTACATCCAGTCATTCATTTTGTCATTTTCTTCAGCCACCAGACTGACCCAGGCCACCATATCTCTACCTCTTAACTCACCTCCTAATCTTCATCCTTGCCCCACTCACCACCACAGGCCAATCCCCACCAGCAGCCATGGAGACCTGTTAGTAATGCGTATGAGACCAATTCCCCTGATTAAAACCCTCCAGTAGCTTTTAAAATTTCACTTCAAATAAAATCCACATTTGTTATAAAGCCCTACATGTTATAAAGTCCCTACATGTTATAAAGCCCTACAAGCCTCTCTCTCCAGTCTTATAACCTACTCTCTCCCCATCTTTCTGTGCTTTGGCCATACCCTCCTGTCTGTTCCTCAACACAGCAAGCTTGGTTCCCCCTTGGGGCCTTTGCTCTTGTCTGGAATGCTCATCCCCCAGTCATTTTCATCGCTGAGGTCTCAGCTGGAATATCACCTCTTCAGAGAGGCCCTCCCAGATTCTCCCCCCTATATAGTGTTGCCCTCTAGCTTACCCCCCTACCCCACCCTAGTCACTATGTCTCACATTGACCTGGTTTATTTTCTTCATAACATTTCTCCTTCTCTGATAAACCTTACCTGTCTGGACCATCCGTGTCCCCAGCACCTAGTTCAATGCCTAATAAGTGCTCAACAAATATTTACCAAGTAAAAACCAAGACTCTGAGTCTGACTGCACGTCAGGTAATGCTCCGGGCACTCTCACTCAGACTCCGAGGAGCTCACAATCTAGTGAGGGAACCAGGAAGTACGCAGTTACCATGCAGTGTGATGAGAAGTGAGGTCAAGGGCTTGGTGACACGAAGGAGGGTGCCTGAGCCAGCACGGCAGGTCAGGGAGTCTTCCTGGAGGAAGAGACGTCAAAGCTAGAAGTCAAGGAGAAAACAACCAGGCAAAGGGGTGAGGCAGAGGGAAACAGTGCAAAGGCCTTGAGGGAGGCCCACAGTGAGTGGTCTCTGGTGGCTCCATCTGGTGGAAGGAGGGTGTGCTGGGGGAGGGCTTGGGGGGGTAATGGTGGAGGAAGGGGGGCAGGACACAGATCATCAAGGCTCCGGGAGATGGTGTTGAAGAGTCAGGAGGGCAACTTTGTCATGACGGCAGTGGGGAGCTATGGAGAGTTTCAGATGGGGGAGTGGCACGGCCAGACACAGGTAATAGAAATGCCACTTCGGCTCTGGTGAGGACAATGGCTGGGATCAGGGAGCCCTGTTAAGAGGCTGTCCGAGTCACCCTGGTGAGAGATCATGGGACTGGGGCTGGGGGTAGTACCAAGAGAAGGAAGTGATTCAACAGATAGAAAGGAGGGGAATGCACAGGCCTTAGGGACTGGGTGTGGTGGGAGGCGTGAGAAAGAAAGAAGCAAGGCTAGGCGAGGGGTGGGCAGTGGGGCCAATGGGCATGATCTGAAACAGTGAGAATCCACAGTCTTGGGCATGAGTCAAGAGACCCTGAAAAATCCCCCCAATCTGCTACAGAAATTTGGTGTGTGGTTTTTTGTTTTTGTTTTTTTGAGAGAGAGGGGGTGGGGGGAGAGGGAGAGAGGGAGAGGGAGAGAGGGAGAGAGGGAGAGAGGGAGAGAGGGAGAGAGGGAGAGAGGGAGAGAGGGAGAGAGGGAGAGAGGGAGAGAGGGAGAGAGGGAGAGAGGGAGAGAGGGAGAGAGAATCCCAACCAGGCTGTCAGCACAGAGCCTCACTCAGGGCTTGATCTCACGAACCGGGAGATCGTGACTGGAGCTAAAAATCAACAGTCGGACGCTTAACAGCCTGAGCCACCCAGGCTCCCGCTACAGAAATTCTTTTAATGCCTGACAGTCTTCAGGCCTGTCTCTGTGCCAAGTTAAAATACATCACTGCTGACATGTCAGGAGCACTTGCCCTTGGCTGAGCCCTGCTCTGAATACTTTACGTGGCTTATCTCAATCCTCATCTCTGAGAAAGGCACAATTATTACCTCCACTTTACAGATGAGAAAGCTGAGACTCAGAAAGGTCATGAGGGCTCATCCCAGGTCCCAGGGTGCTGGGAGAGGCACCCACCAGGCCGGGAACCAGGAAATCCAGGCCTGTCAACAACCCCACCACTAAGCTCTGTGACCTTGGACCATACACTTACCTCTCTGGCTTGATTTCCCCATCTAAAGTGAAGGAACAAGTCTGTGATTGATTGGAATTTCCCCCCAACATGGGTTCTGAGTGGGGAGGAAGAGGAGGCTGGAGAGAGGGGAGGGGGGCACGCGGAGGAAGGCTAAGTCCAGGAAGCACCTGTTGAATGCCAGGCTCTCACCGGGCGCTTTACACAAGTTGTCTGATTTAACCCTCGAGACGGCCCTGCTAAGTCACCGCCCTCTCCCCCACTTTGTAAATGAGGAGCTTCAGACCTAAAGAAATCCAGAGGCATGGAGTGGGGGAGGGCAGGAAGGGACAGAAGAGGAAGAAACCTCCCTACGTGCTCTGACTGTGGGAGACAGGAGACAGGAGGGTGGGGATGGGGTGGGTGGTGGAAGGTCAGCTGGGAGGTCATAGGGTAAGGTCAGCTGGGAGGTCATAGGCAGGATGCTGGCAGTCTAGATCGAGTGGTGCTGGGCCAGGAGTGGCTGCGTAGAAAGACATATGGAGGGGGTAGGGCCCAGGGGGGAAGGGAAGGGCTCCCAGGAATGAAGATAAGGCAGAAGCTAGTGACCAACTAGGTGGCAAACTAGGGGGGTGCCCTAGGTTCTAGGTGTGCTTCGCCTCTTCCCGCTGGGTGACTGGTCAAGGTCCTCTCCAAGGCTGGGTTTCCCGATCTGGGCACAGTCCCATCTGCTGGGTGAGGATACTCTGGCATTTTGCCGACGGGCTCACAGCCTGGGTTCAGGGATCCCTGCTTTCTCCTCTTCCAAACTGATTGGCCTGTGGGGGGCCCGGGCTCCCATCTTGCAGCTTGTGGAATCAGAGACAGATGGACCTGTGTGTGTGTGTGTGTGTGTGTGTGTGTGTGTGTGTGTGTGTGTGTGGCGGGGAAGGAAAGTGCTCACAGGTGGGAGGGAGAGACAGTATCAGAGCCTCACCGATCCCTGTACCCCAGGTGAAGGATGCAGGGGGCTCTATGACCATCCACACATTTGGTGCCTACTTTGGGCTCACAGTGACCTGGATCCTCTATCGACCCAGCCTACATCAGAGCAAGGAGAGGCAGAGCTCTGTGTACCACTCGGACCTCTTCGCCATGATTGGTGAGGGCTGCTAGAAGGACTGAGGGCCACCGTGATGGGTGAAGGTGGCCATGATGGATAAGGGCCATCATGATGACTGAGGGCTGCCATGATGGGTGAGGACCACCATGAGGAGTGAGAACCACCATAATGGGTGAGGGTCTCCATGAGGAGTTCAGGTTCCCGTAACTATGCCTGATCTCCATGTGGTCTGGAGGGTGGTAGCCAGTTCCTCTGGGGAAAGGGCAGAGGGGGTTGCCTGTAGACATCTCCAGGATCCCAGATGATGGTCCCTTTTTCCCAGGGGGCTGGAAGAAGTTGGTCACTCATCCTGTTTTCCCTAGGATGCCCTAAGGCAGACAAAGTGGAACTGGTGACTCCATCCCCTGGGTCAGGGCAAAGTGCGAATTCCTACTTCCTGTGTCCATTCATTCCAGAGAACACGTGTCAATCACCCACTCTGGTCTCCTAAAACCCAGCCCTGCCTTCAAGGGATTATTACCAGATAATCTCCCAACAGTGGGGGGAAAGATTCTCCCTCACGGTGCTGTGGGAGCAAGGTGGGAGGCATTTAGCCCAGTTACGGGGTCAGGCTACACTTTCTGGAGCAGAATCAGGAAGTAAGGAAGGCAGGGAGGATGTCGTAGGAAGAGCCCCCAGCATGAGTAAGGCTGTAGGGTGGGAAGCTGCTGGGGCACGGGAGTCATCTGAGGTCTCTGGAACTAAAAAGGGCAGGAGGTCTGCCTAAGTTCTGTTGGGCTCATCTAACACCTCTTCTCCCGGGCCCACCGGCCCTGTCTGGTCTGGCTAGGCACCCTCTTCCTGTGGATGTACTGGCCCAGCTTCAACTCAGCTGTGTCCAAACACGGAGACGCCCAGCACCGAGCTGCCATCAACACCTACTGCTCCTTGGCAGCCTGCGTGCTCACCTCGGTGGCACTGTCCAGCGCCTTGCACAAGAAGGGCAAGCTGGACATGGTGAGCCAGGGGGGCGGGGAGCGTAGGGAGCCCAGGGAGGGGGGAGGTGCAGCTCTGACCGCCTGTGCCCATTGGCCACTGATCACCACGCCCTTCCAACAACTCCTTGAGGCTCACAGCATCAGGATTATCACACCCACCCTGCAGAGGAAGAAACTGAGGCTCGGGGACAAATGATTTGCTTGGATTACATAGCTGGGTTTTGGCATAGCCCAGAACCAGATTCTCAGAGATTGTTGATCTCTGAGCAGCTCCTCCTCCTCATTCTCTTCCCCCGCAGCCTGGGGTGCTGACAGCCGTTCTGGGCTGAGCACCCCATCAGACCTGCCCCGTAGGGTTGCCAGAGGCACCTCCTTCTACCAGGCTTCTGATCTTCCAAACACTGGCCCTCAGTCTCTCTTTTTTTTTTTTTTTTTTTAAGTTTGAGATGGGGGGGAGAGAGAGAGAGAGAGAGAACGAGAGTGCATAAGTGGAGGAGGGGCAGAGAGAGAGAGGGAGAGAGACAGAATCCCAAGCAAGCTCTGCACTGTCAGCACAGAGCCCGATGTGGGGCTCGAACTCATGAATCATGAGATCATAACCTGAGCCGAGATCAAGAGTCAGATGCTTGGGGCACCTGGGTGGCTCAGTCGGTTAAGCGTCCGACTTCGGCTCAGGTCATGATCTCGCAGTCTGTGAGTTCGAGTCCCGCGTTGGGCTCTGTGCTGATGGCTCGGAGCCTGTTTCAGATTCTGTGTCTCCCTCTCTCTGACCCTCCCCCATTCATGCTCTGTCCCTCTCTGTCTCAAAAATAAACGTTAAAAAAAAAATTAAAAAAAAAAAAAAGAGTCAGATGCTTAACCGACTGAGCTACCCAGGAGCCTGAGCCTTCTTAAAGCAACCTCCACCTGCATCATCCCATACCCTCAGAAAGGAAACCCCTTTGATGCTTGTCCACACCCCTGGGAGGTTGGTGGGGGGATATGGTTTCCCGGTGTCCTTCCTGTCACATCCCCGGGACAGACTGTTCTGTCATTAGTGGGGAGGGGCCAAAGCCCATAGATGGTGGTATATTCTTCTATAAAAAGAAGACCACCTCTCTATCTCATAGTCTGACGCTAGCTTCTTGACACGGGTATATGTGTGCTGGGACACTGCCATGACCCCTGGGTACACTGGACAGCCGCCACACAGAGAGGTCGGGACTCACACATCAGAGGGAAGAGAATCAGACACAGGGATGTGGGCACAGCTGTGTGCTCCCAACACCCCCACGCAGACAAGGGCACGGAATGAGGTCAAGGTCAGGGGCTCTGGCTCCACACAGACCCGGATCGACTTACCTTTCTGCCTCTTGCTAGCCGTGTGGTCTTTAACAAGCCACATCACCTCCCTGCACCTCAACTCCCTCCTCTGCACAAGCATCAAAAGATAACGGTCCTTACCTCCTGGGCTTGTTGTAGAGACGGACTGAAATCATCCCCGCAGCCGGCAACACAGTACCCGGTGCAGGTAGGCCTGGGGCCGTCATAGGCCCACGGGCTCTGGCTCGGGGGTTTGCGCACGAACAGGCCTGATGTCGGCCTACGTCACGGGGAGACCATCAGACATGCAAACCTGCGCACGCAGGTTCACAGGGGACACGCAGACATGCCAATAGGTCTCACCGGCAGGGACACATGATCTGTGCCCACGCACAGTGCCCAGGCTGCTGGTGCAGAGAACACAGGAGCTAGGCCCGGGGCCCTCTGCAGGCTCCTGGCTGGCTGAGACGCACTGTGAGTCACCCTTGCCTCCGGGAGCCAGAGCGTGGGGGGTGCAGGCTCCGGGAGAGGACTGAGCTCTGGCCCTCCCTACCCAGGTGCACATCCAGAACGCCACACTTGCGGGAGGGGTGGCCGTGGGCACCGCTGCCGAAATGATGCTCATGCCGTACGGCTCCCTCATCGTCGGCTTCATCTGCGGCATTGTCTCCACCCTGGGCTTTGTGTACCTGACGGTGAGGGCCCCCCGCCAGGGCAGAGGGCCGGGGAACCCCGGGGTCTGTGTTTCTAACTGGCAGGGGTGGGGAGGTCTGGGGGCTGGAGGGTGCTGGGTCTCTGGGTATTTGGGGCCTCTGGAATCCCGGCCTCCCCACACCCCTGCCACGGCTAAGGGCCCGAGCAACACCCTTCTCCCCTCTCCAGCCATTCCTGGAGTCACGGCTGCGGATCCAGGACACGTGTGGCATTCACAACCTGCACGGCCTCCCGGGCATCATAGGCGCCATTGTGGGTGCAGTGACAGCATCCTGCGCCAATGCTAAGGTGTATGGAATAAAAGGGTAAGTATGGAGGAGGTACAGGGAGCCCGGGCTCCCTCCTTCCTTCTCCATTCCTCCTTCCTGCTGTTCTGGGGTCCAACGTTGTATCTCTACCCCTAGCCTTCCCTAATCTGAACCACCGTCCGTGGGTCTCTCTCCCGAACCTCCGTCCTTCTTCAGGAGTCTTAGAGACCATCTGATCTGTCCAGTGCACATGGGGAGGCTCAGGCCAGGGTTTACTGAGACTTGGTGCCCATTCACATTTGTGGGGCGACAGCAAGTGCTTCCTTGGCCTCTCTGTGGAGCCCTGACCTGCTCTCTGTCTCCCCTTGGCCTCTCTGTGGAGCCCTGACCTGCTCTCTGTCTCCACTCGAGGCTTGCCAATTTCTTTGGCTTTGATGGTTTCAAGACTTCCTGGGACTCAAGCATGCAGGGCAAGTTTCAGGCTGCTGGTCTCTTCGTGTCCCTGGCCATAGCCCTGGTGGGCGGCATCATCGTGGGTGAGTGGGAGCGTCTGGGCCAGAGAAGGTGGGGCCGCTGCGCGTGGGGGACCCACCAGCACGTACCAGAGGTCAGCTTGGAGGACCCAAGAATCCTGTGCGCTTGTGGCTGTGGGATTGGGTTGGGTTGGGGGTTGGGGGGGAGCTTCCCATCTGTGGGAAAGGGCTGGGTAGGCAGAGAGGAAGTGGTTCCTGACCTCCTGTGACCCCCAACTTTCTTTAGGGGTCATTTTGAAATTGCCATTCTGGGGACAACCTGCTGATGAGAATTGCTTTGAGGATTCAGTCTACTGGGAGGTGAGTTCCTGGAACTTGTTCTCCTGCCCAAAGGGGGTTCTGCCCTTCTCCACATACCCTACTCACGTCAGCTGGGCTGGGTCCTGAGGAGCCGGAAGCTGAAGGTGAGGGACAGAGCCCTGCGTCACCTTACTCCTCCAACGGGAGACTGTGTCTCCTGGGGCGGGGGCGGGCTGAAGGCTTTATTCTAGAGCCGTAATTCCTAAAGTATGGCCCCCTGTGCTCCCCAGAGGCAGCAGCACCTGGGAACTTGTTAGGAATACAAATTTCTTGAATCGTACCCAGTCCTCCTGAATCCAAAATTCAGGGGGGAGGCTCAGCACTGTGTTTCAACAAGCCCTCCCCGTGATTCTGATGAAACGCACACCCGCCTCTGAGAACCACGACCTTTCTGTGTGCATTGGAATCACCCGGGGAGCCTTAAAGGTTCTCCAAGCCCCACGAGGCTCCGAGTTCATTGGTTTGGGGGTAGGGCCTGGACATTAGGAGTTTTTGTTTTTTTGGTTTTTTGTTTTTTTTAAACTTCCCCAGGTGAATCCAATATGTAACCCGGGTTAAGAACCACGATGTGGTGGGGCACCTGGGTGGCTCAGTCGGTTAAGCATCCGACTTCAGCTCAGGTCACGATCTCACAGACCGTGAGTTCGAGCCCCACATCGGGCTCTGGGCTGATGGCTCAGAGTCTGGAGCCTGCTTCCGGTTCTGCGTCTTCCTCTCTGTCTGCCCCTCCCCCGCTCATGCTCTGTCTCTCTCTGTCTCAAAAATAAACGTAAAAAAAAAAAAAAAGAAAAAAAAAAAGAACCACAATGTGGTGTTCCACTTCAGTCTCCATAAGATCCACCTGGAGACCTTGTAAAAATGCAGCTTCCCAGGAACCTGCCCAGGATTGTAATTCAGGAGGGCCTATGCGTGGGAACAACTTTCCAGCTGAGTCTGGTCCAGAAACTGAGTTCTGTGACATTCCATTGCTTCCTGTATCAGTACAGAGACCCAACTGGAGAAACGGTGTTCTACAGGCTGAAAGTACCAGGATGTCACAGGACTCCATTTCTTTAAAAAGATGCCGTGATTTGGGTTTTCAGTGACTTCAGGGAGGCCTCCCTCCCGACCAATCATTGTTGAAGGCAATTACCTTCGTTAGATGGTGGAGGATGACAGCCACCCACACTTCCCCTCATGACAGGGGGCAGGACCTAACCTGTGTCTGTGGCCCCTGTGACAAGGGCCTGCCCATCACTGCCTTTCATGTGGCTCTGTACTTTTATTTTATTTTTAAAATGGTTATTTATTTTCTTTGAGATGGGGGAGAGAGAGAGGGAGGGGGGAGGGCAGATAGAGAGGGGGAGACAGAGAATCCCAAGTGGGCTCTACCCTGCCAAACCCACAGTGAGATCAAACCCACAAACCGTAAGATCATGGCCTGAGCTGAAATCAAGAGTCAGACGCTTAACCGCCTGAGCCACCCAGGTGCCCCTTGGCTCTGTATTTTTAACCACACCAGAAGTTTTCTGGGTAATTTCAACTGGTATCCATTAGAAGCCAATTTCATGTACATAGCTAATAATGCTTTTGAATTCATTCTCTTTAAATTATTTTTTAATTATAAAATGAATAGAAGCCCATTAAAGGAAATTTGGAAATAGAGAAAAATAGAAAGAAATCCTATCACCCTAATTCAAGTACTGTTGATGTTTTGGGTATATTTCCCTCCAGTCTTTTTTTTTTTTTTTTTAATCCTCGCAGATTTTTTAATGTTTATTTATTTTTGAGAGAGAAAGAGAGAGAGTGTGTGTGTGAGCAGGGGAGGGGCAGAGAGAGAGGGAGACACAGAATCTGAAGCAGGCTCCAGACTCAAGGCTGTTAGCACAGAGCCTGATGTGGGGCTCAAACTCACGAGTCATGAGATCATGACCTGACCCTAAGTCGGATGCTTAACCGACTGAGCCACCCAGGTGCCCCAATTTTTTTTTACACAGTGGAGATTATATGCCCAATTTGAGATCCTGCTCTTTCTTTTTATAAGAAGTATTCTGTTATTACATTCTTAATAAACTTCCTTTTTTTAGCAGCATAATTATTTTCATCCCATTTTTAAAGTCAGAATTTAAACTATTTTAGACACCACAATTAGAAATCACACAGATTTAACGCTAATGAAATAAACTAAAAGATGTTATCAATTCCCATATATAGAAGTTCACTCTTGGTTCTGTTTTGATCTTTACAATGTATTCTAAGTTCACACCTTCTCTCTGCTGTAGTATACCTTTCAGCAGTGCTCCGTTTTGAGGACTGTAATTCTGTGTCAGTGGAAGTAAGCCACCATCAGGCCGTCCCCTCAGCCCCTGGCCTCTGGATGGTTTACCTAGGAGATGAGGTGGCTTTCCAGAGGATGAGGGGACACAGCTGTTCCCCAGGACCTTAGATGAGGAAATCTTTTTTAAGTTTATTTATTTATTCTGAGAGAGACAGAGACAGCGGGAGTGGGGGAAGGGCAGAGAGCGAGGGAGACAGAGAATCCCAAGCGGGCTCCGTGCTGCTAGTGCAGAGCCCGATGCAGGGCTTGAATCTATGCAACCGTGAGATCATGCCCTGAGCCAAAATCGAGAGTTGGACGCTCAACCAACGGAGCCACCCAGGCGCCCCAGATGAGGCAATCTTTGAGATCAAAGCTAAGACTTGAAGCCGAGGCAACGCTGATCCACCCCACTCCCACTCCACCTACCGATCCATTTCTGCTCCCCCCTCCCCCCCCCCATCTCACCTCACCCCCCTTTTGGACCTGTCTGCTATTCAGGGAGCTTGCCGTGCTGCCTCTCCCTGGCACATTACTCCTGCTCATCTATCAAGAGTGGGTTCAGCACAACCAGAATCCCCCGCCCCTGACTGGGCTATCAGCCTCTCATGCGCATTTGCAGCTCATATTGTCACTGTGCCTGTCACTTGAACGCCTTCCCATTGCTCTGGTGGGGCAAGGACTCTGTCTCGTGCTTGCAGTGCCCCAGCACCCTGGACAGTGGCTAGCCTGATGTAGGGGGCAGGACACCTGTGTGAAGGACCGCCCTGCTCCCTGGCATGCAATCTGCAAAGTGATCACAAGGTGGCGCCCGCCACACACCATACGCTGCTCCTGACTTGCCCAGGCTGTGCTAGTTCGGGCAGGGACACCTGCCTGGCCTAGGGCAGGGCCCTTGGAACTGCCCTCCTGTCTCTGCAGATGCCTGAGGAGCTGAAGAGCACTGTCTTACATCCTGAGGACTCCACCCTCAAGCCCGCGGAACCTTAAACTCCCAGGGCAGGTGAGAAGCAGGTGACAGCATGGGCAGGGTCTCCTGGTGGATGCCCAGCTCTGGGAGCTGGGTGACACCAGCAAAGGGGCAAAAAGAGAGCATCAAGAAATGCAGATGTGAGCTTCCACCCCTCCTGCCTGGATTGGAGCGGGCATGTGAGGGTTGGTGGCACTCAGACTCCTTGCAAGCTGGGCAGGCACGGAGATATATGGAAGGCACTCTGAACTGGAAGGAATATATAGAGTGACCTGGGTGCACACTTGGCTTTGCTGCTTACTGGCTGTGACTTTGAGGATCTCTTCACCCAGAGCCAGAGCCTCAATTTCCTCATTTATAAAAGCAGGACTGACAGGCCCGGCTCTATTCAGTCGACCACCCCGGGCTGGTTCTACCTTCCTTCTCTGTCTCCTCTCTTCTTCCCATCGGCTCACAGTCTCCTTGCCCCCCCCCCCCCCCCCCGTGTGGAATGCACCAAGCCCTTCCTCGTGCCTTTTGCATCCAACCCTCCACAGAGAGCTCTACCCGACAGGTGCAACTACTTCCCTCTTTTCCGATACATGAGAAAATTAAGGCTCAGAAAAGTTCAGGTTCTCCAAGGCCACAGAGTGCAAGTGGAGAAACTGGGGTCTTAGCAAGTCATTACCCCTGTGCTCATTAGCGCTCTTGGATCCCCTGGAGCCCAGAGCTTGGAAAGAGCTGCGTCTAGGGCACAAGGCTGAGTGATGTGACCACTTGCCTCTAATGCCCACCCTGTCCGGAAAAGGCAAAGGTGCCCAAGGGGCTACGGCAGGACCCCACAGTGGCCCGCTGCTCTTGGCTCTCTCCCTGCAGGCTCCACAGACTGCCCCGGCCCTCCCAAAAGAGCGGTGCCGACCAAGCTGAGAACACAGGAGCAAGGCAAGCAGCACCCCACCTGCTGGCCTGGCCCAGGGCGCCCTCCACTTCTTTCTCCTTCATCCCAGGAGGCCTGCCTGAGAATGGAGACGGGAGAGCTCTAGACAAAGTGGGCATCCAAGCCAGGTTCTGGCTGCAGGAGGTCTGCCTCCAGGGGGTCTTGGTGGCCACATCCTGAGAACAGCAGGCAGGAGTGGGGCCGGCAGCTGGGAGTGGGCGCGAGCCATCCTAGGAGACAACTTAGCCACCAGCCCGACTTCTGGGGTCTTCCACTCCCCGCCTGCCCCTCCGCCAGCACCTCCCTTGTTCCCTGGGCCGCCCAGACCTCTCTGTGCCATGCAGGTGGCAGCCTCCGTGAATAAACGTTCCTGGTGTTCTTTGTAGAATGGGTGTGAATGCTCCAAACGGGGCCAGTGTGAAGGACAAAAGGACCCCAAAGACCTGGCCTCCCGCCCCTGTCCTGACCCTCCATACCAAGCTGCCACCCACAATGCAAGGGAAATCATTCTGGGATGAAGAGGAAGAATCCGGGGTGCTGGAGGCTGCTCCCGCTTGGGGCCCCCTGCCAGGCTCAGCTTTGGGGCTGGGGTCTTTCCCCAAGGCCCGTCCTTAGTTTACATCAACCACCCCAGAAACTCACCGACCATGAAAACTGCCATGCCCACCATGCCCTCCGTGTGGTGTGACCCTGCTCCGTTTCAAGGGCACTCAGGCAGGGTGGGAGAATAAGGGAGGAGGGCTCCTTTGGGCCAATCCCCCTACCCCAACCCTTCCCTCTTGCTCCCTGCCAAGCCAGCCTGGACTCCACAGTTTGGATCTCACCACTTCTTGTGGCCAGCCACCACCCTGGGCTGAGTAACACACACTTCCCACCCTTAGGGGCCTCACAGTCAAGCTGAGGACCGACCTGACACCCGGGATCCACCCTGAACTCTTGACAGCCATTCCATGGCCAGGTGGCTTCCCAGAGCGGGTGACCTGAGCAGGGTTTTGGAGGCTGAATAGGAGTTTACCGGAAGGATGGCACGGGGACAGCCTGGGCAGAGACCCAGAGATCAACATAGCGAGGTTTGGTGTGGCTAAAAGAGATGTGAGGCAAAAGCGTGCCAGCTGGAGAGTAAGCAGCAGAATCCAGATCCTTTGTGGAGCAAAGACTCCAGGGAGGAAGGGGTGAGGGGAGAGGGAGGAGAAGGTCTCTCCTGCCTCCAAATCCGCCCTCCCGGCCCCCCTCACAATTCACACATACATACACACTCAGGGCTTCATTCTCCGTGCCAGAGGAGGTGGGGGGGGGGGGGGGGAGGCGAAGGAGGGGAGGAGGGAGCTGAAATGCAACCTATTCATGTTCCCGCGATGTAACACCCCTCATTTTCCATGCTGGGTAAAGACAAAAACCCTTTACAACCTGTTTCTGGAACTTGTCAGCAGCTGCCAAGAGGAGCATGTTAATTAAACGTCGGCAAAGATGGAAGCTGGAGGCCCCGGCTCTAATTGGACAGTTTGCTTCACCGGATTGAAAAACATTGTGACAAAGGAGGAGGTGCGCGGCGGCGCGGCAGGGGTGCGGCGTGGCGAGGAGGGGAGCGGCGGCTTTGATTTGCGCGGAGCCCGGCCGCAGCCGCCCGCCCCCGGCCGCGCCGCCCAGCCCAGCGGCACGCCCACCAGCGCCTGGGAGGGGCGAGGGCCGGGGAGACCCTCCCAAAGCCTGCCCCGAGGGTCCCGCGGGCGGTCCGCGAACGGCGTGACACCCCACCGAGCACCAGGCTTTGAGGCTCTGGGGCGGGCCCCTTCCCGCCCCCCCCCCCCCGCCCCTTTACCTGACCCGGGTCCCGGGGACCGTGTAGCAAGGGCATTGAGGGCAGGGGTCGGGCGGTCGCTTCAGGCCTGTGGAGGCTGCCCTGGACGCCCCTGCCCAGGCTCCAGAGAGGGAGACACCTGTGTCTACGCCCCCTAGTTGCCCAAACTAGCTCCGTGTCACGTGATCAGGACGAGGTCTTATAAAAAGGTTGGCGACTGACTTCGAGGCTTGTCCTAGAACCAACCCCCACCCCCCGGCCCTGCACTGCAGAACCTGGCGTTTCCAGCAGGGCTGTGGGGGTTCCCAGAGACCGTTGCCCCGTCTGTGTTTGCAACCCTAGGTTTCCCTCGGGCTTGACTCACAAATGATAACAGCGGCCATGTATTGATGCTAATTGTGTGCCCAGAGCCATGCTGAGTGCCTCATGTGTTCTCTGTTATTTATCCTACCAGCCACCCTGAGAGAAAGCTTGGCTCACACCCATCTCGCAGGTGGCGAGACTGAGGCCCCAGAGAGGCTAAGTAACCCTTCCAAGGCCGCAAGAGTTATTAAATGTGGTGCTAGGATGAGACTGGGGCCCAGGTCCCTATGATTCCAGTATCTCAACCTGGGCTCCCATGTTCCCCGCCCTCCAGCTCCTGGTGCAGCCAGATGAAGGTCTTTGGGACAGTCAGAGCAAAGAGTGGGGCTCCTAAGGGGAGAAAACACTTCTCGGGGCCTCCAGGCCGAGGGCCCTGAAGTATGGGGGTGCAGCAGGCTGGGAGGTCACTTGTGAGGGTAGCCCTAGGCATATTCCCCACCCACACAGGCCTCACTCGCACCTCCTGGGGTACAGGTGGTTAGCTAACAAGCACAGAGCCCCATCTTCTGTCCCCTCTGCCTCGGCCCCAGATTTGCACCCCCCGCACCCCACCGTCATCCTAAGCTGCTGCCAAGGGAGGGGGCTCCATCTGGGGTGGGAGGCCAGGCCAAGGCCTGCGAGAGGCAAGAACAAGTATGGGAAAAGGAGTCATTGTGGCTGAGCCTCGGGGATTAAGAGCTACAAAGTGGCTGTGGAGGGCTGAGGCCATTGACAGGAGCCCCCGGGAGCAGAGTTCCCAGGGGGGGTTAGTCGGAGCAGCCTGTGCTGAGGCTTCCTGCTGGGCCTAATCCCCTGGGAGCGGGGCGGCAGGAGGAACCCCAGAAACATAGCTGCAGTGGAGAGAGGGCTGTCCTTGCTGACGTCCTGCATGGTCCTGGAGGCTCACGGTGGTCTCTCTGAGGAAGAAGGACAGGTGATGGGCAGGTGTGGCCGTGGGGTGTGAGTATCCACGCACGCCCCTCGCGCGGGGGGTGTGTCTTCATGGGACCCTAAAGATAGGTGACCCAGTGTGTGTCTGAAGTTTAGGGCATACCTTGAGGGGACTGGGGCCTGAGGGCAGCAAGTGGGCAACTCGAGGTCCCTGGCTGAGTGAGACATGGAGAGGAAGGAGGCAGAGCCCTCACCAGCAGGCCCAAGTGGGTGCTAAGTGTGTGTGTGTGTGTGTGTGTGTGTGCGCACCATCAAGCGGGGTGCTTGAGAAAGGCCCTTCAGAGGCGGCTGGAGGGGCTCTGCAAATTGTAATCAGATTAAGGGGGCCAATCACTTAGGGCTCTTGAAAAGGCCACACGGTTTCTAATCAGCCCTGAGCGCCTGGGCCCACAAAGCCAGGGAGGAGCTCGGCGGGAGCCACCCGCTGGGGGGCCTCGGGGGTGGGGGCCGCTTTCTTCCCTCTCTGTCTCTCATAATTATGTCAATTTGCTAGCCAAATTGTTTGCTCGAGTGGACCAGGGGCTTGTGCCCCATTCATGTGGTAATGTGGGAACCCGCAGGCCTCCTGGCTGGGAAAATAGGAGGAACCAGGACCCTTCTCCCAGGAGCAGACAGGCCTGGGGGTGTGTGAGGCACCCAGGCCTTGGGAACACTTCCGCCACCAGTGTGGCGCTTTTTTCATGAATTCCAGAAACTTCCAGCTTGGGGTGTGCTCTGGGATGTCCTTTTGGGTCTGTCAAAATGAAGGATGGGGAAGGAGGCGGGGACCCCAGAGGGAACAGAAGTGGCCTCCAGGTTCCTTCGGGGTGAAGGTGGGCAGCTCTCTGTCCTTGTGCCTGGTCCCTGGTGGGCTAGGCTGAGTCTTGAGCGGGTTGAGAGCTGCATGGGATCCCGAAGGTGTCAGAGATGGGGTCCTGAAGGAGGAAGTCACAGCACACACAGATGGGGATGTGCAGAGACTGGGAGAAAGTTCTTACCAGTTCACTGGGCCTCTATACAGGTGCCAGCCACTGTGAACCTACTTTGTCCACAGCGGCTCCTTGAAGCCAGGGAGGGAGGCACTGGGCTTCCCCTTTCGCAGACAAAGAAACTGAGGCTCAGAGAAGCTAAGTGACTTACCCAAAGTCACACAGCTAATAGGTGAGGAACAGAAGCTTGAACTCAGCTCTGTGTGACCCCTTGGCCCCTTCTGCCTCGTTCCCACCACAGGAGTTCAGGCCTTCCTTTAAGGGAACAAACAGGAACCAGCGGTCCACCTGGTTCTGTATGGACCCTTGGCATCGGCACACCGAGGAGCTGTGGGCACAGAAGGGTCAGGCAGTGGGCGCGTTGCCTAGAAGCCCTCGTGGACGTTAGAACAGCTGCTGTCACCAGTCCAGACACAGGTAGCCCGCCCTGTTCCGAGCCCACACCGAGCTGCCTTCCCCCTGCCCTCTGGGCTCCCCTCACCTCCCCAGACCCTCCTGCTGCATGTGAGGACCCCTCCCATCTCCCCTGGGCATGACACTGCAGTGCCTCTGTTTCTCAGCACCCTGCTGGACCCACCAGGCTTGTCAGTGTCCCTCTGAATGTAAGGAGCGCCCCACCCCCCACCCCTGAGCTGTTCTCACAGGGCTGCTGCCCAAACCCTCCACCCCTCCCCCACTCTTCTATCCAGGGCTGTTAAAACCTGCCCTGTGGGAAGCTGGCTGGAGGGCAGGGTGACATTGGCGGTTGGGGCAGAGACAGAGATGGGGGAGGGTCTGCGGCCACAGCTCAGCACCTCTCACCCCCCTAAGAGGAAGGAGGAAAGGCCAGGGGCCATGTTTATCACCGTATGGGATGATGGCCAGAAACTCTTCCTAGAGCAGATAGACTGCAACGGGCAGCTACCCCTTGGTGCCCATCGGGCCAGGTGCCGGGAGGCGGGGTGGGGGGGCAGGGAGGCCCCCGTTCTATGAACCTCGGGCTCCAGCACAGCCTCCACACCACAGCCCTGCCAGGGAGGGAAGCCCAAGACCACGGAGACGGTAGCTGGTCAGGACAGGACAGGACTAACAGCAAGCACAAAGCACCTACTCTGTGCCAGGCGCAGTTCTAGGCACCTGGCGTGTATGAATTCGTTCCCACAGCTGGTACGATGTGGCGGGGCCAGAACTCAAACCCAGGCTGTTCCCCCCAGCCCTCCGGAGCAAGGCTGACACTGTTACATCTGTAACGACTCCTACGCCCCCTTGGAGAACTCTCTGGGTATCCCTGCTCTATAGAACCTTCCTGGAGGCCATTTCACCCCCTGCATACCTCCCATAGAGCACGTATCATAGTTGCATACGCATCAGGTGCCTAGATGGCACATCCCAGTAGGATACAACGTCCTCGTGGACGGGACATTTGTTTCTGTCTCCCCCAGGGCATAACGGAGGGCTTGGCACAGACAAAGGATCAGGCAGAGTCTTATCTTTTGAGGGGTTAGAACCCATACTCGGTAAACATTTCACAATTGCCCAGCAAGCCCGTATGTGTGGTTTGCTGTCTACAGCTCTAAACAGGCATATATGTGTATAAGTGGATGTGCTAATATGTAGTATACACGAAAGGCTACACGTTCAAATGCATCTTTATAGTTTTTTTTAATTAAAAACATTGAGCGTTTATGCACGTAACTAAAAGCACACGAGAGAAGCATCCCTCTAAACGCTTGATGGAAGAAGGTAGGGACACCGAAAACACAAAGGGATGAGTCAGATCCATCTACTCACCTCTCCCCTCAAGCCACCCCCCTGTTGGCCTCACACGGCCCTTCTCCTGTCCCTGAAATTTCCCGGCTTGTGTTACTGGGCACCAAGATGCACAGGTCACATGTCCCAAAGGCCGTAGTGAGGAGCAGCACACCGGATACAGGTTCCAGTCTCTCTGGTTGGCTGTTAAGCACCGACTGTGATGACAGGTCACCCAGGTGATCCTTGGGCACACGGGGAACCGCCTCCGGAAGGTGAATGATGCACGTGTGTGTGCACGCGTGTGCTTGGGCACTTACGCACGTGGGTGCTGGTGAAGAGCTGCTTGGTTAAGGAGCAGTTCCTGAGAGATGTTCCTGAGAGGTGCCGCTGAGGGGTCCAGCAGGCAGAGCTGGAGCGAATGCCAACCAGCAGCCCCCATCCCCTTGGCCAAGGGGAGGGAAGGACGAGGAACCCCTTGTGAATCTTGCGTGGAGGACGCAGACCCGGTCCCCTAGAGTGTGAGGCGGGGAGGCTGCTGGGAAGGACTTTTGCTTCTCACTTGATCCAACCCTGTGCCAACACTTCATCTTCTTAAAAGCTAATCATCTTTCTAAAAGAAAGCTTTTAAGAATTTGGCAATGTGGGGGCTCCTGGGCAGCTCAGTTGGTTAAAGCGTCCGACTTCCGCTCAGGTCACGATCTCGTGGTTGGTGGGTTCGAGCCCCGCGTCGGGCTCTGTGCTGACAGCTCAGAGCCTGGAGCCTGCTTGGGATTCTGTGTCTCCCTCTCTCTCTGTTCCTCCCCCGTTCACACTCTCTCTTTCTCTCTCTCTCTCTCAAAAATAAACCTTAAAAAATTTTTTTTAATAAAAAGAAATTGGAAATTTTGGTCTCACCTTTCCCCAAATAAATCTAGACTCCTTTGAAGGGTGGATGAGCCCCCCACCCCCCGCCACCGCCGCAAGACCTCCCTGTGCCCCAGCGAGAATCGCCTCCCTGCCTCTCAGAGCCCCTGAACCGGTCAGTCCTGGAAGCCTGTCACTGACCCAGCACAGAGGGGTCAGAACTCAACCTAAGCATCAGAGCAAAGAGTAACTCACCTAGAATGGAGGGCACGATGCTGGCCCCCAGAGCCCCTAGAAGTGCCCAGAGCAGAGGGCTGGGTCTGGAGAGCCCCAGGGCACCCGGAGTGAGTGCCCCCACCTTTCCCCTCACCTCTTCTTCCTCTCCTCTATGCTCTCTTTACATCTCTCTCTGGCTCTCTCTGCCCACGTGGATCTTGCTCTCTTTCTCTCTCTCCATTTCCCTCTGCTCCTCTCTTTCTCTCTGTCTCTCTCTGGCTGTCTCTGTCTCTCGCTGTCTCCGTCCTTCTCCATCTCTCCACCCCCCACTCACCCTCTCTGGAGGGTCCTCAGCGGGATCATGCCAAGCCCAAAGGGAAGGTCAGGGCACCGTGCGGGGACCAGTACGGACAGCCATTAACCTGTCACTTCGCCTCCAGCCAGGAAAACAGCAGGGCCCAGGAAAGGTGAGGGATCGCAGTCACTGGACATGAGGCATCTCGGGCAAGGCTGACAACGAAAAGCAGGAACCACGCTATCAGAGGGCTGCAGACGTGCTCCGGGGCACCAAGGACAGCTGGAATGGGTTTCTGGACAGCAGCAGGCCTGCCTCGCAGCCCAGTTTTGACTTCAGGGCAAGGAGAAATGTCTGCATGGGGAGAACCTGGGCAGGTGGCCACAGCCCTGGGAGCAGAGGGTGGAGATCTCCGTGAGGCTGAAAGCAAAGGTCTCAAACCCACCAGCCAGCGGGCCATGTAGGCCATCCCTCTCCACCTTCCGGTAGTGGCTTTAAAATATAAATCTGCATTTTTAAAGTGGCACATTTCATATTGAAAAACATGTCTGAGTCTTCTCTTGAGGACCTAGCAACTCTGGTCTGTGACCAAGCAGCAGTGGCCCTGGCGGACTGTCAGACGCTCCCCTGTCCTGCTGGCTCCTCCTCCGTGAACCTGGATGCCTCCTTACAGTTACCCACCAGGTCTCTATAAGCTCACAAGTATGCGGCCTCTGACAGCAGAGACATTCTCTGAGCAGGAGTAGAGGCCCACGTGCAACCCCTAACTTATCTTGTGACGTTGAGCAAGGGGTCCCTGCTCTCTGGGCCACAGCTTTTCCATCTGTGAAATGGGAGGTTGGATGAGCCCAGCAGTACGACTCAGAAAGACTTACCGTTAGAAGCGTCTGATGAAAGATACCAACCCTCTGCCTAGAGAAACGGACCTGTGCATAGAATTGCCTGTGATTTGAGAGGATCGCATTGCCTCTCCCCCTGGGGGCCGTGGATCCCAGGCTGGGAACCCCTGCCGAGCACGGAGGTCCCTTCCGCCTCTGTCTTAGCCAAGCGAGTCCAGGCCGACCCGCCCGCCCCGGCCCCGATTGGCCAGGCCACTCCTTCTCTGGGTGAGCCAGGACTCTCCCCCTCCCCAGCCAGGCTGGCAGCTGCCCATCCATATGCAGGAGGGGTCCGGGCTGTTGCTGGATTAGCATAACGCACTCCGGGAGGTAAAGGCCCACCAGGCGGCCCCTGCGTGCAGCACCCGCCTTTGTCCGGGCCTCAGGACCGGGTAGGATGGCCCAGGCAGCTCTACACTTTTGACTGCCAGATGAAAGGGGGCGACATAAAGAGGCTGCCTGGGCCGAGCATGGGGGCGCATTGTGTCCCTCCAGACAGAGTTACAGACGTCTGTGAACCGTCAATTACAGCTGAATAAAGACGTATGCTCAGTCCAGACGCGCCTCCTTTCAGCTGGGGAGGTGTTTCCAGGCTGGGCCTGGAATGTCTTTGGCAACCTAATTTGGCAATTGTGACTCTATAAGCGGCCCGGCCCGGAGAGGATGGGAACAAGCTGGGCTGGCCTGACCCAGCTCTGGGAGGTGTCCTGGAATGTGGGGTGGGGGTGGGAAGAATGGAGCAACTCACCTCCCTTCCCTTCTCCTCCAGGCCAGGCCAGATCCTGGGGGTGGGGGCAATCTAGGAGCCATACAGTCCCTCTGTATCAGCCAGGCTCCCTTCCCAGGCCTTTGATGGTGCCAAGGTGGCCCACCTTGGCAGGTACTGGCCAGGATTAGGGTTCACTGGTCCTTTCTCTCGTTGGGCTACTATGATGTGTTGTTGAGGAGACAGCACTGAGAGAGCCCGAGGTTCAAGTCCCAGGGCCACCAGTGATGCTGAACCCATTCCCTGACATTGCTGAGCTCCCAGACCAACCTGGGAACCACCCCCCCACCCCACCCCCAACCCCGCTCAACCCTCCTGCTGCATTTGTTTAAGCTCTGTCCCATTGGCTGGCTGGCTGTTGGTTCCTTGCCGCCAAAAACAATCCAGCTTGACTCCATAGGACAGGCCACATTCCTGGTCTTGCACTTTCAGAGTGACAAAGGGGTTGTGCTGCTCAGAGCCACCTTGAGGAGGGGGGTGACATAGCCACGGTGGGGCGTGAGGACCTGGACAGAGCATTGATTCTGGGCTCAGTGAGCTGGGCTGCCCCTTCTCCTGAGGGGTGGCCCCTGAGGTGCCCTTGCCCCAGTAAACCTCATCCCCAGGGGGCTCGTGTAGCAAAGGCATTTCCTGAGGACCCCCATGCTCCCTGGGACCCCTGTCCTGAAACCTGCCCAGCAGGACCAGGCCACAGACCTTTTGGCCACCGTGTGTCATGCCCTGAGCAAAAGCTAGTAAGCCACCTCTTACTTAGAGTGGTAAGAGCAGAAACGGCCCTAAAAACGACACTTCTGCTTACTGAGCACCTATTGGGCACCTGACCCGAGACTAGGTGTGTTCATGCACAGATACCTGAAAAAGCCTGGCTGAGAGGTGGCCCCCCTCGGTGGCAGGGGACAAGCACAGCTGTTCAGTGCGATCCTCGCCCTGTCACTTCCCGGCTGGCAGACTTTAGGAAGCCAAGTTGCCTTCGGTGCCTGAGTTTATAGACCTGCCAACGTTCAGGACACATCCTAGCACAGCACCTGGCCAGTGGGGTCTGACTTCCGAGCTCCTGTGCCCTCTATTTCCCCCGGTCCTGCGTGGTGTGGAGGCTGCTTCCCGCTGAGCTGCTGGCCTGTGGGAGGCGCTGGCCCAGGATGGATGAGCCCAGTTCCCTTGGCTCTCCCCACCTTCCCACCCCCACTCCTCAGTCTCTCGTTCCTGACAGTGGCCGAAGCATCTGTGACTTTCGGATTGGCCCAAGCCAGGCCTGTGTGCACGTGAGCACATGTCGTGCACCGGTGTGTGTGTGTGTGTGTGTGTGCACGTGCTGTGGACACCTGTGGCTGGAGCAGGTGCCTTGAACCACTCTGATGCTCTGCAAGGGCTAGACAGATGTGGGCCCACGGTGAAGCCTGGATTGCGGGGTGAGTCCCAACATGTGACCAGCTACGCAAGAGGCCAAGGAAGTGGGAGTATCGCTCAGGAAGGATCGGGAACTGCAGACCTGCACCACATTGACCCCCAGAGCCCTCAGCGGACAGGCCTTCAGTGGCGCACCTCCTGTAAGGGTGGGGACCCACTGGTGTGGGCGTGGAGATCCAAGAGAACTGGTACCAACTGATGGGGTGGGTGACATTTGTCTGAGTCTGTAAGTGTGTGCCAGATCAGCGAGGACATTTAAGATCATTCATATTTGGGGCACCTGGGTGACGCAGCCGGTTAGGCGTCTGACTCTGGATTTCGGCTCAGGTCGTGATCTTACGGTTCATGGGTTCCAGCTCCACGTCAGGCTCGCTCTCCCTCTCTCTCTGCTTCTCCCCCGCTTGCACACGCACAGGCTCTCTCTCAAAATAAATAAATAAAACTTTAAAAAAAGAGATCACTTGTATTTAATTTTTTTTGAATAGCTAATACCTTTTCACCTAGTACAAAAGTAAAAACGTTTTCAGCGACGTGTCCTTCACGTCCTTGTCCCACATCTGCCCCGTTCTCACTTCTCCCTAAAAAGATCAAAGCCATTCTTCATTTCTCATGTATCCTTCCTGAGTTTCTTTTTTTTTTTAAGTTTTTATTTATTATTTATTTTTGAGAAAGAGAGGGAGAGTGCAAGCAGGGGGAGGGGGGAGAGACAGCAAGAGAGAGAATCTCAAGCAGGCTCTGCACTGTCAGCACAGAGCCCCATGTGGGACTCAAACTCACAAACCATAAGATCACGACCTGAGCCAAAATCAAGAATCAGATGCTTAACTGACTGAGCCACCCAGGCGCCCCCTTCCAGAGTTTCTTTATACATAAATAAGCCCATACATACAAACCTGCATTCTTATTTCCTCCTGATTTTACTCAGCTTCATAGTATTCCATTAACCAGTCCTCTCTTGAGGCTCCATTGGTCCTGTTTCAACCTTTCACTTTTACAAATGTTGCTACAACAAATAACCTTGCACATAAAGTCAGTTCTCACAACGGTGCGTGTATCTGTGAGCTGAATTCTCTGAAGGGGGATTGTTGGACTAAAGCTTATATGCAATTTGTCATTTCACCATATCTTGCCAGATTGTCCTCCATGGGGCAGGTGCCACGGCCTACCCACACGGCATGGCTTCTTGGATCTTAACCAGGATGGGCCACTGACTGTTTAGAGGCACACATCTTGGCTTGGCCGATGGTACATGAGCCTTTCAGCCTCCCCAGCTTCCCATCCCAGCACTGGTGCAGGAATCTTGCACAACCACACAGGCCACCCCCGTTCACGCTCGGTGTCTGTTCTCACTTTCTCTCCCGCCTCTTCCTCTGGAATAGTTACTAAGGCCAGAGCTTCCCTGCCCCCAACCACCACCCCCACACATACACAAATCGGTTCTGCAAAATAAAGGAAGTAGTCTGCCCACATTGACTCATTCAGCAAATCCATGAGTGCCTTCTAGGGGCCTGGCATCCTGCTTCGTGCGGAGACATGGTAGGCAATCTTGGCCAGACTCCTTATCCTCTGAACCCCAGGGTCCTCCTGAGTAAGGTGAGGGGTACAGACACAGGAGGTACCAAGTCCCCCACTAGCTCTAACGACGACATATCACCCCCAAATCACATTGTTAGTCTGTGTATATGTCAAAGGGAGGAAAGGCTTGGAGAACACCTCTGTGAGCTGATAAATGCTAGCACTTGTTTGCAAGGATGGTTTAAAGGCAATCAACCCAAAGAGCCCTTTGCAAGCTGGTGACGAATTGCGTGTGTGTGTGAGTGTGTGTGTGTGTGTGTGTGTGTCCGTGTGTTCAGTGAGGTGTCCTGTGACCTCCTGCCCCCACCCCCATGGAAGAGTAAAACAAGCCTGGGTTTGGCATCAGCCTGTCCTTGTTTGAAACCCTATAGGCCCACTCACCGATTTTGTGACTGTGCACCTGCATTTGCCCCTTTGTAGAAATGAGGCGCCTTCACATTTCCCTTTCTGTGAATGTTGAATGAGATCCTAGAACTTAGCTTGCCGGGCAAGTAGGAAGGGCTCACCAAACGTGACCTGCTAGGAAGCAGGTTCCGAGAGCCAATGGTGGGGCTCCCGTGCCAGGGTCAGGCTCCATGGCAGACCTGCTGGGTGTCCCCCAGCCAAGGCCACCAGCGAGTGTGGTGGAGTCGGCCGGGCTCTCCGTGGCGTCTGGACAGGCCGGGAGGCAGCCGGGACGAGAGACAGCTGGGAAGGTTGAATTGCTCGGTGGCTAGGGAGCACCTCCCTCCCCTGCCAGCGATCTGCATTTCAATGTGAGAAGGGAGGAAAGTAGGAAACTGCTCAAAGGGGTTACAATGATTAATCATTTAAAAAGCAAGATCTTAATTACAGGCCGCAATTTTTGCTATTTAAGGAGTCCATTAGTTGCCAGAAAGAAGAAGCAGAAATTATCACAGGTTATTCTCCCCCTAACGTGGAGAGGGGGTGGGGCGGCGGGGGAGAATCAGCTGCCGCTCCAAGCTGGGGTTGGGGGGGTTGGGGGGCAGGGTCCCACCCGGGAGGAGGCCTGGCCAGGAGCCCCAGGGGCCTGCCTACCATCAGGGAGCAGAGGGAGAAAGATGCTTGTCAGAGACCTGGGCCATGGCGCTGGGAGGTGGTGCGGGGGCAAGGACAGCTGCCCCTCTCTCCCCAGCTCTGGTGGGCTGGATATGCCACCTGTGGGTGCCCCTGGAGGCCTCCTCCGGGGCGGGGCAGCTGGCGGCCAGCCCCTCCCCCACCCCAGTGACAACCCCCCCCACCCCCTGCCCCGGACCCCACCCTGCTCAGGAAGTGGGGTTAATTGCCAGGCCCTCCCCTCTGACCCCTCTGTGGGTTTTAGTCTCATCTGGTCTCTGAGCCCCCAGGGCGTACAAAGAGGACTGGGTGTGGGGGGGGGGGGGGAGCAGTGCTAGGAGTCAAATCAAAATAACCGAGCCTCTTTAGCGGGTTAATTACTATCCTTAGGGGCTGAAAGACCCAGAGATCAAGTCCCCACCCCTGCCTGGTGGCCTCCGAGGCTGCCTTCAGACTTCTTTCTCACCCTGGTCACCTAGAAGCCTGGGCACACTCCTCCCCTCTGAGGGAGGCACTGCTGTCCTTGTCCCAGGTCCCGATCTGGGCTCCAGGCCTCCTCCCCAAGCCCTGGCTGGCAGCTCCCGAATCCCAGAAAAAGCCCCAGCGGACGGAGGGCTCCACCAGAGCGGGACCAGCTGCAGGAATCCAGAACCCAAATCCAGACGGTAGAGAGTGCCTGGTGCTCAAGTGCCTTCAAAATTAATAACTCAGGTGAGTCACAAATGGGAAGCGTAAGCCGGAACCAGGCCCCAGACTATCCTTATTCCTATGATGCCATATGTTTAAAACAAGCTTGCAAGCAAGTCGCAAAGTTGACCAGCCTACCCAGAGGAAAGGTTTATTCCCTGCCAAGTCGGTTTGGTATTAGGAGTAAAAGAAATGAAATCATTTCTATAAACAGTCCCTCCTGCCAGACTGATTAAGTGCCTGTGTGTGTGTGTGTGTGTGTGTCCATCAACCTCATCTGTTCTAACATTTAGGCCCCCAGAGGGCAGGCTGCTAAATCGGATTGAATGATAATTCCAGGGATTTCTGAGGCTGGGGGGTAGTGGGGGGGAGGGAGACCCACGCCACAGATTCACAATACGGTTTGAATTCAAAATTAGCAAACTGAGTGGTGGTGACTCTACCCTGGCTCCTGGCTCCTCCTCCTTAGACACTGCCCCCACCCCTTAGGGAGGAGAGCTTTTCCTTTAATCAGCAGGTTCCCTGCCTCCAGGGGGAGAGTGCACAGCCCCTCCCCCATCTTCTCCTGCCCCCCCCCCCATTTCAATGCTGATTAATTGCAGTTAGGCACCCAAAACAGTCTGGACCACATTCTTTCTTTTCCTTTAATTTTTTTTAACGTTTATTTATTTTTTTTTTTTAATTTTTTTTTTCAACGTTTTTTATTTATTTTTGGGACAGAGAGAGACAGAGCATGAACGGGGGAGGGGCAGAGAGAGAGGGAGACACAGAATCGGAAACAGGCTCCAGGCTCCGAGCCGTCAGCCCAGAGCCTGACGCGGGGCTCGAACTCACGGACCGCGAGATCGTGACCTGGCTGAAGTCGGACGCTTAACCGACGGCGCCACCCAGGCGCCCCAACGTTTATTTATTTTTGAGAGAGAGCAAGAGAGACAGCACAAGTTGGGGGGAAACATAGAGAGAGGGAGATACAGAATCCAAAGCAGGTTCCAGGCTCTGAGCTGTCAGCACAGAGCCTGACGCTGGGCTCGACCCATGAGATCATGACCTGAGCCGAAGTCGGATGCTTAACAGACTGAGCCACCCAGATGCCCCAGGACCACATTATTTCTTTTTTTTTTAATTTTTTTTTTTCCAACGTTTTTTATTTATTTTTGGGACAGAGAGAGACAGAGCATGAACGGGGGAGGGGCAGAGAGAGAGGGAGACACGGAATCGGAAACAGGCTCCAGGCTCTGAGCTGTCAGCACAGAGCCTGACGCGGGGCTCGAACTCACAGGCCGCGAGATCGTGACCTGGCTGAAGTCGGGCGCTTAACCGACTGCGCCACCCAGGCGCCCCTAGGACCACATTATTTCTGATGCTGGTGCTTGTCACGGGGCTGCCTCGAAGCCACAGTAATCAGCAGCTTTTAGCTCGTCACTCTCCTGACACTCTTCACTTAGACCAGGCAACGGCAAATGTGATGGAAATAAGAACTTTATTTTCTGTTTTGTTCTTTCCAAGAACGGGAGTTGGAGGCCTGGGAGGAGGGCCTGGCATCTGGAAGCCACCTCTGCGAGTGATGCACAATCGGGGTTCATAGCCTAGGGCCTGGCGGGGACACCTCCGCACCCAAGTCACCACTCAGCAACCTCGTGGGCCCTGCCCAACTCAGAGACCCGAGGAATGTCCGTGCCTGGAAAAGTTGTCTAACCTCAGGGAATCCTGGAGGGCATCCGGGACTAGGCCCCATCCCGGGTGCTGGCCCAGAAGAGCCCATGTGAAAATTAGGAAAGGGTACTCCCCCTGAGCAAATGCAGTTCTAGCAGGGCAAACAGCTTAGAGATTGGGTACAGGCCGGATTTTCACACCCCTGACTTCTGGGTGTTCAGGAGAAACCCTGAAACAAGCAGATTGTATCTTACGCATGGGGAAACTGATGCCCCCTGTTCTAGGGCGTCCAGCTGCCAGGGGCCCAAACCCATTGTCTTATATCTCCTAGGTTGACCCCCTGGGAAGCTGCCAACCCATCCTCACAAAGACTTCAGGGGGTGGGGCATCAGGACCCCAGCTAGGAAAAGAAGCGGGTGACCCCAACGGCCCAGCAATCTGGGGAGCTCCAGACCCTTTACAAGGGGGCAGAGGAGCCAGAGAGGGGCAGGTCGCTTTTATTAACACTGAACACTGTTTTCCGTCTGTGTGAAGTTTTGTCACTGTTGAAGCACATTCACCTCCAGGATTTTGTCTGAGCCTCTCAATTGAACCAGGAAGCGGGGAGCCAGGGCCCGAGTGCGGAGTCCCCGCTAGAGATGCGGCCCAGAAGCTCAGAGAATGGGACTCACGCATCTCCTACCAGACGAAGCCGAGGCTGAGGCTAGATCCTGGAGCCCATTAAGCTGGGACACAGTCCCCGATCAGATCGGGGACCTGGTGCCCTTCTGTGGGGAGAGAAACCCCCCAGATGCCCCCGCTTACCCATGCAAATCCTGGCGGCTCCTTCACTTAATGCCTGCAACTTACATCGTCCCCGAGGCACCGCACATGATAGAAGACTGAGACTCATCCCCTAGCAGGAAAGTGCCTACCTGGCCACCCTGGACCTCGGTTTCTCCACCTGTGGAATGGGCTTAATAACAGCATGTATTGTTATTAGTAATCACATCCAAAGGGTCACCGTGAAGACACATTGAGGAGCTGTGTGTGACGTATTTGGCACAGTACCTGGTGTACAGGAAACAGTCACTCCGCTCAATTACTCATTTTTTTTTTTAATTTTTTATTATTTATTTTTGAGACAGAGAGAGACAGAGCATGAATGGGGAAGGGTCAGAGAGTGAGGGAGACACAGAATCTGAAACGGGCTCCAGGCTCTGAGCTGTCAGCACAGAGCCCCAGGCTGGGCTCGAACTCACGGACCGTGAGATCATGACCTGAGCCGAAGTCGGACGCTTAACTGACTGAGCCACCCAGGCGCCCCATCTCAATCACTCATTTAAATGGTAGCGATTTGTGTTGTGGGCCTAGGCCCAGGGATGCTGCTGGGATGAGGCGCATAGGCTCCGCCCCTCCAGAAGCTTTGTGTCCATGGAGGCAGAGACAGCCACATTGTGTGACAGTGCGGGGAGGCAAGGCCCATATAATGGGGAGCTTTGGAGGGGCTGCTGACTCAGCCAAGGGGACCACGGAAGCCTGCAGGCTCAGGAGCAGTCTAGGCAGAGGAGGAGGGACTGTGTTCCACCAGAAGAAAGGGGGGGTGCAAGGCCAGTCCACTCGCTTGGGGCAAGCGGAGGGAGGAGGGAGGAGGGAGGAGGGGGAGGAGGAGGCCAGCTCCCAAGAAGCTTGTGTGAGCCCCACAGGGGAGCCTGGCCTTCAGGCACTGGAGACATGGGCACCGTTGAGCTCAGGGAATGGGAAGGTAGGACAGAGAAGTGCCGCGGAGAGTTGGGACAGTCCCAAGGCGCGAGGAGATGGGGGTGGAGATAAGCCAGGTTAGCAGAACGCCCAGCACTGGGGGGCAGGAAGTCTGGGAGCTACCAGCATAGGGAGGTAAGGTGTTAGGGACAGGGGTCCTCTCTTTTCGTTCAAATGGAGGTGCCATAGGGGCTGGCTCTGGTGCTGCAGGGACACCCCCACCCCCCACCCCGTGAGCACTGCCTCTGGGCCTGAGCCCCTGTCCTGGGAAGGAGTGTCCTCCAGCCTCCCGACAGCAATCTTCTAGACTCTGAGCCCTCTCGGGCTGGTGACCCAGTGTGGGACAACAAGGGGATCCCCTGGCGGCCCTCTCTGAATCCTCTCCTCTAAGTGCCAAAAGGTCTGATTGCTTATATTCTGCTCTGTGAACTCACGAAAGTCCCTTTGTCTATCTGGGCCTCAGTTTCCTCATCTGTGAAGTGGATCAGTTTCCTTCTGCCTCTCAATTCCTGGTGTTTACACCCATTTAGTCTGGGTGCTCAGCAGGCCAGCAGTGGGGGCTCCCTGCTGCCTTGATCCGTTAATGGCCCACGCCCGGGGGGGGGGGGGGGGGGAGGCTGCGACCTACAAATGCAGGGATGGGCAAGAACCTGGTTACTTACTGACCAAGTACCACCCCAAACCTGCTGTTTGGCCCCAAACTGGCTCAGCCAGGGTCAGGCCCTCTTTAGGGCAGGCAAGAGGCCCAAGCTTAGTGTCTTTCCTCAGCTGGGGGGGTAGCTCCTGTTATCCCACATGGGACAGGCCTCCTTCTGCTCCAAGGGACATCAGGGGTTGGGGACGTCTCTGGCTGGCTGCCTCCCTCCTTCCCCGATTCATTCCTACAGCTGTGTCTGCACTCCCACCTCTGCCCTGGGCTTTTGTTAGTGATGAATTTGTGTGACATCTCAGAGGGAGGGCTCCAGGGTGGGCGGTGGGCGGTGGGCGGTCAGATGGGAGAGGGAGGTGCTCCAGGCCCTACCCCCGTTCTCCCCTGACGCTCCTCTGCCCTCATTTGCAGGGCCTGAGTGAGCAGGACAGAGTCCCAGAGATGAAATGATGGCAGCATCCGGGGGAGGAGCGAGATGTATGGCGGGGCCACGGGACAGAGGACTGTCTGGTATAATACAGAGGCCACTATGGGGCTTCAAGCAACCTCTCTGGGAGTCGGTGACCGATGAGTCCTGAGCTGGAGGGAGTTGAAACAAATGATCTTAACAGATCACACGCACGAATGGTCGGAGTGGGCGCAGCCCTGGGTTGAATCTACACTCTCCCACTTCCTAGCTGTGTGACCTTGCACAAGTCACTGGACTTCTCAATGTTTTGGCTCTCTGGTGCCTAATAGAAGGAAACAGTGATACCTATTCTAAAGGGTTCCTATCATGGAATAAAGTACCTAGCATAGCACCTACCATCCAGTAGGTGCTCAGTAAATGGTGCTGAGAGTATTGTTATTCTCACGGACAGGTGGTCCATAGTACCTTAGTGCACTGGGTCTTGTGACTGTGGGCAAACTGCATCTCCTGTCTGAGCCATCTGCGGAATGAAAGGCTTGATGGAGGAAGCCCAAGGCCTCCTGGCACGAGCTTTATGGTTTGTGGGCACTCTGGGTTGATGGGGGGGGGGTGCTGTGCCCACTGCATCATTTGTATGGGCTTCGAGTCCTGGGCCCCTGGAGAGGCTTCGACGTGGGAGGGGAGGAAGAGGGAGAGAAGAGATGAGGTGGGGTGGGGGGGGGTGGGGGGTAGGGGAGAGTTAGGGGAAGGATGGGAAAGGGAAGGGGAGGGGAAAAAAGAAGAAAGGGATGAGAAGCAGGAGGAAGGAAAGAAAGATGGGGGAGTGGAAGGGAAGGCGGAGGAGGGGGGCCAGGGCAGGGGAGGGAGGGAGGAGAGGGGAGGAGGCAGAATGAGAGGGAAGACCCACCCAGCTGGGCAGCCTGGAGTTAGCTCGCTCCCAGCGATCCCTGAAGGACTTCAGGCTTGTTGCAGATGGGGCCAGGTGGCTCCCCTTTGAGGGCTGATGTCCAGAGCCTGACCCTGGAACCAGGGATGACCTTCTGGGTTCCAGGAATGGACCCCTAGACCTTGGGTCACTGCCTCCCCCGACCCAGAGTTACACAGTTTGGGTGAGAACCATTGGCCGATAGGTGAACCATTTCCTCCACGAGCACGTCCAGGCAGCTCCCTCTGGCCCAGGTGAGGGGCAGGCAGCGAGACAAGGGCAAAGAGCTTTTCTGTCTCTTTCCTGGAAGGGCCAGAACTTCCCCCACTCGGCGAAGGTGGCCACTCCCAGGGGATCGCTGGGGCTGGGTTGTCTGGGCAGATAGGGGGTCATAGCAGCCAGCCCTGGAGCAGCCTCTGGGACCTTGGCCGTGTAGTTCATCCCTGGTTGGCATTCCTGCTCTCTTTCCTGAAGAACAGTTAGAAGCACAGTCTAAGGAGTCAGACATCCATGGCCTTGAATTCCACTTATGAGCTGTGAGACCTTGAGAAAGTTACTTCTCTCAGCCTTAGTTTTCTAGAGGAAGGGTAACAGGGGAAGCAGAACACTGTGATGTGGGGACAGGGCTCGACAGACCGGTGTGGAAAGGCTAAGGAGGTGAGGGAGGCAGTGGTAAAGATTTCCTTCCTTCCTTCCTTCCTCCTCTTCCTTTCTCCATTCATGGTAGTGACAAGGGAGCGTGAGGCAGGCTGAGCGCAAAGTACAGGTTATCAGTATGCCCCGCCCCCAGGTGGGATATGTGTGATATTCTTTGGACACTCCTGGCCGCCCAAGAACAGGAGAAAGGGAAGAAAGCAGATGGCTGACTGATAGAGATCAGTCCTGCAGGACAGGAATCTCCGTCAGTTTACGGATAACTTAGTAAACTGCAAGAAAAAGACAATTTTATCCATAGTCTAATCTCCAGAAACCTATAGACTCCGTTTCCTGGAGCCCTAATAATCACCCTCATCAGGATGGAAGGGGGTTTAAGTGCTTGCCATGGCGAGGTGGGAAACAAAAGCAAATAAAAAATTAAATTCCCTTACTGCCTACAGCCCAGTGACGTGTCCTTGTAACAGGCAGAGTGACCTCCCTCTAGGAGCTCAGCTGCCTCGATGATAACACTTTGTTAGGGACAAAAGGAAATCTTGGCTTAACATTATCCTGACCTCCCCAGGATCCTGTGAATCTCCTTAAACACATAAAAATTCCTTTGGAAACTTCCTTTATCTCTACCTCCCCACCCAAGATACATGTTGGCAATCAGACTCCGGGCTTATGGCCCCCTGATATACATCTGAAGGGTCTCTTGACTGAGGTTTTACCAACCAGTAATAAATGACGTTTTCTTAACGGCCGCTAGCCCCTCAAGGTCCTGGAAATCTTAGTTCCAAAATTCCTTAGAGACTTACGCTGTCCTGAATCCCCTTCCAACCTGAAGGTATATAACTAGACACTCTTCACAACCCACCAGACAGCTCTCTGCCCACGGGTCCTGTCCCCGTGCTTTAATAAAATCACCTTTTTTGCACCAAAGATGTCTTCAAGAATTCTTTCTTGGCCGTCGGCTCTGAACCCCACCATCACCCCAAAACCCCATCAGTAGGAGCAAGGAGGACCCTGCAGCCCATCTCCCCTTACTTTCAGCTGCCTCTTCAGGTGGCCTCTGCTCTGTCCACCCTAAGCTGCCTGTATGCCAGCAACGCCCCCCCCCACACACACACACCCCCAAATGCTATGCAACAGGTGAGTGGAGCACAGGGCATCTTCCTGGAGTCCCCTGGCCCCAGCGTTTAGCACCTGCTTTGTGTGTCCAGGGATGAGCAATGGAAGAGTAGTGAGCGGGTGGCCTGTGTGAATGGCCCCGTCCCGGGAAGGAGGGGCGGGCAGAAGAACTGATGTGAGCTAGAGAAGAAGGCCTTGGGCTCAGAAGTAGGTCTGGGTCTCCGGCTGCCTTCATGAGGAGCCTGGGAAACCCTCTCCCTGCCAGGCCACAGGCAGGGGTGGGAAGTCAGGGCCCGCAGTGGCTTTGTACCCTACACAATTGCAGCCACTCTTCTGGATAAAGGGGCAGACAAAGGGGCCTTCGGAAGTGGCCACGCTGCTCAGCACCTGGGGAGGCCCCAGGAAGCCAGCTCTCCCCGCCGCCCACCCAGGCATCCTCCCAACACGCCCCCACCGGCCCCACCATGGGGGGCCAGCTGGGCCCCAGCCACCCACAGCCTGGCAGCTGTGCCGGGGATTGATAAAAGCTGAGGGAACCTGCCCCCCCCCCCCCACCCTTCAGAGGGCCTGGAAAGTACCGGAAGAGCGCCCCAGGGGTGGGGTGGGGGAAATGCTGCTTTCTCACTTTCCAGGACAGCAAGGACAGCAATGAGATGGTGGCTGATGAGAAAGGCCTTCAGGCCCCCCGGTGAGCGATGGGCCTCCTGAGGGGCCGCTGGTTTGCAAACAGGGCACAGCTCCAGGAGGCCTGGACAGAGCTCCTGTTCTGAACCATCCCCACCACGGGCCACTCATATCCACAAGCCCCACGTCCTTCACCAGCTGAGCTGTCAGAGGGCAAGCTCCCCTGGGGGCCCAGTATCGGGGAAAACACTCCAGAAGGGCCCGGACTGGGGAGTCAGCAGGCCTGGGCTGGGCAGCTGCAGCTAGGTGGTCCCAGCAGGGCCCTCACAGCCCCCTGGGCCTCGGTTTCTTCATCTGTAAACAGGGCTTGAATAGAAACAGTGCTTGCAGGGGCGTGCACTGTGTGAGGCGGTCGGCATCGGCCCCGACACACAGGCTATGCTCTGCAAACGGCATTTTGTGTATTTCTTAGGCCCTTATTTCAGTGTTCCAAATTAGTTGTGTCCGAAAGTCGTGCTGAGACAAAGGCTTCCAGCAGTCTTAGTAAAAGTGATGGGCTGGGGTGTGATGGGCACTGAGGGCTCCTTCCACAGTACCACAGTATCCACTTTTTCAAAGGAACTTTTTTTTTTTTTTTGGAATTCCTTTGGACTTACAGAACAGTTGCAGATAGTACAGAGTTCCGGTGTATGCTTTACTCAGATTCCCCAAACATTAACATCCTCTATAACCATGGCTCATTTGTCAAAATCAACGAGGTAATGTTTGTACGATACAGTCAGCCCCCTTATCCGTGGGGGTCCATTCCAAGACCCCCAGTGGATACTTGAACCCACGGATGGGTTGAACCTATACATGCTATGTTTTTTCCTATACATACAGGCCTATGAGAAATTTTAATCTATAAACCGGGCATGGTAAGAGATTAACAGCAATCGCGAATAATAACCTAGAACAATTAAAGCAATCCACTGTAATAAAAGTTATGTGAATGTGGTCTGTCTCTCTCCAGATATCTTACTGTGCTATACTCACCCTTCTTCTCTGATAATGTGAGATGATACAGGGATACAGAAGAAGGGAGGTGAGTGGCGTAGGCGCTGTGACGTAGCGTTAGGCTACTGCTGACCTTCGGACGATGTGTCGGAGAGAGGATCGTCTGCTCGGGACCAAGGTTGACCTCCAGTAACTGAAACGGTGACCACTGCTAAGGGGCCGAGACGGTACCGTGAACTAAACGCCAGATGTATTTGGATTTCACCAGTGTTTCCAGTCATGTCCTTTGTTCCAGGGTCCAGTCGGGGTGCCATGTTGCCTTCAGCCACCTGATTTTTAATGGCTGAAAGAACAGAAGTGTCATTCTTCATTAGCTTCACGGACTCCCCAAAGGCAGAGCTCTCAACAGAGCTGTGTCCTCTGCGGGCCCAGGATCCACACCAGCCATCCTGTGGAAGCAATGAGCCTCCCCCACCAGGAAGTGGGTTTGCTATGCTCATTAGCGCACAGGGGAGCAGAACTCTGGATTAGTGAAGGACTTTGGTGGCTTCTTGCTGGCTTGGAAGTCCACAGGGAGAATTTCAGAGCTGTGCTGGACCACACAGATGGAAGCTGTGGCCCCCAAAGCATCTGAGAGGCCCTGTGTCCCTGCTGCTTGGTGCAGACACACACCCTCAGGCCTACGACAGGACTTCCTATAGTTCAGAGGGAGGTTCCGCATCCAGATGTCCTTCTGGCTACCCCTGGGCACTTGAATGAGAATCAGTAGTCCCTGCCCATTCCTTAAGCCCACACCTGCGATTCCTCCCTCAGAGCCGGGTCGTGGGGCCCGACCGTAGGCACCTCTGAATCACAGCCCACCCTGGGAGCCGGGACTTGGCCGGACCCCCAAGAGCAGCGGAGGGAAGGCCCTGGTGGCTCGGGTGAGGAAGGGACAATACCCCCTTTTTCCGGCAGCTGGCAGAGCCTTCCAGGCCCTGAGCTTCTGAATGCCTATTGGAGCCAGACACTGGACTCTGTTCCCCAGGCAGCCCCATGCCAGGCCTATCACCACCCAGAGAGAAGGAGCCTTTCTTCCCTGTTGGCCAAAGCCAAGCCTCCCAAAAGAGCATCAGCGTCAAGGGTGGGGGCGGGGGGGGGGCAAGGGAAACAGGTTTCCCACCACCCTCGCCCAGCCTCCCCTTGGGAACCTCGGAGCTGGAAAGAGAAGTGTGTCACCCCCTTTGTGGGTCAAGTCTGCGCCCTCCTGACTCCGACACTACAGGATTGCCAGCCCCGCTTGGCCCTCTGCCTCCGTACCTCCCTACCTACTCACCGAATGCTCTGAAGACCTTTCACGGGCTCAGCCTGCTGGCCCGGGGAAGGCACACGCGCTGAAGCCTGTGGAGAGCTGTGTTCAGGTGGAGGGAGAACCAGAGACCCAAAGATGAACGCTCACAAACAAGCACACGGCAGGAAACAGTTGTTGGAGCCTCATGGTGGGCGCTGGGATGGGGGCCTGATCACCTCATTCATCCTTACACAAGACACCGCAGACACACAAATATACACACCGAGAGACATAAACAGACACGCGTACACATTGCAAAAGCGAAAACAAATACCTCACAGACAGACAAAGACAAACACCACAGACCCACAAAGATAAACGCGCCAAGGGTGTCCTATGGGACCCAACCTGGGGGCAGGCGAGTACCCCACCCACAGAGAATTGAAAAACAATAATAAAACCCACCTTCAGATTGTTTTTGTTTTTTTTTTTTATCATCATCGTGCACCACTAACTCTTTAGGCAGGTCAGTGACAAGACACTCTTCCCCCTCCCAAAATTATTTTGTTGATTCTAACCCGTTGGGGTTTCTTTTCATATTTTTTTCATATTGTTTTCACTTCATTCGTTCATCTCATTGTGGTAAAACAGAGACACCATAAACTTTACCATATTAACCATTTTTTTGGTATTTTTTTACTGAGGATATTTTAACCATTTTAAAGCGTACAATTCAGTGACATTAAGCACATCCACACTGTTGTGTAACCACCACCACCACCACCTATTTCCAGAACTTTTTCATCGTCCCAAACAGAAACTCGGTACCTCTTCAACAGTAACACCCATTCCTCCTTGCCCAGCTCCCGGTAACCGCGTTCTCCTTTCTGTTTGCGTGAATTTGCTTACTTTAGCTTCCTCATATAGGAGGAATCTTACAACATGGGTCCTTTGGTGTCTTAGCCTGTTGGCTTTGATAATAAATATGTAGAATTCAAGTCAGCACATTTCTATTGCTTATCCTTCACTTAATCCCGTATTCTCCGTGGGCATTAATTTCAACAGCTCCTACCTCCACACGGGCCCCCAGGCAGGTTCTGATGGTCGAAAGTGTCCGAGTGGCCTCAAGTGTGGTTTGTCTCCAAACCCTAGCTCTGTGACAGTGGACTTGGAAGAACAGGACTTGAATCACTTAGTTTTACTTGTATTTAAAATTTTAAACAGGGGCTCCTGGCCGGCTCTGTCAGTGGAGCATACAAGTCTCGATCTCGAGGTGGAGACTTCAAGCCCCACGTTGGGTGGAGAGATTACTTAAAAATAAAATCTTTAAAATAAGGCAATAGGCGCTCCTGGGTGGCTCAGTCAGTTGAAGAGCCGACTCTTGATTTTGGCTCAGGTCTGACAGAGCCTGCTTGGGAGTCTCTCTCGCTCTCTCTCTGCCATGCTTGCTCTCTCTCTCAAAATAAATAAACATTAAAAAGAGAAATATAAACAAATACATACATATATAAATATATAAAACAAATAAATAAAATATTAAACAGTGAACCAGAGAGTGAATTCTGAGGATATAATAGTTTTGTTCAGAAAGTGCAAATTTTAGATTAAATAGACAATATTTTACTGAATTTGAGCAATTTGTTTAAAATGGACGTTTCTTGGGGCACTTAGGTGGCTCAGTCAGTTGAGCGTCCGGCTTCAGCTCAGGTCATGATCTCACGGTTCGTGAGTTCGAGCCCTGCATCAGGCTCTGTGCTGATAACTCAGAGCCTAGAGCCTGCTTTGGATTCTGTGTCTCCCTCTCTCTCTGCCTCTCTCCTGCTCATGCTCTGCCTCTATCAAAAAAATAAACGTTTTAAAAAATAAATAAAAATAAATAAAATAAAATAAAATGAAAGTTTCTTGGGGGGCTTGGGGGGCTCAGTCAGTTAAGCGTCTGACTTCGGCTCAGGTCATGATCTCACAGTTCATGAGTTCAAGCCCCACATCTGGCTCTGTGCTGACAGCTCAGAGCCTGGAGCCTGTTTCAGATTCTGTGTCTCCCCCTCTCTCTTTCTGCCCCTTCCCCACTTGTGCTCTGTCTCTCTCTCTCTCAAAAATAAACAAACATTAAAAAAATGTTTAATAATAAAATGGAAGTTTCTTCCTTTTAAATTGTTCCTATTTAATTCTAGTGTAATTTTACTCATTACTGGGACAGACCAATATATAGGGATATGTCCCCCCCCCCTTTAAAATAATAATATAGGGCTGCTTGGGTGGCTCAGTTACGCATCTGACTTCAGCTCAGGTCATGATCTCACAGCTTGTGGGTTCAAGCCCCGTGTTGGGCTTCTGTGCTGACAGCTCAGAGCCTGGAGCCTGCTTCAGATTCTGTGTCTCCCTCTCTCTGCTCCTCCCCTGCTCACACTCTGTCTCCCTCTGTCTTTCAAAAATAAATAAAGATTAAAAAAATACAAATAGTATAAAAGTATGTGTCCATTTTTTCCTTTTTTGCACTATAATGGTTATTGTATTGGTAATTTCATTTCTTTTTAAATGGCCTGACCTTATAGATGAAATTCAATAAAAGAAAGTTTTGGCTCCTTGCCATCTATTTACTGCCATTCATTTCATGATTATTGAAATTACTGCCAATAATTTTGTCTTCTAGAAGAGGGATGGTGTTAAGTATCTGCTCAGGGTGTATGCTAGTTATGCCTCGAAAACACACACTACATCACACACACACACACACACACACACACACACACACACACACACTGCTAAATGCCCCAAGCCACTGATCATAGAGTGGGTGGGTAGGTCTCAGTGGACAGCAGTCCTAGTGAAGGTGGGTCACCGACCACCGGGCTCTGCCCTGATTGGGCGCCTTTGGCGTCTGGAGCTGACGGACAGGAGATGCCTCCGACTCAGACCCCAGAGGGCTCTCTCGAGCCTGCGGAACTCCCACCCCCTCTCGCCCCAAGGTCTCTTCCTCGCTGCACTTCCGAGGTCTACCACGAGGTGCCGCTGTGGCAAAGCGCCTAAGGGCCCCTTCCTAGCCCACTGAGCGAAGATTGCGGATGGCCCAGTTTGTGCCAGGCACCATGCGCGGCCCTGGGATTCCAGATGGGTAAGTTGCAGCCTCTCGTCCCCAAGTACGGCATAGCTTGGCGGGGGAGACTCACAGGGAAGCCGACAGGGACAGTGGCCAGTGGTTGCACTGCATGTTTCCACGGGCAGGAAAGATACTGCCAGTGCAGCGAGCAGAGCCAGGGAAACTGAAGCCTCAGAAACTACAGGAGCCAGGAGCAGGGGACATGTGTTCTGACCAGAGGTAGAGGCGTGCACAGGCCTGGAGGTGAGCAAGCATACTGGGGAGTCAGAAGGGGGACTGGCCATGGAGGGCCTTCAGTCCCAGCCTTTAGAGCTTGGTCTTTCCCAGTTGGGACAAAAGGGAGCCACCCAACGGTCTGGTTGGAAGGACATTTAGAGGGACACCTGGGTGGCTCAGTTAGCTAAGCATCTGACTTCAGCTCAGGTCATGATCTCATGGCTTGTGAGTTCAAGGCCCAAGTCAGGCTCTATGCAAACAGCTCTGAGCCTGGAGCCTACTTCAGATTCTGTATCTCCCTCTCTCTCTGCCCTCCCCCACTCACACTCTCTTTCAGAAATAGATATTGAAATTTTTTGGAAAAAAAAAAGGAAGTACACTTAGAAAGTAGTCTTCTTCCATTGTGTTCAAAAAAATGGAGGAGACTCCCAAAATAAACAATATGTACACAACCAGTCATGAGTATTCATAGACTGTATCTGCAAGATATACCACAATGAGGGACATTGGTTTCCTCTAGGGACAGGACTCCTGGCTGGGCACAGGGATGGAGGGAGACTTCCACTGTGTACATTTTGGTCATATTGAATTTTGAGCCATGGATTGAATCACCTTTCTGAAAAATAAACAGAAATTATTACATTGTAAAGTCTCTATGATAGAAAGAAACAAACAAACTAAGGTCACTTTGGTTGTGTTGTATAGGATGAGTTGGAGAGACAGACTGGAGGCAGGAAGGCCGGCAGAAGACTGAGGCATTGGTCCTGGGGAGAAATGGGGGGGACCTGGGCCAAGCAGGGAGGCTGGGGATGGGTGTGAGCACAGGGCTGGGAGTCTCCAGCCTGGTGACAGGCACAGTGTTCAGCTTATGAGCTTTTCTGGGGCTACAAAAATATAAGGGTCATGAAAACCAAAAATATTGCTTCCAGATTTTTAAAAGTGCAAAATCCAAATGGACAAATGTTTAATAAGCTGTCTATGGAATAGAACTCCATACCAGCCAGTCACCACACAACACACAGGGTAAATTATGTTCAATGTGAGTGCACCTTAATAGGCTTGGTATCAGAAAAGGGAAGCCCCAGGGGAGCCCTCTAGGACCTGCGTGCATTCTATACTTCCAGGGCTGAAGCCAGGCCCCAGGGAGACTCAGAAGTCACACCCAGGTCAGGAGCAAGTTTCTGCGACTACAGATCCTTCCAGATATCCTCACATTGAGGCCCCTTCATGCCCCAAAAGAGGAATCAGAGCAAGAGCAAGAGGAGGCAGCTCCCAGCAGCGGGGCTCTTTCAAGGAAGGAATGTATGGAGAAACAAGGTAGGATATCTGCCATGAAAGGGAACCTTGAGACCATCATGATGGCCAAGCCCTCCTTGGGCAGAAGAGGAAGCTGAACCCAGAGAGATTGCCCCCAAGCCACACAGCCAGTTAGCTGCAGCACTGAGATTCACCCCACCTCCTCTCCCTCCCAGCCTTTGGTGGCCTTCACTGGGCCACTGATGCCGTGCATGTCCCACTCCCAAAGCCACCTCTGGGGGATCCCTCAGCCCTCCTCAGGCAGAACTGTCAACCACTCATGGCTCTATAAGGAATCCCAGGTCCTGCACATGGCTGTACCTTCTGGGGAGAAGAGTGGAAAGAAGGTCTTGGTATAAGCTCCAGGACATTTGCCTGACCCAGGAAGGCTCAAGGAACCACCTGTATTGCAAGCCTGTGAGTTGGCCTTCCCATCACACAGTTCCCTTGTCCCAGTGGGCCTCCTTCACATCAATACATGAAAACCGCCAGCTCGTTCAGCCTTAGAATCCTAATGTACACAAAGTAATGGATCTCCAGATTTGATTACATAACAATCAAAAACTTACATGAGGCAAAAAAAAAAAAATGCCTTAAATGAAGTTAAATGAACAGTGATAAGTGGCAGAAAACATCAACAACATAAATAAAAGGAATAGTATCTATAATATATAAAGAGTTTCAACAAATTAATTTTTTAAAAGATGAGTAATCCAACAGAAGGCAAGGGTACAGTGAGTTAACAGCAGGAAAGGGGTTTTATATGATAGGAGGAGCTACACAAATCCGAGTGTCAGTGTTTTGGAAGAAGTCAGGGAAAGGAGGTTTATTCTCTCTCAGTGGGTACAGGACCAGCCTACCCTGTCCTGGCCTCTCTCTGGCTGAGAAATGTATTTTTTGTGTCATTCAGAAACCACACACACACACACACACACACACACACAGAGCTGAGGAAACTTTCTCCTAAGAGCCCCTCTGTGTATCTTCTAAGATTTTTCAATCCCAGGAAGGGAACCCATGAATCCTATGAGAAACAGCTGGGCTTGAGGCCTAATGTGAACACTGGGTCACTCCAGTACCTCGGCCCCTCCTCCTTCTTGCCAGAAGAACTCCAGTTTTGTTCAGGCAGCCACCCCACTCCACACCAAAGGATTCCTGATTGGATCAGACCAGAGGGTTTCCATAGGGGCAGCAGCATCCCTACGGGTACTTCTATTTCTGTGGGACATTTTTGTTTGTCATAATGATGGGGGCACCGAAGATATTTGGTAAGCTTGGGTGGGGGCTGGAATTCCTGACATTTGGGATAACAACGCTTTGGCCTAAATCCCACGAGACTTTTAAATGTCCCGCTAAATAGAGACGTAGGTAAAAAAAAAAAAAAATCTGAGCCTAGAATCTAATTCCACTTTACATGTTAACAAAGAAGTTTTTGTGCAGCTTTAATATGTATATCAAATATATACCACAGCACAACAAACACTGTGTACATTGAGAAATCTTCCCAAGAGTTATTGGGTAAACACAAACACGCACGAAGTAGCATTTTAGTCACCAAAACAATCCACCTGTATCTGTTGGCATCCATCACTGCCATGTTCATGGAGATTTTATATGGAGGTAAAGGTATCTCATTGTCCTTTAGAATACTTACACCTGAGCATACATCTTGACCTACATATTATTTCACTATACATTTCATTTTGTTTTTCTTTTATACTCTTTAGGGTATTGTATTGGTGTATATTGTATTGGTGTTTTGGTCTTTGGTTTTTGGATTTTTGGGGTGCTTTTTTGCAATTATATGCCTAAGTGGGTTTTAATTTCTACAGATTTCATTAGGCTAGTAATATTTATTATGCAAAGCAGGCACCAGGCCTGATGGGACTGGGAACCATTGGTCTGGGCCAGCTGGTGCCATCTGTCCTGATGATGACTATGAATCCATGGACTGGGTTGAGCATTTTCCTCTCATCTTTGGCGTGAACAAGCGGGGAATCACACGACCCTTATGGCCACTGGATGCTACCTTGTGATCGTGAAATGGGAGTGCTTCCAAGGATAAAGCCAATGTGGAGGATGAAGTTGGGTCCTTAGTGACATCCCTGGGCCTGATGCTATGATGTGCAAGGACATCCTTCCTCTGGACCTCCAGCTCTGGAGATACGGGTTCCTAGTAGGAAGGCAGCAGCAACCAACTTTTGGGGACAATGGCAGGAGGAGGTTAAGATAGCACTGAAGCCTTGGTTTCCCCTTCAGAAAGAGGGAACCCCGGTGAGCAAGGAAACACTCTCCTCTTACTGTTGATATCAACATGGCTATTGATATTTCTGACCTTCTAAATGTCACCAGGACCTATGTCTCAGAAGGGACAGCAGCTTCTGGAGACTTATGCCATAGGCTTTCCTCCACCTCTGAGAAATGTTCTCGGGGCTCAAAGTGGGTCTAGCAGAAAAGCCATGATTCTAGGTCTCCATAAGAAGTTGAGATTGAGTGTCCCTGGGTTAACCAAGAGTAGACTCAACACAAACCACAGGAAAGTCTGCTTGGCAGAATCATGGCCTGTTACGCACATCTGGAAGGGACTTGGGAATTTTCTGGTACAGTTTCACCGTGGATCAGTCCACATAGCATTGTTATGCTACAGTAACATCCCCCATACCTTAGTGGCTTGAAACATCATTTTTCCTCATTCATGTTTATTTTTTTTTTATTTAAAAAAAATTTTTTTAACGTTTATTTACTTTTGAGACAGAGAGAGACAGAGCATGAATGGGGGAGGGTCAGAGAGAGAGGGAGACACAGAATCTGAAGCAGGCTCCAGGCTCTGAGCTGTCAGCACAGAGCCCGACGTGGGTCTTGAACTCACAGACCGCGAGATCATGACCTGAGCCAAAGTCGGCCGCTTAACCGACTGAGCCACCCAGGCGCCCCTCCTCATTCATATTTTTTTTTTAATTTTTTTTCAACATTTTTTATTTATTTTTGAGACAGAGAGAGACATAGCATGAACGGGGGAGGGGCAGAGAGAGAGGGAGACACAGAATCGGAAACAGGCTCCAGGCTCTGAGCCATCAGCCCAGAGCCTGACGCGGGGCTCGAACTCACGGACAGCGAGATCGTGACCTGGCTGAAGTCGGACGCTTAACCGACTGCGCCACCCAGGCGCCCCCTTCATTCATGTTTATATGCCCACTGTAGGTCGGTGAGGGACCTCTGTTCATTATAATCACCCAGGGATGCAGGCCGAAGGGAGCTCCATATTGACCCCATGCTTCCACGACCACCAAGAACATGCCCAAACCCAAACTCGCTGCCCCTTAAAGCTGCTCCTGAAAAATGTCACATATCCCTTCCATTTGTATTTCATTGGTCAAAACGGGTCTTGTGGCCATGCCCGTGTTCACCAGACATGCAGCAAAGGGTTGGGATATATAATCTTCCTGCAGGGAGCATGCATGAAGGGATGGGCACTACCTATAGGGAAACAGTACTACAGTGTCCCACACCTGGTTTACAGTTTATGTGGCCTTCCGGATTCTACCTGGACTCCCAGAGGATCCTTTCCATGGGAGCAGATCTGACTGTGCCTGCTTCCATTTGAGGGCCTTCAGGGGGACCCCACCCCTGACCTGATGAAGTTCAAACTGTCAGCATGGCCATCAAAGCCATGCCCCTGCCCATTTCTCCAGCCTCTCTCCCTTTATCCCCCAGTTACTTATCCATCCATAAATATCCACCGAATGCTGACCACTATGCCAAATTCTGGGCATGAAAGCATATCCAAGACCACCCCTGTGAACCCCTGAAGGGCCAGAAGCACCTCTTGTTCACACCTAAAGACTCCCAGGTCCAGCCTGCCAAGGATCTCATACCTCAGGCCTTTGCCCAAAGCCCTGCCACCCTCCCGCCTCCCACCTCCAGCCCAGTTCCTCCCTGACTTCTGCAAACTGGGCTGTGCCACTCCTGGACACATCGCCCGCACAGCAGCTATGCAATGTGTCATTATAGGGCTTCCTCGCTTGTCTGTCTCTGCCAGCAGACTGTGGGCTCCTCAAAGATTATGGTGGGTAATCCCCTGTGAAAAATGGTAACAGTTCAAAAAATTTTTGTAATGTTTATCTCTGAGGCAGAGAGAGACAGAGCATGAGTGGGGGAGGGGCAGAGAGAGAGGGAGACATAGAATCAGAAACAGGCTCCAGACTCTGAGCTGTTAGCACGGAGCCCGACGCGGGACTCGAACTCGCAAACCGTGAGATATGACCTGGGCCGAAGTCGGCCGTTCAACCGACTGAGCCACCCAGGTGCCAAAAATGGTACAGTTTAAATGTCAAACCATAAAGAGTTGTTAAATATGTCACAGGCATATTATGGGATATTCTGGAATGTTAAAAAAAAAAAACAACATTAAAATGATGGGGTAATACTCTTTGAATTAACAAATCTCCTTTAGGATTCCAAACTCAAGGGACACCTTGAGAGGCGCCTCTCTCTCCCTCTCTCTCTGCCCCTCCCCTGCTGTCTTTCTCTCTCTCAAAATAAACAAACAAAAACAAAACAGCTCTGTACATGCTGCTATGGAACCATCTCCAAGATTACTGTAAAGTGAAAAATGTGAGATGCAAAACAGTTGTACAGTGTGCTAACTTTGTTGCACAAAACAGATACGGGGAAGAAAGTGTGCTCGTACACCCTTACAATACCTCTAGACAGATACAAAAGAAACGTGTCAGTGGTTGTCTCTGTAGGGGGGAACCAAGGATGGGGCCCCAGGTAGGAGACTTACCTTTCTGTCTACCCTTTGTACAGACAGAATATTTTTTACAACCTACTTAAAAAAAAAAAAAAAAAGTCAGGAAGAAAATGTAACATCCCAGCAAAGCATTCACGATATCTTATTATCTTGAAGTAATAAATTCAGGTTTCAAAACTGTAGGTACATAAGACCCCTGCTTTTGTAGAGAAAAACGTATACTGCATCTCAATGTATAGGAAAATGTTGCATTATGTGCTATTTTAACTTGGTTTTATTTGACATTCTTCTGTTAAAAATTCAAACGATAAAAAAGGGAATAAATGGAAAAATATTCCCCTTCCCTCAATTCAGCTGCCTGTGTAGCCTCTGCTCAGTTCTTGCCTCTCCCAAAATTGTTAAACGTCTGTAAGTTTGGAGCAGGACTGTAAGGGGTATTTTCTTTGTGGCCTTTTCCGAAATTTCTATATTTTCTCAGCGAGCCTATTTTATTATGGAAATAGGAAAAGTAAATACACTTTTTAAGTGCTTGGAATTAAGAGGGGTCTCGAACCTCCTTCCTTCCTCCCTCTCTCTTTTCCTTCTTTCTCCCTCCCTCAGTCCCTCCCTTTCCTCCTTCCTCTCTAAAGAAACAGGCTTGGTGCTCCTGTGCAGGTTAGGGAGCAGCCTGGGTGGCAGAAGGGACCTTTCTAAGTTCCAGGAAAGGCCTCTAGTTCCATGTTTAATAAAATCCTCCTTCCTCACCTCCTGCCCTGACTTGGTCACCTCCACCCTTCCCTCCCTCTCTACACCTCGGAGACTCAGGCCTCCTTTCGGATTTGAGGATGGCAACCAGGAGAGGAAGCCTGTTGCCCTGTGGATTCTTCAGAGGGACTGAACACAGGAATTCTCTTCTGCCTTGTCCTCCCCCAGAGTCTCCAGAAATGGACCCGAAAAACAAAAAAGGAGAAAAGGAAGCAAGCTGAAGAATTCCTCCTTTACAAGAGCCCAGGTTAAAAACAACGGACCTTGTTAAAACCGCACCTTAATGAGGCTCCTTCCCAGCCTAATTGTCGCCATGGCAATGACCCCTAGCGGCCATCTTTAATTAACTCGGCGACGGAGTCACCAAATGAGCTCCTCTACTAAATTGCCCGCCAGCCCAGGCAGTCACGCGGCCCCTCCTCTGTCCTTTGGCCTCCAGCAAGGCTTTCTTCTTTACCTCCTGATTCTCCCTGGCATGGCCAGGGGAGGGGCTCAGACCCATGGTAATACTAATAACAACAACAGCAGAGTAACAATAATACCTATTATGCTAAGCGATTTATATGCATTATGTCTTTTAATTTTCACAGTAATCTTATGAGGCGTGTACTTTTTCAGATGAGGAAACTGAGGCACAGAGAGACTAAGCCCGTGGGAGGGCTGGGATTTCAACACAGGCACTCTGGCTCCAAAGCTACCCTCATAATCCCTCCACTGGAGATGAAGTTCACAGGGTCACCTGCTTCTCTTGAGCCCAAAGACTTGGAGTTTCTTATCTGCTACTTTCCAGCTGTGTGACCCTGAGTCACTTACTTCACATCTCTGAGCCTGGTTTCTCATCTAGAACAGGGAAGGTGATTCAAGGGGGTCAGGAGTGGGGGCAGGGGCCTGACAGCCTCATCAGTTCTGTTCAGTAATGACTCCCAACTCCACCAGAACCTTCCTGTTGTCTTCACCCTGGTGTGGTTTCAGAGGCAAGATGGCACGAAGGTTAAGAGATAATAAATGTGATTATCCATGCAAAGCCCTGAGGACAGTGCCTGCCCATCGTGAGTGTTCAGTGAATATTAGCTGCTCCTGTTTTCACTAAGTGGATGCCCCTGTGAAAGACCTCCTCCGGGAGAGAGCAAACGGTCAGGAACGTGGGGAAAGAAGAAGCAGGGGAGGAGGCCCAGTTGCCACCAGTTTTAGAATAGGTGGGCAAAAGGCTCAGGTACCTGAGAATACACTGCAATGGCAGAGTCTAGCCGTTGACCAAAAATGGCAGCCTTCATCTTGCCCTGGCCTTGCCCACTGAGCACGCTTACATCAGCCTAACTAGATCAGATCAGGAGGTCCAGGTGCCAGCCACCAAGGCACATTAAAGCCAGAAGGAAGCAAGCAAGATTAACAGGCTCTACCCCACGCCACAACACATACCCCTCAGGGACACTCCTTAAAAGGTGCACAAGATATTTCTTGCTTTTCTATTCAGTGGCCCAGAACTTAGTCAGATGTCCATACCTGGCTGGAAGAGAGGTTGGAAATGCAGTGTTCACCAGGGCCAGCCATAGGGAAAGGGAACTGACCTGAAGGCTTTGTCACAAACCTTTCAGTCCTTCTTCATACTACCCCAGAGTAATATTTCCAACCTACAACTTCTGACCATATCTAAATCCTTCAATGGCTCCCTACTGCCTTCATCATGAGCTCCAAATTTGTGAGCATGGATTATAAGGCCCTGCAGGATCTGGCTCCATTGCTTTCCCTCGTACCCTTCGTTCTAGCCACACCAGGCCACTGGCCATTCTCCGGATCAGCCATGCTGCCATCGGTCCATGCCTTTACCCACGCCTGGAATGCCATTTGGCCTCTACTCCATTTAATTATAACACTGCCTCCTCTCTAAAGCCTTCTTAGGGACAGAGAGGAAGGTGTGACCAGGATAGACAGGAAAGGGTGTGCATTCAGACTTCGGCTGGGGAAGGAGGAAGCATTTTGCTGTCTAGGGATAAAGAAAGACCTGAGCTGGGGATGTGCTGGCCTTCCATATGCCAGCGGGAGGCAAGCTTGGGCTACTTTTCAGCCTCTGATGATGGATTCCAATTGTTCTTCTGCCTCCATCCGACCAATGAGAAGACTGAGACTTGGAGACAGGCAGTGAGTTACCCAAGGTCACACAGTGGCCCAGCAGGGACTCCTGGCTCCCCACTGGTGTTCACACTACACTTGCATTACTAGGCTGTAGCCTGTATATATAGATGTTTTATGGGACAAGGGACAGTCCTGGAGACATCATGCTAGGAGGCATGGTCCATGCAGGAACAGGATGGGCAAGCATGTCCTCAGACACCTCAGTCCCTCAGCAGCTCCCTTGGTAGCCCCAGGACAACACACACATCCACGGGGCCCGGGAGCTGCACTGGCCTGGCTCTGCAGTTCCTCCATGATATCAGGAGGGGGCGCAGAGCACCTCAAAAGAGGCCGAAGAGGCAAGGCAGCATCCAAGGAGACCACATGAGTCCATCTTCTGTCCTCACCCCACTTCCCTACTGTGGCCCCAGGCACCTGAGAGCACAGGGTTCACCTTGTCTCTGCCCTTGGTGCTTGAGACTGGGGGCATTACCCTCCCCCTCCAGACACTGAATTCTCAGCCATTGTTCCAAACGCAGATACCGAGCTAGACAGCCTGCCTCTGCTTGTTTGGGGACCACCCTGGTCCTAGAGTCCCCACTGGCTGTCGGGGACATGGCACTCTCCCTGAGCCTGGATCCCTGAGAGGAATGCCACTTCCATCTGCATAAATGACCAGCCAAGCAAAGCCAGACAACAGTTAGGGGTATTAGGTCTTTCCCGACTTGAAAACTAAGGTAAAAAGAGGTGTCAGTTGCTTTCCCAAGGGCAGACTGAGCAAGGACAACCTCCAGGTGTCTCTGGAGGGCCTTGAGTTCAGGAGTACAGGCTGCCAAAGGGCATGTGGTCCAAGGCCACTTGGACTCAGACTCACTGGTTGTCAGGAGGCAAGAATGTGCCCAGCACCAGCCCCAATCTGGTCTCCACAAGGGAAGGGGCTGTGAAGTTCTGATCCCAGAAGAGGGAATGTCGAATCATTTTGCCAGCTGGGACCTTGAGTTCAAATAAAGAAGAAAATGAAAACCCCCTTAAACATATGTACCCTGGATGTCTTATTAAGGCAAAGATTGAACCTTAGAACTGGACTTTAGAAGCATGTGGAAGGTTGAGGGTGTAGTCTGCCAACAGGGCACTTACCTGGCTGAAGATGTTTAGCCCAGTGCTTCACTATCCCTTGGGGTTCCTTCCTTCCTTTTGGCCTCCCTGACAGCTCCCAGTCCATCTTTCTCTTCCTTAGCCTGCCCCGAGTTTGTCAACACCAGCTACTATTTCCTCCCATTCTCTCTTGGTCTCCCCTCTAATCACCCCCCCCCCACCATAGCCCAATTTCCTAAAAAGGACATCCTCAAGTCTATATCCAAGTGTTCAATTCTCAATCCTCATCTAAGCTGACCTGTCAGCATATTGGACACTTCTGATCTCTCCTTCCTTCTTAAGATTTCCTCATCCTGGCCTCAAGGACACTACTTTCTTTGTTCTCCTCCTAAAGACTCTCCTTCTTGATCTTCTTTACTAGATTCTCCTCATCTTCCTCCCTTCGAAATCAGAGTATCCCAGTGTTCAGGCCTTAGGACCTTTTTCTTCCTTTTACACTGAATCCATAGTGATCTCATCTTGCCTCACGGTTTTACATAAGGTCTATAAGGTGACAACTCCCAGCCTGGACCTCTCCCCTGAATGCCAGGCTTATATATCCAGTTGTCTCTAGGCCTTCCCTATCCTCCCTCCTGCCGCCAACTATCTAACAGGCCTCCCAAATTTCAGAGTCAAGCTGATATCCCCCCCCCCAAAAAAAAAATTCTACTCCTCCACTTACTCTCCCAGTTCAGGAAAGACAAACTCCATCTTCCAGTAGCTCAAATCAAACCCCACCCCACCCCCATCATCCTTGACTCCATTTTTCTTCTCACATCCCACCTCCATCCCCTCAGCAACTCATAGCAGCTCTGTCTTCAGAATACGTAAGAAATCAACCAGTTCACTCACCAACCACTCACTGCCCATCCTGATAGGTGTTTAAGGTGGGAGAAGTAGGCAGGGGCCAAGTCATTGAGGGGAAGAGCTCTCTTGGCTGTGGCAAGAACTTTAAATTTTACTCTGAATTATATGGGAAACCATATGAAGACTTTGAATATGATGACATTTGCCTCTTGAAAAAAAAAAAAAAAACTTCTCTGGTGCTGAGTGAGGAATGGATTAAGGGGGTGACAGGGGAAGTGGTGAGACCAGTAGGTGGATATGGAGGTTTGAAGGGGGAATAATTGATGGCGTGGACTACTTTCCTTCCATGAAGAATCGTCCACCTCGATGCCCTAGGAGCCCGTTTCAGAGGCGGAAAGGCGAGCCCGGGGTGTGGCTGAGCAAGCACACTCTGTGACCCCAGCAGAGGGGGCCCGCGTTTCAGCACCACTGCATGGACAGCTCCAGCCCCGCCTCAGAGCCTGGGAGTTCAGCCGGCGCGCGGACCCCCCGCCAGTCCCACGTCCTAGAAGCCTGCGGCTGGGGGAGGGGCCCTGGACTAGGCTTCTGCGAATTCCCTTCCCTTGGAAACCTCCCTTTGCAACCCTCTAAAATGCAGATAACAGTAATGCCGCTGCGCCGCCTCACAAAGCCGCCAGGAGCGCGCACGGACTTTGGGGAACACCAAGGAAAGAGGTTGCCCAAGAGCAAGGCCCCTTAAGGGCCTCTTAAAATCGTTTCTGTCACGGACTCCGGAGTTTATTTCCTCGACTTGGGAGAGCAAAAATGAAGCCACATCTGCGGCAGGCTGAAGGAAAGGACTATTTGAAACCTATTCTCATAGCGTACCACCCCCCCCCCCCCCCAGCACAGTCCCAGGTAGCCAGCACCGCTCTGCGCCGCGTCTCTGCAGACCGAGCTCTGGAGAACTAAGCTGTTTCTCCAAGACTTGGACAATCAGTCTGAATTGTTCCAGGCCAATGCAGATTTTCGCCCTCTGATAGAGTTTCTCCTGGATGGAGTAGCACAGAGCTCCGTTCTCTCCTGTCCCCGGGGTCCCTGCCACCCTAACCAAATCTAATTTCCCTTGATGCATCCGAACTGATTTTCTTATTTGGAGCTCAGCAGGATTCCTTCTCCTGGAGTTGGGGAGCACCACTTGGGATCCGCAGGCTGAGGGGCCTTGCTGTGCCAACTCAGGCTCCTGAAGGCGCAATCTTGCTGGGTCAGGGAAGACAGTGGGGCCTCGGGATTTCTCTCCCTGAAATGACCTCTGGGTTTCAGGTCTACAAAGGAGATTTCTCTCAGCTTCCCTAAGGGAAAAGGAGCCAAGAGTCGGACCCTGGCCTTAGGAATACAAGCTAACCACAACAGGAGCCCAGCAGGGCATCCGCAGTGGTACCCACACTGCTAAACCCTGCAGTGACCCAGCTCTCTGCCAGGTCATCTCGCCGCCTGCCTGGCCCTCTCTCCTCTCCTTCCCTCCAGTGTGGAGGCCCAGGAGTCTTCTGGGAAGCTTCCCATACTGGGAGGGGGGCTCAGTCCTTTGGCCTGCTTCTCTCTGAAATAGGGCAGGTGGCCAGGCTTCAACAAGACTGGGGTTTATGTGCCCCAACCTCAGAAAACTGCACACTGGGACAATAAGACAGATACAGAACTGGGGGAGTAGCTGGGAAAAGGTTTCTTAGTGTGAATGAAAGCCAAACCCAGATCTCTGACACCCCAGCTCCTTCTCTTTTTCCTTACTCACTAGGTAACCTTGGGCAAGTCACTTTTCATTTTATTGTTCTCAGCCTCAGTTTCTCCACCTCTGAAATGGGGGCAAAAGAGTGCCTCCCAGGGGGCCTGCTATCAGGAATCACTGAGACAAAAGCAAGTCTCTTATCACAGCCCCAATAAGTGTTGTTCTGTTATTAAGATGTGGGTGCTGGGGCACCTGGGTGGCTCAGTCAGCTAAGCATCTGACTCTTGATTTCGGCTCAGGTCATGATCTCTCAGTTTGTGAGTTCGAGCCCCATGTTGGGCTCTGTGCTGACAGTGTGGACCCTGCTTGGGACTGACTCTCTCTCTCAAAATAAATAAATAAATAAATAAATAAATAAATAAATAAATAAATAAATAAATAAACTTTTAAAAAAAGATGTGGGTGCCTTCTTGGAGAGGGGGTTGCCTGAGGAGACTTCCCAGAATTAAGGGAGACTTCCCCCACTCCCAACCAGTTCATGTTCTGGTATCTCTCTAGACCTCTGGGACGTCCACTGAGGATTGGGCAGACACATTCACATACATTTTACAGATGGGAAAAGTGAGGCCCTGCAGGTGACCCACCTTGCCCAGGGTCCCACTTCCGTTCCTCAGACCAAGACTCCAGGTGAAGGGGACCTTAGCCCCCAGCCAGAGCTACCTTGGGGGCCTCTCTTTCCTCCCCTGGTCCCAGCACACCAGTCCAGGAATTTCTACAGGGGGCTGGGGAGTAACAGCTGCTCCAGGAACAAGAGTGTCTGTCTCCCCATATACAGAGACCTCAACTCCTTCGCCGGTAAAATGAGGAGAAGGACATTCTGCAGAAGAGTGTGAGGAGTAAATAGGATGAAAAACCCAGCAATGCTGTCCAGCACTTGGTTCTGACAGATGTCCACTGTGGGGTTTACTGCCTCCCTAAAGTAACCCCCATGGCCTGGAGCCAACCATTTTGGCTCCGAATGGTTTAGAGAGGTTAAATGACCTGGCCAGGGTCACGAAGTTGGAAATGTAGTGCTCCATGACTCCAACCCAGCCTCTCTCAGAGTGTTTGGGAGGGCAGGAAACGGGCTCCAGACCAAAAGCTATAAGGTGGGGAGCTACAGGGCTGGTGAGGCTGCCTCACCTGAGCTGGTCGCTGGCTCCCCATGATCCCCGGGCCCTCGGGTGCTCAGGGAGAACAGCGGACACATCCCAGGCGGGTCCCACCCCATCCAGGTCCCGCCACCCAACCACACGCTCACCGTGGTGGGGGATCCCTCTTGTCCTGGGGCAAGGAGAAAACCATCAGGGTGCTTCACTCCTCAACGTCTTTCTGATTCTTGCATTTTCAAGCCGAGACTCAAACTGGGTTTTAACTAGCCACATTGATGGACTGTCAGCAGCTCTGATATTTTACGATATCTATGAAAACAGCTATCATGTCCATACCTATATACTACCAGGGCTCTGAATTAGCTCTTCTCTCCGCAGTGGACCCAATACCACCTGGTAGTGGCGGAGAAAGTATGGCACAGCCAGAAGCAGAATCAAATGTCACGGTCAAGGCCAGTTGTTACAACTTGGCTCCTGCTAAGGGGGATCCAGGCTTTATCTCTTCCCGGACCTGTGCAGGGGTGGAGGGAAGGGCTGAAGGAGGGGTACTGTTTTCACTTCACCTCCAAACTGCAATGAAGGGGACTCCTTATGTCCACGCCTCTAGGCTATATGCAAAGTCTCCCTGCGACTCTAGGCGAGAAGTACGGGGTGCCTCCTCTGAGCTGAGTGCTGGGGGCTCAGCGGAGAAGCAGAATGCACGGCCCTGCACCACCTGGGCTTCCATAGCACAGGCCCCACCAGGACCCAAACCTGGGCCACGCCATAGCGAAGAGACCCTCGTGCTCAAAAAGTCCGGCCTCCACGTCTGTATTCATTCCAGGGCACATCACTGTGCCACTTATGCCCCCACCTTCCTGGCCTTCCTGCCCTTGCGACGCCGCCCAGCCCCCGGCAAGGACACCGCACACAGTAGGTGCTCTGTGGGGAGTAACTCCCTCCCGCTTCCGTTGGCCAGAGCCGGCTGCGCTGCGGCGCCTCGGGCTCCCCCTGCTGGCTCACGTGGTAATGACCTGAGCCGTAGCCGCGGGGAGGAAAAGCAAGAAAGCTGTTTTTAACTACAGGGGACTCTCCTAAGGTACCACCACCAACCGCCCGCCCCCCGGCCACTCCCACCCCGTCCGCCACTTCCGCGAAAGCCACACGAAAGAGGCTTTCAGGAAGATCTCATTTTCTGGCAGTTTTATCATAAATGCAAACAAAATGAAAAATGGACTCATTTACCCAACAAATATTTACTTTAATATTAATCACCATGGCTAACACGGAGCACTTACTTGCTGCCTCCGTGGCTCTCCTACATGTATTAGCTCATTTAACCCTCACAACAACGCTATCGTGGTGGTACTGTTATTATCCCCACTTTACAGTTGACGACACTCAGGCCCCAAGAGATGTGCCCCAGGTCAGGCCTAGCTGGTAAACAGCGTGGAATCCACCTCCAGAGCCCGGAGCCCCAGCCTCTATTTTACACCATCGTGGTAAAACACTGTGGTAAGAAAAAGACATTGGAAGTGGCCTCAAAGCATTCCTTGTTCTCTAATTTCCCTGGGGAATTTCTCCTAGAAAAAGAAACCCACGAATGTTTTATCTAGACAGCGATGTTGGAATTTTGCTGGGCGTTTCCTGGGTATGTGTTTGCTTGTGGCAGCAGCAGTTACAAGGATAAGATAGTTTCCCTACATTTCAAAGGAGAGGTAAGGTTAAAAAAATAAATAAACAAAAGCATGCAAATCGCCAGCAGTTTGAGATCCCCACCCCTATCTCTCAAAACGACTTCCTTCCAGCAGAGAAGAGAATGAATCTTAGTAAGATTCAGTGGCCTGTTCTACACTCCTAAGAAGCCAGGAATCGAGAAGGAATTTGACCTACTGCTGTTCTTTGATGGCTTCTCCACCTCAAAGTGGATTCATCACTCTCTTCGTGAGCCTCTCCTTTGTTCCTGGGGGATGTGGATTAGGCCCCAGTCCCACACTCACCATGGGCCTGGGCACCGCTTTGGTGCTTGGCAAGAAGAGGGGCTGAATGAAATAAATTTCCCCATAAAATCTGACTGGTGATCATCCTGCCCTTATCTGGATCTTCCAGCAAAGAGAGCACACAATATTTCTCCATAGGACTGCTTCCCCCGTGAGACAGTTGGTAGGTTGGGTTCTTCCTTCTGTGGCTTCCCAGACCTAGCATTGCCCTGTGAGCCTTTCCTGAGACCTGGGGAAAGCTACAGATTTTACTGAGAGCCAGATACCTGCCTTCTGTCTTCAGAGCCCAGTCCAGAGATGAAATCTGGAAAGGGGAAATTTCTCTCCTCAAAAGGCATGGGGAGACCCACCTGAGCCTCAGAGGAAAATCCGGAGCATCTAGGGTTCACAGCATAGTGTGTATTTGCACGGGGGCGTGCCCTTCCAAGCCTCCTTATATCTGGTCTAGGAGAGGCTGGCCTAGATACACCAAAATACCGTAATGGTATTTCAGTCCCACAGTATTTTCCTGAGTTTCCATGTGTCAGTGTGGGCTAGGGGATGTGCACGTGCCCATGCACATGTGTGTTTATCAATTTCTGTATTTGAATACAGGCTAAGCATGGATCCAAGAATGTGACCAGAAGCAAGCCTCTCTCCTGGGGTGTGGGGGTGGCGTGACATCACCACAGTGCGCACAAGCTGGTAAATGTCCTACAGCCACAGAAGAAAATGGGGTCTGGATGATCCTAGGGGTGTATGTATACATACAAGTGTGCAGGAGTGCATGTGTATTCATAAGCAAATCCCAGTCTGAGCGGTGTGTGTGTGTGTGTGTGTGTGTGTGTACACAAAGACAAACCACAGTCTGTTTCTATGTCTGGGTGACAGTGTCTGTGGTATGGTGCATATTTACAAACACTCCCCGACCCGGTTCTGTGACATTGTGATCTCGCAGCTGAGCGCAACATGTATGCAAATTTGCGTGTAAATAAGTGTGTTTACAATATAATCCCAAACCTATATGTGAGTGGCTGTGTTTGTGTGCCTAAATGTGAAGCTGTATCTGAATCAGGGTCTGGATGAGTCTGGGTGTACAAGTGTTTTACGTGCACACCCTGCCTGGTTCCGCATCCCCGTAGACATACTTGGGTGCTCTGACCACAGAGGCTGAGCCCAGACGGGTCCTGAGGCTGGCTGGCGGAGTGTGTGTAGGTGACCGGTGTTTATGGGCAACCCCACTAGAGCCTTTGTCTGGTGCCCACTCCCTGTGGCCCCTAAATTCCTCACCCTGGCAGGATCTTGGCTGTCCTTGCTCCCAGACCGCCTTCCCCAAGGAGTCCCTTTAACTCACAGCCCCTTCCCGGCCAGGGGGCTGAGAGTTGGGGGATATTCATCTCGGGGAGTTTTTGTTCCGCCTCATGAAAGGCCTCAATGGCTGGGAATACCATTCTAATTACAGGGAAGCCCAGCTTATGGAGGGGACACAAAGGGCTGTGATCTCATAGCAGCTCCTTCCATCCGTCAAATAAGGCTGTCTAATGACGGGGTGAGAGCTGTGAATGCCTAAAACAAACTCGAAAAGGAGGGAAAATAAAGCCGCCGGGGGCTTAAAATATATTAAATTACCCTGATTAGGAGTCGTGGCTTTGCAGAGCTGGTTGGAGGGGCTGAGGAAGCTGTGAGTCCCACTATTCACTTGGGGGGGAGGAGGGGTCAGTAGGTCGGGAGGGGTTCACAGAGCCCCGGCCCATTCTCATGCTAACACCAGGGACACACTGCAGGCTTAGTGGGCTGGAAAATAGAAATGAATTTGCCATAATCCTCCTCCTCCGGCTCCTGTCCCCAACCCAGGAGAAGTGGTGCCTAATTGCAGCTCCTTAGAGCCTGCTGGGCCCTGGGGCAGGGCCACACCCTGGAGCCTATGCCCCTGGGCCTTCGCACCCCGTTTCCTCCTCTCTCCAGTGGGGTGGGCTCAGGGCCTGGCAACAGGTCCCGGTGGAGGGGTGGGGGGAGTGGCGGTGTGCACGTGTGTGAGCGTGCATACACACCCACACTCACCCCTTCCGACGGTGCAAACCCTCACACCTACACACGCCAGGCGCAGACGCAAATATGCCTTCCCTCTACCTACACCCCTTCCCAAACGCACTTTTGTAGGAGCACAATTTGTAAACACAGGGACTCCTCTGTGGGGGAGTATACACAGGCCTCCCCGTACTTTCACGGGCCCGAGACATGTTGCTTCTCAGATGACCACGTGCTGCCTCCCTGACATGAAAACACACACATGCACGTAGCCCTTCAGATGTGCTCCCAGAACCAGGGACCTAGAATAATTTCAATGTTTTACAGCAAAGGATACCGGCGCCCAGAATACAGCCAAGGTACAGGCTTTTCCCAGCACCACCTGAGTGAGCCCTATCTCTGCTGCAAGACCCTAGATAAGCCTGGCCCTCACCTGGGCCTCAGTTGCCTACCATTAAAACAAGGTGCTTGGACTAAATGGCGCAGAAAACCCCCTCCAGCTCAGAAACTAGGAGGGGCCAAGTGTCAGGGGCTACTGCCCCTCGCCCCTTCCCTGCCTCTGCACGCTTAGCTGTGTATACACACATATGCCACAGCGCACAGGACAATGATTCTGTCCAGTGTTCTGACAAACTAGAGGGCAGGCCTAGGAGCCCAGTAGCCTGCATCCTCACAGGTCCTGCTGCACGCGGGGGGCAACCACCTCGCCCACCCGCCTTGAGCCTCGCTCATCTGTGCCTGGGTCCACGCGATTTTGCCAGTTTGTGACGCCGGGGAGTCAGGGACGGATCTGAACCACAGAGCCCCACTGTGTGGCGCCCAGAACCCAGGAGAGGCATCCAAACGGGCTCCTCCTCGGTCGGGGGCTCCCTCTGCCGGCGGATCTGGAAACGCAGCGCAGGGAGGAATGCACGTGACCCTCAGACATGACCCGAAGAGTCGGAGCAGTACGTACCCCACCCCTGTCCTCTGTTCCACTATAGGATTCAGGGAGCCATGGGCTAGACTGGAACGGAGACTGCAAGAGGAAACTGGGAAGAGAGCATGGGAACCAAGGCCCGACCTCCCTGCATCTTTCCCCTCTTGGTCTCTAGGAACATTCCCCTCCTTTCATAGCCCCTCAGAGAACCAGCAGACCCGGGTGTGTGGAGGGGGCCAGGGTGAGGGCAGACACACCCAGGCCCACCACCAGCAGCTGGCCAACCTGAGCCAATGTGCCTCAGCATTTCCACCTGTGCTGTGGGCGACGCAGGGCCCTGGGCAGCCAAGGAGAAGACCCAGAAAGGGCAGGAACCTCCCTCCCACCCACTCAGAGAAGGTGGGGAACCCAAACCTCCAGAAGACCTTTCTTGGGGGCCCTCAGGGTCAGCCGAGGCCCCTGCTGTCCTCTGGTCCCTGGAGGGAGGCTAGTTGCTGAGAATAGGGGCATGACCCCTGGCTACAGTGGGAAAAGGGAGTACAATCCAGATCTTCCAAGCTTGGGCACCCAGATGCGGTGAAGTGCTGATCATGCATGGGACTGGGGAGGCAGAGCAGGGGTCTGGGGGACCAAAGGCACGTCCTATAGGCGGGGTTGTTTCAACGAACCAGGCTGTTCAGAAGGAGAGAAGATACAGGGATGGCAGGTCCCTCCCCACCCACTCCACGGGGACCAAGGTATCTGCCCAGGGGCCACAGGTACTCCCAAGGTGGGGTGGGAGAACGTGGGTCTGCTGAAGCCTAATTGTGAGGTCAAATAACAGGCTTCATGCGCCCTAAGCGCTCCCAAGCATTCGCCGGCTGCTTCCCCAGCCTGTGACTTGCTTGGCTTTGTCAGAGCTCCGTTTTTGGGGCGGGGGGGGGTGGTATCTAGACCGAACCCCACAAGCCTTCTCTGGGCTTTCCAGCTCCAGGCCAGGCGGCCTGGCACACCTTTGTCACAGGGACTGTGGAAACTCCCGCAGGTCCGCAGGTCCGGAAGAACCCAGATGAAATGGGGGTGGGGGGAGATTTGGGGAAGGTGAGCTGTTTCAGGACCAGCCACGTTGGGTGGAGAGGGCATGGTTTATGCCCAGCGCTGAGGCCCAATGTAGCCAGGAAAGCCTCGCCTGGGCCCCCAGCGTTTGCCAAACGGCTGCCCTGGCCCGGGGCCTGGCTGCGCCCAGCGGGTAAGGGAACCAACCCCAGAGCTGCCTAGGCCTGCTCTGGCTCTTTTCTGCTCCTCCCCGGTTTTGGGGGAAGTTGGGTTGGATCCCTGAGGGATACCAGAGACTGAACCAAGGGTGTGGCCAAGAAGAATGAAAACCGAAGGGCAGACTGGAGTGGACTGAAGCCCTAATTGCTCCCACCAGGCTCCAGCCATGCCTCAGTGGCCAGTCCCAGTGTTTGGGGAGGGCGCCCTCTCTTCCCGGTCCCCGAAGCCCTTCGCTGCAGCCAGCTGCCCTGAAATCCATAGATTCCTGAGGGAGCGCACACACCCACATCACATAGGCATTCAACATAAGCATACAAGAGCAACAAATTCGAATTCCAGAATTTTCTCCAAATAAAATAAAGCTGCAGGAGGCAACGCTCAGCCTCTAGACCCTGACGTGGGGAGGAGGCACCAGAGAAGGGGTTTGTTGGATACCCTACCGGAGCATCTCCCGCCGGCCTTTCCGGAGATGCCCCGCGGCCTGCTGCCCTCGATCTGGGGCCAGGAAAGCGCCCGGCGAACTCCATGGCCACAAAACGAGCCTGTGTGCCGTGGAGGCGGCCCACGAGCTGCCATGCAGAAACGCCCGAGTTCTCCCAACACAGGAGCCACCAGAGTCCGATGTGTAGCCAGAAAGGCCAGAGATTGGGGAATTTCGAGTCGTTTTCAGTATAATGCATGTCTCCCTAAGTCACCCTCACAGTTCTGCGTCTGCCTCCGTACAAATGGCCCACCCTATCAATTACCTCCCTTTACTCATAAAGAGAAACGGGATCTTGTTTTTTTCTAGAATATTCAAAAACGAGCGGCCGGATTTGGGTGAATTCCAGCGGGGCTGAGCTTATTTTCTTCGGCACGATGGCGCTGCCAGGGCTCGGGAAGGATCTCTGAGGGCCGGTCGCCGGCACGGTGGTGGAGACCGACCGACCGACCGACCGGAAAAGGGCTGGGGCCTTGGGGCCACCGGCGCTTCTGCGGAGAACCGCAACCCAAAGTTCGCACGCCTCCGCAACAGTCTGGGGGTCTCGTGCTCCGGCCCCGCGTGCCTCTCGAGGGGACAACCCAGGTTCCCCTGCAGGCCTCTCCCCCAGAGCCCGGGGCCGGGCACACTAGCCAGCACGACAGCGGGACCCTAAGGGTCCTACATAGTCTTTGGCAAGAGACTGGAGGCTGCATTTTCGGAGGCTGCCTGTCTTTAGCGTCAAGGGAACGAGCTAGGGAAACCCTAATATGCTGAGATTTTCTAAACAACCCGGATTCCTGAACACCCGTGACCATTGCCAGGAGCCAAGCAAGGGCTGGGCGGCAGAGCTGGGCTCTTGGCAGTGGCTCCGGTCTTCTATTTGTAAAATACAGAATGAAATCGGGAGAGCTGAATGTAGACAAAGCCATCTTAAAACGTTCGATTGGCGAAATCGCCACACTTAGCAAACACTTTCATTTTCAGAGCCGCCCGTGGCCGTAGGCAAGTCCAGAAAAATCGATTGTGTTTCCGGACGAATTCCACCCAGGGAACAACAGAGCCTTGGGAATGCTCGCCCGCCCCGCGCACATTGGAAACACATATTTGGCATATTGGAAGGAATGGCGGACTTAGCCCTCAAACAAGCGAACCCTCCGGACGCAAACGTGCTTGTAAACTCACTTGCGCGATTTTGAGTTCATCTACACATTTATGCCTGTTTACCTGGCTTTTATACCCTCTGCGGAGCTGCTATATTTGTGTGGGCTAGGCCGGCCACCCCTTCTCTTCCTCCGCGGAGAAACCTTAGCTGCGTGGGCCGGAAGCTACCATGCGGACCGGCCCCGGAAGAGCCACTTTTCCTTGTACTGGCCACGGTTTCGCAAATTGAGTTGTCCCGATCCTTATATTCTAGGTCCTGCACGCCCACGCCTTAACGGTCAGACCCAGGTGTAGAGCCCTACTGGAGAGAGGAAAACCGAGGATAGTGAAGGTTGGGAAAGAGAGTGCAGCTGCGGCGCATCAAGCCAAGGTTGAGGGGCACGGAGGACACCTTGGCTCGCCTTGCCGTTGCCAACGTTTTGCCCAATGTCTGGGGGACTCGCGGGATTGTGTGCAAATGTGTCCTCAGGCACCGTAGCCGGAACACAGGACTAGGCTTTTCCAAGACCGTGCATTCCGCGTGATGACTTTTCCTATCAATGGAAGAGACGTGGGCAATTGACCCAGCGGCCTTCTCCTCTCCGTCTATTGTGGCGGCTCAATCACGCATTTACCGAAAGAAAAGCGAGTTTATCTTAGCCTGGAGGAGCCTCGTGTTGCGTGTGTGTGTGACTAAAGGGTGGGGGAAATTCTGCAGCCACGACTGTGCAGATGGGCTGAGGATAGACACGTTCAGAAAAGGGCCAATTTCCCCTTCACAATGAGCGCTAAGTACCTGATAAATGGGGCTGGTGTTTATTCATGAGCAGGTACTTTGGAGATGGCGATTAGAACAGCCGCCCGCGCCGCCTCGCCAAGGTACTTAAAGCCGGGCAGGTGCAGCGCTGCGCGCGGCCTGAGCGCACAAAGCCCGCGGCCGCTGCGGCGCGGGGAGGGGCGTGAATGCGGGCCTCGCCGGGCCCCAAAGGCGCGCGGCGCGCAGGCACCTTAGCCTTTTGTTCTTCAGCCGAAGCCAAGGCCACTTCACCGAGGGGCGTCCCGGGAAAACCTCCCCTCTAATTACCAAGAATTTCCTACATCCCTCCTGCCGAAGCCCAGTCGGGCAACTCTCGGTCTGGCGGACGCGGGGACGCAGCGTGAGACCGGGTTCGGCGTTTGCGTAAATGCTGCTTCTGAGCAGGCTATTAGCTAACCAGCTGAGTAACTAACTCAACAACTAGGGAAGAAACAGAACCCGGGCCTGGGAACCACGCGGGCACGCAGTTCTGGCCTCCCCCGCCGCCGAGGCGCCACCTCTGGCCGCGCGGGTAACCTCGGGCTTTCACGTTTTGTTTCAACTCCAAGGGGAGAAAATTGGGGTCTGTCTCTTTCCACAGCTTCCTGGCGCCAAGGTCGTGGGACAAACTCAATCTCGCCCTCAGAGTGGCTCCAGAATCCCTAAGAACCCCCAGTTTTCTGCCCATGATCGCGGCCTGGGCTGGGCGCGCGCAGAGAGAGTGCAGCTGGCGTCTGGCCTTGGGGGGCCAAGTGCAGCGGCCTCTGCGCAGGGACGCGGCAGCGCGTTTCCCTTGGGGCCCAGCGGGGCAACCTGTGTCTGACATCCCTCCCTGCTCCCCAGCATCTTTGAGGGTGCTTCATGTGTGTAACCTTGGGTGGGCTGAGGCACTCGTGGGGTAGGCACCCCCGGCCTGTTCCCTGGGGCCTATTGGGGTCGCTTTTTTTTTTTTTTAATCGTTTGGAAAAATAGACCAAGATCGTTTCTCTCCAGTCCACAGAATTAGGAGAAATATGTGTTGCAAACAAGTTGGGTTCCCCCTTGGAAGAAAATTGTTTCAGAATGACCGTAAGCAAGGGGCAGGGATTTGATGTGACCCACCACGAGGCAGTATTTTCATTTTCCACCACGAAGAACCCGATGACTCTCCCATTCGATCAGACCAGGAAATTGTAGACACGAACCTTCATTATAGGTTTCCTTAGAACCTTGGGGATCGAATAAATTGCAGATATAATAATCCCGATTTCGCCGGGGAAATCCGACCCTCGGCGTGTGCATGCAAACCGAAAGTGGTAACCCAGTAGAGCAGCAGGGAAGGGGCGAGGTCAGCCCAGTGCCCACGGCCCCCGGACGGCTCTGCCAGCCGCCAGCCGCGCCAGCCCCGGCCGGTGGCGGTCCTTGGTTAAAAGGATCGCAAGAGAGGCAAGGCTTCACCTCTTGCCTTGCGCCAGAAGCTGAGTTAGGGTGGGAGAGTGAAGCATTCTCTCGAGTTACAGCCTGTGTCCCCTGCTCCAAGGAGACACCGGGGGATTAGGGGACCAACCGTTACCGACAGAAGGCCAGGGACCCCAGACACAGCACCCCCTCTCCTTGCGCGTCGCGGTGTGGCCAACGTCTTGCAAATAGCTTCATTGCACGACGGCCTTGGATGAGTGTTGCGGGCCGTTCAGGGGCGAGGGACGGGCCATGCCAATCCCCGCATCCGAAAAGCTGGGAGTCGGGACCGCCAGGCGCTGGAGGCGACGGAGCCCGGCCTCTCCTGTCTCCACCGCAAGATGGCTGCCGGCCGGCATGTGGCTCCAAATTTAGGCAGAAAGTGAGAGATAATATTGGAAGGGGAGCGGGGCGTCGGTGGGACTAAAGACGATGCATTCCAAAGCAGTTTTTAGACTATCCATTCACCAAACCTTTAAGGCACACCCAAAAGAAGCAGGTGTGGGCAGAAGGAGGGCCCTCCATACTAACTCCACCATTGATTTTCTTCACATTACAGATTTCTAATAAATCATAAAAATATAATGAATAAGATTCCTGGGGAAGCAGATATGCCCAGCTGTCATCGTTGGCCCTGGACTCCTCAGATCGGCTTCCACTGGCTGAAAGTTGTTTTTGTTTTCCAAGGAAAACCATTTGGGCAAATGCATATGGGGCCCGCATGGGCGTCCCCAGCCTCTGATTCAGACATGTCACTCTTTCAAAGGTCCACGGACCAAGGGCCTCCATCTAGCAGTCTAGGCCATGAGGCCTGCCAAGGGGGTGGGGGGTGGGGCTGGGTGGATCTGCTCCTTTCCAGAACCTTTTCACCCATGAAGAGCCATATCTGGTCTTGAAGTAAGTTGGGTCAGGAATCTCCAAAGGATTTCTGTTACTCCAGCTACTATGTCACAAACACCTTATATTTCAGCTGGTTGGTGACAGATAGAATCGCTATGTCCTGGAAAAGCCAGGAATATCTCACTAACCTGGCACCCTCCTCATCCCCAGGCCAGTGACAGATGTCAAGTGAGCTCTACTGAGTGTCACGTTCTGACCAGAAGGCTTCAAGGTGGAAGACAGACTCCTTGACCGGTCAGCTTGGTGTGTGTTGTTGCCCCCACCCCCCACCCCCAGCGACATCCTCGCTGCAGGGAGCCCCTCCGCGAAGTAGGACAAAGGCAGCCCTCAGGATGAAGCCTGCGCTGGGGAAACTCCGAGAAAGCCCACTCTTCCCTGGTCATCTCTGATGCTGTTTCTGGGTTTGTGAGGAAAGGACTGAGGTTTCTCTGACCCAGGACCCTTGAAGAGTCTCCAGTAAGGGAGGACGCTCTTTCCCCCACCCCCCAAGACCTGGACACACAGCCCCATGTGGCACAGGTGGGCCACACTCCCCCAAGAAACTAGTTTTGATATCCACTTCACCAATGACTTTGGGGAAGGTCCCTTCCCCTCTTCAGCTTCCTCGTCTGCCCATGGGAGGAGGGTTATAAAAGAAGCCTCTTAACATCTCTAACCTGGGGCTCCAAGAAATGTGAGGGAGGGCAGCAAACGAAGACTTTGAAGACTTCCGAGGACACTGGGGGCACCTGGATTTACTCCCTGAACATCTTTTTCTGAAACGTGGTCCTTTGATAAGCAGTTTGGTAGTAGAGTTAGGCACAGAGACCCTGGAACCAGGCTTCCTGGGCTCAAATGTGACACAGAACTGCCATTTGCTACCCATGTGGCCTTGGGACACTTTGCTCAGTCTCTCTGTGCCTCAATTTCCTCATCTCTGCAACAGAGATTAATAACGATCCCTATTTCACAGGGCACTGGACAGATTAACTGAGGTCATACATGCAGAGCTTCTAGAAACATGCCTGGCACAGGTTAGCTGTTAATAGGAGTTGCCCAGACCCCTGGATGCAACCTCACTCCTCCCCAGTCTTCTGGGTTTTCCTCCACTGACCGTCACCATTTCTGTCCCTGCACCACTGCCAGGATCTCAGCCTCCTGTAGGTCCCAGAACCCGAGGAATGGGAGGGAGGAGGGCAGAACACCCATGCATTGCCTGCTTGCTGAGCACTTTGAGGACTCTCTGTGCCAGCCCTTATTTTCTGATATGGAAGGAAGTTGGGTCAGACTCCCTCCCTTTCTCTCTCCTCAATTCCACCCATAGACGGAGACAGCTGCGTGAAAACCTATGCCCTTGGCTTTAAAGAGGGAGAGAGTGAGGGAGACCCAGCTGATCCATTTCCACACAAGAGGGGTCCTGCTCAGAGGCGGTAGGACTATAGTGCACAGAACCACAGATGTTCTCTACACACACACACACACACACACACACACCAGTCAGCTCCCTGAGGGCAGAGGCTTTTCTATCTCCTTCTCTGCTGTATCCCAGTACCTAAACACAATGCCTGGCACAGAACAAGCATCCCCCAAAAATAACATTAAGTCAATGAAAGGAGGAAGTGCCCACTGACCAGATCTGCTTCTGTGGCAGGGTCTAGTCTTAATTTATTTTCCACATTGAGAAGTGATAGATTTGGTAGCTAAGGGGAAAAAAGAGAGAAGGGAAAAGAACATACTTCCAAGTTCTCTCCATAAAAGTCTTCCGTCTCACCCTCCTGTTCTCTCACTTATCCGTGGGATCCTTCTTCCAACTTTTCCACCACACACACACACACCTCTAAGTGGTTAGGCTCCAGGAGAGACAAGATCGGAAGGGTCCGTATTTAACGTATCACCTTCAAAGACCTTTGGGGAATCTACATGACCTCCTGGGGGTTGGGTTATCTGCCCACAGAAAGGAGCTGGTATCTTTCCACAGTCCAGGCCCCTCCTTGGCTGTTTGGTTAAAGCGTTGGAAGACCAACTGGTGTCAGTTTTTTTCTTTTCTGAGGGAGGAGGGACATTGGTTTTTGAAAACGCTAAGTGACTTAGTCATTAAAGGTGATTGCTGTTAAAATAATAACAGCTCTCATTCATGGATACATTTACATTTCTCAGGCACCTGACTGAGCACCTCGTCTTCTATCCTCGCCAGGAACCCATGAGATCCATTTGCGAGCCCATTTTACAGATGAGGAAATGAAGATTTGGCAAAAAGTCATACGGTTGGTAAGGGAGAGAGTCAGGCTTTGAACACAATATTCCAAAGGCCGTTCATCCCTACTCTCTAACTCTTTTCTGTCTCTGAGTGATAAGAAAAGCAAGAGAACCCGTGCAGAATCTGGTTTGGGAGGAATTTTCCATGACTAGCTTAGGAGCAAAGCTAGAATGTTGGTAGTTCAGTCAAGCACACTGATTCTAAACCAAAGACACCTGGACCTCTTTCTAGCTTCGACGCTGAAGGCAATTTACTGAATGCCTTTACACTTCAGCTTCCCCTTCTGTAAAAGGGGGCTAAAGACCCATCTCCTTTAGTGGGGAGTTATTATATATGAATAACAAATGATTATTCCCTCCCCTCAGTCTACTTACAGAGAGTAGTGCTTAGTAGCGTTTAGCTCACTGCCCTTTGCAGAATGCTGCCTTAAATTTCCTCATTCCACCCATCCACGAGTTGGGGGCCTCAGCTATTAGGGGAGAAAATGGCAGCTTGTGGAAGATGTCACAACAACCCAGGGAGAATCAGAGCAGAGCTCAGGCCAGAAGTTCCTTCGCTGAGGAAGAGGAAGCGTCTAGAGCAGCATCTGCAGTTGGTTTTGCAGAAAAACGTTTCAGTCTCGCTTTTTAAAAGGGATGTAAACATCTTCCCAGGCTCCTCTGACATCAGCCTGTCAGTGATGAATCATTGGGAGCGTGAACACAGGCACTAGGTAGGTCACAGTCTCCATTTTTAGTCAACTTCCTGGTGGCCCCGCTGAGGCCTTGCAGGAGGGCCCAAGGTTTGATAAAGCGCGTGAAACCTCAGCCCCTCTGTGCCCTCGGGGACCCAGCCAGAGGGAGAGCAGAGCCTTACAGAGAGGAGGGTTCCCTTCTGACATTTCTTAGCTTTTAAATTTTAAAGCAATTTGCACAGAATTTGTCGTTTTGGGTTTTGGGTTTTGTTTTTACTAACAAAAGTACAGGGGACCAGCCTCTCCTGGCTGCTTCTTGCTTGTGAATGAGACCTCGGATGTAATGGACTAGAAGCAAAGCGCCCCTGGGAGATGGTATCTCAGTCTGAGCCAATGTTTAAAAAAAATCTCAATCGTCGATGCTTTTCAAATTTATGTGTGTTTGATTTCAATTAATGGATCCAGAAACGATTTTATTTATTGAGTGTCTACTAAGCACTTGGCAGTGCAGCCAAAGGGGTTAAAAGGGGAAGTGATGTGGGGGAAATCTGGGCAGCCCTCCTGGAGAAGGAGGCAGAAACTTTGGCATGAATGAAATCCCACAGGTGAGAAATTTGGAGACCGCAACAGAGAAGAAGACGAGAAGGGGAGCAGTGTGGCCTCAGGGGAAAGGCCATCTCCCCCTTTTTAATTTGCTAATTCCAATTTGCTGTGAATTTAGAAGCCAGATATCAGGGATGTTACGTTAGAACCGTGTGTACAGCAGGAGGGCGTAAACGACTTCAGAGCGAGCATCAGAGAGAGGAAGGCAGGAACGGAGGGCAAGGTTTGGACCTCTCAGAAGCAGCTCTCTGTGCCAGGTCAGCTTGGCAGTGTGCCCGGCCGGTGAGGTACAAGCGAACACCTGTCCCCACACAGAATCCAGGAACTAGGCACACAGGGACAGAAAGAAGTTCTACGCGCAGAAACAAGGGCCCGCTGTGGTCCCTGCACTGCCACTAGATCCCAGCCCGCCCGCCTTCACCCCAGCTACCACGCTTTGGCCCGGGGCCTTAATTCAGGTGCTAAGGTTGGAGCGAGGAGGGAGTGCCCTCAGCTGATTCTCCTTAGAGCCGAGCCATACGCACACATTCCGGGGCTAGACCCTAACCGGGGGCTCCTCCGGCCAGAATCGGAGGGGAGTCGAGGAAGAGCCAGAACCAGAGCTAGCGGCACAGAAAGTGGACACCAAGAGGCTAACCGACGAGAGATGGAGAAGCTAGGCGCCCTTGGGAAAGGCCGGCGACCTCACCAGGCCGTCACCGGGCGCCCTTGCTCCCCGTGCCCTGGCCCCCGCCCCAGGCCTGGTACCCCCGAGAGCCCTGGAGCGGCAGCGCGCCCCCCGGAGGCCCGGTGGGGCTGCCCAGTCTCCCAGCCGCTTCGCGGCACACGGCCCTCCGCGCTGTTCCTCCGGCTCGCACGGTCCGGGGCGGGGGGCGGGGCACAGGGGGTGCGGGCGCACCCCGCCACGGGTTCTTACCTCAGCGCGGGCGTCCGTCCGACCAAGCTCGGTTTGCTGCTGGGACTGCGGGGCTGGGGAGGCTCCCACGGACGCGGATCGCGCCTCCCCCCCCCCGCCCCGAGCCCCCAGACCCTACGGTGGCCCCGAGCGGCGGCGCCGGGACCAGGGGACAGGCGCCGCGCCGGCGGGAGGAGGCGGCTCCTGCGGGGCGCGGTGGGGCGGGGCGGGGGCGTCTGCCGGGCCCCGCCCGGAGGGGACTTGGGAGCGATTATCTTCCAGAACAAAGGAGGCCGGGGAAGGCTCCGAGCCCCCCGGGCCTGGCCCTGAACTTGAACTTGTACTTGACACTTCGTCCGGAAGGTGGCGAGGGAACCCATCTGAGCTAGGACGGAGGCTCATCCGTTCACCTCGCGTCCCGGGGAGGGAGCGACCCCGGCCCCCCCTGGGCGCGGGGCGGGACCCTAGCATCCCCAGGTGCCCCCGGGCCCCGGTGCGCCCCAAAGTGCCTCGGGCCCGAGGGCCCGGGTCCTCGCGTCCCCCTGGGAGAGTCAGGGTGCGGGCGAGGCCTCTGGGTCTCCGGCCGGGAGGAGTGGGCCGGGGCCCTGCCCCCCCCCCCCCCCCCGACTCCCACCCCACTCTGGGCCCGGGCCGCAGCCGTGGCTGCGCGGGGCTGGCCGGATTCTCTGCACGTCGCGTCGGCGGCAGCTATTCAGCCGCTAATTGAACGTTAATGGCAGGTGCGGATGAGGTCACCGGAGCTGGCTTTTCTCACACATTTTTCATGCAAATTCGCGAAACTCTAAACAAATTTAAATAAAAAGCTCTTTGTGCCGCGCGCGCCCCTCCGTCCTCTCCCTCCCGCCCGGGGTCCTGGGTCCTGGCTCCTCCCGGGGCCTTGGGGCCCCGAGCCTGCTGCCCGGCGGAACGCGGCCCGAGGCGGGAGCCGGGCGCCCCGCGGAGCGCCGCCTGCCGGCCAGAGGTGCACACCCTGCCGCGCCGCCCGTGGCCAAACGCGCCCCGGCTGCCGTGGGGCCGGAGCGAGAGAAGTGTCACTGGCGTCGTGGGGCAGGGCGAGGCCGGTGGCGCAGGAAACCCTCGAGGAGGCAGTGTGGGCAGTGGTTAAGTGCCTGGCACCTGGACAGGCGGGCCTGTGCTGGCACCCTGGCTACACTGGCACCCGCACCCACAAGGTGACCCATGGGCCACCTTGGCCGGCTTACACGACGACTTCACGCTCTCCGTTGGTTAAATAGGAAGTAAGATACTGCCCAGTTATGCGTCTGTATGTCTGAGGCTTAAGCCATGATTTAGGACACGAACAAGCACTTAGAATAGTGCCTGGCCCAAGAGAGTGGTGATTATTATCTGGGGTCCAAGGGCCTTGTGACCATGAATGCTGTGATTTTGCACATACATGGAATCACTTGTCAGGGGCTTTCAAGAGATTTACGACTCCTTGCATCCCATTCTGGTCACAGAGATGAGATTCAGAGCCCAACTCCACTGCCTCTCACACCGTGTGCGGCTCAGCCCTCGGCTGTGTGGCTTTGCATAGTCCTTAGCCTCTGTTTCCTAGTCTGTAAAATGGGACTAAGTCTTGTGGAGTCATGGTGAAGGATGAAATGAGAAAATCAGTTGGAGACTTAGAAGGGGCTTGTGAGCTGCCTCACAATCCAGAGCCTCCAAAGCTCCTCTCCTGAGGGCACTTCACCTGATTGCCACCCTCAAGGCTAGAGAGGCGGGCCCTGGGCCAGCCAGCAGCCTTCATCCTCTTACCCAAAGGACGCTAGCCCGGGTCAGGGAGACAGACTTGCCAAGAACTTGCTGGGAAAGAAACCCACTCTTTCCACCCATGCTAGGCCCCTTCCCACCCACCCCCACCATACGTTTTCTTTGCTAGTGGCTAAGTCGTACTGTCCTACCCGTGTTCTTCCAGAAAAACAGACCAGAGACATGGACGTTATCCACTGTGGGTTGGGAAGATGAGTCTGGAGACTCAGGGGGCAGAGTTCACAGGACAGAAAGAGGCCTCTCTCTCTCGGAATTTGCCCTAGTCTTCCCTCAGGACCATCCAGGGACCTACTGGCCTTGGAAAAGTCCCAGTGATTCAAGCTGACTGGGTGAGGTCTCTCCTCTCCCACCTCCGCTTCTGCAACTTCAACTTTCCCCGAGCCTCCCATTAGGCAAGCCTCTGGGAAGCACTGGGGCAAGCCTGGGAGTGTCTTTTCCTGCTAGGCCCCTTCAGGTCAAGGAAGAAGCAGAATCTGCAGGAGTGCAGAGGAACTGCAGTCAGGGGACTATGATGCTGTCTAATTGACCCTCAGACCCCACCCACCCTCACTTGCACCAGCTGGAGACCCTGGGCCTTCCCCAGAACCCTGCCCCAGCTCTCCAGTGCTCACATAGGCTTGTCTTGACCAGCTGGGCTCCATCTTTGTCTCCAGGCCACCACCTCCAGGAAGCCCACCTAGACAATCCTACTGTCCCTCGACAGCTCTGGAGGAGAGAGACTATACTACCAGAGAAGACAAAGACCCCAAAAGTCCAGGGCTGGACACACTGAGGGAGATAGATGGCATTAGGTGAAACTGGGGGAGGACCTCAGGCAAAGGACCATCTGCAGTGACCTTGCAGAAGAGGGGTTAATGTCTCTATGTGTGGGGGTTGGCAAGGGGGCATTGCAGCTTTAGGAAACTCCTTTAAGTGGCCCAGCCAAACAGGATCGCTTTGGGGTTAGGAGTCAAAGAGACTGGTTTGGGGGCAGTCTGGTTTTGGTTTTGGGGCACCTGGGTGGCTCAGTCAGTTGAGCATCTGATTCTTGGTTTTGGCTCAGGTCGTGGGTTCAGGCCCTGTGCCGAGCTCTATGGTGGAAGTGTGGAGCCTTCTTGGGATTCTCTCTCCCCTTCTCTCTGCCCCTCCCCTGCTCATAAGCATTCACTCTCTCAAAATAATAAACTTAAAAAAAGAGAGAGAGAGACTTGGTTTTGGACCTCAGTTCTGACCCTGTGTGTGTGTGTGTGTGTGTGTGGCTTGGGACCTATAACTTTTCTGTGCCTCATTGTCCTGATCCCTAAAACGAATGTGCCAGTAATACTGGCAGCCCATGAAGTTATGGGGAGTCACTACACCCCTCCTCGTGTGGCAGTTGCTTATTTCTTTCTTTAAGAAGGCTCTACAACCAATGTAGGGCTTGAACTCACAACCCTGAGATCAAGGGTCGGATGCTCTACCTACTGAGCCACGCAGGTGCCTAAACACGTGGTCATTCATGCTTCTTTCCTCCTCTCTCCGCTGGCCCCACAGCTGATTTGCGGTGACTGACCATTGCTATCACCCAGGCCCCAGGGATCCCCGTGGGATTTCCCGCAGCTACTCAATCTGGCCCAGGGGTGCCTCTTTCCTCTGCTCCTCTCGGGCCCTGGCAGGTGGGTAGGGGGTGGGGGCGGCGGCCCCCTGGAGAGCTGCTACAGCAGCTGGATCCAGCTTGCAGGAGGCAAACTCACCCCGGGCCTTGCTTGCTACCACACCACCTGTTGCCTCCTCAGAGACACTTGCTGGTCCATTTACTTTTTTGCTGGGGGGGAGCGGGGGGGGGGGGACAGGGGCAAAGCAGGGGGAGGAAGCAATCCGCATTGGGCACCTACATTCAGCATGGTGGCATCTCTCTCAGGGAACACGGGAGATTTCACAGCTCCATCCATTCGTCAGCCCAAGCCCACCAGCCACCCCAGCATGGTGACACCTTTACTGGGTGGCAGTGGATGGGGGCACTTCCTCCCCTACCCTGGGCCCCAGCCCACCCCGAGACTGGACTGGTTCAGGCGTGTGGGGAGGTGACTAGGCTGGGGCTTCCAAGGGCCCCTCCTAAATAGGCAGCTCCTGAAGGTGGAGGGGCAAGGTCTACTCCCAGTGAAACAGGGAGCCCCCCCACCCCCCTCCCTGCTGAGGAGCTGGGACAAACTGATCACCTTCTCTTCCACACGATGAAATCGGAATAATGATACCCACCTAAGCAAGACCCAGAGATACTAAGCCCGGCACTTAGTAGGCCTTTAATTAACAACAGCAGCCATGATGATGATGATGGGGGATTATTAGGCCTGCAAATGGCCAATGGCAGAGTCTCCGGGATGTTTTTTGCTGCAACATCACCAGCATCCGCTTAGAGCTCTTACCCTAATGTGGGTTAACAGAAGTTAAGCCTATTATATTCAACGGCCTCTTTAAAATTTTCAATACAAGTATTCCAGGTGCATGGAAAGGAAATAGAACAGTAGAGAAAAGGACATCCGTCCATCCCCAGAGACAGGCTTCCAATGCAGAGTTCCAGAAACTCTTCATATAGAAGCATATAGGACTGACTTCAATACACACAAGTAAGATCGAGCTCTATTGCCTGTTCTGCAGTTTATTCTCCTCAGGCAACAAACACGCTGGCCAACCTCCTGGATCAGTTTATACAGAGAGCTGTGCCACAGTGATTTTTTCGACTGTCTAATATTCCACAGTATGAACGGCCCATAGGTTCACTTCCATTGCCTTATACTCTCAAAGAGAAACGCTCTGACGAACACCCTTGTACAGACTTCTTGGGAAATTTTTGCATATATAACCGTAGAGTGAATTCCTAGCAGTGCAATTTGCTTGTGGCTGAGTATATATATGTCTTTTACATTGTGATAATGCCACATTTCAGAAAATACTGTACAATTTACATTTTCCAGCCAACAGTGTTTGACAGTGTCTTCAAATAGACACATGATGATAGAGAAAGGCCCCAAAATAGCCAGCTGTGTGAGATCCGGGGGCCCGCTGAGAACAGGCCTGTTGTCCCAAGGGCAGTGCCCAGTGGCTTCCTCCTGTCTGGGCTTGTGCATGCCAGTGGCCCAGGGGGACCCTGAGTCAGAGGGGAGTGGGGGCCACAAGGGTGCTGGGAGCAGAGGGCGGACCAGCATGGCTAGAGTCCCGCCTGAATGGTTTCCTGTGGCCATTGTCTCTGCCCTGCCAGGTCTCCTCGGGGGGGGGGGGGGGGGGGGGGGGGGGGGAGTCTGTTTAGGGGCCTGCGGAGAAGGGGTTGGGCAGGAGGAAGAGGAGGGTGCAGTCCTTGCCAAAGGCACCCAGGAATGTGTCGCAAGAGGGAGAGAAAGAGGAAGGGCGGGGGGATCTCATCCCTGGGAGAGACGGGACGTCAAGAACCCCTGACTAATGAATAGTGAGTGTGCCCTTGAACCTCACTGGGCTTCGCCATTCTCAGGCACAGAACAAGAGCTGAGACACGTCTGAGCCCAGCTGCACGGGGACGGCGGCGGTTCATCTCAGACACTTTGACAGGCCGGGCCTTTTCCCTGCATAGCTCAGGTCCGCCTCCCAGCTCCCCTGGCAACAGCACAGCGGCACTGGCTCCCAGGTCCAGGCCCTGCCTGCTGTGAGCGGGAGGAGGGAGGAAGAGGAGCACCAAGGGGAGGACAGCTGGGGAGAGGGAGTCGTTAACTCCTAGAAGGCTGGAGCCCCTTGCTTTGGCCACCTCGCAGACTGCTGCCCTCGGTCGTCTGGGGCGGACGTACGGAGAGCAAAGAGCTTCTGTCTGCTGGAGGCCTGGTCAGAGTACCGCAGACCTGAAACAGGCACGTGGTGTGACAAGGGCAGAAACCGGGGCCCACTGGCCAAAGGCAGAGGCCCCTCCCTGCAGGATGGACGGTCAGGGCGCGTGTCCCCAGGTCCTTTGCCAAGTCCTAGGTGGGCATGGGTAGGGGTGGAGCTTGCCCCTTTGCCCAAGGGCCGCCTCCTCCATCCTGGCCCCTGCCCGCTGCAGCCTCAGAACAGCGGCTCCTGCAGCTTCGACTTCTGCTTGATGTGATGATCTCTAGTGTCCTGGAGTGGCGTGGCTCTGGATTCTGATCCCGTGCCCTTGGCAAGACCCGCAGTTTTCCTCTCTGTCTCCGTTTTCGGAGAAGCTGAAAAGAGGCTGTCCCATCACACTTCACAGGACAATCTAAAGATAAGAGAAATAATATGTGAGAAGGAGCTTTGCACTCTGGGGAGGAAGGTGTCCTATAAATCTCATTCAGGTATTATTAGGGCTGAAAGTAGGTACTTCTGCTCCCTGGGGCTGGGGGGAGGTGCTCACTGAAGGTTGTGTCAGAACCTCCCAGCACAGTAGGACTGAAACTCAAAGGCAAGGGGTCAGGAAAGACAATGGTTTATGGTTTATGTCTGTGGCCTCTGGAACCTCTGGGTTCAGCTGGCACTGGGAGGTAAAAGACAGCGACCATATAATTTCAAGGTGTTTTACCCGTATTCTACCCCCCACTGCAACTTAATGAGAAAGGTGTGGTTATTCCCATTTTGGACATAAAGAGACAGTCTCAGAGAGGTAAAGGGCTGGCCCAAGGTCATGCTGGCCATATAAGGGCCTGAGCCCATGCTGACCTGACGCTATGGCCCACACTTGTGCCCACACTGTGACACAGCCACCTGGCTGGGGGTGCTGGGGAGAGGGGCCAGCCATTGGGAGATAGTGTCTTCCCCATGGACTGTTTTTGGGGGCTTTGGCTTCTAAGTCTAAAGGCCCTGGCCCAGGGAAGTAGGACGGGCAGGGTCCCCAGAACACTGCAAAGCCGCCCAAGGGGCCAGCAGCTGGCAGTCAGAGGCACCTGGGCAGACACCAGTCAGAGAAAAGGGGAAGAGAAGAGGAGGCTTCCGGTAACAGGCCGGGAGCAAACTCAGCTGACAAGTGTGCTCTCCAGCGCAAGTCTTGCTCCAGGGCGGGTCACCTCCCAGCTTCGTGACACTTGCCAGCAGTGAGCTGGGTGTTCATTTTTGTAGCCTCGGGGTGAAGGTGCCTCCCTGCATCCCAGGGCAACTTGAAGGGAACCAAATTGGTTGGGTTTCCTGTGAGCCAGGGGGCTGGGTGGGGCGGGGGGCACTGCTGGCAGGCAACAGAGGAGAAAAAGCAGGGAGAACTTCCAGATTATAAAACGTCACAGCTAAAAGGGACCTTAGATGCCATTCTATCCAATGCTGCTTTTCCAGCTCCAAAAAGCGAGCTGGTTCACCTAAGACTCTGCAGCAGGAAGATGGACTGCAGGCCAAGTCTCTGACTTGCAGCTAAGTGGGGCTGTATCTCCCCATGCCCTTGTCACTCCACCAGGCCGCCTTGGGCCCTTAAAGGCAGGGATTTTACACAATGAGGCAAAAAGAAGGACCAGGCAAGAGGAGCTCCTGTTGGCAAAGGGGTGGCTTCGGGAAGCCTTGAGGCCAGAAGCCTTCCTGAAAATGAGAGAACACTCTCCACACCACCGCCGCCACCACCTCCCTCCCAATACTCCACAGCCAGTCACCGCCAGGATCCTCTCCTGCTGATGACAAAACAGGCAGGAGGAAATGGATCTGAATGCAGACAGGCCCCTAATCCTGACCCATGATGTTTCTGAGAAGAAGGGACAGGAAGGAGGCCGGCTCTAAGGGATGTAGGGAGGGTAGGGGCTACCAGAAGCTTGTCCCCACAGAGCCTGGTGGCAGAGCTACAGCCAGGGCAGGGCCTCAAACTGGAAAGGACCTCAGCTCCCTGCCCTTTGTTGCCGGCTCCTCTGCCAGGCGGGGCCACGGCACCCCATGCCAGGCAGACCTGACCTGCTCAGAACGCAAAGGAGATAGAGGGAGCCCGCACCCTACAACCTTGTCAGCAACTGCCCTCGAGGGAAGTCTGTGCACTTGCTGATGAACAGACACGTGATGGAGCAGAAAGACACAAAGACAAATGAACTTATTCTGGCCCAGCTGTGCCCTCCTCCCTGGGCTGATGATTTGGGCCAGCTGCCATTCCGACTGGCCGGTGCCCACGGTTAAATATTCCATATATCACCGCTGTCCTCCTCCCTCAAATCCCAGCCATATTACCTGACCCTGAGGAGCTCGACGCCGTCATACCTGCCCTGTACCTAGGGGAAAGGGAGAAGGAAAATGAACCCTATCGAGGGTTTCCTGTGTACTTAACACTCCTCATTACAACTCTATAGATGGGGATTATTATTCCCATTTTACAGATGAGAGTTTAGAGACTTGGAGACATTTAGGGGATTGCTGCACAGTAATGCCAGAAGCAGAGCCTCTGCCCCCAGCACCTCTCCCTCTGTCCCTCCTCTCCAGCTAAGTCCCAGGCTGGGGCCACCCTGTCCTGAGGTGCCAGAAGCCGCCCGAACCACGTGGATCTGTGCTCAGATCTCTGCCTCAATTTCCTATCTCCCCAGGGCTCTCTCAGGGCTACTCACTCTAAGCTGGTGAGCAAGGGAGGTGTACTGCCCAGCATATTTGATTAGTTCTAGAACAAATGCGTATCTTCGGACCCGACAGGTTGCCGGTGGGGGGCGGGGAGGAATTCCTACCACTTATGGATGTCTTTTTCTAACTGGGAATCGGGAGCCAGAGGACTTAGGAGGCGGGGGTAAGGGTGGGGACAGCCACCAAACAATAAAACCTTTGCCATGCAGAAATGGCTGGAGAGCCTTGGTCTTGGGAATTTTCCTCCTGAGGAACAAAGAACAAGGTGACGCCGGCCTGGGCCCCGCCACTCCACTGGGCACTGCTCATGCCGGGTCCAGCCTCAGGAGGGGGAGCCGCGCTTGGAATGTGATTCCCTGGCTTTGCGTGACGCTCGGTTAGCAGAGTGCGACTCCCAAGATCCCCTGTCACCTCCTAAAGCCTCTGCCAGCCCGCCCCCCAGCACCACGCTGATCACCAGATTAAGGAGCTCAGGGCTACAGCTGAGGCAGCTAAAACCGGGAGGGCAGCGTGGGGAGGGGCAGGGAGGGCAGCGGGCAGCGTCCCAAGGCCCTGCCTCCCCTGTCTCCCTCCCCCACTCCTACTGTGGGTCCTTTTCTCTGTTCCTGCCATGAGCTCTAATCTCTGTGCTCTTCCTCACTGAGCTTCCGACATCCTCCCCCTACAGATACCCAGCTGGAGCTGGGACAGCCCCGGAGCCCAGGAGAGGGTAGGACAGGAGAAGCGGCCGGGAGCGGCAGCCAGGGTATTAGGAGTGAGCGTGCTGGGCCGTGCAGACCGGCTGCAGCCACATGGGAGGGAAGGAAGGTGGGCGCTGGGAGGCAGGCCCAGAGCCTCCCTGCCTGGACTGAGAGCCACCTAAGGGTAATCCCAGAGGCTCCCTGTGGGTCCCTCTGGGCGGCTGCCGGACTCCAGGGCAAGGTGCCTCCCATATACCCGAGGGGAGAGCAGGAGGAAGTGCCAGAGGCAGGGGAGGCTGGCAAGGGCCAAGGGAAGGAATTTGGACACTCAAAGCTCTTCCCCAAGACCCCAGCATTTCCTGAACCAAAGTCATCCCAAGTCATTTAAATCACAAACACAGGAAAAAGAGTTCCCTTCTGTAGGCAGGGTGTCACCAGATCTGTAACAAATGAGATGGGATGGGTCCATCCAGGATAAAGACCCCACAGGAAGGAACTGGAGGTTTTGGCACAGGGCTTTTTGGACTGTGAGCACCCCAGGCTCAGGGTGCTTCTGACCCAGGAGCGGTGGTGAGAGGGCAGGGCCAGTGGGGCTGAGGGGGGTGAAGGCTGCGGAGGGTCTGGGAGCCAGACCGCCTGGTCACTGGATGCTGAGACCCCTGCACTTGCACACGAGGGGCCATGCCCCACGTCCCCCTCCACCTCTCAACGTTACTATGAGGAAACTCTGACGGCCCAGTTCCGCAGGCTTCCAGCCCCTTCTCGACCCTGTCCCCCATGCCAGGGCCTGCAGGGGGCGACCCGGACATACCCGGGGCACGGCCAGCAGCTGCTCTCCCTTCGGCTTCTCCTTTGCTGCCACCGCCAAGCTCCCTTCTGCTGGATGGGGGCAGGAGAAGGGCTTGGGTTGCTAACGGGGGGGTCTGTGAGAGCCCAGGAAGAGGCACTCTGCCAGCTCCTGATTCCCCACCCGCTCCCAAAACCGAGGTCCACGCTCCAGTGTCAACAGGAGTGAAATCTTTCCCACGATGCCCTCCTTCACCCCTGGCCAGAATTCACGGGTCCCATCCCTGTCCTCGGGCTAAATTGGCGAGTGCTAAATCAACACAGCTTTGCAATGCTCACCGTCACAGACATTCTGAGCTATAAGGAACCAAGAGTTTTCGGAAGTATAACTCACTCATTTTGCCGGTGAGAACACTAAGATTCAGGGTGTCGGGGAGAATTGGTCTGCCCGAGGTCACACAGCAAGCCAGTGGCAAGGACATACCTCGTGCCTGTCTTCCAGACCCCTTTCCTGTTCAGGGCCTGAAAGAGGGCTTCTCCATCATATCCCAAATAATATCCTGGCCCAACTGTGGGCGGCGGGGGTCTGGGGCCAAGGGAGGCCGTAATGCGATAAGCAGACTGGCCATCTGGCTCGGGGACGGAGGAGAGCCCAGACTGGCCGCTTCTGCTGCCCGTCCCGGGGGGCCCTGTGTCACGAGAGACAGACTGCCAGATGGACAGGCACTGGCTTGGGTCTGGGTGGAAGCCAGTGAGTTCCCTGTAGTCAGAGCTAACCAACTTTCAGACGTGCTAGGGTAAGAACAGAGGGGGGGGTACAGGGAGCAGAGCCAGGCCCCCCAAAGGGCAGAGAAACAGAAAAGCAGGATGAGGACGCTGAAATTCCCACCCAGGCTCAGAGCCTGGCTCCCCAGGTAGGCCCGGCCCAGCTCAGCTCCACCGCCACAAACAGGTCCCCCTCCCGGGGAAAGGCAAACACATCCCCCCTGGCACCTTCTCAGACATGCATGCAAAACTAATTAACATGGGGAGACATGCGAGCAGCCGGCCAGCTCCACACCCTCGAGTCCACGCAAACAAGGCGAGCCCTTGTCCAGGGGACGTGCACAAAGCTTTGTTGCTAATTTAGGCATCTGTCTCTGTCTGGCCTGGTCCTCCTGCCTGTGCTGGGGTTTTTCCCAGCCCCTCGGACAATGCTGGGAACGGGCCCGCCGATCCCTTATTCAAATCACACCCAGGACAATGAGCTCATTGTGCAGGCCACAGAAAAGGGGATGCTGGGGTTGGGGGGGGGTGGTGTGTAACGGGGCATCAGGAGTGGAGAAGGGTAGGGGGTGGTGAGGAAAATGGGAACCCAGGAAAGTGTTTACTAACACAGCCCCTGCAGCTGCTTGGGCCCCTCTCCCCTCCCCTGCCTGGCTGGCAGCTGGGGAGAAGTCCTAGGACTCAGAGGTGGGGGCCCCAAGAATGGATGAGGGGCCTTGTATCCACTGGGCCAGCAGTCAGCAAAGTCTGGCTCAAACCTCCACCTTTGACAGTCTATAGCCGCCCCTGCACGTTCATGGCCAGACACGTTGTTTTTATAGATTGGTTCTGAGGTGGCGGCGGGGGGGGGGGGGGTAGTTCTTTTTATTTCTTACTGCAGACGAGCAGTGTTAACGTACAGATCCAAGCTGCAGAGGAGGAGACGGGGCTCGGGGGAGAGGTGCTGGCAGGCCGTGCAGGGTGGGACCTGCTGTCTCGGCCATTGTCTTCAGGCAACGTTTCATTTTCTCCTCCTTCCCAGCTAATAAATTAGAGAGGAGATGGTGAGCTGCGAAGGGACAGGCTCCCCATGGACGGTGGACGGCAGGCGGGCGGGCGGAAAGGCAAGTCTGTGAGCTCACGGCAGATGGGGCTCACCCAGCCTCGAGGCTGCTCACACCGCACCTGGTCAGACACTCCCATGCATCCCCACACAATGAGCCCCATTAAGAAAACCACACGCACACACACGCGCACGTGACATGGACGTGTGCATGTGTGTACACATGTATACGCACATCTATAGAAATCTCCCGAGGTCCCCGAGGGGGGAGATCTGGGGCTTTGAAATGCCCTCCCTGCTACCAACAACCCCCAGCTCCTTGTCGCAGTGAGCGGCCCAGACAGGCCGATGTAAACAGACACACACAGCCTGACACTGACACGCAGACACAAAAAGAAACACACCCACCCAGAGGCAGCCCCAGACACACACACTGACAATAGTGTAATGAATGCAGGACGGGACGGCATTCAGTCAAAAGCCCACATTGCTGCTCGCCCAGCACCGGGGGTGGCTGCAAGGTTATGGACAGGCTGCGAGCCAGCTCTTGACGACCTGCTCCTTTGCTCCGTCTCCCAGGAGTGCGGACTACACGGGAGGCGAAGTAAGAATACGATTCCAGGCATCCAGATGGAAGCAAATGCCCCACGAGCCAGAAAAGTTCGGAACCGGTCTCAGCCCTTAGTCAGGCTCGTCTGAACTGCCCTGAGGATTTTTTTCTTTAATACTGAAAGAGAGGTGTTCAAAGTCATTTTAACTCTCCTGCATTTTAAGATGGTGTGGCTTAAAGTCAGGGCAAAGTGGAACCTTGTGGGCATTGTTTTCACAAGCAGCAGAACCCACAGTTTGGGGTGATCTCCTCTTTTCAGTTAAAATAATTTTGAGCAGGGTATATAGGATGCAGAGGAACACGAAGGGTTTACATCTCAGAGACCCAGTAAAAAGTGCTTCTAAGGATACAGGGGAAGGGGTGACCCCTTCTGCACTGGCCCAGCAGAGCAGAAATGTATTAGGCTCAACCATATGAAAGTACCGATATTTGACTGTTTTAGATCGATAAAAAAGAAATTTCATATAGGTCAACTTAAGTAGGCAGCTGGTCCAAGAACCATCAGGGGATTTTCCTTTTTATTTCCTCCCCAAACTGGGTTCTTTTACTCCTGATCAGAAGAAAAAGAAAAAAAAAAAACAAAAACATAACCCAAGACCCAAATCGACGTTGGATCACCCATCTACAGCCACATAACCGCATCGTGCACAGAGTCTGGAGCAGCCGCTGGAATGAACTGTGGATACGCACATGAACGTGTACGCATGCACACACACGCACACACAACCCACAGCCTGTGTCAGGCCAGGACCCACCTTCGGAATCTTCCACCGGGGCTCCCGCTTCTTCGTTCCCTGTCTTCTGATTCCGGAATGTGTCCTGGAGGGGACAGAAGGAACATGAGAGAACACGATGGAAAACGGGACAACCATGCTCTTGGCTTCTCCTCTGGAGGAGTGTCAGGGGCTAGCATGGGAGACTATGCACGCACTTTGTCCTGGAGGAAATGTCAGCTTCAGAGCTTCATCTCTGAAGCACCGCTGTCAACTGGTTACCAAATGTAAACCCAAGGCCAGTCTCTGTGCACATGACATTCATTCAGACTACCTCTAAAGAGGCACAAGGGAAGCCAGAAGGGTGCTGAGGCCACCCCGGCATAGGGAAGGCCCACTCCTTGCCAGCATCTGGATATCCATGTGTCCAGTCCTGGGAAATCACTCTCCAGAACGTCTCTGGGTTCCCATGGGAGGAAAGTGGAAGGTTTTGGAAGCAGAGTCAAGAACTGTTCTGTATCCCACTCTCTGTTTCTTGCCCACCGAGGAAAGCCTGCTTCACATATGCTCATCCTACCCCATCAGTAGCAGGTGGGTGGTCCATACAGGAGCCGAGGGGTAGATTCGTCCACTGAGAGTCTTCTAGTGGCCAAGGACCTGGGGCTCCATTCAAAGACCTGGAGCCACCTTCCGTGCAGGAGATGGCATGGTCCCTCCTACATCTCTGACAAGTACTTTAACCAAAAATACCACGCAAGTTCTAGATTTATCTCTCTAAACACACACACGTACATGCATGCATACACGCACGCACGCACACACACACACCCACACACACCCACACTGACTTCAACAAGAAAACCACCAAAGCAATAGTAATAATAAAATAAAACCTGTTTGGCCTTCCTGCTCCTGGGGAGCAAGTGACAGAATGACAGCCTGCGGTCTGGGCGTTAGGGCCAGTGGAGTCATTTGCAAGGCGGGCCCCAGCCTAGGGGCTACGTGGATGACTCTTCCAAACTCCAGCTGTGTTGAGAGGAGGCATCTGGGTGCCCACTGCTGCTATAGGGCAGGCTTACCTGCCAGCCCCTGTGCTCAGGATCCAGTCTGAGCAGAACCAAAAGAGAATTCTGGCTTGGATGCCCCAAACAGTATCTGATTTCTTCCAAGGAGGAGAAACCTTCCGTACGTGAATTCTTCCAGATGTAATTTATTATTTGATTGCATTGAAGATGTTCCTTACCAACCTCACACACAAATCTCAATAGGTTCCTGCTATGCTGATTTCTAAGATCAAAGTTGTTCCTCAAACGAAGAAAAGGCAATTGAGATATCACAGTTCTATAAAGAACCAATGGAATCTGGAAAAGCAAAGTTGTGGCCCAGGCTAAATGGCAACTTCAGGTCACCACAGGCAAAGCATGAAATGACCTCTGACCCTGCTTTCCGAGGCTCCTGGGACTGGAAAGCCAGGAAGCTACAAATTGGTGAGAACTGTAATCCCCCCCAGCACCCCTTCCCCCGGCCTGGCCTTCCCAACCTGGATGGCCAGATGAAATTCTGTACTACACAAGTTTAAAGTGCTGAGCACGGGACTGTGGTTTGCTTCTCTGTATCCCCAAGGCCCTGTCCAGATCCTGACACATAGCGCTCGGTCAGTAAATGTTAAGTGGATAAACGAACGCAATAGCAAAAATACAGCCTGGCATGGGAAGACTTCCGATTCCTGAGCTCTGAGGTTCCGTGGCATAGTCCAGAGGTGCTAAAGTCCTGGCCAAGAGCCATCAGACGTGAGAGCCCAGGGGAGGTACCGGCTCGGCTCAGGCCAGCCCAGTAGCCTCCCACATGGATCTTGCACATGGTGGTGACAAGACCAGCTCCCTTAGCCTGCCCTCCACCCCTCTTATTCTCAGCCTCTACCATCTGACCTGCTCATCTGTACCCAGATTTCTGGCCCGGTCCTGCAGGAGTCTACCCTGCTGCTCCATCCCCAAACTTTTGTTGGGGAGTCCCTCCCCCGCTCAGCCTAGGAGACCTGTTTGGGTACAGTGAGGCTTCTCTGATGACTCCACTCCAAACTAATTCCTCCTCTCTTAACTCCCACAGTCTGAGTCAAGCCATCGACTCTTGAATGTGTGCTTTACTAGGCTCATTTCTGCTTGGAGGGGCCAGGGAGCAGGTCTGGGGTTCTCCTGGGGTTCTCTCTGTACTGGAGCTTGGAGCTTATGCATGGTCAGTAAACACCATGACTTATTCCAGTGACTGACAGAGAGCTGAGCCCCACGCCTCGTTGGCTGCTTTCCCTGCGCCTCCACACATTACCGATGTGCGGCCCACCAGGGAGATGGTCCCCTATGGCACAGCCTTGCTGGCTCATGTGTGCTCAGCCCGCCTCCGCCCCCCAACACATATACACCCATTCTCTAACAGCAGTGGATAGAGGGTGCAAACTGACATTCCTGAGTGCCACAAGCTCAGTATTACTATCCCCAATTTTACAGATGAGAAAACGGGCTCAGAGAGAGGTGAAATAACGTGCCCGAAAGGGTCTGAACTAGAGCAGACAGACCCCTGATGCCCATCAGGCCGCACGCACTGCTTCAAACCACCATGATCTTGAAACCTGCGATCCAATGACAAAAAAGAGAAAAATGAACCTGAAACAACTAAAAATGGGGTAAAGGAAGCTGCAGGCTCAATGTGGAAGGGGTGGCTGTAAACTTGAGCCTTTCCTCTCTATTAACACTCTCCCCAACACTCCCCAAGGAAATGACATGCCCTCGGGGGCATCTGCCACCTCTCCTATCCCGGGCCACTGAACTCCGGGGACAGGAAGACGGTCTAGCATTCTCTGCTTAAGCACCAGACAAGACTGGACAGAGAAATGGATCCCTCACCCCCCTCCAGAAGACTCAGTGCTATCTCAGGGGGATGTAACATTCTAGAAAACAGAGGCTCAGCCTCGCCCTGGGCAGGTATGATCCCTCGGCACCATGGGCAGACTGGTGGACTTTGGCCAACCCGATTTTACAGAGTGAGGCACAGCCAGGCTACAGTTCACACTGACAACCAGGAGGAAGCCAGGGTTGGGTGGGACACTTTTCACCCCTCCTAGAGTCTCACCAAGGCTCCCAAGGGCCCAGCACTGAGCCCTCCTACTCACACTCTCCAGGTATACTGCCAGCCCAAAGCAGGAGGCACTTCGGAGCCACCCTCTAGTAACCCAGATGGGCTCATGCTGTTCCCCAAAGCCCAGGCAGACTCCTTGGGAGATGAGGGCCCACGGGGGGACCCAGACTACCGCCTACTCAAGGGCTGTAGCTTCTGAGACATTCCCCATGCAATCACCCCATGACATCTGGCTTAGAAAAACAAGGGTAGACCCTAGATTACATTTACCATTCTTTCTGCTCCCCAAAGAGACAGGCCTTAAAGAAGATAAAGCATGCACAGCGTTAGCACAGGACTCGGCACAGCAGAAGTGCTCAATAAATGGTTCCTGTCACCATTATCGAGCGTCATTATGATTTCCTGACGGCCCATTCCTCACCTCCCAGGCTCGTGTGAGGAGCTGTCTTTTCATAAACTCAAGGCTTACTGAGGCTGGGAGACCATTAACGGAGTCCAGGGTTTCCGGGGCAGGAAACCGGAGTTTCTGACAGGAGAAGGGGGCTGGAAGTAAGGCTGGACCCACGGCCAAGAGTCCTCTGAGGTGAGAAGGCCCCTTTGCCCTCTGGCAGCAGGATGAGCCCAGCACCTCCCCAGAAAATCTCTCTGAAGACTCAAGGCTTGGCAGGGAGCCAGGGCAGGAGGCCTCTCGAAGAAGACGACGCTGGCTCTGAGCCAAGGCGCATCCCAGAAGCTTCAGCTCGCACAGAGCAGCACAGGCTGAGGGGAGGAGGGGCAGCCGGGAGAGGGGCAATGAGGAACCCTCGGGCCAAAAGAAACCTGCCTAAAGGGGGTTTAGTGTGAACTTGAGATGCACAGCCACCTTCCCATGCCCTGTGGTTTCCACACACCTGAGACACTACGAAATCACCATAAGCACAGGGACGCGGGGTGGGGAGGTGCTCTGCCCCCAGGACAACGCTCCTATCACCTACATCTATGTCCACACAAACTCCATCCAAAGACTCCTGGGGGTTCCCCACTGGTTTTCTTCCCCATCTCCTAAACTCCAAAAACAAAATGTTGCCTGTAGATTCAAGGCCTTCTGTCTCCAAGGACTGTGGGGTAACCCCCATTTAAGGGGCTGTACTAGGCACTTCTAAAAGCCCCATAAGACCTGAGCCTCTCCAGTGGCCTCCAGCCTGGCGTTTCCATGGCCTTCTTCTATACAGAGAGCTCTCTTTGGCCAGGGACCTTCCAGGGACAGACGAAGATTCGTTACTGAACTTCAGGCCTGGAAGAGATCTTAACCCTCTAGTCTAGACCAATAAACTATGAGCTGCATGTATCATTTTAAACTTCCTAGAAACCACATTAAAAAGGAAGAAGAAACAGATCAAACTTATTTTAATAATGTTTCGTTTAACCCAGTATCATCGTTTCAGCTTGCTGAGCTGACCACATATCATGAGATCAACAGCGGTTAACTGGGCGGCCCAACTCTTGGCTCCAGCAACCTCCCCAACTTTGGGAAGATGAGGTGGCCCAAGTATCTCTAAGGAGAGGGGAGCAGGGTCGGAAGGGGAGCCCCAAACTCCATCCCTACTGCTGGGCCCACCGGCCTTTCCTCCCAGCCTCCCAATTAATACCCGCCTACGAGACAGCTGAGTTTACGATAAATCAAATTCAGGGGGACGAGCGCAACACGAACCTGTTTGGAACAGGAAACCTGGAGGGGAGAAGAGATGGGTGTACTTGACATCACAAGCTCGGGAACAAAGACCAACAGAAAGGAACAGGAGGGAGGTTCGGCCTGACCTCTGCATGGGAGGCAGGTCTGGAGGAGGGCGTGCCGCCCCCAGTCCCGGCCACCCGGCTCCTTCAGGCTGCAAATACCCACGCTCCAGCACTGGGTCTGGTGAATTTTCTGCCGCGTCTCCCTGGAGGAACTACCCACAAAAGCTCCTCTCTGCTTTAGAAGGCAAGAACAAGTCGTGCATTTACCCGGTGCTTCTTACTCGGAGTCGCCATGCCAACACACAGTCATAATTACCGAGGAACGCGCCAATAGTGGCAGCATTGACAAAGACACTATATCAGGGCCTGTGAGCTAAGCAAGGTCAGGCTCCTCGCACCCCCCCCCCCCCAGCTTCCTGCCCACTTCCTTTATTCCACTCTGATCCATCTCTTTCCCTTCATTCTTTCTCTCCCACCCAGATGGTCTCTTATTATATTTTCTCTGCAAAGAAAGGCACTACAGCTCAGTGTATAAAACACTTTTATAGCAATTAGGAGACAGGTTCTCCTTTGAGTCCCGATTTTAACTTGTGGGAAAAGTCACTTTAACACCCAGGCCTAGTTATCTGGCCGTGAATGGGGAGAGTATTTCGGACAGTGCCTATTCAGCAAGTGGGTGCCTGCATTTAATTCACCTACTAAATTCAGAGGCTGCTACGTATCTAGTGGACTCCGAGATCTCCTTTATGAGCAGCACCGGAGGTACCAGAAACTCAGAGAAACAAAAGAAGGTTCAGATCAGAGAGGGAGTTGGCTCTAATACCCTGAGAACAGCAGGGCCTGTATCTCCCCCCAGGAAGGGTGCAAATCTCAGAAAAGGGGCCAGGAGCAGCTGAAGGGTGGGCTCCATCAGATTATAAAAAGATGGGTGAGATGGATGAGAACTATCAGCCTAAGTGACAAGCATCCTGAGGCCCCCAGTGAGACAAGGACATGCACCCATTTAAAATGAGAGGTCAAGAAAAGAAGGCAGACAGCCACCACCAGAGCCTGACACAAGAGCGCCCCAATTTCAGAACACCCAGTGCACCAACATCTGAACTTACAAAGGAGATAAATTGGACGCCGATGATTAGCATCACAAAATGATTATTCCCTTTGTAAAAGGCTTCACTGCAGGACTGCTTTAAATAGTGCATTTAAACCATGATCTGATTTGCTAAATTCGATTTATACACATCTACTGCCTAAGCTGGCGTGCGGCTGTATTTACATGTCTTCCCTTGGCACGGAGGAGGGGAGAGGCCAGCCATTATTTGGGGCCTTTAATCCTTGTAGACAGTAACTAATCTGGGGAGCTGAACCCTGTTTTTCTTCCACAGCTGGGGCTTTCGCTGTAAACTGGGCCTCAGCTCTCCACCCTGCCTTGCCTGGCCAGAGCCAGCCCAAAGATGATGGTCAGGATTTGGCCAGGATGTGTTGGAGCGTTTCTGCCAATAGGGGCTCCTCACCAAGAAGGAGACGCCCCTCTCCACACCCAAGGATGACAACTTTCTGGTACAAATTTTCAGAGAATCTGGTCCGTGGCAGGCTCACTCAATGCATTCAGCACCCACAGTTATCATGCCAGGGTTCAAAGGCCGGCTACCTTTTGGGAGCCATGGAAACTTAGTAATCTGTAGAAGTTCTGGGGACCTGGTGAACTACATTCTGCTATTTGCACTTAAGCCACAGGAACCAAAGCTGGGCTGGCACAGAAAGGCTGGCTCTCCACCCCAAGACAAAAGAATGGGTCCACCAGGTCTCACGGTGACTGTGCCGGTGTAATGGGGAAACCTTCGTCAGTTACTCTAAAGGGACTTACGGCTCTCATTGACAGCATAGTCCTTCAGGAGAGAAATGACTCCTTCCCACAAGACCAACAACGTGACAGGACAGTTAGGGGCCAGACCACTGCCAAAAGGTCACACCACTTGCTAAAAGAGAGAAATCTAAGGAATTCATGGGCTCAGGGATGCAACATTCAAAAAACCAAGTCCCTCCAAAAAACAACTTAGAACCTCTCCCTCCACCACCCCCGCCACCATTTCCAAGAACCAGAAGCTTAGTTTTTTAGAACCACGTATTCATTTACCAAATATTTACAGACATCCACAATGATGAGCCCGGCCCAGCAGTGGGAACTGAGGGAAAAGAAAGGAACAGACAGCATTCAGGTCCGAAGAATTTATGGAAGATGGAGGGGTCACCAAACGTAACTGAACTATTTCACTGTTGAGAAACCCACTAAAACCTGCTCACGAAAGAATGGGCAACTGGGAATCGAATGGACTGGACCCCAGTTCTTGCTCTGCCAGCTAACTTTATGACCTTGGGGAAAATCACTTAACCTCTCTGGGTCTGGTTCCTCATCTGTGACATAAGCAGTTGACCTCCATAATAACCAAGCTTTAAATTTTCTATAAATCTTACAGAGGAAGAAATGTTCATATCCCTAAAAACCCTAATCAGCTTCCTCTTCCTTTTTTTTTTTTTTTTTTTTAACAAGGTTATAAATCGTCCCACTTTCTTCTTTGTCTTGGCTGCCAGGAGGCTCAGACCAATATTGAATACAACATTTATTTTAGGCCAGGACTTCAGGCCAGGAGATTAGGGGTGGGGGAAGCAGGGTATGACAGGAGAGCTCTCATATGCGAGGTAGGGCTGTGCGGAGATGGGGCTTGGATTCAGGACAGACTCGGTGCTGGACAGATGAGATCACGATGGTGATGAATCCGTGTGTCGGTGCGTACCGTATGCATGTGCAGAGCCTGTGGTTAAGAACTCAGACGTTCGGGCAGACAGCCCTGAATCCACATCTGGACTCTGCCACAACCTGGCTACAGCCAAAGTCACAAAGAGGGAATCGCCACCACTCTCCCTGTCAAGCTGAGGCCCGAATGCATGTGAAGTGCTTAGTACCCCGCCAGGTACGAAGCGAGGACTCAATACAAACACAAACGAACAGAACTGGAGTTTCTTAGTCACTGTACAAATGCCTTAGGGCAGCGGTGGATCAATAGGGGCAGTTAGGGGTGGGGGGTGGAGGGAAGGGAACCGCGCTTAAATAATTCAATCGGTGGGCAGGGGGCCTCTGCGGGGCCACTGCTCAGACTTTGGGCCGAGGCCCGGGTGGAGGGCCCAGCTCGGAGGTGCTGCTCCGGCAGCACCGCCGGGTGGATGTGAACGGAGCCTCCGGGGCCGTCCTCGGGCCACGCGCACCAGACGCGTGGGTTCCTCCGCTCCCGGCCCCTGATGTCCGCGAGCCCCGGACCGCAGCCGGTCCCGGGCAGGGCGGCCTGGTCCTGCTCGCCGCTCGGGCCTCGCGGTGTCGGGGGAGAAAAAAAGCGGGCGTCGGCCATGCGCCTGACACGCCTCGAAAATAATGAAGAAGCGCGAGGCACGCGCGGTTCCGGACTCCGAGCCGGCGCCACCGCTCCGCCCCTACCCGCAGCGCGCGGCTGGGCGAGGAGGGCCCGGGCCGCACGCGTCTCTCGCGCGCGGCTCCGGCGGGAGCGCACGCCCCGGCCCGCCCGGGGCGCAGCAGCCGCGACGGAGGGCCCCGCGGCCGTCCGCGGGCCCGGCCTCCCGCCGTCATTGGCGGCCGAAGGGCCTTCGCCCGGAGCGCGGCGGCGGGGACGGCCGGGCGGGCGCGCTCGACGCGCGTTCCGCTCCTGTGGGCCGCGCCGCGACCTACCTCGTGCCCACGCAGCCATCTTGCCGCCGCTCCTCGCTCTCTCAAAATGGCCTCCCGGCCCCGCGGCGCCCGCCTCCCCGCCCGGCCCGGGGTCCGGTGTGCGCGGCCCCCCTCCCCGCGCCCACGCTCCGTGGCCGGCGGCACCGCGGAGTCCGAAGGCCGTAGGCCCACGCGGCGTCCCGGCGTACACGAGGCGCGGGTGCGGCCCCGCGTGCGCGCCGCTCAGCCCGCTCTCTGCAGCCCGGAGAGTGCGGCTGCGGCCCGGCTGCTGCGTGGCCGGCGGGAGGCCGCCGCGCCACCCCGGGTAGAAGGGTAAGGCTCCGGGGCTGCGCGCCTCGGACTGCCGCGGAACGCCGACGGGGAGAGCCCCCGGCGTCCAGGAGGCCGCGTCGGAGGCCAGAATCAGCGCCGCCTTTACTGGGCGCCTACTGGGAGCCCCACGCCGTGCTCCGCCGAACTGTATCACAGAGCCCAGAGTGCCTGTTAGGTGTGGGCTTAACGCCCGCTCCCGGCGTGTTGGGGAGGGACGCGGACGGGGATGACACCGGATCCGGGCCTAGGGAGGAGGAGGGGTTGCCTTTTTTGGGGACCAAGGTAAAAAACACAGACGCTCCACCGATCTGATGGTGGAATCTCCCAAACTCCGGACTGCCGGCCCGCGCGCCCGCTCTTGGCACCCCCGGGCAGAGCGAGGGTGCAGGCGTAGAGCTCCTCTTCCCACACCCCGGCTCTGGCCACTCACCTTTCCACCCGCACGCCCTCCTACGAACGGTTGCTGATGGCAAGTTCGTGCCCGAGAAGAGGAGGGAGGCGCCTGCAGGGGAGTAGCTGTAAAACAGAAAGGAGACATCAGGCGCCCCCCCCCACACCCACCTAGAAGCGTGCTGCGGCCCCCTCGGAGGCGGGGGTAGGGGACGCGCGTCCTCCAGGTCACGACAACAGCCCGGGGCGGCTGCTGGGCGCACACCGCATCTCAGTCTCGCTCGCGCAGGGCGCGAGAGGGAAGTCCAGTACTGGGTAAGGGGGTTCCGTCCCGGCCCCGGAGCTCCTTACCCGCCAGCGGGCCAGGCATCCAGCCACCCGTGAGGTGAGACACCTCCGTGCACCTAAGGCCAAGCGCATCGCGGAGAGCCTGCCGGCGACCGCCCCAGGACAACCCCGGCTTCCCCGACAGCACAGCTCCTGAGTCCTGACGCTGGAAACCTGCCCGAACCGGGACCCCAGGCCATTTTCCGGAAGCCCAAATGTTAGAAATGCAGAACCCAAGCTAAAGTGGGCCTCCTGGCGGCGTCCTCTTGGCCTCGCAAGTCAATCTGGATCCTGCTCCCTTCAAATCTCTAAGGACACTCGCATGTACACTTCCCAGGCCAGCCAAGCAAGGAACTTACACCTGCCCCGACCCCCCTTCCAACAGGGTGCTCCCTGGAGTCCTAATACGTCTCCCAGTTCAGGACCAGTTGGTATGGCAGGCGCTGGGGAAAGAAGGCAGCTGGTCAATTCTCCACAACACTCTGGCCATTTATTGGTGCTTTCACTCTCTCCAGCTGGTGAAGGTTTGAACTTCATATCCAGACATTCATATGCACCCCCTGCTCCAGCCTGGAGAAAGAGCTACCATTTGCTCTGTGCCCACTGTATGCCAGGGACTTCATTTGTATATTTTACTTAATTCTCACATGAGCCCTGGAGGTGCAGTTACTTATGTCACCCCCATTTCACAGATGAGGGGAAACAAGTCTAGAGAGGTGATGTGTCTTGTCAAGGATACACTGAGTTGCAATGGCAAAAGCATGCCTCCCCCCCCCCCGACCCCCCAAAAAAACCCTGCCTCACAGGTGTGGGCATCCTCCCCCACCCAATGAGCTGCTGCCCTTATAGATGTGGATTGCCAGTTTATTAACCCAGTCTAGGATTGCCCTGGGTCCTCCACTCTAGCGTCTCAGCTCAGGAATTGTCACCCCTAGGGACAGAAAGGCCACAGGCCAGTCCCCCTGCTCTCCCCATGACCAGAGAACAAGAAATTCCTGCAGCCTCTCTGGGCACTCCAGAGGCATTTCCATCCTAATTCTTTAGCCTGAGTCCAGAACCTTGGGGGAATCTGGCAAAACCTCATGCTGGCCAATAATCCACTCCTGATTTTTAAAATTCCAGTCCTGGGGCAGCTGGGTGGCTCAGTTGGTTAGGTGACTGACTTCGGCTTAGGTCATGATCTCACAGTTCATGGGTTCGAGCCCCATGTGGGGCTCTGTGCTGACGGCTAGGAGCCTGCTTCGGATTCTGTGTCTCCCCTTCTCTCTACCCCTCCCCTGCTCACGCTCTGTGTCTCTCTGTCTCTCAATAATAAATAAACGTTAAAAAAAATTTTAAATCCCAGTCTACACGGCCAAAGAAGTGGGTGACCTACGTTATTACCAGGATAATTCACGCAGGAGAAAATGACATGAAGGCGCAGATTGGCCATGATATTTTTACACACAACCCCAATGGAGACCTGAGGAGATTCAGGAGCCAAAAAGAGGAACACTGCAAGGAAATACCCCTCTTTCTGGTTTCCTGCAAAAGATTTCATCCCAACTGATAATCAGGCAGAAAGCCCTAACTCCCCCAACCTCCAAAGCTGAGAGGCGCTTTTTCTTTAAATGACGTTAATGTGACGTTAATGTTTCTTTCTTTCTTTTTTTTTTTTTCAATGAAGCCTCTGTAAGAGACAACCTCCATTTAAAAAATTATGCCCATTGGGCCTGATGTGAAATAAATTTTAGGAAATCGCAAGTTTGGGCTTTTTCAGAAGAAAGCCAGGGACACAGCCCCCACCCCCAGGCTGCCTGAGGTGATAAAGGGGCACCTGAAGGTTGAGACGAGACGGAGTGGGTACAACCAGACTTGGGAGGCACCGGGAACCTGGGAGGGGGGATGGAGGGCACAAGGGTCTGCAGCCACACTCCCCAGGGGGCGGAGGATAGCGGGTCCCTTTCAAAATAAACCCAAATCGGTGGTGTGAGACCAGCCTAGCCAGGAGGATGGCTGTGGTGTCTGAGCCCCTGCCCCACTTGCAGTGCATCTCCACCCTAACAAGACAGAGAAGACTCGAGAAATGCCACCCTGTATATTCCTGCAACACACAAAGCCCCGGGGTTTGGCTGGAGACAGAGGAGAGCAGCTCCACTCACAGCACCCCCTAATTCATAGGGAAGGGGCGCAAGACTAAGTTGCAAGCTGATGGGGAGGGGTGACGCTGACCACTGAGGGGTCAGAGGGCCTGTGCAGATGGAAGCTGAAAGGAAGTTCTAATTAGCACAAAGCCGGCACCTTCCATTAATAGCTCTCCGTGGGCTCCTGGATGCCGCTGAAGAGAGGCAAGTTGGAATGTGTGAGGCTCACCTGTCCCCAGCTCATTAACAGACCTCGGGTGAGAACAGGGCTGTCCTGGCAGAAGACCAGCCCAAATCGGCAACCCCTCCCCCAAATTTAATTACACGTTTGACTTCTGGGCCCATCCGAGGGGAGAGTGTTTAGCGCAAGTCCAATGTGACTGTAAACATGAAATCTGGACACTCGCTCAGCCAGGCCTCTGAGGACAGTGCTCCCTCCAGACTTGAAATAAAGCCTTAAAAAAAAAAAAATAAGTCCTAGCATATATTCCATGTGTGTCGAATTCTAGATAGGTCAAAGTAATCCACGGTACGAGGCATCAGAAGGCAGGTAAGCAGGGATTGAGTGAGAAGAGGCAGGAAGGAAGCTTCTGGAAGTGAGGGAAAGGCCATCCATCTGAGTGTTGGCTACATAGGTGTAAAATGCACTTGTCAGAATCCATACAACTGTATAGCTATGATCTGTTTCTATATGTAAATTATACTTTTAATAATATATATTCAGGTGTATTATGCATGTGGCTTATCTCACACACATACACATACAAAGGCCTTGGCCCCTAGCTGATTTCTCTATAGCCTGTGATATCCCCCAATGTGAATGTTCACACCCTTTTCAAGGGTCACCGTGGAGAAAGGGGCCAGAGCAGATGGGGAAATGGGGCTGTGCACATCTCACAAACGCACAGCCTTGGCTGGCCAAGTAGGGAGGAGGAATGTCTGAATTGAATCAATTAGCTGCAGAAAACTTCAGAAAAGAAGTAAGGCCCTTCATAAAAACAAAGCCCACTCCTTAATCCCCAAAGGCAATCCTCTCCCCCATTCCCATGGCCATTCCTCAGTAAACAAAGAAATCCCTCCTTCCACATCCACACCTCAATATTCATTATGAGCTGACGTTAGAGGCTGCACTCCAGCCTCCCAGAGCGCCCTAATGACTGGAAACCTAAGGGCAGAGACGGTAGGGGTTTTCCTAGGTTTCTTTCCACATCTCTCCTGTCCTCTTCCCCTGGCGGTCTCTTTTCTCTTCCCTCCTCTCTCTCCTTCCGTCTTTCTTCTTTTCTTCAAATTAGTGACTAAGCAAACCGAGGCAAGCAAATCAAGGCAGAGACATCACTAACTCTACTTTGTTCATTTATTTTGACAAGTGCAGTTTAATTTTAATTATTTATGATAATACTTCACAGTAGACGAGTAAATGTGCTGGGGTATATTTGGTAACATTAATGAAGTCTGCCTAATAGGAACCTTCACTCCAGCACCCCGCCTGCTGGAGAAGTGGGGTGAGGCCACTGGTCTGTGGTAGGGTTTTCGATATTTTGTGGGGGTGGTGGGGTGGTGGAGGGAACTTAATGGGTTTGAGGATTAGCAGAGGGAAAATTAACCTGATTCTGGAGAAGAGGCAAATACGCAAGCCCATAATCGTGTGTCGATGTGGGTTGTGTGTATTTAAACACGGAGAGAGCACACTTTGTGATAAGGAGGCCCAGGCGTGCACACGTGCCACATGCATATTTACACATGAATCTCAAATGTGCAAATCAGCAGAGGCCCAAAGAAATTAGGCTCTGGGCAATTAAAAATTGAAATAAAAATGGAAAATGTGATACACAGAGTTCTATATCTCTTCAAAGTACCTTTCTCCTACTTACCATATGCCTCAAGTGGGCAAACATGGAGAAAAATGTGGAGGATAATAAAGAGGGTAGGGGGTTTCTTAGCTGGTGATTACTTGGAAATGCTCCCTTCGACACACAATGAACCACGAGAAACGGGTCTCAGTCAATGCAGCGTCATTTTAAGTGGGAATGATTTTTTTTATAGCTCCCCCTCAACCCTGCCACCATCCTTAATATATCTGATGGTCATAGAAGTGTATGATTTGATATGCAGACCTTATATATACAAGAACAGATATATTAGATACACAGATGTGCAATCATTTGGTCCAAACACATAGAAATCTGGTATACCTCAAGATATATGCTCCAAAGTATTTACACTAACATTATCTACAATAACGATGGGCTTGTCATAATACAATTAATGCTTACTTTTTAAATGTAAAGAAGTAGTTAACCCTTTATTTTAAAATAAATAAAATAACCCAAGGCCCCCTGTTTGTCATCTCTACATTGTTGCCAATGCCCAGGGTAGCTTAGGAACATTTAAAGACAGAGAAGCTGGGTACCTTGAGACAAACGCACTGCCCGCCTCAGGAAAGAGTCCAGAATTCTCCCAGAGTCTAAAAGCCTAGCTTTGGTCCAGGTCTGGGGACAAGAACTATTAGCTAGACAATTACTGGATGATTCCAGGGGGGAAAAACAAGGCCATTCCACAACTAAGATATGCAAAAGTCTCAGAGACGAGGGCCCCTTTCTAGACACCACCACATGTGTGTGTGACAGGGTTAGGAGAACCTGCCTGCACCCACGAGGTGCCTTGTACCAACTCCCCGCCCTCCAAGCAGAGAAATGTCTTGGCCATTAGGAAAGGATCTTCAGCTGGAGGCACCTGGCTCCCAGCTTTCTCGCCTGGGCCCCAAGCTCCTCAAACCCTTCTCCTTAAAGCCGTGGCCTGGCTCTGGCGTGGGAAAGGCAGTTTGGAGCTTTTCACAAATCCAGTATCCCCTTGAACCAAAACCAATTAGCCTGGCCCAAGGTCCTGTCATTGAGGCCCTGGCCCTCTTTTCAAACCCCTGCGGCTCAATTGCGGTGAGGGGCCGGCCAGTGAATGCCGGGACCACTTAAAGTGGTGCTTAAGCCGGACTGGCCTGGAAGGAAGGAACCAGCGCTATAGGAGGTGCAAGGGCCCATTCTCAGCGCCACTGACCAAGGTTTTGTTCCAGCCACAGCCCCCACCCTGGCTCTATTTTTAAACACCCTCCCCTTCTCTCTGATTCCCAGCTGTCTGGAGGAGAGATGAAAAGCTGGCTCTAGGAAGCCATGAGACTCCCAAACTTGGCTGCCCCCAGACAGAAAGGACATCCCCAAGTTCTGAGTTCTGCCCTCCAGAGTCTTGCCCTCCCGGCTTTGGGAGCCGGGTCTCTAACGTCGGTAGAGCATCCACTGGACGCTCTCCGTGATGAGCCTACACACCAGCCCATCTTAGGGACGAGAAAACTAAGACTCAGAGAGGGGAAGTGACTTGCTCCAAATCACAGCACTCAAGGGCAAGGCAAGGTGGGGGAAACCTCTGAGAGCTCCTGAACACCACTCTCTTAGGAAGAGAGAGGTAGAAGAGGTTGAGAGACCAGGGTGGGATTTTGGACCAAGAGGAAAATAACGGAGGGGAGTAGACCTCGGAGTAATGGGAATCCTCCCAAAAGCGCCCCTGCGGGACAAACTCGGGGCCCTCCGAAGGCCCTGCCCATATCTTCCAACGTCCCCCTGCCCGACCCAAACTGAACTGACCCTAGGCAGAATGGGGTGGGCGTGGGGAGGTGCCACAGCCTTCCTCCACCCGTCTCCTCCCCTCCTTCCCACCCGTCCAGGCGCCGTCAAGACTCGCCCTCTGCGATGGGCGGCACTGCCAGGGCGCCCTGGCCGTCGCCATGGTGACGCGCATCCCACCCTGGGCCACAGCTGATTGGTCACTCTATCCAGGCTGCCGGGGTTGGGGGGCTGGGGGTAAAGTCAAGGCGGGATGGGGGGCAGAGACACCCCAACACATGCACGCGCGCGAGATGCCAAGGGGGGAAATGAAGGCTATTAAAATGGCGCCGCGGCCTCCGAGGGGCCGCCGCCGTGGGAGCGCAGCCCCGGGTTGCAGAAATCCGGGCGGCTCTCCGGCCCCGCGCCGCGCCGCGCCGCCTGGGTCCCGGAGGGCGCACAGATCCCGCCGGGGCCGCCCCCTCCCGCCTCTCCCGGCCCGGGGCGCGCGGGCCGGCACACACCCCAGCTGGCTGGGCCCGCCCCGTGGCACGTTCGGGCCGGGCGAGCGCGGCGCGCCGGATTAGCCCGGAGCCCGCGGACCCGAGGGCGCGGGGCGGGCGCGTTTGGGGGTGTGAGGGCGGGGCGGGGCGGCGGCCGCGCGTCTAATCCCCGCGCTGCGTGTGGGAGCGGCCGGATCAGGGAATTAGCGCTGTAACTTCGGATTAGTAACGCTCGCTAAATGAGCGCCTAATTCCGACCCTTCATGCTTTTCAGCGTCGCGGCTGGGCCCTGGGAGGCCTCCTGGCCTCGCTCCCTCCGCGCTCTGGTCCCATTTCCCGGGAGGTCAGACTGCGGCCGCGGACGGCTCCCCGGCCAGCCGGCACCAGGCCTCTGGTCGCGCCGCAGCCTGACTTTCGGCGGCGCCCGGCGACGCCAGCTTTCCCATTCGCCGGGGCAGAGGCCCGCCAGCTCCTACAGTCGTTCGGGGTTGGGAGTTCCTGGACCAGTGAGAAGCAAGCCCTTGCTGCCTCGGTCACCTCGGTGGCTGCCCTGATCTCTGCCCCACCAGTGGCTTGCTGTGCGACCTTTGGCGAGCCACTGGGCCTTATTGAGCTCGGTATTTCTAGATGTCAAATGAAAGGGGTTGGGTGAAGAGCATCTCTGAGATCCCAATCAATTCTGGCTTTCAAGCTGAAGCTTCAATTGCGTTTTCAGGTTCCCCAAAGCCTTTTCGGATTGGTGCAAGGTGGAGAGGAGTAGTGCAGACTTTCGACAAAAGTGAAGCCCAAACATGCGGAGCCGAGGGGCCAGAGGAGGCCTGGGGGAAGGCTTCCTTGGGGCATGGGGACAAGGGCTGAGAAGGGCTCCTTCAGGCCCGGGCAAGTCAGAAAAGGTTTCATGGGGTGAGGCACCGATCTGAGCCTGTTCCTGAGACGTCAAGTGTCCGGAGGGGATTTGAACGTGGCCCTTTAGGAGAAGGCATTCATACCCGGAGGCCGAACTCGGGAGGCTTGGCCTGTCTCAGAGGGCCGTTTCTGGTGGGTGTGGGGCGGGTCCGGGAGATTAAGATTCCAGCGCACACAGCCCGCTGATGCCCCGCCGCTGGGATCCGTCCCCTGACCTGGGAGGTTTGCATCAACGGATTTTCGTAGAAAGCGGAAAGAAAACCGCATTTTCCCTTGCGCAGACTCCTCCTCCCCCCGGACCCAGATTTCAGAACTGCCTGGACGGTTTGGAACCCTGGTGTTTAAAAATAAAAACAAAAATAAAAAAAAAAAAAGAACTCATTTGAACTGCATAGACACAGCTGTGAGGCTGCAAAGCCACTAGGCTCCTGGTAGAAGGACTAGTTCTTGCAAAATAGCAAAGGGATGGGGGGTGGTGGGAAAGGAAGACGGAAGCCCCAGGGCCCAGGGCCAGCTGGCTAGCAAGGGAGGCAGGGAGCACAGGGCGAGGGGGTGGGAAGAGCTGCTCTGGTTTCCTGCGAAATGAGGTCAGGATCGGAGCCTTGGCTCGCAGGTGCGCTTGGAAGGGAAGGGCAGCCCAGGGTATGCCGCCCAAGGCCTGGTGGATCCTGAATCACACTGGTCACCCTTCTCCAGCCTCTTCCCAGGAAAAAGGGAGACTGGCTTTTAAGAGGGGGGAGAAGAGACACGCAGGATCAATGAAAACCTTCTACCTGGTGATTATCTCTGGGGAGGAGAACTGGGGACAGAGGAAGGGCAACTGACTTTCCTGCCTGTTCTTTTGTTTTCTTATTTCATTTTTATTTTCAATAGCTAACACATCCATGTTGTTCAAAATTCAAAAGGTGGTATAGTGCAAAGTCTCACTCCACCATCCACCTTAGCCTCGAAGTTCCTCTTCCCAGGGCCAACGGATCTCCCTTTCATACTATTTGAATTTTCCCCTTTTACACATTCAACCTACTTTCAGAATAATTTTGTTAAGCAGAGGCCAAACACAAGGGTTGGGGATGCTTGAAGGAATGAGAGTAGAAAAAGATTTCTATTGTTACAAGGGGACTTGGGCAGGTTCTGGGTAGGAGCTGGAAATAAGGGCCTTATAAATAACTGAGAAAGAGGCTCTGAGGAATGAAGCGGGCCAAGATGGGGGTGAAGTGGCCTGGGCCGAGCTCTGCCCTTCCGAGCTCTATGCCTCTGGAGGAGTCATTTCAGACTTCCACATGTTTCCTGGTGTATATAAGGGCAAGGGGATGGGGGTCGTGTCTGGGTGGTGGCTCAAGTTCCTTCCAACCTGCCTGTCACAGCGCTCACACACCCACATACCTAGAAAGCCTTCCAAACCATCAAGGGGGCTGAATCTTTCTTCCCTGAGGCAAGGTAGGGTCCAGGGCTGGCTCTACAGCCACTCATCCTCCAGGAGCCCAGGTGGTTCCCCAAGCTTCCGGGAGCCCCGAGCTTCAGGACAAGTTGAGGTGTCAGAGGAAAACAGTAACCTGGAGGTAGGTAAGAACCTCAGGAGGGCCCCCAGCACTGTTTGCTACATGGGACCTAGATCCCCATGCAGTGATCAGGGGCGGCCCCACTCCCCACACCCAGCTAAGGGGCTGGGAGCCTGAGTGGCCGGGTGTGCTGCCTTGGGTTGCCATGGGAACGGAATGCAGATTTCCCCCAATTGCTTTTTTATTTGCTAGACATTGTAATACATCTTATGTTGGGGGGGGGGGGGTTGTGGAGAGAGAAGGGGGGGAATGACGCTGGGAGACTGCCTGCACCTTAACCACTCAGGGAAGTTGGGGAGGCTCGGGCGGGAGTGGCCTGGCCAGGGCTGGTGCAGAGGTGGCGCGGGGTTGGGCTCCGTCCCTCCCGCCCGCCCGCCCGCCAGCGCTTGGTTTGTATGCAGGGCAGGGCCCGCCCGTCGGGGAGGGAGGCCCCCGCCCCGGCCCCTAGCCATTGAGCGCACTCCTCGCCAGTTCTGCTCCGCTTCACGCTGCACACAGACCCCCCAACTGCACACAAAGGCAGCTGCCAGAGCCCGTGAAAAGTGATCAAATTATCAAGAACTTGACCTCACCGAGGGGCGAAGCTCCGGCAACCCCCAAGCCGTATGCTAATGGCGCTCAGGGGCTGACTCCTCGAATAATTCGATAAAGGCCGCTTTGTTAGCGGCGGGGCAGCCCCCTGCCCACCCCTTCAATCCCCCCACCCCCACCCCCTACCGGCCGCTGTCTCTCTCCCATCGCATTTGCATCCCAAAATCCCCGTCCGCAGCTCCGGGAGAGGATTGTTCCAGCCTGATTTATGGGGTGAAGGAGAAGGCTGGTGCCTTCCCCGCCAGCGACCCCTCCGCAACCCCAACCCCTCCCTTCCCCCTGTCCTCTCCACTTTGGGGTTCCTGCTTTGGCGCTGAGGGATGGAGTGGGGGCGGGGAAAGAGGAGGAGTAGGGGGAAAGCTGGCAAGTTCCTCCAGGGTACGGAAAGTGTCCCTGGAGAGAGAGCCGAGGTCAGGTACCTGGTCCGGGCGCGGCCGCTCCGCCGGGCTGGAGTCCGCTGGGCCGGCACTGGGCTCCTCCGGGTTCCTCTGGCTCGTGCGGGCCGGGGCGGCCAGCGGGGCGGGCGCTCGCACACAGAAGTTGTGAGAGTCATTTCTACTTTCGGTTATCTAGCTTTATGACGGCTCTGTGGCACTCATACAGCTAGATAACCAAAGAGAGAAACGGGCCTCCCTTCGCCACCGCCGCTGCCGCGCCGTGGGCCCCACGTGCCGCTGCCCTCTGGGCGCGGGAACCGGAGCGGGCGCCGCTCCCGGAGCCCCAGGCGCACGCGGAGAGCCAGAGGGGACGGACGGACACACAGACACACTGACTCCCATAGCCAAGGCCGGCAGCCCCCGCCCAGTCCCCTCCCTCCCTCCTTCGCCCTCCTAGCGCGTCCCTCCCCGGCTCCCCGTTCTGTGCGTGCGGGCACCCGCGCCTGCAGCCCGCTCCGACGGCGTCCCAGGGCGCACTGAGGGCACCCGCGCGGTGCGCTTCGGCAGCCTCGGGCGCCGCGGCCGCCCCCAGCGCACTGGACCGCCAGCCCTCCTCTCGCACGCTAATCGCCCCGCGGGGAAGTGACGTCAGTCCAGGGATCGGCCAATCACAGGCTCTCATTCAAATCCCAGCCCCCTTCCCGCGCTCCGCACCACCCAGCCTTACAATGGCCTCGGCGTTCACGGCTTTCCTTCCCCGAGGCGGAGAGAGCGTCTACTCTGCCCTGATATGCGTTAGGGCAGCGCTCCTGTGTGCGCACCGTCTGGCCTTTCCCACCCCCCAGACTCCTCTGCTTTCCCCAAGCGCCAGGGAGCCTGGCAGCCACCGCGAACCTTCAGAGTTAGGGAGCTCTGGTGAGGAGGTTTAGGGACACACGTGGTGGGGCGTGGTAAAGGTCTCTCCAGGGCGGCCAAGTGCGCACTTGGAAGGCCTTAAGCCGAGGATAGGAGCCGGTTCACCTTTAACTTCCCTCTTCTCCCCACGCCCGGCACCTTCCAGCACCAGCCCACGCGCGGAAACTGAGAGTGGAGGGAGGAACTAAGCGCGAGGGTCGATGTCTCACCCACAGTGTTCCGAGCCATGCTGCACTGGGGCTAGGCCCTGGTGCCCACTATACCCTGCCGCTGGGTCCCTCCTCTTTCGAAGAATTTAGGAAGGTACAACCGATTGTGTCCGCCGGCTTGGAGACGTCCTGGGCCTGAACCAGGCTGCTGGTTAAATTCATGTTCCACCGAAAAATGAACACACAAAGCCGCGCCTCAGCCCTCCTTCTAGGGCTCTCAGCACACACCCGGCCTACTCAACAGCAAGTGGGTCAACAGGAAAAGGGGCTGCCACGCTGGATCTTCCAAAATTACCCCCAACTGAGCCTGACCAGCAGACCAGGAGGCCCCTTTTGCAGCCTTCCAGAGGTGAGTGGCCCATGTATGCCGCTCGTCGCTCACCCCAGCCATCACTCGCTTCCTCCCTTCCTCCTTAATGCTGCGGCTACCCTCCAGCCTTGGGTGCTGGGATTCACCTTCCCCTGCCAGTCACTCTCAGGATGCACAAAGATTAAATATGAAAAAATGTGATATCTTTGCTCTCAGATGCTCCCAGAAAAAAAAAAAAATCAGTCCAGGATATAGGGAGAGAGAGATTCCGAAGCAAAACTGGCAGGTGAAGTCCCAGCTTTTGGTGGTCCAATATACATGGGTTTTCTCCTCTCAGGGCCCCCTAATGCTGCAGTCTGTGAGGACCACCATAAGCTCGGGCAGAGGTATCTATATGAGGGTACATTTTAGTAGGGCCTGGGGCACTGAACCACTCTGAGCCAGGCAAATCCCTGCAGAATGGGTTCCAAAGAAGAGAGCAGAAGCGGATGGTTTGGAAGGGATTTCATGATTTTTCTAAACATGCTTTTCTCCCCTATTTCCCCCTAAAAAGGACACATCTCCATTTTGTCAATTTCCTGATTTTGCCAAGTTCCCGTTGCCCTACCTCTTATCTCAATATTGTTCAATTTTCATCCTGACCCTAAATCCAAGGCGGCCTGCATCGCACTCCCATCCCAGCCAGCCAGTGCCAGACCAGACCTGGCATTTACATATCTCCCTCCAAATCCCATTTTGCATACACATCCCTTTTTCCAGAAGGCAAACATGAGCCAGACAGAGCGGCAACAGTGGAGAAACAGAGAGGCTGGCGGCAGCCCTTGGGAAGGAACCACCCGAATTTGGGCCCGAGATAGTTAATTCCAAAGGATTACCATAATTGGGAGGCGCCCCTTGCTTTCCCTCCTCCTGCAGCTCCAAGATCCCGCACTGTCTCCCCATCTTGGTGTGTGTGGGGGCGGCCTCCTGAGCCCTAGTCCTTCTGGGCCACCCGGGGTGGGAAGGGTGGGGCTGCGGAGGCGGGAAGGGGCGGAGAAGCAAGGTTCACCTGCGGGAGAGGAAGGGAGAGGGAACAAGAGGGGGGAGAGAGCGAGGAAGGAGCCCCTCGGAGTGTGATTTAAGCAGGATGCTGCACAAAATGGCTCCTCAGCGAGGCTCACGGTAACACAGCGGCGCCGGAGGCCCGACTGGCAAGCTGAGGGCGGGTGGGGGCTCTGGGAGAAAAAAACTAAAAGCCCGATTTGGATTGAATTCAAATGTGGGAGGCCACTGTCATCAGGGCCACATCTCTGCTGCCCTTTTTGGGAAACTGAGTCCCTTCGTGGGGAGCAGGTGAGGCTGGCTGGGGGCTTCTGTGCTCTGCTTGAGTGTGACTGTCTTGGAATCCCTCCGCCTCCACCTCCAGCACCTGGCCATCATAGCACCACTCCCAGGAAGGAAGCCACGGTGACATCTGGTGAGTAGGCTGCAGAGAGGGTGCTGCCCTGGTGGGTCAGGACTGGCTGAATCTCTGTGGCCTGGTGTCTGGCCTCCACGGCCTAGCATAGTTTAGACAGGGGCCAGGAAATGGTCCAGGATGATGCTGGGTGGAGGCACATCTCATCTGGCACCATCAGATGAGGGTGGCAGGATGTAGGGCAGGCCCATTCCAAACTGGAGCGGGGAGAACCCCATCAGCCCTAGCCCCATCACCCTCTCATCTGCATGTTCTATGCACTTGGTCTCACACCAAGCCCCTGGCCTGGGCCCACAGGCTGCAATACAAGCCCTATGATCATGGGGAAGCAGGCACTGGGTCTGCCTGAGTGTGGGTACTGATAGCAAAGCGCCTGTGGTAGTGGCCAGGCCCTGGCCACGGTGCTGAGAGCTGCCTATCAGACCTCTCTCTCCACAGCTTCATTTGCCCCAAACTTCCTGGTCTCTCCCTGAACCTGAGCTCCAGGGACATCAGCAGCTACCAGGAGAAAGTAACAGCAGCGCGAGAGAGCGCCCCAGTGGCAGGCGTCTCCTCAAGAGGAGGCTTCTTTCCTAGGTGTGTCTACCAAAGGCCAGAGACTCCATTTTTCATATTCAAACCTCCATCAAAGGCCAGAGAGGATCCTGGCCCCACCCCCATCCCCGTGTCTATAGAAATGCCCATTCTTGCTGCAGCCACATGTGTGCCCTGTACCCCTTTAGATTCATACAACTGCAACGTCTCCCCCCACCACACACACACACACTTGGCCCATATACCCATCTAGCAGCTGCCTAAGGCAGGTGGCAGATACCTTGCCCGTGCACACACACGTATATACAAGCACTCTTGTACCCATTTGGTAACCTCAGCTGCTTCGGCTCCAAGCTGGCTTTGGTCCAAGTTCCTGTTTCGTGATGGTGGTTACACAGGGGCCGTGATGACCCACAGGCGTGTGTCTCCCCTTGCCCCAATTCAGGACACAGTGAATTAAGGGATTAAATGGAAGGAGAGTGGACAGTTCTGACTCTAGCCAACAGCCCTGTTCAAGCACCCAATATCCTGTGACCAGACTTGCCCTGATCAGGCTGGTAGCCTGAGATCCATGGAGCCCCCCAAGCTCCAGTAGAGACCTGACACTTGCCAGGAACTAGCACTCCTTTCCGGAGCCCCTGTGGGCCTTAATTAGGAGACAGTATCACCAGTCACAACCTAGGCTAGGTCCAGGATGCCCTTTCCCCCCACTGCTTCCTCCCTCCCTTATTCCTCCCTCCCTTGTTCCTCCCTCAGGCCCAAGCTTTGATTAAGCTGGGTCTTCCTATTGTGTGGATTCTTGAAGTCCAGCACTGAACTAAGGCATATGGACCCAGCTTCCTGCACTCAGGGTCCCCAGGGATTCCACACCCACCTTCAAATTGACATGGTCACCTGGGCTATAGTGCCCTCTCTGGCTTCCACATCTGGCCTCCTTTTCCTCAGAAGCTGAGGCTCAGGCATCCAGGGTGTGGGCTCTGGGGAGGCCCAGGCTGGGCACAAACCCAGAAACACCCCACCTGAAAAGGCCTGGGCAGAACAGCACCTCTCCCCCTGGGGTCTGCAGCAGCTGGCATTGCTAATGGAGGTTCCTGCCATTGAACCTCTCATGACACCCCCTCCCCAATGCCCACCTAGCCTACCCTCTGGTCTCTGTCCCTTGATTTAAAGCCAGACCCTCAAACTCTATGCTTTCCCTTTCTACAGCCAAGAACCCACCTCCTCCAGGATATGGCAGGCTCCAAAAAGGTCTCTCTTTCAGCCCCAGCACCTGAATTTCTCCCCAGTCACAAGGACTCAAACCATGTATTTCTGAATGCATGCACTACTCCCATGATCTGACCCCACAGTCTCTCCCAGCTTCTGCTACCTCCCTGCTTTGCTGGGGGGCCAGGCTAGATTCCCCCCCCCCCCACTGTCTTCTCCCAGAGAAGCCCCTCACCACAGCCTCAACCCCCACTGCTGTCCTCATTCTTCCCAAGCTCCTCAGAGCCTGGGCTGGAAGAGGCTGCAGAAACACCCTCAAACAGATCCAAGAGGCCTGTTCCTGGGCACGGGGTGGGGAGTGCGGGGCGGGGGGGGGGGGGTCGACGGCTGGGGTTGGGCGGGGTGAGGAGCAGAGCAGAAAGGCTTTCCTAACAACTTCCCATTACAGAGGGGGAAAGCGTGCCATAAATCTTGTCCAGAGTGGGTGCTGTGTGTTGCATTATTTCTTAAAATATTTTTTTTTTCAGGAAGCCACTTTCTGGGTTATTATTTTTTGCGAGGGAGGGGATGAGACGAAAGAAGGGGGGTCAGGAGCAAAGGTGAGGAAGGGGGCGGTCCGGAGACTCCCGGGAGCCTCACTTGGGAAACATTCTCTCCTTTCTGGTGAACCTGTCTGCAGTCCTACAACTTCCATCCGGCCCCGCGCCCCTCCCCTTTCTGCACACCCAGAGTCTTAACCTCTGGGCGCTTCCCCCTGCCCCACGACCCTTGACCTTGGCCTTGACGATTTGCAGGGGATGTTGGGTCAGGCCCCCGAGGCTGAGCCCCGCCTTCCACCCGCAGTCAGAGAGCACCCCTCACCCCGCCGGGCAGCGACGCGAAGCCCCGCGCCGCTGGTGCTGCCCAAGGGGGCCCGAGCAGGGATGCCCCAGCCCCCTCTCCCAGTCCAGACCAGCTCCCTGACGCCGCCCTAGCCGAGGCTACCGCCCTCGCGCCCTAGCCCCCGCTCCCCAGCCTCGCTGAGACACAGCAGGCAGCGGCACTTACGGACCCGGAAGGGGGCCGGGGGCCCGCGAGGCAGCGGCGGGGGTGGGGCGGCTGCGGGGATAGCGGCTCCGCGGCCCCTGATGAGGCGCGGTCGCGGGCCCAGGCCCGGCTCCGGCCGCTCTCCAGGCGCCCCTGCCTCGGCGGGCGCACGGCCGAGAGCCGCGGGAGGCGGGCACGGTAGCGGCGGTGCGGGGGCTCCTGGCGGCGCGCGGCTTCTCGGGGCTCTGAGCGGCTCCCAGCGCCGCCTTCTCGGGCGGGCACGGCCCGCAGTGACGTCAGCGCGGCTCCCCCCGCCCCCCTCCCCTCACCCCGACCAGTGCGGAATGGAGGGGGCGGAGGCAAGCTGTGAGGGGCGCCCAGCCTCGCGCCCCGGCGCTTCCTTCCCCCCGCCCCGCTTGCCTCCCAGCTTTGCCCGGGGAGTCGCGGCGCCATTCAAACCTTCGGTCCTCCCCCCCCACCCCCCCCGCACCGCCCCCGCGCGCTGCCAGGCTCGTCCAGAGCCACCAACAACCTGGGAGGTGGTGGCGAGCAGCGGGTTGGAAGCCTCGCAGGCAGCTCTAAGCTGAGGGATCCAGGCTGCTTTGGGGAGAATGGAGAGCTGAGGAGACGGGGGCGTCTACTCTCTGGGCCGAAAGGGGGCTTTTTACTCTAAGCAAGTGTTGGTACGCTGAGGGTATCTTCGCTGGGTTGATCGGTCCGGGGGGCCTCATGTAAGCTCGGAAGGAATATTTTGGCTTGCGGAAAGGTGTCCCTTTCGGGGCCGAGGGTTCCCTCCAGGCTTGATGCTGCTTTTCCCCTCCCCCACCCGCCCTGGACTGTGCACCTGAAAACTCCAAGCACAGGGCTGACAGCGCCCCGGAGCCGCTGTCCAAATGCTGAACTCGGCCTCTCGAGAAGCGGGCTCCCGACACCCAGCTCCCCACTGCTCTCGGTTGCCCGCAGGGGAGGGCAGGGGGTTGTGGGACTTACCGCGCGAAGCTCCGGGAAACTTTGGTGTTCCAGGACGGTATAGGAAAGCTCCAGCGGAGGAGGCGAGCGGTCAAGGGGAGGCGGGAGCCGAGAGGGCAGGCAGAGCAGCTCGCCTTTTCGGTCGCCCTGCCACGCCAAACTACAGTCTTCTCCGCGCGTCCCGACCGCTCGCCCCGGGTCCCTTCCGCCTGCGTGTTTCTCCCGCCGCCACAGCAGGGGAGGTCCCTCCGGCTGAACTTGTCAGCGGGTCTCACCATCCATCACGAGCCAGACAGACAGGCCAAGTTCACGAGCAACGCTGTTAACCCCTTGCAAACCAAGCGCCTCCCGCAGGAGACAGCCGCCTGGCTGGGGCGCGCTCTCTCTGATTCCAGAGGCACCACTTCTCACAAGCAGTGGCCGCTAAGGCTTTTTTCTTCTTCCCTACTTCTATCTTTTCTGAACAACTTGAGGAAAGGGCTAGAAGAGGGAAAGGGGGTTTGTTCCCCCCTCCCACCTCAATGCATTTCCTGACAGTTTTTCCTGTCATTTTACTCTTTTAGTCTCCATAACCTCTACAGAGTCTCCTCTTGTAAATTAGTTGGATATCAGTGTAACTCACTACTTTTCTAAATGTCTTCCCCTTCTCCCATTTTGTGACTGTGCTCATTGTGGCAAAATGGGAAAGTTCAGAAAAACATAAGAGATAATAGTAATTGGCCTTAATTGCTATGCCTAGAGGTCTGACTTTAAAAGAAAAAAAAAAAGAATATTCTCACCAAAAGAATCTAGATTGCTGCTTGTATGGGATGGGGCGAGCCAAGGGGCAGGGGTACCCAGCCTTTCTAAACTGGATGGGGAAGGAAAAACAAAAACAAATTCTGAGAAAGGGATCAGAAAGGGAAACCTGTCCAGAAAGAAACTGCTAGAAGAGGCTTGGAGAGACTCAGGGGTAGACCCAAAGAGAGTGCATTTTCAGTCTCTGCTGTGGAACCAGGACAAAGCCCACACACTTCCTTCACCCCCTATTGACCCCTATTCTAGTCTCCAAAGCCCAGAGAAGCTTCTCTCAGGCTTCCTGGGCAGCCCAGCTCCTGAGCCTGGCCCAGAATGGAAGGCTGTGGGGGGTGGGGAGGCTGGGGAACCCCAGTCATCTCTGGGAGAACTTTCTCAGCCTCTCCCTGTGGTCAGGCAGACTTGGGCCACTTCCCCCTCCCCCCATATCCTATTGAATTCTTGGCGTCTGGTAGCTGGCGGCAACTAGGGCGACCTACCAACTTTTCCCCTGGGCATTTTCTCACCCCCTCCACCCCCCAGTGCTTTCTTTTCTTCTCCCTTCGCTCTCTTTGAAAGGAGGCACCCAGGCCCAGAACGTGTTCTGCAGTTTAACTACTTCCAAATTCTTTGTTCGGGTCACCCCGGGACTCCATTGTCCGCTATTGAGAGCAGGAGCAGGCGGGCGGGTGCGCCTCTGCCCGGCAGGCCTGAATCCATTAGGCCGCTGCTCTGGCCCCAGCGGCCCATTGAGGCGCCCGCCAAACCGGGCGCCGGTGGCCCCCCTCCCATCCTCTCCACTCCCGCCCTCAGCTGCCTTTTTTGGATGCCGCAGCAGAGTCACGGGATGCTGCTCCATGGTGGGAGGGTTATCTGGGTCTCACCCTGTCTGGAGGGACTGGACCACAGGTGCAGGCCTAGTATGATTTCGGCTGACTCTGTCCCTCGCTAGGGTCCTGTCCAAATTGGGTCGTTTGCCCCTTGGCACTTGGATCTGCCAAGCAGCTTTTCAGGAGGCAGGAGCCCTGGCCTCAGGAATGGAGGTTGAGGGAACGGTCAGTGACACACCTCCCTGGACTTCTCCAGCCTCCCAGCTGCACTCCTACAGCCTGGAGTTCCCCTTCCACTTTCCTCCAGGCCCAGACCCCAGCTCCCAGTTGGTGCAAGCCTGCCCTGAGTTAAGAGAGTGAAAGGAAGCAGTCCAGGTTCAGGGGGCAGGCATAAGCGCCAGCCCCATGTGGCCTCACAGGCCAGTTTCCCCAGCATGGCTACTCTTCCTCAGTTTACCGGGAAAAGGACAAATGGATCCTCGGGTGCCAGGGCTGGAACCAGGCTGTCTGTCTCCAATATCCCACCCACCCTCTCCAGCCTCAGGACCCACGGAGACAGTGACAGCGTGAGTTCCCCCAGCAAGCGCAGCCCAGAGTTGCGCACCGGTGTCCCGCAGCCCGCCTCAGCAAGTGTCCCCCAGCTCCTGTACCGAGGTGTATGCTCTCTGAGCCCGCGAAAGGCCTAGAAGAGACTGAGCATTCAGCCTGAACCCAAGATCGAGATTCAGAGGGGCCAGCATGCACAGGAGTGCCCAGGAAAGGGTCGGCTGCTGTTAATGTATCTCTTTTTGGTGCCTGAAAGTTCTTTCGCGCCGCCCCCATTCTGTCCCTCCTATTCCGGGGTTATGGGGTCTCTGAGTCCAGGGCGAACATAGACGCCCAGCCCTAGAGGTCACTCAGGCCTGGGTCAAGCCCGCCCTGTCCAGTTCGAGAATCGGCCATGCCGTTCCTAGGAGTTAAACTGGAGGGGAGATTCGCGGAGAAGCCCAGGGCCGGGGCCTGGGTATGAGGGCGGTGCCCCTCACCAGGGAAAGGCCGCGGATAAGCGCGCGGGGCGCACAGGAAGAACGCTGGCCAGGGAAGGGAGGGCGGCCACCGCTGCACCGTTCCCGCGCCCGAGTCCCCACGACTTGGATCCACAGGCCAGGACCGCAGGGGACTGGGGGTGGGGAGACTTCGTGGACCTGGCGGTGGCCTAGATGCGTAGCGGGGGATGTGAGACTAGCGCCCCCTGACGTCTCTGCTGTAGCTCGAGCAGTGCCGCCCAGCCATCCCCTTCCCACGGGGTTTCAGATCTAAAGCTGGGAAGGCTGAGGCCCGCGCACCCCCAAGACCCGGCCGGACTACGCTAGGGCTCTTGCAGGATGCAGGAACCCCTTAAAGTCTCCCAGGCTGCCACCCCCATGCCCTCCTTCTGTCATCCTCCCCACCCGTCTCGGGTCCTCCCGTCTGCAGTCCTGACCTCGCCGCTCTCCGGCCCCAGAGCGCCGCTCTGCGCGCTGTCCAACAGCGCCCTCTGCCGGCAGTTCCTGGGAGATGCAGGCGCACACGACTCGCGGCCGAGGCCAACCTAACGGACTCGCTCCCTGCCCCGGTGAGCTCTGTCCTGGCGCTTACCTGAAGGCTTGGGGTCTGGATAGCGGGGACAGGGAAGCAGTAGCCGTCTGGGAAGCCCTTTCCCCTCCTGGTTCTTCTCTGCCTCTCAAACTCCACGCAAAGCACCCTTCCCTGTGCTCAGAGCCCTCCCACCTATCAGCAAACAGGCCCTCCTGGTAGTGAGGGGGACAGCCAGACGTCAGGCCTACAGCTCACCTCCTCTTCTATCTGAGGCTGGAGACTCTGCTATTCTGACCTCCTTCTGGAAGGTCCCATGGAGACTGAGGTGGATGGGGCAGGCTCCCGACCTCCCCAGGGTTCTTGCAGCCAGGCAAGCTGTGCCCCTTGTCCTATTTCCAGCCTCACCTTCCCCATCTGTGGCTTTCCTTTCATATTTTCAGGACCTACGAAAATTAAGTAACAAAAGCCCCTTCTCATCACGCCTGAGGATCTCATCTTCCAAGGGCGAGTGAGAAATGAGTAAGAGGAAATGACAGGACATGCAGGCAGGGCCGGGGTTCGGGAGCCTTGAGATTTCCCCCAGGCCCTCACCTCCCTCAGCAGGACATCTCTGCCAGCCCAAGCATGACATTCTGGTCATAAGTTTTGACAGATTCTCGATATTCATTCATTCATTCATTCATTCATTCATTCAACAAATACACACTGAGCTCCTACCATATGCCAGACACTTCTGAAGGCGAAACTCAGAGAGGGTAAGTAACTTGCTCAAAGTCACACAGCTAGAAACTTCTAGAGCCAGGGTTTCAGCCTCAGATGTGTGCCACCTTACCCCCATCTCTCCTCTCTCATCTGAACGATTTCAGAAGTATTCTAACTGGGGCTTCACCTTAGAACTCAGTATGTCATTGATACCCCTGGGCACGGACCCTTCTAAAATATCAGTCTGAGGGCACGTGGGTAGCTCAGTCGGTTGGGCATCTGACTTCAACTCAGTTCATGATCTCAGAGTTCGTGAGTTCAAGCCCCACGTTGGACTCTGTGCTCAGAGCCTGGAGTCTGGAGCTCAGAGCCTGGAGCCTGCTTCGAATTCTGTGTCTCCCTCTCTCTCTGCCCCTTTCCCACTCATGCTCTGTCTCTGTCAAAAATAAATAAACATTAAAAAAATAAAAATAAGGGGCGTCTGGGTGGCTCAGTCGGTTGAGCATCCGACTTCGGCTCAGGTCATGATCTCATAGTTCATGGGTTCAAGCCCCTCATCGGGTTCTGTGCTGCCAGCTCAGAGCCTGGAGCCTGTTTCGGATTCTGTGTCTCCCTCTCTCTCTGCCCCTCCCTCACGCACGCTGTCTCTCTCTGTCTCAAAAGTAAATAAACATTAAAAAATTTTTTTTTAATACACATAAATAAAATGTCAGTCTGCTGATGTCTCCTCGGTGCTGGCCCACCCAGGCCGATCTCCGGCCCACCTTGAGCCCACCAGAGTCTCTCCCGGGCACCAAAGTGAGGCTCAGGCTGGGAGGGTGCACGGTGGGCCTGATGGAGGGGGTGCTGTGGTCAGCCCATGTGATGAAGGAGCGGAGAAGCTGAGACAATGGAGCAGATGGGTAGGGAGGCTGGCAGAGAAAAGGCCATCAGGCTCCAGAGAGTGCCTGAGACTTTCTCAGACAGCTGCTGCTCCTTCAGTGGCAGGAAAGTGTTGCAGTAAGTAAGCCCCTTTCCTTTGGCCTGCTTTGAGTAGCATTCTGTTTTCTGCCACCTCTGGTTCCCTGACCCCACCCCCCTCCTTCCAAGCTTAGCTTTCCTCCCCCCGTGTGACCTCCCATCCTGGCAGCACCTGGCCTATGTCAAGGGGCCGCGGGGGCACCTCCCCTGGAATCCTCCCTCCTGAGGAACTGACCTGAAGGAAGTGTTTCTGTTGAGCCAGCAGCAGGGGCGCCACCGTGTGGCCATTATGACAAGCACAGTTTACAGTCCCTCCCCTGCCAGCTCAGAAGGATGTGTTTATTGATTGACGTTAAAATATTATAGGATTTGTATCTTCCAAATTTGCTCCCAGAGTGAGGATTTGCCAGCAGTTAATGCTCACTAGGTGGGTACGTCATACGAGACGCTATTTATTCGCAACACTTTGTTTTTAATCTTCACCACTGCCTTATGCCGCAGATGCTCTTACTCTCATTCAACAGATGGGGAAACCAAGGCACAGAGAGGTTAAGTAATTTGCCCGAAGTCCCAGCTAATCAGTGGATAAACCAAGATGAGAACCAGAGTCCAAGTTCTTTACCACTGTTACGCTGCCTCTTTTTTTTTTTTTTTAAGATTTTATTTTTTTTTTTCAACGTTTTTTTTTTTTTTTTTTTTTTTATTTTTGGGACAGAGAGAGACAGAGCATGAACGGGGGAGGGGCAGAGAGAGAGGGAGACACAGAATCGGAAACCGGCTCCAGGCTCCGAGCCATCAGCCCAGAGCCTGACGCGGGGCTCGAACTCACGGACCGCGAGATCGTGACCTGGCTGAAGTCGGACGCTTAACCGACTGCGCCACCCAGGCGCCCCTTAAGATTTTATTTTTAAGAATCTCTGCACTCGGGGCGCCTGGATGACTCAGTCGATTGGGCGTCCAACTTCAGCTCAGGTCATGATCTCACAGTCTGTGAGTTCGAGCCCCGCGTCGGGCTCTGTGTTCAGAGCCTGGAGACTGCTTCAGATTCTGTGTCTCCCTCTCTCTCTGCCCCTCCCCTGCTCATGCTGTGTCTCAAAAATAAGTAAAAACATTTTTAAAAATTAAAAAAAAGACTCTCTGCACTCAGTGTGAGGCTTGAACTCACAACCTCAAGGTCAAGAGTCGCATCCTCCACTGACTGAGCCAGCCAGTCGCCCCCACTGCCTATTAGTAATAGTTTTCTCTTATCACCTTCTCAGTTCAAATAATCCAAATGTCCATAAAACCAACCTGCCAGTACTTGTCAGACTCTCTCAGCTTGTCTCTTTCCCTTGTATGACTGCGAGCCCAGCGAGGGCAGCACTCTTACTCCTCTCCACGTTCTCAGCTCCCAACACAGAAGATGAAGTCAACATTTAATGCACCCTTCTAGAAATAAGAAGCAGCTTACATACTAAGTTTCTGCTTATTTTCATTGTTCCCAGGGCAAATGCTGGCATCTCTCTTCCAGAGTCTGCCACCAAGTTCCTTGAACTATTGTCCATTAACATCCCACACAGGTTTGGGGGCAGGGTCTGGAGAAAAATAAAGGGGGGGGGATGGGGCCTCCTTGGGGACCACAAGTTTATCACAAGCCAACAATTTGGTAGCAAGGATACGAACAAAGCTCATAACATACCAGGCTGTAGTGCACAAACTAGAAAGCCAGAACTGCCTTATCCAGACTCGCTCGAATCCTGTATTCTGGACAGGAATTGGGATGCACTAATTAGAAGCAGTTTGGAGGGGGAAGGTGTGCAGGGACCATCTTCCAGTTGACTTTGAGCGATGTGTGAAGATGTGGGGCTTTTCCACCAACGTGTTCTTCAGCTTCCTGAGTGTCCATAGGCATGTCCAGAGTTGATGGTGGTAACTCTTCTGATTCCTGGATCACAAGCCCAGCAGTGTACTCTTAAAGCCAACAGTTCTGTGGACTGCCTCTTAATTCCCTGCTTTCCAGACAGTGGTGGAAATAGAGGCTCCTCTGGCAGGCCGGTTTGGGAGAGTTCTGAGAGCCATTCCTGCAGACCCAATCCACAGCTGCTTCTCCAGTGCTTCCAGCGTGTTGGAATTGCCTGATTCCCTAAATTAAATTCTGTTAAATTCTTTTCTGTTTCAACTATCAGAATGGTATCTGTTTCCCGTGCAGGTGCCTGACTGGCGTAATTTTTGTCCCTTCCTTTGTTAATTTCACAAGTATTTCTTGAAAATATCACACAGATCAGGGGCGCCTGGGTGGCTCTGTCCGTTGGGCATATGACTTCAGCTCAGGTCATGATCTCACGGTTCATGAGTCTGAGCCCCGTGTCGGGTTCTCTGCCATCAGTGCAGAACCCGCTTCAGATCCTCTGTCCCCCATTCTCTCTGCCCCTCCGCAGTTCGTATGCTCTCTCTCTCTCTTTCTCAAAAGTAAAAATAAACATTAAAAAAAGAAAATAGGGCATAGATTAGGCAGGCCACTAGGTGCTCACGCCGGTGAAATGCCAGTCAAATGGTAGAGAAACAACCTGTGCCCTCCGACAGCCTCAGCCTTGTGCTGGTCTCGAAGACTGTGTGGTCTTACCACACTGGGGCGCTGTGTTCCCGTGAGCCCAGGAGCGGACACCATTGGTTCCCCAGCCAGATTCCCTCCCATCCCTCTTACCTGATCCGTCCTTCCAGCCCCCAGCGCCTGCGGTGTCCTTGGGAAGATTGGAGCTTCGTCAGCTACATGAGTGGAAGGCTGACTTTATGCCTCCACTCCAGCTCCAGAGTAGCCCAGAGCACATGATGTCTTGTGTATGAAAGTCCACTTCCCTCAAGGACAAACTCTGAGGTGTAACTCACACCCTAGAGCCCTCTACGGGAACAGGCTGAGACTTTGCTGGAAATCCCCTTTCCGCCCCTTCCCTGCTGCCCCACTCCCTTCCTAGTCCTCCTGGAGCACTTCAGTAGCATGCAGAGCCTTGCCTTGGGGTTTGCTCTGGCAGAAACTGACCGAAGATGGCACCATCATTTAAAGGGGGCATTGACTGACAGAGTGATCTAGCCAGTGGGTACTTTGGTCATCAGGCTGTCTGACTAGACAAGTCCTGGAGAGAGAAGACCAAGAAGATGCTTGTTGTTCTGGAACATCGGAAGGGCAAGCCTGTAAAAGACCAGGCAGAACAGCGTGAGCGGCCTCCAGAAGCCAGAGGTGCCCTGTGATGGTTAATTTTATGTGTCCACGTGGCTAGGCCATCGTGACCAGTGACTTTGTCAAACACAGTCTAGACGTTGCTGTGAAGGTATTTTTAAAGAGGTGATTAACATTTAAATTGGTGGGCTTTCAGTAAAGCAGATTTGAGTAAGCCATGATTTGGGTGGGCCTCATCCAACCAGTTGAAGGTCTTAAGAGAAAAAGACTGAGGTCCCCTGAAGAGGAAGAATTCTGTCTCTGGATTGCCTTTGGGCTCAAGATTATAGCACCGACTGTGCCCTGGGTCTCCAGCCTGACAGTCTGCCCTGCACATCTTAGACTTGCTGGCCCCCATGTCTCTAGATCTCTAGATTTCTAGATCTGGCATGCTCTCTCTTGCTCTCTCACCTTATCTGTATCTCTCTGTCTCTCTTTCTCTGTCTCTCTCCACACACACACACACACACACACACACACACACATAACATGGGGGTTAGGGACACTGATCCCTGTGCAATCAAAAATCCTCATAGAACCTTTGACCCCCCCAAAAAAACCTTAACTACTCATAGCCTACTGTTGAGTGGAAGCCTTCCCAATAACATAAACAGAGAAGAAAAAGAAGAGAACAGAAAACGTTACCGGGAAAATCATAAGGAAGAGAAAATACATTTACAGGACTGGACTGTATTTATCAGAAAAAAAGCCACGTATAAGTGGACCCATGCAGTCCAAAGCCACGTTGTTCCAGGATCGTGTGGGCATGTGGCAGTATGGCAAGGTCCAGCACAGGATGGCAGGCAAGCCGGGCAGTGCAGGTCCTAGGTGGTGGCAGGCAGGACCGACACCCCAAGGACATGCAGGTCGATGGCGGGAACCCATCCCAAAGGTTCACCGAGGACAGGCCTGCCACCCCACACCCGGGCTGAGCAGCTGAGTAGAAGACACAGGGCAGCGGAACAGGACGGCTAGCCCCAGGGCCTTTCCTGACATCATCAGGCAGGTGTGTGCCAACGTCTGGCACCTGCCAAGGAGGGGACCCCAAGCCTGAGACCAATGTTCTCATGGTCCCAACTCACACCCACTCCACCATTTATTTGCCGTGGGACTTTGGCAACTGAGAACTTTTATGTCCTTGAATTTTCCTATCTACAAAATGGGGCTATCACAGCCCCCTCCTCTGGGGGTGACTGAAAGGATCAAATGGGATAATTGCTAGAAAGTGCTGAGAATAATGGCCAAATGCCAGTGACCAATGCGCCTCAGCAGCTGGCTTTTACGACAGCAGCGGCCCACTCCACTCTGCGGTGTGGTCTCAGACACTACGTTGTATACATAACAGGTTTTCAATAACTTGATCTGCCCAAACAGGAAATGGGCTTCTTGCTGAGGTGGTGAGCCTCCTGTAGCTGGAGGTGTGTAAGCAGAGCCAAGAGGATGGATGAACCGGACAGGGGTGCTTTCAGGCCACAGTTCATCTGGGGCTCCGGGAACCATGTTAAATCCCCATGTGCTGTTCGCCTTCCCCTCCCGATTCTCCATCTCCTTGCTTTCAGGCCCCAGTTTTCTGTCTCTGCGAAGCCCTTGTGGCTTGGCTGCCTCCCCATACCTTTTGGTGATCGAAGTCGCCCTCCCAGCGAAGGCCACAGGATGCTAGCCAAGCCCTGGATAGCTCCCTGAGGGCCTGAAACAAGGGGACTTCGATCCTTGCTCTGGCTGCAGAAGGAGCTGGGCAGGTACTCTTTCTCCCTCTCCGCAGACATTTCTGCTTGTCTTGGGGACTGCAGCCCCCGCACTTTGATGGTCCAGCTTTGACAGCTTGTGGAGCAGCCACGTTTACCTGGGATTGCCTCCTGAGCCAGGGCCACCATGGACAGTTTGTACAGGTTGAGTACTAGATAACTTCAGGGGTGCCATTCATATGGGCCCTGGTCCTTCCTTCCTCCCGGGGGTGCAAATTGCAGAGAGAGGGGGAGTGGGGGGAAGTGCATATCGGAACATGTAGGCGAGAAAGAAGGCCATTAAAAAAAACCATTTAATATGGTGTAAGTTAATATTACATTGTAAGTGAACTAAATGGAATGTAAATAAAAACGAAAAATATATATATTGGTATATAATTTATGTTTCAGAAAAATGAATCCTGCATTGTTCATGCAATGTAACTATGGAAAGTAGAGGTGGATGAAATCTTTTCTTCTGATGGGGCCCATGGAGAAGATCTGGATTCTTAACAGCGTGTTAACTGTCGTGGGAAAGCAGATGTTTGTGCCCAATCAAAAGTGATCAAAGAGGGGCACCTGGATGGCTCAGTAGGTGGAGCCTGTGACTCTTGGTCTTGGGGTTTTGAGTTCGAGTCCCACACGGGGCATAGAGATGACTTAAAATCTTTTTTTAAAAAGCAAGTGATGAGGGGCACCTGGGGGGCTCAGTGGGTTAAGCATCTGACTTTGGCTCAGGTCATGATCTCACAGTTCGTGAGTTCGGGCCCCGTGTTGGGCTCTGTGCTGACAGCGCAGAGCCTGCTTCAGATCCTTCCTCTGTCCCCCATTCTCTCTGCCCCTCCCCTGCTTATTCCCCCCCTCAAAATAAATAAATAAAAATAAAGTTAAAAAGAAGTCTAGGGGTACCTGGGATGACTCAGTCTGTTGAGCATCCGACTCCGGCTCAGGTGGTGATCTCGCAGTTCGTGAGTTCGAGCCCCGCGTCGGGCTCTGTGCTGACAGCTCAGAGCCTGGAGCCTGTTTCAGATTCTGTGTCTCCCTCTCTCTCTCTCTGACCCTCCCCAGCTCACACTCTGTCTGTCTGTCCATCTGTCTAAAAAAAAAAGTAAAAAAAAAAAAAAAAGGTGATCAAAGAAAAAAATTGAGAAACCCAAAGAGCGGGTGAGCTACCTCTGAGCCTCCAGCAGGGGACAGTGCACAGGGGCGGGCACTGGATACAGTGAGGAATGAAGGGGAAAAAAAGGCAGGGGGCCCAAGCCATTCAGTGCCAGCGGTGGGCAAGGGGGTAGCTTTAGGCCCCCCATAACCTCCAACGGCCTCCCATAGTCACCCAAAGAATAGCAGCAATCAGGGTCATACATAAAGAAGGGGAGGAACACGAAGTGGTCAAGTACTTTCTGCCACTGGGGTCGTCTGAACATAGGCTCTAAGAACACGCGGTGTGCCCCCTGGCAGGGAACAGGGCAGCGACCACATCGGTTTATCCACAGAGTACCCTGCATGCTTGGCACAGTCCTGGGCACGCGGTGGCCACTCCCTTCTGCCGGGATCCACATTCTGGAAGATGGTTTGCCAGGCTGCCATAACAAAGTACCACAGATTCAGTGGGTGCGACAAGGAAATTTACTTTCTCACAGTCCTCGTGGTGTGGCTGGGCTGGTTGCTTCTGAGGCCACTCTCTTTGGCCTGTAGATGGCCACGTTTGTAGCCGGGGCGCAGGGGTGCGAGAGAACCCGGCTCCCAGGCTCCCCAACACCCCAGGCCCGGCCTCTCACCGCTGACAGAATCCGAAGGCAGAGGGTGAGTGGGGGTGCGACAGGAAAGGAGTGTATTTCAGGGAGGCCGGCACCGGGAGGACAGCGGACTGTTGTCCCCAGGACTGTCTCCAAAGTGCAGAGAACACCTCCAGTTTATCTGAGGAGAATGTGGGACGGAGGCAGGTGGGCCCGCGTAGGTGGGCAGTGAAGTTCACGTCTCAGACTCAATCACGGGCGGGGTCTTGCTGGCTGGAGGCAGCCCCTCGTTGCTTGAGGGGGTAGTTTCTGTTCCCTTCCAGATTCTGTGTTTCCCACTCTCTCTCTTCCCCTCCCCTGCTCACACTCTGTCTCTGTGTCTCTCTCAAAAATAAAATATACGTGAAAAATATATATATTAAAAAAAAAAAGAGCCACATGCTCCACTGAGTGAGCCGGCCAAGCTCCCCTCCTAGTCTCCTCTCGCTCTTTTTTTAAACATTTATTTTATTTTTGAGAGACAGACACTGAGTACGAGTCGGGGAGGGGCGGAGGGAGTGGGAGACACAGAATCCAAAACAGGCTCCAGGCTCCGAGCTGTCAGCACAGAGCCCGATGCGAGGCTCGAACTCACGAACCGTGAGATCACGACCACAGCGGAAGTCGGAGGCTTAACCGACTGAGCCACCCGGGTGCCCCTAATCCCTTCTTCTTATAAGGACACCAGTCAGATGGGATTGGGGCCCACCCTAATGACTCCATTTTAACTTCTTTAAAAACCCTTCCCCCAATACAGGTACATTCTGAGGTAGTGGGGTTAGGACTCTGTTCTTCAACATGAATGAGGTAGGGGGAACCGAGATCAGCCCCAGCAGATGGGCTATATCCCAAGCCCATCTCCCATCTTGGCTGGTGGACTCCAGCCTGCCGGGGCTAGTGTAGATTTGGGGCACAGGGATTATCATCACGCAAAGACCATCCCCCTCCATGTCCGAAGGAGCGTGGTCTTACCCGGTCTTACTCTGGGTCACCAGGTCTTTCTTGCTTCCCCTCCCCCCCCCCCCCCGGGCTCCACTGCCACCCTTCCTGAAGCCTGCTGTGGCCCCTGCTGTCCCGTCCTGTTCTGATCCACACATGCCCGTCCCCCACCCAACGCACGCTCCGGAATCTGCCATCGGCTTCTTGCACACCATCAAGTCCTCCGTTCGCCCTGGAAACTGGGACCGCTCCAGGCTGACGCTGGCCCTGATTACAGCCTGGTTGTGGAGGGAAACGCTGTTCTTTTGCGTCTTTTGCGTCCTCCCTGTCCTGTTCCTGCTTCGAGCCTAGCTAGTGCCGCCACTGGGCATCGCCTCACTCCAGGCTGGAGTGGGTCATAACGCCTGTCTCTCTAACGGTCTATTTTCATCGGTCCAAAGCCTCTTTGTTCCAGAGACAGGCCGGTTCTAGATCGTGAGGGATCTTGTGGTATAAACCAGGGTCACGTTCCCAGCAGCCTGTGCAGGTGGCCTCTGTGGGTGTTTGTGTCTCAGCTAACTCGAAACGTAGTGACGCTACCCTTGTGTGCCACAGGGGCGGCTCCCAGCCCTGCTGAACATTTCGCCATCACCTCGGCAAAGCCCACGGTGCGTGCACCGAAAGCATCTGCGGTGGGGAAGGCCACGTGAGACAAGAAACGGGTGGAAAAGAGCCGAAGTGTCCAGGCAGTCACAAACAGTGTGTCAGGGGTTACGTGGGATCATGGAAAAGTAACCCCTCTGTAGTGTCAGGGGTGTGGGTGCACAACATATACCGAGAATTACCAATATAGCAACATCGTGAAGGACGCCCACCAAAATGTTAGTGCCTGTCTCTGGGTGATGCGTTCGAGGAAGGTTTGAATCCTTCTTCTCAGCATGAGGGGTGGTGGTCAGGGCCAGCTTGGATCTGAATGGGATTCAGACAGCCCATCCGGGCTGGCCTGGGGAACGCATAGGACTTGCAGCCAGAAGGCTATTTTCCTGTTATCTTTGGGAACGGCAATTCTGTGCCTCTATCCTATCAACTCGGATTGGAATCACGAATTCTGACGCGTGTAGGGGTTTTTCCCCACAACGCCACCAATCCTCTGACACCAGCCGGGTGTCCTACAATTCAACTCAGTTCTGACCAGACTCCGCAGGCTGAGGGCTCAGCCCCACAAGACCAGCCCCATGTCAGATGCCCATTGCAAGTCCAGACTGTTATCTGTGCTTCTGACCATTCGGCTACAAATCAGGAGTTTCCACTGACCCTCTCTTTAGGTTTGATTAATTTGCGAGAGTGGCTCACGGGTCAACACTAAATTACTGGTTTATTACAAAAGATACGGAAAGGTATGTGCCAACATCCAGATGAAGAGATACACAGGGTGGGATCCAGAACAAAGTAGCTTCTGTCCCGAGGGAGTTTGGGGCCTCACACAGTGGCACGTGGGAGCGTTCTGGAAGCTCTCTGAACACCTGCCTTTTGGGTTTGATTTTCTTACGCAAGATTTCAGTCCAGGGGCACAACTGATTAGATCATTAGCCGTTGGTGACTGATTCAACCTCCGATCAGAGGGACAGAAAGCCCCATTCCTCTATTTGTGGTTGGTTCCCCTGGAGACCAGCGCCTCCCCCATCGTTAGGGGATTTCCAAAAGTCACCTGATTAACATAAACTCAGCGGCGGTTGAAAGGGGCTTGGTATGAATGACAAGACACCTTTATGGCTCTGAAGTGATCTCAGGAACCGAGGACCAGAGATCAAATATTGTAACAAAAGATGCTCTTTTGTTAAGGAAAACAAGCAACATAATAACAAGATGCTCTTGTTGTTAAGGAAATTCCAAGGGTTTGGGATGCTGTGAGCCTAGAACTCTGGGCCAAATCTGTACAGTATTTCTTATAAATCTCAGTCTCATAGGAACCTTCAGAAAGTTAATAAATTCTCACATAACAATAATAACAGCTAATCTTTATAGGGTCCTTATGAGGGGCCAGGTACTTGCCAAGCAGTTTGCTTTGACTTTGATGCATAGGTACCACCGGTATCCCCACCTTACGGACGAGGAAATTGAGTCCATGTGAGGTTAAGTGACTCGTCAAAGGTCACACAGCGTTAAGAACCCAGCTTTTTAAATTTTATTTATTGATTCTTATTTTTTAGTTATTTTTTAATTTTTTAACTTTTACTTATTTTTGAGAGGCAGAAAGACACAGAGCACGAGCAGGGGAGGGGCAGAGAGAGGGAGACACAGAATCCTGAAGCAGACTCCAGGCTCTTAGCTGTCAGCAGAGTCTGATGCCGGGCTTGAACCCGTTAACTGCGAAATCATGACCCGAGCCGAAACTGGATGCTTAACCGACTGAGCCTCCCAGGCGCCCCTATTTATTTATTTTTAAAATTTTCTTTATTAAGTAATCTCTATATCCAACATGGGGCTCGAACTTGCGACCTCGAGTTCAAGACTCACATGCTCCTCGGACCGAGCCAGCCAAGCACCCAAGAACCCGGCTTCTAACCACTTACCTGTGTCCACCCTTCAATGTTCCCTGTGGTGTTAGGAATAACAGCCCTCCCTCTTTCCAGCAAAGAAGCCGGGTGCTCAGGGTGCCTTCTGGAGGCCCCCTGGCGTTCAGATAGGCCTTGGTGGGTTAACAAACTGTGCAACTGTCCTTGAACCCAGGTGAGATGTCCCTAGGGGAATTCTGAGGGTGAGGGCTGGGGTCAGGGGCCAGAGTGAGGATCACCGATGTCACAGTAATTCCATCTGTACCCACAGGTGGTGGCACCCAGAAAGAAAGCCCGGAGCAAGCAGCAGTTCCTGCCTTTTTTCTCCCTGTCATATGAAGCTTCTAAAAATGACAAAGTGATACACGCCTCTCACAGCAATGCATAGCAGTAGATAGAAAAAAGACTGTCATCCCCCTCTGCTTGCCTGCCCTCCACCCGAGGGAGCCAGGTTGCCCATGTTCTCCATGTTCCAGCAAACAAAGAACTCACACATAGAGGGCTTAAAAAACAAAAAACAAAAAACAAAAAACCAGGGGCACCTGGGTGGCTCAGTCAGTTAAGTGTCTGACTTCGCCTCGGGTCATGATCTCACGGCTCTTGAGTTCAAGCCCCGTGTTCGGCTCTGTGCTGACAGCTCAGAGCCTGAAGCCTGCTTCAGGTTCTGTGTCTCCCTCTCTCTGTGTGCCCCTTCCCCACTCACACTCTTGAGCTCTCTCTCTCTCAAAAATAAACATCAAAAGAAAAAAAAAACAAGGGGCAGTGAGGGTGGCAAGGAAAACAAACAAACAAAAAACCCAGAACTGCTTAATTTGTTTGGTTGGTCTGGGTTGGTTTTTCTTTTTAAGTTTATTTATTTTGAGAGAGAGAGAGAGAGAGAGAGAGACAGCACAGCTGGGGGAGGGGCAGAGAGAGAGAGACAGAGAGAGAGCGAGAATCTCAAGCAGGCCTCATGCGGTCAGCACACAGAGCCCAATGCAGGGCTGAACCCACAAAACCACAAGATCAAGACCCAAGCAGAAATCAAGAGTCAGACGCTCAACCGAGTCACCTGCGTGTCCCTGGGTTTTGTTTTTAACAAATACGGGGTCATCCTATAACCAGCATTCTGCAACCTTCAGGTTTCCTCCAACTGAGTATCACAGTCATCCGTCCAGACTAGTAAACAGTCCATTCTCCTTATTCACGGCAGTTACACTGCAGAAAGTCTCAGAGGACGCTGAATTAGCAGACGGTGAGCCCTTGCTCCTAGGGCAATGCAGGGTGAGGCTCCTGTGAGCCTCTGGGCACAACAGTTTTATTAATCGATCGATACATAACTACATAACCTCGTTTTATGTGTGCTTCTACCTAAAGACATCTTATTTAATAGATATTGCTGCTTCATTAACATTGAACTCTGGGTCAACCGCACTATGACTCATGCCTGAATGAAGCTTATCTATCCTGTCTTTGCTCTGTGAGGCGCGTCACAGCCTTGTGCCTAGCAACACCAGATAGCACTTCAGCACCAAGCTTGGGGATCCTTTTAAACAGCAAAATCACCCACAAAAGGCATAGAAATGTGGAAAGCGTGGCCCTGAGTAAACTGCCAAAAGACATTTGTTTGCAGAATGAGAGCGGAAACAAGAAAGCAGAGTGTGACCTTGTTGGACCTCAGCTGGGCCCCTGGCGGCCAAGCCACAGGGAAAGAATGGATTTCCTTCTCCCTTCCAGAAGCGTCCGCCTAGAGCCTCTGAGGGTGTGAGGGGTCCCCCAAAGAGCAGCAGAGCCCACAGCACAGCTAAGTGGGGGTCTCCGAGGGAAATGGCCGTAATCCTGGCTCTACCTGTCCAAGCTAGGTGACCTCGAGCAAATCATACTGGGGGGCCCTGGGCCGAGGTCTCCTCACTTATAGAAAGTAATGGCCTCATGGGGAGGGAGTTCGTGAGGTTTAGCCTCCGTGACATGCACGATTCCCTACTCAGAGGAGGCTTTGGTGGGGTGCCCACTTCCCCTGAGCTGGCCAGTCCAGCAGCAGGGCAGGTCATGTCAGGATAGGGCCAGAGAAGGTGGCCAAGCGCCTTATCTTCCTTTGGCCCAACCTCCCGAATGCGGTGTTCCAGGATTGAGCTGTTCGGCCTGACACTGAGAGGAGTGGTCTGTATGGAGGTCCCTCTGGTCCTGAGGCCGTCACAGCCACGCCAGACCCCAGTTCAGCCCAGGGCACTGGGTAGGGGTGGGGCAAAGGCTTTACCCACCCCCTCCCGCCCCCTGCACAGACCCACCCATTAGCCCCTTTATTTTATAGAGGTGAAGGCCAGTCACTTAGAATTCTTTTGGCTACAAGCACCAGAAACCTGATTCAAACCAATTTTGGCAGACAATGGGAATTTATTGGCTCATATTGTCAAACTGCAGCAAAGGAAGGGACAACAGGAACCTGATGTCATCGGGGTCTTGTCCAGCCCTTCTCTCTCCTTTCTGCAGATCAGATCAGCTTTCTCTACACTAACAGGTGCATGGCTGTGGTGACTTTAATTCTATATTCACCCACGTTTGAGACCTGACCCTCTCTCTTCTAGCTGCGGCTTAAAAAAGCCCCAAGCAAAGAGTCTGGTGGGTCTCCTGCCTCCCTGTGGGAGGCAGGGGGTGCATACTGGGGTGGGTGGGGGCAGTAACACAGGCCTGCCAGAGCAATCATAGAGACCTGAGTGCCCCTACCCCCTGAATGTGTATCAACTATGGAAGTAGGTAGTATGTGGAGAGGGAAAATGACGGTCCTTCTCTTTCTTTTTATTTTTTTTTTTGAATTAACATTTTAAAAAATTGAGAGAGAGAGAGAGTGAGAGAGAGCATGTGAACAGGGGTGGGGGGTAGAGGGAGAGAGAGAGAATCTTAAGCAGGCTCCACAGTGTCAGGGTGGAGCCCAACACGGGGCTCGATCCCACGACTGGGATCATGACCTGAGCTGAAGTCAAGAGTCGGTTGCTTAACTGGCTGAGTCACTCAGATGCCCCTTTTTTCTTTTTTCTTTTTAAGACATTTTTTAAACGTTTCTTTAGTTTTGAGAGACAGAGAGAGACAGAGCACCAGCAGGGGAGGGGCAGAGACAGAGGGAGACACAGAATCCGAAGCAGGCTCCAGGCTCTGAGCTGCCAGCACAGAGCCCGACACGGGGCTCGAACTCGCCGACAGTGAGATCGTGACCTGAGCTGACATCGGGTGTTTAACTGACTAAACCACCCTGGCACCCTCTTTTCTTCTTTTTTAAATAAAGGTTTAGTTTAATATTTCTGAATAGGTAAGAAGTTCACAGTTCACAATTCAAAAGCTACGACAGAATTGAGGTGAGAATTCTGCCTTGTTCCGTGGAGGCATCATGCTGTTAGTTTCTTGCATTTCTGGGGAAGGATGGAGCTTTGGGCACTCCTCCTATGGCTTGCAGGGTGGAGGTGAGGCCACAGCCAGTGTTTGCTGCCCCGATCTAGCCTCGGGGGCCCTTGCTCCCTGGTGGACCCATCCTCCCCTCCCTGGCCCTGTGTGTGCCCCAGGTGAGTTCTGAGGCCTGGGACCCTCTGCCATTCCCGACCAGAACTAGAGGATGTCGGCAGCTACCGCCAGGCCCTCCCTTCTCTGCCCTCACCTGCTGGATCTTAGATCCCTGTCCCCGGGTCTTTTCATAGCCCTCCAGACCCAGGACTAGTAGAAGGCTAGAGAACCTTGGCTGGGCGGGCCGGGTCCGCACTCCGCCAGGTATGGGTTACTGAGGGGACCCAACGCACAATGACCCCCTCATGACACACTGAGTGAAGATGAACCGGAACAGCCAAATTCCACCCATTTAGAATTGAGAGGCGAGGAGTCCCCACGGTGGCAGGTCTGGGGGGCCATTTTGTTCTCTCTGACCTTTGCACGGGGACACAGTCCTCCTCATGTCCCTGCCTCTCAGACACTAGTCACACTTTAATGGCTTTTGCTTACATCTGGGGGTCACAGAACCTCTCTGCAATCCCAAAGAGAGAGAGAGAGAGCTCACCCATGTTTTCTCTTCCTGTGGATTCCTTGCCGAGGGCCCCATGCACGGGGCATATCCCTTGTCTGGAGCCACCAGGCTTCACCAGCAGGCTTCCCGGGTTCCTCTCTCTGACTGGTCCCGGCCTGCTCTCCTGCCAGCCCGTGCCCTCTGCTTTCCGAGATGCTGCCAGCCCCTGAGCTGAGGGGGTTCTGGTCCCAGGCCTGGCGCTCCGCAGCTCCTCCCTTTGGCCTCTTGGTTTCTGGGAATAGGGGCAAGGGGCCGGTGTGGCTTGCTGGCAGGTTTTTAAGGGCAGCCAGGCAGCCCCTGCCCTGGATCCTAATCCCCGGGAACCCACAGAAATGGATGCAGAACTTGGCCAGAAACATCAACGGAGCACCTGTTGTCCTCAGACCCGGTGCCGGGGCCCAGGAGGTCCAAGGCAATGAAGAAACTGCCATGTGATACTCCCAGGTCCTGGGCCAGGCAGAAGACGACACGTGTCACAGGAGAGATGCCAATGGGATAGTCCAGGCGTGTCTGCTAGATCTTGTCTGTGGGAACTTGGCCTCCATTCCCATCATCTTCTCTGTTCCCCCCATGAATTACAGGGGGTAGAAGTCTAAGAACTACATTTCCCAGATGCCCCTGCAGCTAGGATGCTGGTTGGGATTTATATTCTGCCCGCGAGACACACAGAACAGACTTGAGAGGCCAAAGAGGCAGGGGCCATCTTTCTGCGGTCTTAGCACAGACCAGCAAGCTCTGGCTGACAAGACGGTTGTCACAGCCCAACTGGGGTGACAGCCTGCAGTCACGGGCTTCACACTGTGGTGGCAGCAACAGTGGTAGCCTTAGCAACAGCGGCCTCCTTTCCTCTGGAATCTGGCTCCAGATCACAGCTGGGGTGTGTGACCTTGAAGTAAGTCACCTGCTGGGCCACCCCTGCAGCCCTCCCAACCATCCTTACTCACGTGGGTAAAGCCCTATATCGCATCTCTGTTGCTTTCCGAAATAACCAGACTGTTTCCTCGTTCAGGTTCTGAAATCCGAATGATACAACAGACGTGGAGGTGAAACACTGTATTCTTACTAGGCAGAGTCATTGGTTCAGAAAGCACATAAGGGTTGGGCACCTCCTTTGTGTGGGCACTGGGCTGGGTGCTGGGGTATAAGAGGGACCGGACGTGGCCCCGAGCCTCATGGAGCCCTTGGCTGTTGGGGAGGATAAAGTGAAACCACCGTGGCATGTAGGATCCACACCACGGGTGCAGTGGGAGCCCAGAGGAGGGTCCTTGCATCAAGCAATGTTTGGTTTCCGAAAACAGAGACCGTTCCAGACATTGTAATGTGGAAGAGACTCGGTACAGGAAATTACGTACTTTGGAAGGTACATCCAAGTCTTTGGAAGGGCTGGATGATGGGCTCTCAGCTGGGCCTCCAGGACGATTTCTAGAACTGGCCCTCTAGCAAAGCGACCACATCTGCTATAGTCATGGCCCTGCCTGGAACTGTGGACTTTGCATCCGTTCAGTGCTCCGAGTGATGTGGGAGAGCTGGCGTGGAGGCAGCAGTGTGTCTGGTGGCCCTGGGCATGTTGTCCTCACAGATGAGAATGCCCATGGTCCCTTCTCACGCTTCCTGAAACCATCAGGTTTGGATCGCCCCTATTGGCTGAGCCCCGTTCATTGACATTCAGTCTCTCTCAAGCCTGATTGGTCCATGGCTGCCTTGGCTCAGTACCTGCCCGGATCCAGCCAGTTGTGGCCAGGGAAGCATGGCCAGGTCCCCGGGGAGTGCAGTGTGACAGGCGCCGGTGAGCCTCCTGGCAAGACCCCATGGCTGCTGACCCCACCAGATGCCAACTTCTGCTGCTTCCCTGCTTTATGCTCAGAGGGTAATGATTATGTGGTCACCACTAACTTCTGCCACCCGAAGGTCTTTCTGGAACAAAGCAGGAATAAATAAATAACCAGACCAATCCAAACTGATGGGTACTTTGCAATGACAAAACTGTCCATCATTTTTCCTGAAGGGTAAGAGACAGAATCTCTGCCTGTCAGAAACCCTGCCAGCGAAATGCCAAATGCAAGTTACTTTCTTCCAGATGCAGGGGCTGGAGATGGTCCCCTCCCTGCATGTAAACACCTGTTGTTGGAGTCTCGCTCTCATTTTTTCCCATGTGAATGAATGACTTAATCTTTTTTTGTCCCTGGGCTGGGGTGTGGTCTGTGCCCTTTTAACCGGAGAGCAAGACCATGTCTATACTTCTTGGTACTTAGAGTTTAGCTCAATGTACTCCACAAAGGAAATGTCTCTGCAAGAGAGAAATATGCATTTCTTTTCCTCCTACAGCATATGTTTAAATGTTTATTTATTTTTGAGAGAGGGTGGGAGGGGCAGAGAGAGAGGGGGACAGAGGATCTCTGCTGAGAGCAGAGAGCCCGATGCCGGGCTTGAACTCACATCGACCCGAGCCAGTGAGATCATGACCTGAGCTGAAGTCGGATGCCTCACCGACTGAGCCACCCAGGCACCCGGAAGCCCACGTTTTGAGCTGAAAACCTTTTGTGACAAACAAATGGCAAGAAACCTATTTACCGTCTCTGCGGGCCGTCCAGAGCTCATCCCAAAGAGGACATTGCTCGTCAGGCTGGGCCTGGCTAGGATCGAATTTAAAGGACAGGCGATTCACAATTTTGCAGCTGGCAAAACAGGCCACAAGGCTCTGACCGGGGCTTGGAGCCCAAGGATATTTCTCCTTTTGGAACCGATGCTTCCGCGCTTCTGTCTGGAAGGACAGCCTACACTGATAACATCACCCCCAGGATGGGTCCTCGTGTGCAACTGTCCATCCCTACGGGGACTTTTTTTCCCAGTAGTTTGTAGAAATGTCAATTTCAGAAACTGACACTTGTTTCATAAACAAAATATGTGTAAGCATGCAAGAGCGTATCGGAGAAGGCTGTTCAATATCTTTTGTCTTTCTGGTCACATACACATGTGGATTGAGATTCTTGAGGATGATTAACGTCAAAATTTTATTTTATTTTATTTTATTTTATTTTATTTTATTTTTTAAAGTGTATTTATTTGTCTTGAGGAAGAGAGACAGCACAAGCAGGGAAGGGGCAGAGAGAGGGAGAGAGAGAATCTCAATCAGGCTCTGCAGGGCTTGAATCCATGAACGGTGAAATTATGACCCGAGCCGAAATCAAGAGTCAGATGTTTATTTAAGCAACTGAGCCACCCAGGCAGCCCATACCATCAAAATTTTAAATTTCTTTTAATGTTTATTTATTTTTGAGAGAGAGAGAGACAGAGCACGAGCAGGGTAGGGGCGGAGATTATTTTGAAATTTTATACGTTAAATTAAAATGTGTGATATATTCAAGGTGCATTTGATATATCAATTATGTATTATATAGTAATATGTAGTTGTATATATTATAATTATAATTAGGACGTGAGAGTTTTCAATTTATGGTAGAAATGTATCCAGTTTTTGTTTAAGATCCTTCCCTGGGTCAGAGACACCTCCGGTATCGTAAATAATGGTGGGGCTAAGGTGGAATCACGATTTGCAAACTGCCGAGCACGCTGCAAATTAAGTGTCTTATGTATAGCCTCGTCTCATCTTGGGAAATTTACTTCAGCAAAATTTAGCTGAAGACTTAAAAAAAAAAAAAAGTTCAATCATTTGTTCAGCAAATATTTAGCGAGCACTTAATCAGTGAGAGCTCTTTCCATCACAAGTGACAGAAAATCCAACCCAAACTAACTGAAGCAAAAAGAGATTCTTGCCAATTGGAGATGTCATCATTCATGGCTGTTTGATGATATGGAGGAAATACTGTTCATTTTTTGGAGGAATGCCTGATCGGCTCCGGGGGCTGAGCACCTCAGCCCTTGGCCAGGAGCCAGGGAGGGACACTGGCGGTAGGGAATGACAAATGCTTGCTTCTGTGTCCCAGGTTCCATGCTAGGACACAAACATGGACGGGGTACAGTCTCTTCCTGTCAGGGAGCTTCTCATCCACAAAAACAATGGTTTACTTTTCCATCAATTTCTTTTTTTTTTTTTCCTGCCCTTCAACGACACAGGTTTGATGTAACCACGAATCCCCCTGGACTATGAAGCTTGTTGTGGAAACAGCCTATCATTCTCATCCCGGATTTCATATATGCCAGTTTGATCCCATCTGTGGTAGATGGAGACCCAGCATGGCACGAGCTGCCCCCAAACGAGCCCTCCTGTTTCCACGTGTTTCTGCGAGAGACAGCTTGCAGAGATGGGCGCCTTCTGCCTCCGGAAGCCGGGTCAGGCAGGTCTGGTTACTTCCAGGACGAGTGGCCTGGAGATGTTCAGCCCCGGCACAACTTTTACAGAGGCGCTGACACAGAAGAATCATATCTTACATTTTTTTGAGCGATTACTCGGGGCGGGCATCATTCTCAACACTTTGCACCTGGAACGAATTTCACCCTCACAGCAACTCCGTGGGGTTGGGGCTGTAAGTGCCCCATTTCACGGATGAGGAAACTAACAAACTGCAAAAAAAAAAAAAAAAAAAAAATATATATATATATATGTATTTAGTTAAAAGACACCACCCCCTTTTCCTTAGCCTGGTCCCCTTGAAGTTCCCTTCAAGAGAGGGGGGTCCCGTTGGTCAAGCACAAAGGAGGAAGTCTCCTGAAAAGCATGCTGCTTTCTGACAGGTATCAGAGGGGCAGATATTAGTGTGACCTGGGATCTTATTTCAGTCACTCTGGCGTGAGTCAGCAGCAAACCAATGATCAGCGTTGGGCTTTCTTTCCAAACTTGTCTTGCCTCTGGGGGTTCAGTGGGCTTGCAGAAGGGCCTGGTGGGTTTGGACACATCTCGTGCTTGGGTTCTGATCCAGGCCCCCTACTCACTGTGCGATTTTTGGATAATTGAGTCAACCTCGCATTTGTTACCTTTGTTGCATTTGTTGCCTCAGTTTCCTCAACAGTAAAAGGGGAAGTAACAGAACCTCTATCCTAGGGTCAGGGCGAAGATTAATTTAGTTGACTGTATGAGCCTTTAAAACAGGACCCAGCAGCTTGTCAGTGCTGGTTGTTACTACTAAGCTCCAGCCAGGCCCTGGAATAGGACATACAATGAGACACAAGGTCGGTCTTCGTGGGACTTTACAGCAGTGGAAGGGGAGATTTTTCAAAAATCAGCGTTTGTTCCAATGAGGCTCATGCTTTGCAAGAAAGTACACAGTGTTTTCATTAGGAAGGGGCTTCTAATGAACTTGGTCTTCTGCCGTGTGGGAAGAGACATCCAGGAAATTGTGGGGAAATGTATCTGGTTTTTCAGGTATTACCAGCAGGATGGACTTTTCTAGAAGGATGTGACAGAGCTCCCAGAAAAGGAGAGAGGAAGGAGGAACTAGGCTCAGAAGCCTGGAAATGGAGCAGCCCAGCAGGAAGTGCTCATGCCTCCCTGTACCCTCCCTCACCAGGAATCACTGTCAACTATTTTGTCCCTGCCGGAGATTTTACTTCTGGGACGAGGGTGCCAGACTGGCCTGAACTAGCCTGGTGAGAGGGGCAGGCATCTTGATGGGCATTTCCTGGCACTGAACCTAAAGGGAGGGTTGTTCTCCCAGTGGATACGACACAGACCCAACAATAGCATCCTATGGAAATGGCATTCAGGCCGGGGGCTGGTTCTTAGCTTTTTTGTGTGCCATAGACATCTTCTTAGAATAATGCTATTTGTTTATTTATTTATTTATTTACTTATTTTTAAACTTTTTTCTTTCTTTTTTTTCCATTTTTTTCATTTTTTTAAACTTACACCCAAGTTCGTTAGCATATAGTGCAACAATGATTTCAAGAGTAGATTCCTTAGTGCCCCTTACCCATTAGCCCATCCCTCCTCCCACACCCCCTCCAGTAACCCTCTGTTTGTTCTCCATATTTACGAGTCTCTTCTGTTTTGTCCCCCTCCCTGTTTTTATATTATTTTTGTTTCCCTTCCCTTATGTTCATCTGTTTTCTCTTAAAGTCCTCATATGAGTGAAGTCATATGACACTTGTCTTTCTCTGACTAATTTCGCTTAGCATAATACCCTCCAGTTCCATCCACGTAGTTGCAAATGGCAAGATTTCATTCTTTTTGACTGCCGAGTAATACTCCATTGTGTGTGTGTGTGTGTGTGTGTGTGTGTGTCTGTATATTTTATATATATATATATATATATATATATATATATATATCACATCTTCTTTATCCATTCATCCCTCGGTGGACATTTGGGCTCTTTCCATACTTTGGCTATTGTCGATAGTGGTGCTGTACACATGGGGGTGCACGTGTCCCTTTGAGACCGCAGACCTGTATCCCTTGGATAAACACCCAGTAGGGCAATTGCTGGGTCATAGGGTAGTTCTATTTTTAATTTTTTGAGGAACCTCCATACTTTTTTCCAGAGTGGCTGCACCAGCTTGTATTCCCATCTTTCTTTACCAAAAAAAAAAAAAAAAATGTTTATTTTTGAGAGAGAAAGTGGGGTGGGTGGGGGGAGGAGCAGAGAGAGAGAGAGGAGAGGGTACAAAGGATCCGAAGGGGGCTCTGCACTGACAGAGAGCCTGATCCGGAGCTTGAACTCACTAACAGTGAGATCATGACCTGAGGCGAAATCACATGCTCAACTGACTGAGCCACCCAGGCACCCCAGAATAATGTTTTTAAATGCATAAAACATAGAGGATTGGAAAGGAAACCAAAGATAATGAAATATTACAATAGGTAATTAACGGCGGGTGGGTGGCTCGGTCGGTTGAGCATCCAACTCATGATTTCAGCTCAGGTCATGATCCCAGGGTGGTGGGATTGAGCCCTGTGACAGGCTCTGCACTGAGCGTGGAGCCTGCTTGGGATTCTCTCTCTCCCTCTCTCTCTGTCTTTCGCTGCCCCCCCCTTCCCCCCGCCCCAGCCTGCTCTTTCTCAACAATAAATAAATAAATAAATAGGTAGGTAGGTAGATAATATGTACTTCTTTATTATCTCATTTAAATGACAGGATCTAGCAGGGGCCTTGGGACACTGTTATTTTGATGTACAGATGAGTGTAAACAATAGTTTGAAAAATCTGCAACTCTTGGGAACAAAGTCTCAGGTATTGCTACTACTGCTGTGGCTGGCCGCCTAACCTCACATGGGAAGGAGAAGCTAATTTCAGTAGGAGACTAGCAGAAATCATCCAAGTATTTCCCCCAGTCAGGGACTCCCTGATTTAAGCAGAGGTCCTCTCCTGGTATTTTGCAAAAATGTTAACAGTACAAGATTAAGTGGAAACAACAACAAACAGATTATATAAAATAGTGGATTTTCAGTTGATTTTTTTTTTTTTTTGGCCAAAAGAAAAACAGAACAAACATCTGTGTGTATACGAAATGCACCCAGAACAGTATGTGAAAAATATTTCATAAAGAAAAGGGGAAATGTGTGGAAAAATCAAGGCTCAAGGCTGCCTTCCCAAGCCTTGGCTTGGGCTTCTCGCTGCCTCTCTGGGGGCAACAGGGGGTGGGGGGGCCCATCAGGCCAGGAGTGTGTTTCCTTGGGTATCTCCCCACCCTACCCCTGAAAAACGCCCAATCGGTTTGTCCAATCAGTTCATGGTGTCCTGGCACGTGCACCGGCTGGAAGGTGGAGACCGACTTTCAGCGAGGCCTGAATTTTGTCCCTCATCAGCTCTGTGAGCTCAGGTTGACCTCGTATCTCTCTTGATCTCAAATCCGCGCAGCCGGGGCTCAGGCTCCCACCCTCAGGCTCCTGTTATTCACGTGGGTCTTATCCCGCCAGGTACTTTACAGTCTCCACCACGGACGAAGGAGCATCGAAAGCAGAGCTGTCGCGGCCCCAGGAGCAAGAGGAGGTGGACACGGCGGCCAGAGACCGCAAAGGCTGGAAGGCTCCCCAGCCCGGAGGGAGCCGCAGGCACTTGGCCGGGGGCTGGTGACCGATGGGCAGATTCGGGTTCCACGATAAGGGAGCACTTTTACCCATCAGGATGGCCCAGGATGAAGACGGAGAGCGCGGGGCTGGGGAAGGAAGCACCTTGCTTTCGGTTGAGAAGCCCTGTCATTCCGGCGAATCAATCGACTGTAAACTGGGATTTCCGCAAAGGATGCCCCGCGCTCTCCCCTCTCCTACACCTGCGTGAGGGTACCCGCGGGTGGTGCATTTTAGAAACGTGTCCCTCCTCCTGGGAGGCGTAGGCGAGCAACGTCACAGGGACGGGTGGGAGGGAGCAGTTACTTCCGAGGGTCGGGGCGTTCCCAGTTTTCAGTGTGTGGTGGAAACAGGCGACAACGTTTCAGGTGGTCCCGATGCTACCTTCCTAAGGAGGCGAAGAATTAACCAAAAATTGTTAGCAGACCCGCTGCGACCGCGGCAGGACTCGAACCTGCAATCTTCTGATCCGAAGTCAGACGCCTTATCCATTAGGCCACGCGGCCGCCCGACGCCTGGTGCTCTTTGGACAATCTAAAAAGTAATACTACCGCCCTCCAGCTTGCTTGGGACCAACCCATTTGTTTCTTGGGCAGGGGAGGTTGGACGTTGGCTCCCAGAGTTCCGCAGGGAGAGCCCACCCGGAAGTCTCCGTCTCCCCCCTGCGGGCGGACCGGTCCACTTGCGGCCCTCCTATTGGTCGCGCCGGGAGTCTCCCGCCTGCCTCTCGGGTAGCCGCGGGACGGAGCGGGGCGCAGACGGGAAGTTGCGGCTGCCAGCGAGGCGGACCGGTCGGATGGAGGCCACACGCCACCCCGAGGCTGCGTAGGCCGCGCGGAGGGAGACGCCGCTCGGTCGGCCTGGGGTCGGGAGCCGCGGCCCGGGAAGCACCGGACGGACAGAGGTTTCCGGCGGGTTCGGCCCGGGGGAGGCCGGGTCGCTGAGCGGCGGCGCAGCCCCTCCCTCTCCAGGCAGGGAGCGAGGCCCCGAGCTGGGCGGAGGCTCGTCCCAGGGCGCACCGCGGCGCCGCCGCTGGGCACTGGCACGGCCGGCCGGCCAGGCGCGCGGGGGCCGCCGCCCCCTGCGGGGCGCCCTCGGCCGGCTGGGCCACGGCCCGGGCGTGGGTGGGGGCTCCGGGGGACGGCTGCCCGCCCTGAGGGTTCGAATCCGGGGCCTGGCACCTGGCAGCGCTAGGCCCTCGGGCCGCGGCAGTCGCGGTAATGGCAGCCACCGTTTGCCGACGGCCGCGCCTCGCGACTTGTTCGCCCTGTGTCACCCAAACAGCGGTCCCGTGTGACAGGTAGAATCCTCAACCCCATTTTACAGAGTAGGAGATTGGGGCCTTAGGGAGCTTGCCCAAGGTCACGCATCTCCTAACGGCCAGAGCCGGGATTCAAACCCGCCGCGTCCTCCTCTAGGACCGTCACTCGTAGCCACTGCCTTCACCTCCCCCAAGTTCACTGATGAACCCGCTGGAAGCTCAGTTTCCTCAGGAGGGGTATTGATGATTCCCGTGGTTGTCTGGGGCCTCACTGAGAAACTGTCCCTAAAAGCTCCTGGCACGCTGCCCCGGACGCAGGAAGTGCCCAGGGAGCGACGGCTCGTCACCTAACACGAAATGCCTGGGGTCCAAAATAACACTTTGTGTCGTCTGTCTCCTTCAGGATTTGTGGGTGGAAGGCAGGCATGGTCAGACCCATTTCACTGACTGGAACGCAGAGACAGGACGTGTCTCTCTCCACGTCTTTCGGCCAGTAAAAGCAGCCAAGCTGGAGCCCAAAGCCCGGTGTCCTGACTCCCAGCGGGGGGCTCCCTGCACCAACCATGAGCCGCCTGCTCTGGAAGAAGGTGGCCGGCGCCACCACCGTCGGGCCAGGGCCAGTTCCAGCTCCCGGGCGCTGGGGCTCCGGCTCCGGCCCCGCCCCCGTCCCCAGCGACGGGCCGCCGCCGCCGCGGCCGCAGCAAGTGCCATCCTCGGAGGGCGGGCAGCAGCGGCACAACCCGTTGCACATCCAGATGCTCTCGAGAGGGCTTCACGAGCAAATCTTCGGGCGCGGCGCGGAGAAGCCCGGCGAGGCCGCGGTGCGCCGCAGCGTCGAGCACCTGCAGAGGCACGGGCTCTGGGGGCAGCCGGCCACGCCCTTGCCGGACGTGGAGCTGCGCCTGCCGCCCCTCTACGGGGGCAGCCTGGACCAGCACTTCCGCCTCCTGGCCCAGAAGCAGAGCCTGCCCTACCTGGAGGCGGCCAACTCGTTATTGCGGGCCCGGCTGCCCCCCCGGCCCCCGAGCTGGGCCTGGGCGGAGGGCTGGACCCGGTACGGCCCCGCGGGGGAGGCCGTACCCGTGGCCATCCCCGAGGAGCGGGCCCTGGTGTTCGACGTGGAGGTCTGCTTGGCAGAGGGAACCTGCCCCACGCTGGCGGTGGCCATATCCCCCTCGGCCTGGTAAGTAGGGGCTGGGCTCGGGTGGGGACTTCAGCTCACGTGGGGGGCCCAGCTTAATAGTTTGGCTCAGTGAACGTTTATTGAACTCCCACTGTGTGCCAGGCGGGTGCTCTTCTAGGGACTGCGGATTCCTTGGTGAACTCAAAGAGGCTTGACCCTAGCTTTCACAGAGCTTCCATTTTGGCGGGAAGATACAGGCAGGAAACAGCCTCCCAGGCAGATGTCAGGTGGTGATAGGGGCCATGTGGAGAATTTCAGTAGACCCGTTGTACTTGGGACCGACGGGGAGAGCACTTGTGGTTACCATGATTTGGTGCCTTCCCCCCCTCCCCTAATAGCTTCCTGAGAAGTTAGTCCAAAATGTTTAAACAGCATTTCTGTCTGCGGACGCTATTGGTTATTGTGGGCAGGAGAACTCTCCCTTTTGTGGGACTGTCCCAGGAGGTATAAGACATTTGGCGTCCCCAGCCGCTCTCTTAAATACCAGAGCGAGTATCCTGGCAGGTCACAAATGTACTCCACCCCGAGGCAGCAACCCCCCGCCCCCCACCATCCCCAGTTGAGAAACATTGCTTCCTTCCCCCAGCCTCCCAAGCAGGCATTTTGGTCCCCAAAAGGTATATCCAAATCTCTCTTCTTTTGAAATAACTTTCTAAGTGCTACCCACGTTTCTTTTTCAAACAATGATGGCAGTCCTGTTTCTCCCCTTTTTTATTCTTCATTCCAGGATTAAAATACTATTTACAACCTTAAAGCTTTCAGGCATGGCCAGCAAAAAAGTTAGCAGTTTCTTTATTCCTATTGGAAGCTACATCTTTGTAAAGAAAGCTGCGAAATGTTAAATATGCAGTTGAAAATGGTGAAAACATGGCTAAATAGATAAGGTAGGCATTAATGGCTGCAAAGAGCGAAACTAGATTCCGCATTGATTTAGTTCCAGCGAAGATGAGCCTCTCAGTGCTCACTGTGTAACTCGGCCAAGGTAGAGGGAATGCGCCCATCGTTTCAGAAGGTAAAGCAGGCGATGGTGGCAGGAGGAGAATTAGGAAACCAGTGGCAAGAAAGACTTGTCTTTTGATCTCTTGGTCCTTTTTGGCCATTTTACCCGAAGTCCCCTTCTCTCTTCCTCCTCCTTCCTCTCCCTGCCCTTCCCGTCCACCTCTCATCTTCATCCCGTTGCTGCCAGAGGTGCCAGGGGCACTGCTGAGGCCTGGGCGCATCTGGGGACCTGCCTCCTGGGAGCCTGGCTCTGGTGGGGAGCAGGGTTACCAGGTGGGGGCCCTCACAGCAGTCCACTTCGAACTTGGGCATGTCCCCGCCCCATAGCTGTGTAACACCAAGTTCCAGAACAGCCGGAAACTTTGGGGGGGGGGGGGGAGGTGGGATCGGTGGGTGGCTTAGACATCCCATAGGGCAGCTTCCCAGGGTCGCCGGTAAGGACCGTGGTCATGAGCCGAGAGGGGCATCACACGGGTGTCAGCATTTCTCTGAGATTCATAGGAGAAGCGTAGAGTATTAATGGCATTGATCTGACTCATCTTAAATTTTCCAAAGTTGTTTGCATTTTGGCTTGCTTTCTTTCTTTTTTTAATCATAAATTTATAGTAAGACCGCTCTCGTGCACTGCCGCAGACCCGGATCTTGGCACCAGCATGACTTTTTATTGCTACTAGAGTTCCTGTCCTCCCCATAGCCTCGAATATTTGACATCTTCTAGCCTTTTCTTCAGGGGTGTTTTCAAGGGCTTTGAAAGCGGGGAGGAGGTTTCAGCCTGCGCCCCAGCGTATCAGCAGCAGTTGGAGTGTGAGTTAGATTTCAGCAGGTTGAAAACTAGGAATCTGTTTCTGCCAGTAGCCCCCTCCTCTTAAGAAACAGTTTCATGTTTGTTGAAACTGTTGAGGCAGATGGCCCCCGCCCCCCGCCCCAACCCCTGCAGAGGGTTGTAGGAAGCTCCTTTGCACCTGTGCTGGCCACACGCGGCCTGGTCACCACTTTGATGCTGACTGGCTCTGATCTGTCGGCATGATCTGTCGTTCACAGCAGGCTTTTCTTCAGTGGCCATTTCCGCACGCTTAGCCCCGCGGATCTTGAGCGCACTCCAGCCTTCCCCCACCCCCTTCGTGCCCCCCCCCCCCCCGCCCGAATTGGGGTCCTCAGTCCCTCCCGGCCCCGCCCCTGCACACGAGCACACGGTCCTTCCGTTGCACAGCGCCGCCCACAAGATGTGGGATTCGGTCTGTCCTTCAGAATCTGTCCAGCCATTAGGCGATTCATCCTGTACATGTGCAGCATTTGCTTTTGGTTTTTTGTTTGTTTTCTTTTTTTGCCACTTGCAACTAAAAAAACATTTTTCCACTTTGGATTCTGTTGTAATTGTCTCTCTCCTTCGCTAGCATTTTGAACACCTGCTGTCTTGCGCTTAAAGACCTGAGGGGTTGACAGCGTTCATAAACAGCACAGACTTTGTGAACATTGGACCTAGCAAGCGCCTTGATGGCCCGGGCTGGATGCCTGTGTTGGACACCCAGTACTGTGGCACTTAGTTCCATTTTTATCCGTGGAAGTGAAAAGTAAAGGTTTTATAACCTCCCTCCCACACGCCCACCTGACCTCCAGCTCTGTGAGGGTCAGGAGCACCCCTTGGTCTTCCTGGTGTCCCAGCCGCTAGTGCAGGACCTGGCGTGTGGCGGTAGGTGCGCGGTGGGTGTTGTGGGGCGGGAGTTGAATGGCTCTGTGCCGAACCCGTCTGCCTCTCACCTCCCTCAGGTATTCCTGGTGCAGCCAGCGGCTGGTGGAAGAGCGTTACTCTTGGACCAGCCAGCTGTCGCCGGCTGACCTCATTCCTCTGGAGGTCCCTGCCACCGCCGGCGGCCCCACCCAGCGGGACTGGCAGGAGCAGTTGGTGGTGGGGCACAACGTTTGCTTTGATCGCTCCCATATCAGGGAGCAGTACCTGATCCAGGTAAGGTTCCTGGGGCCAGCTGGAGGTTCTGGCGTGGGGTGGCCCCAGACCTCTGATCTCAGTGGCTAGGGAAGACGTTGCTCTTCTTGTAGCAGCTCAGGGCCTCCTGTTGACCAGCCTTGCCCCTGGTCCTTGTGCCCAGGACTCGCCTGGTACGGGACCTGAGTCGTCACAGAGTACTAACATCTCTTGTCTCTGTGTGGCGTTTTAGAGCTTCGTGTGGGTCTTTGGCCACACAGCCTGGGCTCACATCCTGCCTCAGCCAGGGACCAGCAGTGTGAGCGCCTTAACATCCTCAGTTTCCTTATCTGTGAAAAGAGAGATTAGATGGAGGCTCCTTAGAGCCTCGGTTTCGTTATCTGTCAAAAAAGGAAACTGGCAGAAGCTGCCTTGTAGCATCCCTGGGGAGGTTTGAACAGTGCGCACGTCAGACACTCAGAACCATGCCCGGTGGGTGCTTGTGGCATCCTGAATTTTATAAGAGGTGTCCTTTCATCGCCTCCTCACAACCACCCCAGGAGAAAGGGCAGGCGAGGGCAGCCTTGGCGTATAGCCGAGGCTCACACAGCCTTGTGAGTAGCAGGGCTGGGCCAGGGACTGAGCCTGGGAGCTCGGAAGGCCTCGTTTTGGACACTCTGTTCCCAAGGCGGCCCTCAGAGCTGTTGCTGGAGGCCGGGGAGGACTTGAGTGTTGGGACTGAGCCAGGCCCACACCTGCAGCGGTGGCTCAGATTTGGGAGGGCAGGCCCGTCACAGTCGGGGGGAGAAGCACGAGCACGCGTGAGCTGGTCTTCAGCGTTGGAAGGCCGTGTGACCGGAGGAGGCCGGGGTGGGGCTGGTGGGTTGACGGCACCGAAGCAGGGCTGGAGTGGCCCCAGCCGCAGCCCCTCTCCTCCTCAGGGTTCCCGCATGCGCTTTCTGGACACCATGAGCATGCACATGGCCATCTCGGGGCTCAGCGGCTTCCAGCGCAGTCTGTGGATGGCAGCCAAACAGGGCAAGCGCAAGGCCCGGCACCCCACGCAGCGAGGCCAGAAGTCCCAAAACAAAGCCAGCGGCCCAGTGGTGAGAGCTTGCTGCCGGAGGCCAGAGCGGGGCACTTGGGACCGTCTCAGCAGCCTGCCTGCCTGCCTGCCTGCCTGTCCTGAGGCCAGGCTGATGTGCTGTATCCCTTGCTCCGGGCCCCCTAGATCTCAGCCTGGGACTGGCTGGACATCAGCAGCGTCAATAACCTGGCAGACGTGCACAGCCTCTATGTGGGGGGGCCTCCCTTAGAGAAGGAGCCTCGAGAGCTGTTTGTCAAGGGTAGCATGAAGGACGTCCGTGAGAACTTCCAGGTACGGCGCTGGAGCGGGGCTCTGGGGAGGTGGGTGTGGCAGACCCTAGCCGACCCGATCCCGGGGAGTATAGCTGCCAGACCTGACCCTGAGACCTGGCCATGGTAGTGGGATGGCTGCCCACCCAGCGCCTTCCTGTCGCCTGTGCCAGGACCTGATGCAGTACTGTGCCCAGGACGTGTGGGCCACCTACGAGATTTTCCAGCAGCAGCTACCACTCTTCTTGGAGAGGTGAGGGGGGGCCCCGGTGAGAACCCTGGGGGTCAGCAGGTTCCCGGTACCTGGGTCCTCTGTCTTCAGGTGGTGCTGGGTCTTTGTCAGGCTGTGGACCTTGGCCTTTCCGGGTTGTGAGAATGGAGCTACTCACTGTATTGGTGGCCACCTGGGTCCTGGGCTCTGGGTTCCTACAGAGGCCTGGAGGGGAGGGCTGAGGGCTGTGCCCGGGTTTCACGTGCCTGGTCCTGGGTAATTCAGTGCCCTCTCCGTACCCAGATCCTGAGCCGGCCATCTGAATCCTTCACATTCATCATGGTCATGTTTGCTAGCGAGTCACTCTTACGGTGTGGCCAGTCACAAGTGTCACCTAGCCTGGCTCAAATCTTGACTGTCCTAACTCGTTTGCCCTTGGGCAAGTCACTAGGTTTCTCTGAGCCTCAGTGTGTCCGTCTGTGAAGCGCACACAGATAGTACCGGACTACCCCAGTTGTGAGCACAGCGCCTGGCACTTAGCTGTTATTCAGGGGGTGGCAGCCATTTTCACGTTTGGATCTGTAATTCCCGTGTTATCCCCGAGGATGGGGTTACCCCTAGATCTATCCAGCTTATGGATATAGGAACTGAGGCTCAGAGAGGTGAAGCGACTTGCCCACTGTGTCACGGCTATGACATAGTCAAGCTGGAGTCGAGAGCCTGGTCTCGCTTAAGAGCTGTGCCACGTGGGTGGCTGGGCTGCGGCTTTCCGGACTGGCTCAGGTATTGGGGCCCAAGCCCGCTTTGTTGTGGTCATTGATGACCACCCTGGCCTTTGCCCCGCAGGTGTCCCCACCCAGTGACCCTGGCCGGCATGCTGGAGATGGGTGTCTCCTACCTGCCTGTCAACCAGAACTGGGAGCGGTACCTGGCCGAGGCACAGAGCACCTACGAGGAGCTCCAGCGGGAGATGAAGAAGTCACTGATGGACCTGGCCGACGACGCCTGCCAGCTGCTCTCAGGAGACAGGTAGCCAGGCCTTGGGAGGGCAGGATCTAGGGGGGCGTGGGCCGGCCAGAGGCCTGCCTTAGCTTGGCCATCCCCTGCCCTGGTGGCCTGGCTCTGCAGGTACAAAGAAGACCCTTGGCTCTGGGACCTGGAGTGGGGCCTGCAGGAGTTTAAACAGAAGAAGGTGAAGCAGGTGAAGAGGAAGGAGCCAGTTGCAGCCAGCCAGTTGCCCACCGAGGGGGCTGGGGCTCCTGGGGATCCCAAGGACCAGGAAGGTGGGGAAGCACCGGCGGGAGGTGGGGGCAGAGGTGGTCCCTGGGGAGGTCCTGGGCCCCAGGGGGCCATCGGAAGGGGCAGCTTCAGCCTTCTGGGGAGGAGTCGGCCGGGCAGGTCTTCTTGAGAGGCTCTTCCCCCCGCCGGGCCTGATCGTCCTGCCCACCCCGTGCAGACCCCGGCCCCCCTAGTGAGGAGGAGGCGGCTCAGCAAGATGTCACGGCCCGCGCCTGCTTGGAGCATCTGAAGGGGACCGCAGAGATCCTGCCCAAGCGCCCCCAGCACCTTCCTGGACACCCTGGGTGAGTCCTGTCCCCTCCCGTTAGGCCTCCCCTGTTCTGGGCCCCAGCACAGAGGTGGTGTGCGTGTGGGCCCTTCCTGCCTGGCTGCCATCCGTTCTGCTGTCTTCCAGTCCTCCTGGCGTCTGCTCCCTCTGACCCCCGGCTCCCTGGTCTCACTCGGTACGAGTACACTGAACACCTGCCGTGTGCCGGGCCCACGGCAGCCACTGCACAGATAGGAACACGGCTCCTTTCCAGGAGCTCCTTCTAGGAGGAGCCAGGTGTGACGACCGGCCAGTGCAGCCGGTCTTCATAACCACGATGAGGAGGAGGAGTGAGCAGGATTGAGGCAGTACCTAATTCTCTCTGGGGAAATCAAGGCTTCCTTGAGGAGGTGATTTTTTATCTGAGCCTCATCGACTGGCAGAGATGAGAAAATGGGCGGCCAGGGCGAACAGCGGGGTACTGACTCGGCACCTGCGTGACCTGGGGTGTGTCGTCTTGGGCGGGGTGCCTCACTGCCTTGTGCTGGCTGAACTGTGCGTGAGAGGCGGAGCTTGGGAGGCCCTGGCGGGTCTCTAGAGCAGCGGTGGGGATGGATGTGCTGTCTCCTCTGGCCTGTCACCCTGTACGAAATGGAGCTTGGGAGGGAGCCCAGTCCTGGGCCCTGCTTGTGGGCCTGACATAGGATCTTTCTTTTCAGATTTTTGAATTATTCTAGGGGACTTCATGGGGCCCTGGCTCATCTGGTGACTACAGACTGAAGTCATCAGAAAGCCCAGGGGGCTTTAGAGGATGGGTGGGTCAGGTCACGGGAGAAGGAACCCGGGTTGCAGTCCCATGCTGTCCTCCCCCCACCACTGTGACACTGCTCTCTTCTGGCGGGACGTAGGTGGTACCGGAAGCTCTGCCCCCGGTTAGATGACCCTGCATGGACCCCGGGCCCTAGCCTCCTCAGCCTGCAGATGCGGGTCACTCCCAAACTCATGGCGATGACCTGGGATGGCTTTCCTCTGCACTTCTCGGAGCGGCATGGCTGGGGGTACCTGGTGCCCGGGCGGCGGGACAACTTGGCTAAGGCACCGGCGGAAGCTGCCCTGGCATCAGCTGGGGTGGCCTGCCCCTACAGGTGAGGCTTAGGCTCAGGGCAGGAAGGGGCGGAGCCTAAGGACCTTTTCCCCCTGCTGAACAACGCAAGCCCAGCTCGGGCTAGTGGGAAGAGCTGGGGTCTGAGAGTCTGGGTTCTTTTTTCCGTGGCTGCCCTTTCCACCCGGGCCTTGGCGCCCTGTGGAGGTTTAACGCCCTGCCCTTGGGTCTTGCCGGACCCCAGCTGCCTTCACAGGAACGTCAGAGCAGGGGCCATCAGAAGCAGCAGGGCAGACAGGCTTGAGTGTAAGGTACTGAGCGCTAGCGATGTTCTGTGTTCGTAAACCTTTTGTTGCGGTGCTCCCCTCACGTGAGACACCGTGGTTCTCCCCATCTTAGAGTTGGCAGAATAAAGGCCTAGGAAAGCCGGCTGACTTGTCTAAGGCCCTAAACCCTGAGCTTTTGACAGGTGTTGGGGACAAGCCATGGCACTTGACGTGGCCCAGGTTGAGAGTCCTGGCTCTGCAGGCCAGCCTGAGTCGTCCGTGGGGTCTTCGGGACAAAAGGGGCTGGGGTCCAGCAGGGGCGGCCGGGCTTGACCTCCCTCTGCTCCAGGGGAGCAGAGCTTTTCCAGGGGAGGCAGTGGCCGTGTGCTCGGGAGGAGCTTAGATCTGGGTCAGACCAGCCCTGGCACCCTAGCCTGCCACCGGTGGGCCGTGTCCCTTGTGATTTGCCACTCCCGAAGAACCAGGGAAAGCGCCGTCCGGCTCTGCCTCAGGGCCGGTTCTGAGGACTGACAGGGAGTTGTGGAAGGCCCCCAGCGAGCTGCCCGGCCCCGAGCGGGCCCCAGTAATCAGAGGCTGCTGCTGCTGTTCTCTGCCCAGAGCCATCGAGTCCCTGTACAGGAAGCACTGTCTTGAACAGGGGAAGCAGCAGCCGGAGCCCCAGGAGGCAGGCCTGGCGGAGGAGTTCCTGCTCGCCGACGACAGCGCCGTGTGGCAGACGGTGAGGGCGGCCCCGAACCTGGGCTCTGGAGTCTCTGCTCCCTCCCAGCGACCCACAGCCTTGTTGGGGGCGGTGTGGGGGAGGTGGGGGACGACACTGGGGGCACTGGGTCACTCACCCCAGGCTGGCTTGGGCTGTGTGAATGTCTTGGGGAGGGGCCGGTGGAGCTGGGCCAGCCTGGCCCCCTGCTTCACTTCTGGGCACCTGGGCCCATCCAGGTGGAAGAGCTGGGCTGCCTGGAGGCGGAGGCGGAGGCTAGGGAGGAGCGCTGTGGAGCAGCAGTCCCCGATCAGCCCCCGGCTCCGGTGAGCGGGGCTTCTGCTCTGGGCTTCTCTGGGTGGGTGCTGGGTGGCCGGGCCCTGCTCTTGTGCCCAAGTCGCTCTCCCCTGCCAGAGAGTTCCCGAGGTCTCCGGGGGGTTGGGGAGAAGCTGCCTTGCCCTTGGGTTGCCCAGCGTTTGTCGGAGGCCTAGGAGGAAGCCTGATCCTTGGGGCCATCCTGCCATCTCCCAGCTTCCTGTTCGCCTCTTCAGGCCCTTTTCCCACGCCCTACCCCGTGGCCCTCGCTGAATGCAGGTGCTGGAGCAGGGCCTCATCTAGGTGTGTGGCCCCCACAGACTGCTGCTGGTGGCCCCAGAGCCAGCCAGCCGGCCTATCACCATGGCAACGGACCTTACAATGACGTGGATGTTCCCGGCTGCTGGTTCTTCAAGCTGCCTCACAAGGTGTGTGTCCGGTTCACGGCTGTGCTGCCCTCGCTGTGCTCGGGGCCCACGGGCCCCCAGGGTGACTCGGGCCCGGAACCGCCCTCTGCAGGAACGACACGCCTGATGGGGCAGAGCGTGATCCCAGACGGCTCACCGTCTCTCAGTGTGTTTTCCGAGGGGCGTGGCGGTGGGACGGAATGACATAGGGCCTGTTGGGTGTCCGCCACCACATCTGTTGCATGATGGCTTCTGTTGACTGATGGTTTGTTGCCCGGGTCAACTGTGGTCCGGAAGCAGATGATCTTCCTTCTGACGTGTCATCAGAAGGTCACTAGCAGCCTAACGCTGGTCCCAGTGCCTGCGTCACTCCCCTCCCTTCATCTCACATCAGCACAAGGAGGGTGAATGCAGTACGTGAGATGTCTTGAGAGGGGGAAGCCACGTTCACTCACTTCACGTTTATTACAGGTCATTGCTCTGTTCTGTTCTATTAGGTATTGTTAATCTCCCTGCGTGTAGTTAAGTTTTATCGTAGATACATAAGGAAAAAAGCATGTATGGGTCAGTGTTGTCTGGTTTCAGGCATCTGGGGATCTTGGAACGCACCTCTCCCCCCGCCCCCCACACACAGACAAGGGGGGATGGCTGTGTCGTGAAGGGAGCGGGTGTGTTGCAATCAGGGGTTTGCCCCAGGCTGCTCTGCACGAGGTTCTGGGCTCAGTGTTGGGCGGAGCTGAGGTGCACAGGGCATTGATGGGCTCTCTGGCCAGGGGTCTGCCACCAGCTTCCAGCCCCTGCTTCCTTTGCCCTTTCCAGGATGGCAGCAGCTTCAATGTGGGCAGTCCCTTTGCCAAGGACTTCTTGCCCAAGATGGAGGACGGCACGCTACAGGCCGGCCCAGGAGGCGCCAGTGGGCCCCGTGCCTTGGAAATCAACAAAATGATTTCTTTCTGGAGGAATGCCCATAAACGAATCAGGTGGGCCACTGTCGGAGGGCAGAGACATGTGGTCTCTACTCCTGGCCACGCCGCGGCAGCCCTGGCCCCTTTCCCCCCACCCTGCACCCCTGACCCAGGGGCCCTGACCCTGTCTGTGCTGCACTGGAGGGACAGCCGGGCTGTGGTCTCAAGGCCCGGCTACTGGTTCTGGTCCCGTGGGAACGCAGGCAAGTCTCTTGCCTCCCTAGCTTCAGTTTCCGTGCTTACGTTGAAAGAGTGGTGCCGTAGGGCCTTGATGGTGTAGCTGCTGGAGCCCTGGGTGTGGCTGAGGACCGTGGAGGGTTGGTGGCCTGAGAGCTGCATCCGGGACTGGGAGCTGGGTCCTGAGGCTGAGAATGGCAGTGGACTCCCCCTCAAGGCTGGCTCGGCAAGGGGGGGTGGGGGGTGGGGGGGCTCCAGCAGCATGCTGCTGCGACAAGGGCACTTCCCTGGCTGCTGAGGTCCGTCCCAGGCATGGCCAAGGCACTCGTGGCGGGACTGACGTAGTGGCCTGGCCAGGTCTCAGGTGGCTTACGCTCCTGAATGGTAGGTTCTTGGGCCTGTCCTGAATGCAGTCTGTGTGAAGAGGGGGAGGCTGAGCAAGGAGGGGGCACAGTAGCCTCCAAAGCTGAGCCTGGGGGTGGATTCTCCTCACGGACGTCCTAAGCCTCAGTCCATCTGTCCCCGCAGCTCCCAGATGGTGGTGTGGCTGCCCAGGTCAGCTCTGCCCCGTGCCGTGACCAGGTATGGCCTGCCGGGTGGTTGTGGGGATCGCAGAACTGAGTGGGGATGGGCCCGAGGACCCTGGCAAACTGCCGAGACTTGTGTCCTCCCCCACCCTGCCAGGCACCCCCGCTATGATGAGGAAGGCCGCTACGGCGCCATCTTGCCTCAGGTGGTGACCGCCGGCACCATCACCCGCCGGGCTGTGGAGCCCACGTGGCTCACTGCCAGCAACGCCCGGGTACGTGCCCTCTGCGCCTCTGGACGTTGCGCTTCCTCTCCTGTGTCTCTAGAAACTGGGGTGTGGAGGGCCTTCGGTGAGGAGGAGAAGGAACCGAAGATCTGGGGCAGGCGGGACTCAAGTTCAAATCTAGCTCCACGGCTCGTCTGTTCCTTCAGCAGACGTGATCTGGGTACCGCCTCGTAGCCAGATGTTGACGTGTGCGTGATCTGTACGGCCGCGGTGGTGTTTAGGTGGGGCCAGGGTCAGGTCAGGCGTGGAGGGTGGGCGTCTTTACCTGTCGCCCTCACTGCTGCCAGCTGGCCCTCCCCGGAACTGTGGAGTTTGGGGCAGTTGTGTGGCGTTTTCTAAAACTGCCCCCTCGGGAGAGGCCCAGCATCCTCCCTCAAGTCTGGCTCCGGGGAGCGGGTGGGAGGTGTCTCACCAGGGTAGCTGGTGAGGGTCTGACCTCACTGTTCTGCAGCCTGACCGAGTAGGCAGCGAGTTGAAGGCCATGGTACAGGCCCCACCCGGCTACGTCCTCGTGGGTGCCGACGTGGACTCGCAGGAGCTGTGGATCGCGGCTGTGCTTGGAGACGCCCACTTCGCGGGCATGCACGGTGAGCCGGAAGCGGGGCTGGGCCGTTCGCTGGCAAAAGGTCTCCGAGCCGCCCTTCTCACGCCCGCCTCTACCCGCTCTGCCCCTCCCCGCAGGCTGCACGGCCTTCGGCTGGATGACACTGCAGGGCAGGAAGAGCAGGGGCACCGACCTACACAGTAAGACCGCCTCGACGGTGGGCATCAGCCGTGAGCACGCCAAGATCTTCAACTATGGCCGCATCTACGGGGCGGGACAGCCCTTCGCCGAGCGCCTGCTCATGCAGTTCAACCACCGGCTCACACGTCAGGAGGCAGCCGAGAAGGCCCAGCAGATGTACGCCGTCACCAAGGGCCTTCGCAGGTGAGGGTCCCTCCCCTGTCTGTTACCCCCGGGGCCTCAGGCCTGCCCTGCTCCCCTTTACTGCTCTCCTCCCGTTTCCCATCACCTGAGCCTTCTCTTGGCCCCTTTCCGTTCAGACCTCTGACCTTGCCCCAGGACGGTTTGTCCTTAGGTTGTGCCATTTGCTGCTTTAATAACCTTACACAGTCTTCCTCATAGAGCGAAGGCTGTCCTTTTGTTGCGTTGCCACCGAGTGGCGGCACGTCGACAGCCGTGGTCATGCAGAACACCCAGGGGGAACTGGGCAGGCCCTGGGTGGGACAGCAGGAGTTGACAGGAAGGAGCCGTGCAACACCGGACTCCCTTGACTGTGCAACAGGAGGAAGCCTCCCCAGGCTCCAGCTCGTTTCCTCTGGCGGCGCCTTTTGTGTGCTCAGGGTTGTAGTGGGCTCCTAGGAGGGTTCCCGAAGCAAGTGTTGGAGGAGAGGTGCACGGCCAGCTTCCGTAGGTACGCTCTGCAGCGACCGTGTCCAAGTAGCCGGCCACCTCGTGCGACCGAAGGGTAGGCAGGTGATGGTGTGGCGGAGACTATACACGTGCAGACGGGGGGGCGGGGTACCATGCAGAGTAGGGGGGGTGTGCGGCTTGCACGGGGGGCGCAAGAGCAGTGAGACAGGTCGGGCTGTCAGAGAATTTGAAGGCGTCACACAAGAGTCTGGGCCGTGAGCGCGGGAGGGGGAGCCTTGGTGCTGCTTTGAGGTGGTGAGTGACAAGGCTCCGGAGCCATGAGGGGACAGGCCTGGTGTTGTCACAGGCTGCGAAGCCAGGAGTCGGGTGACGGGAATGGAGGTCATCAACCGGCCTGGCTGTGGTCATTTTCTCTGGATGCCCTTTTCCCTTCAAGGAGCTTCCCATTTGCTACTGCCCCTCTGGCCAGGCTGCTGGCCTTTGCTGCCTCCGGAACTAAAACATGGCAGCTGTTGGTCATTCGGTGGTTCCTGACCGCGTCTGTGGCATCTGTGGCATCTGTCTTCGTGGCGGAATCTGTCCCTTACTGGGCTACCGTGGCACAGCCCACAATAGCCCGGGCTCCTGTCTGGGCTTCACCTTTGCCCGGCGACTCCCTTGCTGGCTCTCGGCTGGTTTCTCCCTGAAGCAGAGCCCATGGGGATCTGGGGACACTCCTGGCCCCGGGCTTGGCACACAGGAGGCGATCCCACAGGAACGGTAATGATGACGCTGCCCCTAGGTACCGGCTTTCGGATGAGGGGGAGTGGCTGGTGAGGGAGTTGGACCTCCCCGTGGACAGGACTGAAGATGGCTGGGTTTCCCTGCAGGATCTGCGCAAGATCCAGAGAGAAGCTTCAAGAAAGTGAGAGCCCTCTGTGTACCAAGGACGGCGGGGAGGGGTCCGGGCTGGCCCCAGGAGAGCTGCGATGCCTCGTTTTCAGTTCTGAGAGGCTGAAAGGCAAAGCTTCCCCTTTTCGCCCCGGTCCCCAGGTCACACTGGAAGAAGTGGGAGGTGGTCGCCGAACGAGCGTGGATGGGGGGCACAGAGTCAGAAATGTTCAACAAGCTGGAGAGCATCGCCACGTCTGACACCCCATGTACCCCTGTGCTGGGCTGCCGTATCAGCCGAGCCCTGGAGCCCTCGGCCGTCCAGGGGGAGGTAATCTCACTGTCCTTGGAGCCCGAGCAGAGGGGTCACGGGAGGGCAGGGCTCCTCCCCAGAGCGAGCTGGTGTGCGGCACCACCCCTCTGACCCATGCCTTCCTTCCCCCAGTTTATGACCAGTCGTGTGAACTGGGTGGTGCAGAGCTCTGCTGTGGACTATTTGCACCTCATGCTCGTGGCCATGAAGTGGCTTTTTGAAGAATTTGCCATCGATGGGCGCTTCTGCATCAGCATCCACGACGAGGTCCGCTACCTGGTGCGAGAAGAGGACCGCTACCGCGCGGCCCTGGCCCTGCAGATCACCAACCTCCTGACCAGGTACACGGGGCCCGGGGCCTCTCTGGCCGGCCACGTGCTCCTGTGCGGGGCTGTGGACCAGGCTCGGGCATGCTCTGTGCGTTTTCACCGCCCCAGAAGTGCTGGTTTCAGGTTTTAGGTCTAGTTGAAAAAGACGGTCTTGAAAAGACCGGTCTCAACTTTTAAGAAAGATTTCTTGGGTTTGAAAAGAATGTATGTACCCAGACCAGATCAGGGAGGTAGTGAGAGAGATCTGGGAGGTGTTCTGAAGAGTGGCTGTCCTCTTGTCCTCCCCTAGGCACACACCTGGGTTTTGCAGATCAAACGCCAGATAGCTTTTCTCCGTTCGGACGAGAGGGTTTTCTTTCATCCGTAAATGTTTCCTTAAGTGCCAAAAGTTTGTTATTTGGACTACCAACAGAAAACGTTGTTAAATGTGACTTAGAAAGTATTTTTATAGTAAGATTCCTAGTTTACGTGGCTTAAATGGTAACTATAGTTCCGTGTTAGTCTGCCACTCGGAACCAGTTTGGGACCCAGATCTGTCCTAATGGGCAAATAAGAAGTACTCTGCACATTAACACGGTCTCCCCTGCCCTCTTACAGCTAAGGGTCCTCATAGGTTTTGAATATCGTTTGGCCCAGTAAGTCAAATTTTGTACGTCAATAAAGCGGACCAAACCGTGGGGGGAGAAAAGACGTGTTTGGGTCCCTGATTTCATTTTGGTGTCGGCGGGAGGGGTCCGGCTGCTGGGTGGAGGGCTGTGCTGGACACGCCTGAGAGGAGGTGGGGTCTTTTTCAGGTGCATGTTTGCCCATAAGCTGGGCCTGGATGACCTGCCCCAGTCAGTCGCCTTTTTCAGTACAGTGGATATTGACCAGTGCCTCAGGAAGGAAGTGACCATGGATTGTAAAACCCCTTCCAACCCAACTGGGATGGAAAGGAGATACGGGATTCCCCAGGGTGAGCTCCACACATTTGTTTGTTGTGCGTAGAACACAAGGTGGACTCGAAAGCCGTCTCGGACAGCGGGAAGCTCAAGGCTGCCGGCGGCCGCTCCAGTTAATCGTATGCCGCAGGCCCGAGGTGAACATGCTGTTCAAATCGCAGAGGAACAGGTTTCTAGAGAGCTGTTCACGTACACAAAGAAAGAAACCAGACCTCAAGATATTTGCTATGTACTGTTATTCCCTCTCCAACCACACCAAAAATGCGTTTTAAGATTTACTGTATAAACTCAAAGTGCATTCTCAAGAGAAAAAAAAACTGTGCTTTGAATAATCTGAACAAGTTAAAGCAACAACTTCTTTAGTACAGAACAGACACTCCCACTCCTCCGGCCTCCCCGCTCCCGGCGCAGAGGTACAGTTCTCGAGGAAGCATCCTAACCAGCTTGCACTCTCTTTCAGGTGAAGCGCTGGATATTTACCAGATAATTGAACTCACCAAAGGCTCCTTGGAGAAATGAAGCCCGCCTGGACCGTAGCTCTGCCCGGAGGCCCTGTATTTGCTCCCGTGGAGCTTCGTCAGGGCGGTGCGGGCTCCCACACTCAGGCTTTCAGCTGTGCTTTTTGCAAAAGGGTTTCCCTCGGGCCAGCCCTTCTTCAGTAGCAGGACCTGCCAGGCACGACGGCCTCTACCTGAAGGTGCAGTTGAGTTCAATGGGTTCGGAACCAAGACGCTAACACTGGTGCAGGCTGTGGGACAACGGGGCACTGTTGCTTGCTGGGTACAAAGAAAGCAGGAGCCCCAAAGTTCACATTAACTCAGGCATTTCATTTATTTTTTCCTTCTCTTCTTGGCGGGTTCTTTGTTCTGTCCCTCGTGCTCTGACACAGTGCCCTAGAAGGGGAGAGAAGTCACGCTCTAATGTGATAAGCCTGCTCAGAGGCAGTGGAAATAAAAACAAAAATCCTTTATCTTCTCACCAAAGCCTGTGGTGGTGGTGCTTTCTCCACAGACAGAACAACCTCCTAGGAGTGGGAGGGGGAAGAGCGGGGAGGCCTCTAAAGTAGCGGAGCAGGCCCGTGCTAATGCCTTTCCTGCGGATAGACACGGGCGAGGACAGAGGCGCCTGCGCCGGCTCAGTAAAAGGGCAGGAGACAGGGCCAGGTGTGTTAGAGCCTGGGATGTGACCGCCCGAAGACCGTAGGCTCAAAGTTTTTGAGAAGCGACAGATCAGGGTGGCTTATGTCAGTTTCCACGTCAGACGGACCTGAGCCAATGAAACTTGTAGGAGCTCACGGGGCTTGGGGGTGCTACTGCAACTGGAAGAGCTAACGGGCCAGAGGAGGCTGAGACGTGGGGGTGGGCCGCAGGACGCTTTACCTGAACTCCTCACGGCGAGGCCCTCATGACGAGGGCCCAGGGAGAGGAAGCAGTCATTTTCCAATGGTTCAAAAGGTCACAGGAGACCCCATGGTGAGAACGTGTGTCACCACCCCCTTTCTGGAAAGGTCTACCCCAAAATGTGCACAAAACTGGGTAACTTCATATGGTGCCAAACTCCTAGCCCTTCTCCTGACAGCCCTTAAGTTTCGGCTTCGCCTGACCCCCTCCGCCCCCTCTCTCTGGCCCCCTCCCCTCAGCCATGCTGCTCCCAGCCAGTAGGAAGGGTGGCCGGGCTTGCTGCGCTCCAGTCAGGAGCAGGCACTGACCTCATCATCATCGTCGTCGTCGTCGTCGTCGTCCTCCTCCTCCCGAAGAACCATATCCAGGATGTTTCCTTTGATCTTGAAGTCTCGTGAGGTGCTGAGCTTCATGTGCTGCATCAGGTTCACCTGCAACAGGTTTTCCTACCTATATGACGGGTCCCGCCAGGGCCACCCGGAGGTGCTGCTGCTGTGCCTCCAACAAACCCTTCGGTGCCGACTTGAAGCAAGCATATGCCCACCTGACCTGCTTTTCGATCAGTCCCTAATGTGAGGTTTGCATTCAGGCCATCAGATCACAGAGCAAAGGGCTGTGGTTTCCCCACGCTGTGCCGCTTCTGTGTGCCAGGCCCCCTGGCAGGGTAAATGGAAACACTAGAAGATAATGGAGGATGTTTACCTTGGACTTCTTGGAAAGGTGGATGAGGAATTTTTCATACTGTTCGATGGCAAAGATGAGGTTAGGGATTGGCTTGGTTTCCCGAAGAACTCGGGCCTACAGGGCAAAGAAGAGGAGACCTAAATTTCAGATTCAAGGGCTTTCAGAGTTGTCCTCTGAAACAGTCCGCAGAGCTGCTCTTGGCTTTGCAGGAGAAAGCTAGATCTGCCCTCCAGTCAAATGCAGGATTCCTCATATTCCAGTAATCTAAGATTTCTGCCAGTTCAATCTCCTCGAAGGACCTGGACGCGGATAAAGACAGCAGCAAATCTCTCCATTTACAATTCCTCAGTACCTGTTTTACAGACCGGCTGGAAGAAGGACCATTTGTAGAAATCTGGTTGCTTCCCTGACTTAACACAGTGAGCCCACCAGTGCCTTTGTAGTTTTCACCATTGGGATCAGATTTCTCCCAGTCTGATTTGTAATCTGTGGGTCCTCCCAAATGTACACACATCGATGTGTTCTGTACTTTTTTTTTTTATAAAGCCCACAAGGGAGGACATTGTTTTTTCTTTTTTATCACATTATCTTGGAGATAGCTCTACGTCTGAACATTTCTATATGTGAACATTTAGATTTGTATTTTCTCATGCCTAAGTCGTATCCTACGGTATAAATAGACCATAAGCCTTTTAGCCAGTCCACTTAGTGCATATCTTCCATCTTAGTTTTTCCAGTATCTCACTTTTGCAAATGACACTACTATGACTGTCCTGGACACAGGCCTTTACAGTTTCTACATCCTAAAAGTGGAACTGCTGTAAAGCACAGTGTGGAGATCTCCTGAAATACAGCACTTACTGCCAAACGGCCCCTGAGAGGCCACTACTGTGCACCTGTTCCAGCAGTGTCCGGGAGAACCCTCCTCCTGTCCCCTCACTGACACTGGCATGTCCTTTAGGGGGCATCTTCCACACACATCAGCCCTTCCTAAAACAATTCCTTTCCAATGGGAATCCAAAGCCATTTCCATTTTTAAAGGGCGAGCTTGAGATTTTCTGGCACTTTCTGAATAAAGTATGCAGTTTTTGGTGGAGGAAAAAGATGTTCCACCTGAATATAAATCCTGTGAGCTGAGCAGCACACGTGCACCCACACATTTAGGTAGCAGCATTAATGAGCTCTAGTTCACACCTCTCTCAACTTCCCCATTTTTGTCACACGGTTCAGTGTTTTTTATACTGAGAGTTGTGCAGTTACCACAATAGATCTTAAGACATTTTCACACACACCCCAGAAAAATCCCATGCCTGTTTCACAGCAGCCACCCCCCCACCCCAGACAAGCACTAATCTGCTTTCTGTCTTCTCAGACCTGCCTATCCTGGGCCTGTCACATAAACGGAAGCGTCCAGTATGTGCGGTCTTTCTGTGACTGGCTTCTTTCTCAAGGCTCACAAGTGCTGCTGCGTCAGCCAGTAGTGTGGGCTGCTTACCATGGCTGTGGCAACAGCAGCGGTTTTCCCCTTTTTCTTCTCTCCTGTGTATTTTAGGCTCTGACTCCTCTTGTTCTGAAGAAATAGAAACAAATTCTCTCATTCCTGAAGATTCTTCATGGGAGCTAGCAGGCCAGTGGTCATTTTCGAAGAAGGTGAGGAGAGCAGAATATGGGGACTCTATAGGGGACCACGTCCAGGTGGAGATAACTGACAGCAGATGCTGGAAGAGGGGGAACATTCTGTGATGCTTTACGATCCTCAGATTTTTTTTTTTTTTTTTTAATCGCTGGGAGGTTTACAATCTCCCTCTTAGAACTAGCACATGAAAGTGAGGGCAGGAACGACTGTTCTTGTACCAGACCCACCAAGGGACTGGAGAGGTACAAAGGATGGTTGAAAACAGGGACTGTCAACGATGGCAGTAGGAATAGGGATTTCCCAACTCGGCAGTTGGCTCAAAGGGTTTCCCATGAAGGAGAGGAAGCTGGAGAGGTTGCTCCCAGGGCCTCCGGCCTTCCCACTTCAAGGCAGACACCAGACATGTCCGTGTGCCACGTGGTTACGTGCCTGAGAAGGGTTCAGAGGTCATACGAACACTTTCCTGTGTTGTAAATAATCGCAAAAGGAACCAAAAAGTACAAGATGAGGCAGAAGACGGTCAAGACCTACGTCACAGGTGAGGCACACAAAACATGGGAACCTTTACCTGAAGGGGCGTTGTGTGCCTTCTAGGAAGAAACACACAGGCCTCATGGGACAAGTAAGAGGTTTAAAAACGCAAAGCTGAAAATGGGGAGAATTGTACCACTAGAACCATGTGTGAGAGGCTGGAGTCTTAGTCCCATGGCATGTTCTGGAAATTAAGAAATGATAGGGATTCCAGAGGGGCTGGTATAAAGGTCTATTTTTGGTCCTGGAAGGCAGGGTAGAGAGCGAAGCCCTTTTAAGAAAGTGGCAGGGAAACAGCCATAGATCGAACCCATGTGACCAAGTGGGGAGCGAGGGGTCTTTCTAGAGGTGGTACCCAAGATGGGATCCTGTCCACTGCCCGTTCCTGCTGATTTAGGAAGGGCTGAAATCACAGCCAGAAGAGGCACCATTTAAAGGTACACGTTCCGAGCAGCATGCTTGAGGGTTTTGAATTACTGGTTTGCACCGCTTTCTTCTCATTGCGATCCAAGGCTGTGGGGAAGAGATGAGGATGTGAGAGAATAAACCGCTCTCTGAGAGACGTGGCAAATGCGATGCTGCTTTTTAGAGAAGAGGTGGAATTAATGGAGCCGTACACTTTTGGCCCAGGGTTGCTCATTAAATACATCTCACAGAGAAAAATGTCTGCCTGTGGATCAGCTGACTTGTCAGGCTTTAAGTCAAATACAGATGGGGAAGGGGGAAAACGCCCTGAGAACACATAAATCGGTTTTTGTGTGGGTGGGGGAAATGGGGCAGCAACATATGCAAAACCCTCCAATACTTTACATGACAACAAATATCAGGTGTGATTCTGGAGGAGGGATTGGCAAACTACAGCCCATAGGCCAAGACCAGACCACGGCTTGTTTCTGAAAATGAAGTCTCATTAGAACATAACCAACTGAGCCACCCAGGTGCCCCGAATGTGGGTAAGTGACTGGCTCCCGATTTTGGCTCAGGTTATAATCTCCTGGTTTGTGGGATCGAGCCCTGTGGGAGCATGGAGCCTGCTTGGGATTCTCTCTCTCCCTCCCTCCCTCCCTCTCTGGCACCTATGTGAACAGTTTTGAGCAAGCATGCAGGCGAGGTCCCAGGAGAGGGCCAGAAGAAACAGCTTGGTGAGAGCAGGTCATAAGCTGTGGCCAGACAGAAGACCTGACCCATAGCACGAGCCTGGCACAAAGGCAAGGGGGCAGAGAACCTCAGCTATCGGCACACTATTCAGAACTTTTCTGGCCAAATGCAGATGACAGACTGCTCGGTCACTGATTCACAAGGGGAGGGGAGGAAGCACCCCCAATACCCATAACGAAGCAGTTACCGATGCAAGATGTGCCTGTGCACAATGCAGAGGGAGAAAACAAGTAGGGCTTCACTATGAAAGCAGTCACAGTTCATTGCTTGAACTGACCCGTTAGTGAACATCTGCTGGACTCCTTGAAGATCAGGAACTGCCCTGCAATACTTTGAACTTTAGTGACCAAGTGGCCTCCGAAGACACTGGGTCTTCAGGGCCCCTTTGGGACATTTGGCAATTTCTAGAGACATTTTTGGTTGTCACAACTGGGAGGCTGCTACTGGCATCTGGAAGGTGGAGGCCAGGGATGCTGCTCAATGTCCCAGAATGCATGCAAGAGGCCCCACATCAAGGAATTATCCGGCTCAAGAGAGGCCAATGATGCAGAGCCGGCCAATCCCTGGTGTAAGCCAACAGTTAACAGTGACTCAAGTATTACAAGAACCTGATGGTATCTGCTGCCAAATGACATTTAAAATGTCTCCAAATCTTGAAAGAGCCCATCACTTTAATTTAGAAAGAGAAGAAAGAAAGGGGTCTGAGCAAATGACAGGAACAGCCCATATGCCCTCTGCCTCCTTGAAAGGGCTGCTGTTCCCAAATACACTGCACTGATCTCAGCCCTTTATGTGCTCACTCACACACTAAAGGACGGCTGATGGCATAGATTTAGAATCACCTAGAAATGAACCAAGTCACAGCCCAAGCATGCATATTCCTTCCCTGCTCCAAATGCAAGCATATCACTTTCTCCAAATTAAGTAAGACTTTTTTTTCTTGGTATAAATGAAGACCTCAAGCCTTGGCTTGATCCCAAAGGGGCAGTCACCTTTGGCTTACGGTAAGTAGGGAAGAAACTTCGTATACACTTGGCTCACATGATCAAGCGGTCCCACGGGGACATAGGAAGTCCTTTCTTACTGGAAGATCTATTTTGGTACTGACTCTGAACCACTTACCTGAATGTAAGAAATGAAAGAATAGCATAGGGGAGTCAGATGAGAACCGGACAGTTTTACCTGAAGCAAAAGAGAAGAAAACCAATGTAACTGTAAGAATAAAATGCTTCCCCATTCCTAGGAAAGGAATTTGCAACTCACCAGCTTTTCCATATTTTTTGGAATTCCTCTGGAGCTCTGACACACCTGGAGATACTAACCAAAAATTTCCAGATTTAGTTTACATCCTCTAGCAATGTTCCCAGACACCTCCAGGTGACTCAGTGGGCTAAGGGAGTGGGGCTCACTGCTGACGAGATGGGAAAGAAAACAAGCTACCCTATTCACAGAGAAGCCTAGACACAAGCTCTCCTTTGTCCCCTCCTCAAGACTCCTGAGCCCCCCAGACAACAGGCAATGAAGGGTTTCTGTTTCCGACTTGCTCAGCTTACTACTTTAAAAATCCTTCAGGCTGATGGTCCCTACATCTAAAAAGCAATGACTTTGCTGTTTTTCCTTTAAAAAATGCCAACAGAGGTACCTGGGTGGCTCAGTTGGTTAAGTGTCTGACTTTGGCTCAGGTCATGATCTCACCGTTCGTGAGTTTGAGCCCCATGTTGGGCTCCATGCTGACAGCTCAGAGTCTTAATTGAAGCCTACTTCGGATTCTGTGTCTCCCTCTCTCTCTGCCCCTTCTTCACTCACACTCTGTCTCTCTCTCCTTCAAAAATGAATACAAGCATTAAAAAAAATTTTTCTTTAAACTGCCAATAAAGGGGCAGCTGGGTGGCTCAGTCGGTTGAGGGACCAGACTGACTCCAGCTCGGGTCATGATCTCATGGTTCGTGGGTTTGACTCCCACATCGGGCTCTGTGCTGTTAGCACGGAGCCTGCTTGGATTCTCTGCACAGCACCCCCCCTTGGCCCCTCCCCCGCCTGCACATCCATGCTCTCAAAAATAAACAAACGTTAAAAAAATGCCAACAGAGAGAAGCAGCTTTCAGTATTTCCACTACAGAAGTGTAGGAGCCACACCACATGGCCAGATCCGCACCTTCTCAGAGATGGCCGCACTGCTGTTTGGGGACACCACGTGGGGGTCTACCACCTTTCTTGGATTGTCTACACCTTTCTAAGTATTTCATATGGATCACTGCCAGAATCAAAACTAAGTCAGCCAGTTCCTACCACCTTCCGAATGTTTGCTGAGGACCAAAATATTCCAAGTGCAAGAAAAGAGTTCTCTGTTAACAGATTAAGCATAAGGAGCATTAACTGACACTTAGGGCAGACTATGCCTTGCATTTAAAAAAATTACCTTTCTCCTACCCAAGTACCTGACCTGACCCAAGTACCCGTAAGACATTTAACACCTACTTGTTAATGGAAGGAGAGAAGGAATAAACACCTCTTTAGTGCCCAGACTGGTTTGAAACAGTGTAATTTGTGTCCAATAAGGAATCGGATTGAATTCTCTAGCTATAGTTTAGATTAAGTCTTAGAAGGCATTCGAAGGGGCAGAATTCTCAATTAGGGGTCACATACCTACATGCCAAAAAATAAGAGCCTCTAAAGGAGATTTAGAATTCATGTCATCAACTGTTTCTTCCTGGCCCATTATGGAGACACCTGCCACCTACTGACCAAACCAGAATCAAACCGCGAGTTGCACGGAAATAAACAAAAAGAGCTCTGTAAAGAGGCCTCCACAGCAGTGAGCAGCTGCCGTGGCCTAGTCTTGGGCTGGCTGGGGCAGCACAGTGGGAGTGGCTCTGGTCACCTCTCTGATACTCACATATCTGACAAGTGCTGTGAGGATGGTGTACATTTTGCAAAGGTCCTTTAACAAGATGTCCACACAGCTGCCTGATGGCAGGGCTGTCTGCACCAGCTCGTGGAAAAATGTAAGCAGAGTTCCCAGCTGCATGATGATGGCTTTCTCGATAGGATGATTTGGTAGGGTTGCCTGAGAAGATGCCTCTTCTAAAGGGAAATGAAATTGGCACATTCAGACCCACTGACCTTATTTTCCAGTTTAAGTGAAGGAAGTTTAGAAATCAACTAACCACCATCAAACGGGAAGTCTGTAGGGACAGCGAGCATGTTAATTCATCATGCAGAGTGAATCAGTAGCCATTCTGTCATAAGCCACACTACAGTCTACTTTTTCCATCATGTTGGAAATCCGGCTCAAACCAACAAACGAATCAAGCTGCCCTTTTACACACCAATCTGGATTTTGGTGGACTCTTTTCACTATTCTTGAAACGCCATCCTGAACGCATCTTACCTGATAACATTTCTTGGCTCACTTGTCCCTTAAGCTTGGTGATCAGCCAGTCCACTTCTTCTAGGACTTTCTCAGCCTGACTCAGAACAAGTAACTGTGAAAGCAAAGAATGTCTGGTGTGGCTCACTGGTGGAACACAGCAACCACAGCCACCTGCAGGCGGGGTTACAGGCCTCAGGACACGAGCCACTACAATTTACTCTTCACATGGAATAAAACGGAAGGAACGATAAGACTATTTCCCATGGCTTGGGGATCCACACTTACACAAACAGTAGGAGCAGCTGTTCTCAAATTCACCATCGCAAAGTGATTTGTTTTCTCCATCTCTACATCCTGAGGAGGCAAACACAGGGGAGATACAATGGCAGTAAAGCTGTCCCCCAGTCGCGATCCCCACTCAGGATGCCATAAGCGAAGGCTCGCTACAGTACCTCGTCTATGTCTCCGAGATGCCCATGGATGTCCTGGGACAAGTCACGCAGCAGGATGACAGGACTCTTATACAAAACATGGAGGCTGAAGAGCAAATTCATCAAACCCTTACAAAACGAGGCATCCTCTAAGAGTGGGAAGGAGAGAAAATTGATAATTATAACCCAGTCTTTAGGGGATGGCGTGCCTACCCAGAAACGTGGCTTGCCATGTATGATACCGCAGTGCTGTGCACAGTCCATCCAGGGCAGCTCTTCCACCAAGGCACACTTCTGTCCATGGGCCCAAAGAAGGGAGAGGTTTCCTATCATTAGGCAGTCACTATCGCTGTATAACTAGTACCCGGATCAAGAAACAGAATGTTTCCAGCACCCCAGAAACTCCCCTCCTACCTCACTTGCCCCAGCAAGGAACTGGCTGTCCTGATTTCTACCATCACATCTAGTTTTGTCCGATTTTGAACTTTATGTAAATGGAACCAAGCAGTAAGTACTCTTTAAGTACTCTGGTTTCTTCTGTTCACCATCACGTTTGTGCAATTCCTGCACGTTATGTGTTGGTAGTTTGTGTGCGTGCACACGGCCATTCCTTTATCCACTCCATTGCCGACAGACAAGTGGGTTTGTTTCCGCCTATTAAAATAGCACTGTTGGGGCGCCTGGGTGGCGCAGTCGGTTAAGCGTCCGACTTCAGCCAGGTCACGATCTCGCGGTCCGTGAGTTCGAGCCCCGCGTCAGGCTCTGGGCTGATGGCTCGGAGCCTGGAGCCTGTTTCCGATTCTGTGTCTCCCTCTCTCTCTGCCCCTCCCCCGTTCATGCTCTGTCTCTCTCTGTCCCAAAAATAAAATAAAAAATGTTGAAAAAAAAAAAAAAAAATTTAAAATAGCACTGCTGTGAGGATCCAGGAGTGGGACTGCTGGACTGTAATCAGATACTGCCCAACAGCTTCCCAAGCGGCTACGTCAAACGCAGACCTCCACCAGCGGCGGATGAGAGGGCTGACTGTGCCGCATCCTTACCAGTACTCGGTACTGTGGATCCTTCTCAGTTTGGTTACTCTGGTGACTGTGTAATGAGTACCTTTCCTTCTCAAAATGCAATATATTTGGTAAAGATGATTTTATATAAAGCCTAAAAGGAAACAAGAAAGGAAACTTACCCTGGCTGTTTTCCTTGCAAATCTTGGATGTCCAGGATAACATCTGCACAAACTAGAGATTATTCAGATATTAAAGAAACATGCCAACAGACAAAACAGACCTAGGTGCTGTCAGACTGGAGGAGTCTAGACCTTTCCAAATCTCATCAGCTGCCAAAACATGTGCCTGGATCTAAAGTGATAATCTACTAAGAACAGCATAAAAATAAGTCTAAAATTATTAGAAGAATTAGTGATTCTTCTCTCATAATATAATAAACATATGACTTAATTCTCAGTCTGTGCTCTCATTAAGGACCAAAGGTCCTGAGGTCTGGACTCTTACCCCCCTGAGCTTCCTCTACCCCTACCACCATGGTCGAGGACTAATGCACCCTTTCTCCCCCTTCCCAAAGGCCTCATTCTTTCCACACCTGAGACATCTTTAAGAATATCAGTCTAATGGAGAGATGCAGGAGAATAAGATCCTGGCCATAAAGACAGCAGAATTAGCTTCTAGGAGCCAAGAGGCCAAAGGAGGTCAGAAGGCAGTAGGGGAAAGAAAGGAAGAAGAGGCAAACAACCAGATGCAGTTTTCTTAGATAAGTACAGGAGGCTTAAGGTCTTGGGATAGCAGGGTCCTGAGATGCCAGACACAAACTCAAGCTTGCCTGCTGCTCTGGCAGTTCCCTGAATAGGTTTTCAGCCACAAAGGCATTGGCATTCAGTATACTGAAGTGCAAAATGACCAGGAAAAACTCAAAACTCAAATTTTGATCTGTTGAGGTAAAAAATAAATTGATGCTAATTCTGAAAGATCTCTGTGAACGGGTATAAAAAGGTCCCCAGAATACTGCGGGAAATGTAATAACCTGGATGCAGAACAAGCTTTTGTGTGAAGACAGACAGGGCTGAGAATAAAAAATCTATATTCATATTTGCTACCACAGGAATAAAGCAACTCTTGAAGGATACTTCAGAAACTAAAAAACATTACTTATTTGGGGAAAAGAACAGAACAGGTGGAGGAGGACAGGAGGGAGACCGTTCATTGTGTCTTCTTATAATTTCCGGTTTTCAAATCAAGGACTTTATTACCCACTCAAATTTAAAAATATTTAGAGATTATCTGAAATGATGGGGGTGGGTGGGTGATGATTTTTGAATTAAAGCATTTTTCTGTATACATGGGCCTTTCCAAATCCAATTGATTCCTGCAAATGTCCCCCCTGCCCCACTCCCTGACACTTTCTCTCCTGGTGCTCTATTCGCTGCAGCAGCATCAGACAGTGAAGGGGGTGAGTGGCCTGGCAGCAGGACGACGTGAGGAGCTAGAAAGAGGGACTTGGTACCAGCTAGGAGCTGGACTCGGTACCAGCCAACCTTGCTGAAAAGTCAGCTGCACAATGTGAGCCACCTTCATAATTAGTATGCTTTTATCTTAGAAAAGAGGGAACACCAAGAGCAAGTAAAAACAAGAGAAAAATGTTAAAAGCACCAAAGATAAACAAGGTGTTTTTTGTTTTTTTTTTCCTATAGTGCCTACTGCTGACAAGGGTCAAGGGCAACGGCCAAAAAAAAAAAAAAAATCAGTATGTTCTTGCCCTATATGGCTGCATATAATTATGTTATGGAAGACACAATATGTAGGAAAGGGAACATTTTCCAGATCTTATATTGACTCAGGAGCATAATTAAATATATTATATTATTTAAAAATAAGATTTAAAGAGGACATTTAGAGGTTCCTGGATGGCTCAGTCAGTTAAGTGTCCGACTATTGATTTTGGCTCAGGTCATGATCTCATGGTCATGGGACTGAGCCTCAGGTTGGGCTCCATGCTGAGTGTGGAGCCTGCTTGGCCTCTCTCCCTCTCTCTCTGCCCCTTGCCCTCTCACAAGTGCTCTTTTAAAATAATTAAAAAAAGAGGACATGTAGATATATACAATACAGTTGATCGTCGAACAGTGCAGGCGTTAGGGGCACTGACCCCCTGCATAGTCAAAAATCCACGTAGAGCTTCTGACTCCCCAGAAATGTAACTATGAATAGCCGACTGTTGACCAGAAACCTATGTATTACATCAACGGTCTATTATCGTTTATTTTGTACGTTATATGTATTATACACTATACTTTTGCAATAAAGCTAGAGCAAAGAAAAGCTTATTAAGGAGATCACCAGGAGAAAATGATACATTTATAGTACTGGACTGCACTTCTCAACTGTACTTTGAATCCACATAGTTCAAACCTGTGCTATTCAAGGGTCAACTGTACTCCCTGCCTCTGAGGGATGCATGTTGGGTGGGACTAAGTAGCACTTCTCTCTACCTGAGGGGAGGATGGCTCCAGCAGCTTGGACAAGTTGGAGAGAACAGTGACCAGCAGGAGGGCTTCTTTGCCATTAAAGTCTTCCTCTTGGCTGCTAAGTAAATTCAACAAGGACCTCTGGGAAAGGAAAGCACATGTGGAAAAATCAGCACATATATTCCTATCATGGAGAAGAGTCCTCTAGCCAGAGATTCCTAAGGCTGGGAAAGAAGGGATTCAATGCTACCAAAATTCCAAGAGGACAAAATCTGAAAATAAGCCTGGATCAAACAGGTAGTTTTCTGCCCCGTTATGGACCACAAATCTGAGGGTTCCCCTGAAAACTATGAACTCCTTCTCTAACACCCTGCCCAGGAATGAACAGTGCACCCAACTTTGGGTGGTTCATAACTTCCGGAGGCCCATCCACTGACCTCACGTTTAGACCATGGCCCAAGCCCAGCATTCCACACACCTTCCTTGTTTCCTCTGCCCTGTTCCTCTCTCACCACCCGAAATACTCTCCGTTTTGTCTTCTTTCCTCGCTCAGTGTAAACTCCCCAAGGAGTTTTGTTTCTTTTGTTTTCCTGCTATATTCCCAGCACCTGAAACAGTCCCTGGCACAGAGTAGGAACTTTAATACTGTGGTTAGAAATTAAGGCTTCAAAGGATGCCTGGGTGGCTCAGCTGGTTAAGCGCCAGACTTTGGCTCAGGTCATGATCTTGCGGTTCATGGGTTCAAGCCCCGAGTCAGGCTCTGTGCTGACAGCTGAGCCTGAAGCCTGCTTCAGATTCTGTCTCTCTCTCTCTCTCTCTGTCCCTCCCCCACTCATGCTCTGTCTCTCTCCCCCAAAAATAAAATTAAAAAATAAATAAATAAAAAAAAAACAACTAAGGCTTCAATGTGTGGTCTTTATGCAATATGACAAAATCAACCTATACATGGACACAAATCAAAGACATAACTTCTCTACCTTAATAGTCAATCTCTTCATGTCAATTCTAACAGTGATTCTTGGAGGCAACAAATGCTATAGGCTGGGGTGGCTTAACACCTGTCCTCCCCAGAATCCTCTTAAATGCGTGACCTTCCACTGAGTAGAGCTATGTCCTGTTGCCTGGATGGTGACCCAGAAGAAATCGTGCCCTCCTTGCTCACTGCCCGCTCCACCCACAGGTGGCCCAGCTAACAGTCCCCCTGCAGGAGCCCCCCTGCAGGAGCCCTCAGGCAAGCAGGGCAGCCTGCCAAGGCTTCTCACCTGAAACTGCCGGATCTGGAACGCTGCTCTGTGAGTGACACTGCCTTCCACCTCCTCTCCCTCCTCACCTGTGGCATCTAAGAAAGGAAAAGATGGCTATCTTCTCTGAAATGGACTTACTATGACACTTTTTTGGTCTCTTGATATGAAGTTAAATTTTTAGAAAGCCAAAAAAAAAAAAAAAAAAAAAAAAAAGTCTAGGGGCCGATTTAAATATATTCCTAACATTCTGCCATTTGTTAATACTATCTTTCAATTTCCAGTCACTATTTGTGGTTACGTGTTAAAATCCAGTAAATGCCAATTCTGAATCCACTAGATGTCACTCCTTAGCCACATTAGGACTACTCTCAGGTGTCCTCTGGTAGGTTAACAAATAGAATCACAAGAGGTTTGGTTAAGAAAGAGAAACCTAGATCAAGCCAATTTATCAAAATTGAAATGCCCACCTAGAGCCCTGAGAAAGTGCTGAATCTTGGGCTGAAAGAACTGCTGCACGGCACTGAATATCTTCTGTAAGCCCTCCAAGCACAGCAGGGAGATGCTCTTGCCTTTCTCTTTCTTTCCCGAATCTTCCACTGAAGTAGGAATGGAAGTGTATCTCCAAATTAAGACCCTGAAAATAGGAAAAGTGATTAGTGTCAGGTTCACCAAGGTAAATTTATATACTGTAAAATTCACATGCTATACATGTACAGTTCAATGAATTTTAGCAAACTTCTATTGGTGTGCATCTATCCCCACAATTAAGACATTTTCATCATCCCAAAAGTTCCCCTAGGCTCCTCTGTAAGCCAGTTCTCTCCTGATTTTCCAAGCACTCACTGATCTGATTCCTTATCCCTATGGTGTCACTATTTACAAAATAACATATAAAAATGGTAGCACTCATATGTAGCTTTCTGAGTCTAGCTCTCTTAAATTGTTTTAAAAATGTTTTTATTTATTTTTGAGACAAAGAGAGACAGAGCATGAGTGGGTTAGGGGCAGAGAGAAAGGGAGACACAGAATCGGAAGCAGGCTTCAGGCTCTGAGCTGTCAGCACAGAGCCTGATGCGGGGCTCGAACTCATGAACTGTGAGATCATGACCTGAGCTGAAGTCGGACGCTCAACCAACTGAGCCACCCAGGCACCCCTTGAGTCTACCTCTCTTAATGTAACATATACTTCCCTCGATTCACCTATGTTGCTGTATAGTTTGGAATTTGGAATTTTTTATGTAGACGATTATAATGTCCTTGAACACAGTTATTTCTTCCTTCCCAATCTGGATGCCTTTTATTTCTTTTTCCTGCCTTACTGCACTGGCTAGATGCTGAACAGCAGCAGTGAGAGCACACCAGGCAGGGGCAGGGGACATTCAGTCCTTAATCATTAAGTATGGTATTGACTGTAGGTATTGTGGATTCCCTTTATCAGATTAATAAAGTTCTCTTTTATTCCTAGTTTGCTGAGAGATTTTATCACAAATTTAATTTTCTGCATGTAATGAGATGACTATACAGTGTTTTCCTTTAGTCTGTTGATATGAACTGTATTGACTGATACACAATTTTTTTTTTTTTTTTAATTTTTTTTTTCAACATTTTTTATTTATTTTTGGGACAGAGAGAGACAGAGCATGAACGGGGGAGGGGCAGAGAGAGAGGGAGACACAGAATCGGAAACAGGCTCCAGGCTCCGAGCCATCGGCCCAGAGCCTGACGCGGGGCTCGAACTCACGGACCGCGAGATCGTGACCTGGCTGAAGTCGGACGCTTAACCGACTGCGCCACCCAGGCGCCCCCACAATTTTTTTTAATAAAGTTTATTCATTTATTTTGAGAGAGCAGGTACAAGTCGGGGAGGGAAAGAGGGAAAGAGAATCCCAAGCAGGCTCTGTTATCAGGGCACAGTGTTTGGGGCTCAAACCCACAAACTGTGAGATCATGACCTGAGCTAAAATCAAGAGCCAGATATTTAACCTACTGAACCACCCAGGCGCCCCGATTTACACATTTTGAGCCAACTTTGCATTCCTGAGAAAAATTCCACTTAATTACATCATGTTCGTTACAAATTGTTAGGTTTAACTTGATGATATTTTTTACATCTACATTCAAATGGGAAATTGGTCAGTAATTTTCTTACCATGTCTGAGTCTGGCATTAGGTAATGCTGGCCTCATAAAATGAATCAGGACATATTTATTCTCTCCTATTTTCTGGAAGAGTTTGCATAAATTGTTATTATTTCTCTCTTAAATGTTTGGTAGAATTGACCAGTAAGGACATCTAGTTACGGAGTTTTCTTTGAGGGAAAATTTTGAACCACAAATTCAGTTTCTTTTTCTTTTAAAGATTTTATTTTTAAGTTACCTCCATCCTTAACATGGGGCTCAAACTCACAACCCCAAGATCAAGACTCCCATGCTCTTCTAAGCCAGTCAGATACCCCTCAATTTCTTTTTTCGGATAAAGTTTATTTATTTATTTATTTTAGAGAGAGAGAGAGAGAGAGAGAGAGAGAGAGAGAGAGAGAGAGAGAGAGAGAGAGGGGCAGGGAGGGAGAGAGAAAGAGAATATTCCAGGCATGCTCCACGCTGTCAGCTTGAACTCCCCAACCATGAACGAGATCATGACGTGAGCCAAAATCAAGAGTCAGACGCTTTATCAACTGAGCCACCCAGGTGCCCCCTCAATTTCTTTCATAGTCACAGGATTATTCAAGTTATCTATTTCTTCCTGATTTCAAAAGATTTGTCCATTTCATTTATGTAATCCAGTTTACTGGCATAAAGTTGTTAGCCTTCTACCATTATCAATGTTTACTGTCTGTAGAGTCAGCAGTGATCATCTCCTGTTCCTCATATCTGATATTTGTAATTTGGGTCTTCTCTGTTTTCCTCACCAGTCTGGCTAAGATTTATTGCATTTACTGACCTCAAAGATTCAGCTTCAGGCTTCATCCCTTCTCTATGATTTGTTCCTGTTTTCAATGGTTCTACTTTGTCTTTATTACTTCCTTCCTACTTCCACTTTAATCTGTTTGTTTTTTTTTTTATTTTCTTAACATGGGAGCTTAGAGATGTGCTATTTTTTTCCTAACGTAACCACTGACTGTTACAAATTTCTACCTAAAACCGCATTAGCTGGATTATACAAATTATGAAATGTAGTGTGTTCATTTTCATTCTGTTCAAGACATTTTCTGATTTTGTACTTCCTCCTCCTTGAGTATGGATTATTCAGAAATGCATTTCATTTCTGAATATACAAGGATAATCCAGCCATTTAAAAAACATATTAAAAAAATTAAAAATATTTGTTACCACTTCCTTGTTTAATTCTATTGTGCTCAGAGAACATACAGAGTTCTATTTTAAAAATTTGTTCAGTTTATTTTATGGCCCAAAATATGGTCCATTTGATAAATATACCATGTGCACATGAAAAGAATGTACATTTTGAAACTGTTAAGTATTATATAAATACCCATTAAGTCAAGCTGGATGATCATGTGGCTTAAGTCTTCTATGTCCTTCCTGATTTTCTAAATACCAACTCTCTAATGATTTCTAAGAGGGGATGAATTATTTACTTATTTCTCCTTCCGTTCTATTGGTTTTTGCTTAAAGAATTTTAGTGTTTTGTTGTTAGGTACATGTACATTAAAGCTGTAATGCCTACTTGATGAACTACTTAGTCATTACAACATCCCTCTTTATTCCTAGTATTAGAAGAACATTTTCTATGTAACTAACATTCCACATTAAATCAAGACTAGGAAAAAAGACTTAGTGACTGCACTTTCACGCTTAGGCTGCACCCAACTTCAAACCGCCTTCATCCCCACCCCGTTTCCTCTCTTGGAGATTCCACAGCAAATAGAACAGGTTTCTGAGGGTGAGAGTGACTTACCGAGTTATATCACAGAGGTTCTGAAAGATCTTTTCTGGGTTTTGGCCATCGGGGCCACTCACATGCCCTGTTTCCTTTAGCTGCTGTACCTTCTGCAGAGCCACACTCACTGCGTAGCGCATAAACTCATTGTTGGACCTTAGAACCGACAGGCTCTCTTCGTGGCTTTGGGCACTGTCCCTGGAGGGAGGGAGGGAGGGAGGGAGGGAGGGAGGGAGGGAGGGAGAGAGGGAGAGAGAGAGAGAGAGAGAGAGAGAGAGAGAGAGAGAGAGAGAGAGAGAGAGAGAGAGAGAGAGAGAAGAAACAGATTTCCCTACTGCTGTTGGGATCTGGAATTAGGTTTTGTAGGGACTATTCATAAAAGCAGGACATAGCAAGTTCTTACTTACAGACCCCAGGTACCCCAGGCCATAGTCACTGCCACAGCACCTTTTACAACCTTCATCCTCAGTGTTACCTCATCTTCTCCCCTCCCTCCCCCAATCGCTTCACTTTGATAAAATTAAAATGTCAGTCTTAGTTTCCTTTGTTGTTGTTCTTTGTTTTTTCAATTCAGGTTCTTCTTTTTTCCCTTTTTATCTGTTATACTATTCAAGCTACTTCGGCAGATTTCCCTACAATACCTTACTGCAACTTATCCCTATCTTTTTGTTATGTAGTCCATTGTTTCTGAGTTTTCCTTAAATAATTCAAGGTATTCTTTCAAGTGTCTACCTAGATTATCCAGCTTTCATTTCAAGAAACTTACGAAAAGCTCCTGACTTACTTCTTACTGTATATACATTAAGAACTGTGAATCCAAACTAGATAATACTAGTGAATCTAGGTAACTGTTACTATCTTCACTACACAGATATCTTTAAGCACTCTATTACCACCTTACCTGAAAAGAGCAGTGAGAAGATCAGACACAAATTTCATGGACAAAAAACTATCATTCGTTTTGTTGGCCACTTTAGTTTTGCCTTTACCAGCCTTTTCGTTAAGGATGTCAGAGAGTTTCTTGTAACACATAAATAAGCTCAGAACCTCCTCAAACTTATTCTTACTGCATAAAAGGAAAAAGAGACCACTAAGGATAAGCATCAGAGTATTGTAGTTTACTTTCGCACCCAATAAGGAAATCCCAATGTTTCTTTAGGTGTTCTAGATGTTCTATTTTAGACACATTATAAATGAATGAACTTGCATTAACTCCCAGATCACTCTAATCCAGCTGTGTTTTTTTCTCTCTTACGTATGCCAGTCAATGCAGAGCGTGAAAGTCCAGTACTACCAAACCATCAAAATTGCTCTACTGAAATTAGAACTTGAGTTCAGGGTCTGGAAATTTGGGCTAAATGGAAGCCTGCTAGAGGGACAACAATCCCCAGCCCCTGTGGCATATGTTTTGGTTCTCTGTCTCAGGCTAGATGTTCACAAAAGACAGTGTCATGGCCTTTGGTCTGTTAGTACCTACCATGCTGCTGGAGTTAAAAAACAAAACAAAACAAAACAAAACAAAACCATAAAATGGAGTCTTCATCAAATTGCAAGGACAGTTATATATGTGGCAGTACCTTACCTAAAATTACTTATGGAGAAGTTGTATTCTATTAGAACCTCACAAACTCCCATCACAAGAGAAGCACGGATATTATTTTTGATGCCAACACCAGTGCTCTGAGAAAAATCTGCTGATTTATCCTAAAAGACAAAAGATAAAAATTAATAAGCTATCAGGGCACCTGACTGGCTCAGTCAGTGGAGCATGCAACCCTTGATCTCAGGGTTGGGAGTTTGAGCCCTATGCTTGGTGTAGAGATTACTTAAAAATAAAATCTTAAAAAACAGGAGTGCCTGGGTGGCTCAGTCGGTAAAGCGTCCAACTTCGGCTCAGGTCATGACCTCACGATTTGTGAGTTCAAGCCCTGCGTCGGGCTCTGTGCTGACAGCTCAAAGCCTGGAGCCTGCTTCGGGTTCTGTGTCTCCCCCTCCCTCTGCCCCTCCCATGCTCATGCTCTGAATAATAAATAAATGCTAGAAAAAAATTTTTTAATAAATAAATAAAATAAAATTTTAAAGAAAAGTCAATAAGCGGGGTGCCTGGGTGGCTCAGTTGGTTAACAGTCCAACTCTTGATTTCAGCTCAGGTCATGATCTCATAGTTTGTGGGATTGAGCCCTGAGTCAGGCTGTGCGTGGAGCCTGCTTGGGATTCTCTCTCTCCCTCTCTCTGCTTCTCCCCTGCTTGCATGCACTCTCTCAAACTTAAGAAAATTAATAAGCTATTAAAACAGCCTCCATCGTTCAACAGAGCTGAGACTTAGCAATTACCAGTTCAAAGTCTTCTAGCTCACTCTTAATCATTCTGCTAGTAATAGATTCCAATAGGTCCTCCAGGTCTTGATAGACCCCCTCCTCCTCCTCCTCCTCTTTTTCCTGCTGTGGGGGCATCACTTTGCTCTTACACCAGGCCAAACAGTGCTGGACACAGCATAACAGATAATCCTGTAGAAGAAAATAGTAAACATTCTTGAGTGTTTAACTGAAGGAGGCTGTTGATAACATATAATTCTAACCTATAAGGCTAAAGTAAGTTATTTTAGCCTATAAGACTAAAGTAAGTTATGAATAACTTACTTAAGTCAACCTGAATTAAAACTGGAAAAAGTTAACTGAACTAACAAAGGTATTCTTGCATTCTTTCCCGACCTTTTCCCAAAACTGGCTTTGCAAGTAGTGGGCACCTCAGAATGCAACATCAGAATGTGCTATTTCTGATCTAGTGGAAACACCATGAAGCCTGGTTGTGAAGTTAAATCCTCTCTGGCTACTGAGTCCCAGAGGCTGTTCTGAAGACAGGAAAGGAATCGTTGGGAGACCAACCAAGCATCTCCACCTCATGGCACAAAAGGCCCATTTATGGAGGCAGGATCTGACAAATGAAAGACCACCTCCTTCCCCATCATGGGCTCTAAGTTGCTTGGCGTGGTGGAGCTTCAGTTTTTATTTTCTCTTTTTCCTGTCTTTCTGAGGCTGGATAGTAAGAATAAGAAAACAACCTGTCCTAGTTCCCCTGAGGGTTCAAGAGTGCCAATTCTAGCTCTGCCTAAAATATACGCTCCCTCCAGACTAATGAAGCAGGTCTCCTGGGTTCATCTGCTACTGAGTGACCTCCTTTCCCCATTCCACAGTATATTTAGTATATTATATAGTCAAAGAGGCACAAATGGGAGATGAAATGCTTCTTAGGGGAGGTGATGGATACCTTGATTTTGTAAAGAACATGGAGATATCTTACCAACAGATCCAAGGTTTATGATGGGTAAGAAAAGATAAGGAGGGAAGATTTAAGAGTAAAATTTCATTGGGAGTACCAGAAGAGTGCTTTCAGGAAAGGTATCTCTTCCTGAAGATGGATTCTTTCAACAGGGTTGATGCTTTTATTTAACAACAAAAATAATGGTTATAGGAAGAATAAAAGTCTCACCAGTGGTTCTTGTAGACAGATTCGATCTCCTTGGGTTAAAATACAAGCTTCCAATTTCAGAGGCGGCAGCACATCAGGTTTTGGCTCATAGTACTGTTTTAACTATGTGTGGTAAGGAAAAAAACACACCAGGGCTCATGAATGCTTTTTCACTTCTTTAACTGGTCCAAGTAATGGCACCTTTAATGTTTAACACCATCTAAGACCTATTTCCCAAGTGTCCAAAGAACAATGCAGCAAAATATGTGTTGCTTTGCCTCAACTCATCCTTTACCCTTGCTTTAGGCATCATGTTGAGATCTTTCCTACTCCATTTCCACTAACTTTCTCACAAAACATCATGCTCTCTCACATCAATTCCTAAACCTACAAACCTACAACCTAAAGCAATCAGCATTTCCAATATAGTTTGATAGTTAAGAACATATAGCTCTAGAGTCAGAATGGCTGAGTCCAGGTCCCAGTTAAGACTCATGTGTTAATACTTTTGGTAAAGGCATCCATACCTTCGTTCCTCATCTGTGATGAAGTATTAGTATAAACATATGAGGCTGTGTAAGAATTAAACACGCCAATACATGTAAAGTGCTAAAAACACTACTTAGCACACAATAGAGACAAAGAAATGTTAGCTATTATTTCTCTTCTTTTTAGAGTCTGCACAATTTTACTGGTACACATACTAACCGGAGTTGGGAAGCAGTGTTCCATACCTTCAATCAATTTTCTATGCTTGTTAAGTATATGAATGTTGATGGGCTGATTATAACAGTTTGAAAAGATACACTATAGTTAATAGAATATAAATTTTGCATAGGATCAGGCTTGAGGCCCAATGGAAATCTTTAGATAAATAGTATAAGGACCTTCCAATAATTTCTACACATCCGAGATCTTAACTTTAAATGGAGCTTCTTCAGAATTATAACAAAAGTAATGACATACAAAAGTAGGGGGGATGGGGGGAAAAAAAGAGAGAACTTTCTTTTTAGCTGAGTGGTGGACATGAAAAAACTGCTACCTCCAACCTGGAGTGGTTCTTTTTCTTTTTTTTTTTCTTTCTTCTTTTCTCTCTTTCTCCCTCTCTTTCTTCCTTCCTTCCTTTCCTTTCTTTCTCTTTTCTTTTAAAGTTTATTTATTTCTTTTGAGAGAGCGGGCGAGCATGCACATACATGGGAGAGGGGCAGACAGAGAGGGAGAGTGAGAATTCAAGCAGGCTCTGTGTCATTAGCAAAGAGCTCAACATGGGATTTGATCCCACGAACCCAAGACCACAACCTGAGCCAAAATTAAGAGCCATTGGGACATTCAATCCCCCTAGGCACCCGAGCTGCTTCTTTCTTTGGTCTCTCCCTGCCCTCTGAGTATGGGGGCCAGTTTCAGATCATACCTGGGAAGCTTCGAGAGAGTTACAAACCAAGAAACTCTCAATATATAAAAAAGATTCAAATTCCATATAATAAAATATTACTTTGCTATAAAAGGGAATGAAGTACTTATAAATACTACAACATGGATAAACTGAAAACATTCAGTGAAAGCCATCGGTCACAAAAGACCACATATTGTACGATTCCACTTATATGAAATGTCCACAACAAATCTAGAGAGAAAGTAGTAGATCAGTGGCTGCTTAGGGCTAGGTGGGTGGGAGAAGAATGAGAAAATTAGGGGGGGTTAGCTAAAGGGTATGAGGCTTTCTGAAGTGATGAAATAAATGTTCTAAAATAGATTGTGATGCTGGCTGCACAACTCAATGAATACACTAAAAACCAATGAGTTGTACACTTAATTTTTTTTATTTTTTATTTTTTTTAAGTAGGCTCCATGCTCAGCGTGGAGCAACATGGGGCCTGGACTCAACCCTGAGATCAAGATCAGAGCTGAGATCGAGAGCTGGATGCCCAACTGACTGAACCACCCAGGTGCCCCAAGCTGTACACTTTAAATGGGTCAACTATATGGTATGTAAATTACATCTCGATAAAGGTATTTTAAAAAATAGATTCAAGGAATGCTTAATGAATAAATGTTGAGTATAAATGGTCTTATTTATGCCAGATATTCTCCAGCTGAACTCTTTTCGTAGTGATCATCTTTTGAAATCTTTTTTTTGAAGTAGTTTAAAAATCCTTTTTTAAACTGAAAAGTACAGAATATAACCCATGCATCTGTAACCTAGATGTAATACATCCATATTTTGCTATATTTGTTTCACATCTCTCTATTCTTTTAGAAGTAAAACAAACAGATACAGCTGCTAATAGCCCTTATACAAATGGTTCTTCAAAAAGTCCTTCTGACTTAGGGTGCAGACTGCTACCTGAGAGAATAACTGTTAAGATGATGCAAAAGGGCAGGTAGGTAAGTGGTAATTAAAACATCAGGACACCATCACATACCCCAGGCACGTTTGTAATGTACCAGTGTACTATTTGGGAATTATTCTATAGTTTGGAAAGTCCGGAAAATGTCAATCACCTCTCCATGTATTATTATCTATTCTCTATATCCATAAACATATAAAATAAAAAAAATGTATTACCTGTGAAAGTAGGGTCTGCATGATTGAATTAGCCAGCTGAGAGTTCCTTCTAAGGACATCGTAGAACCCCTAAGAGGAATCAAATAGAGAGTAAGCTCTTTAACAGATACGCTAAGTTCTAACTTTACTTTTTTTTTTACTTTTCTTATTTACTTCTTTTGAGAGAGCAAATGAGCGAGCATGGGTGCACGCAAGCACAGACCAGCAGGGGAGAGCGAGAGAGAAAGAATACCAAGGAGGCTCCGTACCCAGTGCAGAGCCTGACAAAGGGCTCCATCTCACAATGTGAGATCATGACCTGAGCTGAAATCAAGAGTCAGACACTTAACCGAGTGAGTCACCCAGGCGCCTCTGGACAATCCTAACTGTAAACATTAAAACAAAAATTTTTTTAAACAATACTATTTCTTTACACTATTTCTTAATTCTTTGAAAATGACTGAAATTATAGAGAGAGAAATGACTCAGAGAGTTTAGGTTATCTGCCTAAAAAGAACTAAAGAAATCTTTTTTTTTTTTTAATTTTTAATGTTTTATTATTTATTTTTGAGAGAGAGAGGCAGAGCATGAGTAGGGGAGGGGCAGAGAGAGGGAGACACAGAATCCAAAGCAGCTCCAGGCTCCAAGCTGTCAGCACAGAGCCCAGAGCCAGACGTGGGGCTCGAACTCATCAACTGTGAGATCATGACCTGAGCTGAAGTCATGATGCTTAACTGACTGAGCCACCCAGGCATCCCTAAAAAGAGATCTTTGATCACTGAGAACCAGATTAATAAACTGACCACAATCATCATAATTTTTAAACAACAGGTCATTTCTGGATTTGGAGTACTTTGCTCCTTTACAGTCAAGAATGTTCCAGGTCTTCATTCTTTTCTCTCATCCTACATTAACAGCCTTCCCTTTTAGGACATTATTTCCACTTTCCAGCGCTTCAAAAATGTCTCCTGGCCCTGAGCACTCTAAAGTAAATGACTGTGTGATATTTCTTCCCATCCAGTATTTCCCAGTCATAGTTAAAAACTACTTAAGTTAAAATCTTGGGCGGGGTGGGGGGCCTAGGTGGCTCAGTTAAGCATCTGACTCTTGATTTCAGACAGGTCATAATCTCACAGTTCGTGGGATTAGGCCCCGCATGGGGCTCTGCCCTGACACTGTGGAGCCTGCCTGGGATTCTATCTCTGCCCCTCCCTTCATGTGTGCTATCTCCCAAAATAAATAAATAACTTAAAAAAAAAAAATTAAATCCTGGGGAGAACTTTCTTTTTGGAACTGGGAAAAAGACTGTATGGTTCATTTGTGAGAAAAAGTAAATGAGAGTTGACCCCCTAAACATTTTTTTATTAAAAAAAAATTTTTTTTTTTTTTAACGTTTATTTACTTTTGAGACAGAGAGAGACAGAGCATGAACAGGGAAGGGTCAGAGAGAGAGAGGGAGACACAGAATCCGAAACAGGCTCCAGGCTCTGAGCTGTCTGCACAAAGCCCGACGCGGGGCTTGAACTCACGAACTGCGAGATCATGACCTGAGCCGAAGTCGGACGCTTAACCGACTGAGCCACCCAGGTACCCCAACATTTTTTTTTTTTTAAAGAGAAGACACAAAGGAAAATTAGCGTTAACAAATATTAAATTTTTAAATAATCCAGTGAAGAAATGGGCAAAAGACATGAACAGACACTTCTCCAGAGATGACATCCAGATGGCCAACTGACACATGAAAAAATGCTCCACATCACTCATCATCAGGGAAATACAAATCAAAACCACAGTGAGATAGCACCTCACACCTGTCAGAATGGCTCACATTAACAACTCAGGCAACAACAGATGTTGGCGAGGATGTGGAGAAAGAGGATCTCTTTTGCATTGTTGGTGGGAATGCAAGATACAAGCTGGCGCAGCCACTCTGGAAAACAGTATGGAGGTTCCTCAAAAATGTAAAAATGGAACTACCCTACGACCTAGCAATTTCACTACTAGGTATTTATCCAAGGGATACAAGTGTGCAGTTTCAAAGGGACACATGCACCCCCATGTTTACGGCAGCACTATCAACAAAAGCCAAAGTATGGAAAGAACCCAAATGTCCATCGATGGATGAATGGATAAAGAAGATGTGGTATATATATACAATAGAGTATTACTCGGAATCAAAAAGAATGAAATCTTGCCATTTGCAACCATGTGGATGGAACTGGAGGGTATTATGCTAAGTGAAATTAGTAAGAGAAAGACAAAAATCATACGACTTCACTCATGTGAGGACTTGAAGAGACAAAACAGATGAACATAAGGGAAGGGAAACAAAATTAATATAAAAACAGGGAGGAGGACAAAACATAAGAGACTCATAAATATGGAGAACAAACAGAGGGTTACTGGAGGGGGTTTGGGAGGGGGAATGGGCTAAATGGGTCAGGGGCACTGAGGAATCTACTCCTGAAATCATTGTTGCACTACATGCTAACTAATTTGGATGTAAAATAAATAAATACATACATACATATATACATAAAGTATCATCATCAGCATCATCAAGGAAACGTTCATCTGCCCTACACCCTGCAACAAGTATGACCAGTGTTGATACCAACACATAAAGAGTTTTTACAAATCGATGATGTGACGTCTTTAATGAACAAATGAACACCAATATCCTAATCAGTCCATGATCTGTATCAAGTTAAGTTTTAAAATTTGGAGCTACATTCAGTGCAGATTCTTTTTTGCATGTGGAGGACTGCAGAGAAGAGTTAACACAGTAGATCTGAGACTGTCATCCTTAGTAAAGCCTGCTTGCAAGATTGCCCCTTGATGGGTGGCTGGGAATCTGGCTGGTAAACAGTCCCCTACACCGATAAAAAGTTTTCCCTAAATGATAGAAATTTACTGTGTATAAACTGTACAATGTGGTTTATGCTGAATATTTTTATTTTCTTCTGGAAGTTTGGAATTTGGATATGTGCTAATAAGCACAAGTGCCTATGTAAACCAGCACCCCGTAAAAACCTTGGGTACCACATCTCTAATAAGCTTCCTTTACTGAGGAATTGTTATCTACTGATGTGTTGACACAACTCATTTGCTGAAGGAATTAAGTGCATACTGTGCAATCCCAGCTGGAGAGGATTCTTAGACGCTTGCACCTGGTTTCTTCCTGACTCTACCCTACGTATCCCTTGTTTCTGCTGATTTTGCTTTGTATCCCTTAACTAGAATATAGTTAGCCATGAGAATTAATATATGCGGAGTTTAAAAGTCCTCCCAGAGAAATCTTTAAACATGGTGGTTTTGGGGACCCCCCCTTCCAATACAATAAACATTTGTTCCAGTACAGCTTGTTGACAAGATCATCCTTTTTCTACTAAATTACCTTGGGATATTGGTCAAAAATCCACTGAGCAACTTCATACTTTTTCAATTGTCTTGATCCTTCTAGGTCCTTTACATTTTATTTTTTTTTAATGTTTCTTTGTTTTTGAGAGGGGAGGGAGGAGGAAGGAGAAAGGGGGGGAGGGAGAGAAGAATCCCAAGGACGCTCCAAGCCCGATGCAGGGCTTGAATTCCTGAACTGTGAGATCATGACCTGAGCCAAAACCAAGAGTTAGACACCCAACTGACAGACACCAGGCACCACTAGGTCCTTTACATTTTAGAATCAACTTCATTTCTGTCCAAAAAATCCTGGGATTTCAGTTGGGACTGCACTGAATCTACACTTTTTTGAGACTAAAATTACTAAAAATACTGTGCTGAGCATTTCAATCTATAAACATGGCACATCCTTCATTTACCTTTTCTTCTTTAATTTCCCAACAATATTTTGAGGTGTTCAGTGCACATATCTTGTACATTCTTTGTTAAACCTATCCTTAAGTGTTTTATTTTTATCTACCATAAATTTTTTTTTGATTTCCAATTGTTCACTGCTAGTATAAAATTGGTTTTTGTATCCCGCCTTACTAAACTCACTTTTTTGTAGATTCTTTGCTGTCTACATACAGTGAGAATCAAGACAGCCACATTTCATCCTTTCAAATCTGTATGCCTTTATTTCTTTTTCTCGTCGTATTGGATAGAACCCTCACTATAATGCTGAACAAGTATCTTTGTTCTTGATTATAGGGAAAAACATTTAGTCTTTCACCATTTATTTCAGACGCAAGTTTCAGATTCCTTTTATCAGGTGCGGACTTTTTTTTTTTTTAAATGTTGATTTGAGAGTGCATGTGTGCACATGTGTACGTGAGCAAGGGAGGGGCGGACAAAGAATTCCAAGCAGGCTGTGCACTGTCAGCACAGAGCCCGATGTGGGGCTCGACCTCAAGAATGGTGAGATCATGACCTGAGCCAAAATCAAGAGTTGGATGCCCAACCAATGAGCCACCCAGGTGCACTTCAAATATTCTTTGATTCCTCACCTTAAACAACCTTTTGGCTAGCCATCACAAAACTACCAATCCTAACTGCATCAAGGAAGAGTGAACTGTACTTTTACAATCAGAAAAAACTTAGTAAAATAAAAAGGACTATTAGTTGGGGGTTGCTATATTTCTTCCACTCTGATTTACCTCATAAAGTATGAGTCGAACATCAGCCTGCTGGCCTAAGCATCTCCTCAAACTATCCATGATCTCAAGGCAAAAAGTTTCATTGGCAACAGAACTGTAACGGCTGTGAACATCCACATGGACCTGAAAGGAAGAGAGGCCAGTTCTTGTATATTTTACCAAATTAATTTTCACAAAGAAGGTAAAATGAGCCTGTGTTCTTGGTCAAAGAAACTTAAATTTAGCTTTCCCCATATTCAAAAATCATCAGTAGAATGTGCTAAGTGTCACTCTTATTCTGGTTTGGAGTAAGAATTTTCAAGCATTTCAACAAAATTAACTCTTCTCTATCCCTTAAGGTCTTTCTTGGCAATGTCAGGTGCTTAGGATGGCACACAGATGATTTCACCACTAGAATCCAGTAGTCTTAATATACTTGATTATACTTAAAAGGTCTAAATGCTTCCTGAAATATTTTCAGGAGCTAGCACAATCTAGCTCTTTTTGCTTCCACAAAATCCTCAGAGTTTTATAGGTAGGTAATGTTTAGTTTAGAAATGGACAAGACAAGGAATTACAGCCCTTGTTTTAAATAATAAATCCAGTAACTATAGACCAAGACTCCTAACCCTTACTACAGGCATCTCAGTGAGGTAGTTAATACTGACAGATCAAATCCTAGCTCTACCCTTCACTGCTTACACCACCTTGGGCCAGTCATTTAACCTTCCTCAGCCTTAGTCTTCTTATTAAGATGTGGATGATTTTAACAATACACTAATGACACCCAGTGTTCCTAATATTTAATCTGTGCCATACGTTATGAACAAAAGTTTCTCGGAATCACACTAGAGCAACAAAGGATTCCTAATAAGATTGTTTCATTAATTTGCTATTTACAAATCACACAGTACATAATTTAAATAAAAAAAAAAAAAATTTTTATTGCTCCAAAGTCTGAATTACCAAAATACTGTAAAAAGTCTTATTTTCTCAGATTACCAGGCTGTGCAAAGTAAATTAACTATTAAAAATGGGGATAATAATAACATCTAGACTCAGAGGATTACCAGGAAGATGAAATGACATAATAAATATAAAACACTTAGCACACCACCTAGCAGGACAAACCACAAATGCAAGTCACATTGCTAATTCAAAATTTTCTAGTAGTCAAATTCAAAAAGTAAAAAGATGCTGGTGAAATTAACTTTAACATTTAACCAAATATATCAAAACTATTTCAACATGTAATCGAAATTAAAAGTAACAAGCTATTTTCCCTTACCTCACACTAAATCTTCAAAATGCAGCATGCATTTTACACATACAGCGTGACTCAATTTGGCCAGACACACTTCAACCGAGCATGCAGTTCAACAACCACACTGAGGCTAGTAGCTACCGTGGTGGAGAGCACTGTCTAGCACACAGCAAACCCATCATTTTAAGTAAGTGTTAGCTGTTATCACTGCCATCATCATCAGACTCTGTTTCAGGGTCATTTGTACAACCAGAGCAGGAGAGAGAAAGAACAGCGTACACATCACCAACTTCTGCACGAATGCACACGACAACCCAGCGTTAACAGTCCTTACCTGGCTGGCACCGATGGACTGACTGCACTGGGAGGAGGACAAGCTGCCCAAAACCTTAAAGTTCTTCAGAAGCAGCAAAAACCCAGCAACCGCAGCTTTTCGGGCATCAAGCTGGCTAGCTCAGGAACAGACAGAGAAATAGTTAACCAACAATATTAGCTTCACAGGAATAGGCTTCTGGGTCAGAAAAAGCCAGTTACCTCTGTACAGAAAAGGAATATGAATAAGTAATGAAGCACGGAACAAAATAAAACAAATTTATATACTCAAAATAAAACATCAGCTGTTCACAGCAGTTAGCAGTAGAGGACCTCAGCTGATTTCTCACTATCTAGTTAACCTCATGACACGATCTATACTTTCTTCTATGTGGGGAACAAGAGTACTGAGAAGCTACACAAGGGCCAATAACTCAAATATCAAGTACTAAGTAGGATAGAAACGGCAGATTGTCTGAAGGACCACTTCCCTTCTTCGTAGAGGAGTATAGTGCTTGGCACCTTATAAACCCTCCATCCAGAAAAATGATACATTCATCTCACTGAGGCTCAATGATCAATTCATGGGGGAGATGTTATGACATACAAACCTTGGCCTAGCAGACATACCTCTGGGTAAGGAATAACAAAAAACTGTCAACTCTAGAAGAGGGATAATAGTATATACTTGCTGGTTGTTCCTCTGTATATCCACAAACACATTATAATAGAGTCAATGTGACATCAGCTGAGCATCTTAGGGGTGCCTGGGTGACTCAGTTGGTTAAGTGTCCGACTTGGGCTCAGGTCATGATCTCACAGTTCATGAGTTCGAGCCCCGCGTTAGGATTCTGTGTTGACAGCTCAGAGCCCGGAGCCTGGAGTCTGCTTTGGATTCTGTGTCTCCCTCTCTCTCTCTGCCCCTCCCCCACTTGTGCGGTCTCTCAAAAATAAGTAACCATTAAAAAAAAAAAAAAAATTGAGCATCATATATTTAAAGTACCAAATGTTTTCCACCTATTACTGGTCCCATAATACTTTTTGGGAGGTAGTAATATCATCTTTAGCTTATACACTAAGAAATAAAGGAAAAGAGATCAGGAGGCATTGACTAAGCCAAAAAATACCTGAGACCGCTTAACAATTTAGTCTACAATCACTAGACCGTAACTCAATATTCACTAGAGTGAGTTTCTTGAATATTTTCCTAATGAAGATGTTTTCCTTTCTAGAACTCTTGCCAGCTGGCACTGCAACCTTGTCCTGAAGATTATTCTAGGGGTGTACAGCAGAGTACCTGAGATCAGAAGCTCATATTCTAGCTCCACGAACCTCTGTTTGACTTCTGGAAAGTCACTTATCTTCTCTAGGCCTGAGTTTCCTGATCTGTATGGAGGAGACTGTAATAATTCTAACTTTACAGGTTACTTGGAAGACTGGATGAGATAAAGAACCCTGCACGTAGCACAAGGCTGTGCCTGATGAAAGCTGTTCTGTTGGGTTAGACATCTGCAGGACCACCGTGAACAGGCTGTACAAGGAGACGGCAGAGAAGATGGTGAGTAACCTTAGAAGGCACTACTTCCCAGGGTCTCACGGATTTTCAATACCTGGCAAACATGGCTTTCCGAAGGACAAGTATCAGGGAGTCCCTCACTGACATGCTGACCTTGAGAAGGGGCTGAAAGACAAAGAAGAAGCAGGTAGAAAAACCCCCAAGTTTATTAGCCTTTGCTCATTTCTACCCAAAACTGTCACTATTTGGCTCATATAAGGAAATTTGGTTCTGTTTTTACATACATGTTTCAATGCTTATTATACTTAGTAATATGGACAACAGCATACTTTGAAATACTAAATTTAAACTAATTGTGAAATGCCTTTACACCTATTGTCATCAAATTTCTAAGAGCTTTACAATTATCTCACTAACTTGACAACGAGTCATGGGAGACACAAGTGTGCCAGGAAGAAGGGGGTACGCTTAGAAACAGAGTCTCGCTCGGTGCTCATGCACTTTTAATACAGTTTTATGCTTCAAAATCAAGGAATACAGGATTTCTCAGACATTGATATTTATGAAGAATCACATCAGACTTCCATTAGGCAGTTCAACCTCAGTTTTGCCAAATTCCTTAGGAGTCTGAAGACTTACCTGCACTGCCTTCAGCAGCCCTTGTACAGTTTGAAGCGGCAGAAAGGATAAATAGTCAAAAGTTTCTGTGACTTTAGCAGAACAACTTTGAAGAACTAAGGGTGCGTACATGATGATATTTGAAAGCAAATCTGAAAAACAGAATCTATGGTGAGTTGTCTCAAAAACTAAAGATATTTCAAATAAATGAAAATTAAATATGGGAAAATAAATGATAAAAGGTTTTTTGTGTCTTTTGTCAAGTATACTGCAACAGCAATTTCTACTGATCCTATATACTTTTTCTATGGTCAGTGTAACTAGGATATACTTCTGAAACTTTCTTCTGTGATAATATTAAGATTATAAAAATCTATCTAAAAGAAGGGAAGAAATCTGTTACACTGTCAAGACAAGTAGCATACAGTATCTTCGTATTTCTAAGCTGAAGTCAGTATCTGTGAACTTTTATTTTAGTTTTTTTTTTTTTTAATGTTTATTTATTTTTGAGACAGAGACAAACAGAGCATGAACAGGGGAGGGTCAGAGAGAGAGGGAGACACAGAATCCGAAGCAGGCTCCAGGCTCTGAGCCCGACATGGGGCTCGAACTCACGAACCATGAGATCATGACCTGAGCCGCAGCCGGACACTCAACCGACTGAGCCACCCAGGCGCCCCTTAAGTTTAGTTTTGAGCGAGAGAGAGAGGGAGAGAACAAGCACGAGTGGTAGAGGGGCAGAGAGGAGTGGGGGGAGAGAGAATCCCAAGCAGTCTTCGCACTGTCAGCACAGAGCCCGATGCAGGGCTTGAACTCACAAACTGTGAGATCATGACCTGAGATGAAATCAAAAGTCAGACGCTTAACCGAGTGAGCCAGCCAGAAACCTAGCTACGAACACTTATTTTTTTTTTTCAAATTTTTTTTTTTCAACGTTTTTTATTTATTTTTGGGACAGAGAGAGACAGAGCATGAACGGGGGAGGGGCAGAGAGAGAGGGAGACACAGAATCGGAAACAGGCTCCAGGCTCCGAGCCATCACCCCAGAGCCTGACGCGGGGCTCGAACTCACAGACCGCGAGATCGTGACCTGGCTGAAGTCGGACGCTTAACCAACTGCGCCACCCAGGCGCCCCTACGAACACTTATTAGTGCAAGTATAGTATCGTCCTATAAGGAATATACAAAACCACACAAACATGATCTCTCTTCAAGAATTTTAATTAGGAGTCATAGAAAAACATATTTTGAAAGCATGAAAGAGATAAATAATGGGTCAACATCAAATATCTAATAATCGCAAACATATTTTATTGCCTAGCAAATATTAGAGAGGCTAAAGAGGAGTTCAAAGGAAGAAGAGATTATTATGAGTTGGTGTGCTTTAGAAGAGTGAAGAGAAGTATTTAAGCTGGGTTCTGAAAGAAGGCTGACATTTAGATGCACCAAGAACCAGAAAGGGCTACTAGATGTAAAGGGAAAAGTATGAGGAAAAAGAAGTATAGGGCATATTCAGAAAACGGGTTGGAAAATCCTGTGAAGCGGGGGTGAAGAATTCATAAAAATAAATAAGTGAAGTTAATGCTGAAAAGGCAGGATGGATCAAATTGTCAAGGACTTGAAAGGCCAGGATAAAGAGCTGATAATTTATAAGGAAGGTACTGGTGATTTCTGAGTGATAGAGTGGTATTTTAGTAACACCATGTGGTGGCATATGCAGGCTGACTTGCTGCAGAGAGGAGAGAGCAGGGAAATCAGAACCTAGGGCAAAAGCCTAAATGCAAGGATGTAAGGCTGCAAACTAGGCAACAGGTGGGAAGGAAGGGCACAAAAATGAAGACAAAAGTAACAGAAAAAATGAGAGAACTTAGGTACTAAGTTTGAGCTAATGAAAAGGAATTCCAACTTCTGGAATTTGGAGAGTCAAGCTTCAAATAATAGAAATATGAACAACTGAAAGGGGACTTTGTTGGAAGGAAACTGTATTGCATTTGAAGTAAAAGGAAAAAGAAAAACCTAAATGGAAATATCCAGCAGGAATGGGGGCACTGAACCAAGGAATGAAGACAGTCTTGACATAAAGATTTAGGAGCCATGTCCACCGAAGCCCACAAAAATAAATGAAGTCATGCAAAGAGGTATGACATGTACAAGGAAAAGAATGTGTAAAAAGAGGAGCAGACTTCTGCTTCCTACCATCGTGGAGAAACAGTGACTAGATTTATCCTCCCACTTTAAACAACAGTAACAAAAAGGGCCAAATTATATTAATAATTTTCAGACACTAGACAAGCAGTGCAGGGCCATGGTCCCCCAGAGAAGGGAAATAAATGGGGTATGCCTTAGAACTGCTCCATCTTACCGCCTAGAGAGTTCCTAGGCAGCAGCACAGAGAGGGGAAACTCCGAGCCCAGTGGTCTTCTCAATTTAAAGAGATGGAGGTGGGAATTCAAAAAGCCAAGGCAGCAAGAACTCACAGGGCAGAGTTCTAGAAAGGAAAGAGCTACACGGGAAGAGGGCCCTGGAGATGTGCGAGAAGCCCCCTGTGTATGTCAGTTGTGTTCCGGTAGGTGCATGATTGTGAGGAAGCTACTAGAAGCCAAGGGAAGACCCAGCAGCAAGAAGCAGGCAGATCTATTCTCAGAGGTCACAAAAGACAAATAATAGTTCACATTCACAACAACCACAGTGGAGACACCTCATAATATACAAGGTTCTATACTTAGGCATTTGTGAAACCTAACTAGCCTGAGATTAAAGGCTACCTGGTCTTGCTTAACACAACATAATCATCCAAATGATTAAATGTTTTCCAAAAGATTTAAAGCTCAAAATTATTTGAAAGAAAAAAAAAATCCATGAAATTAACAATGTAAAAATTCATAGTGTCTACTATCCAATCAAAAATTACAAAGCATGCAGGGTCTCCTGGGTGGCTCAGTCAGTTAAGCAGCCAACTTCAATTCAGGTGGTGATCTCACAGTTTGCGAGTTCTAGCCCCACGTTGGGCTCTGTGCTGACAGTTCAGAGCCTGGAGCCTGCTTTGGATTCTGTGTCTCCCTCTCCCTCTGCCCCTCCCCTACTCACATTCTGTCTCTCTCAAAAATGAATGTTAAAAAAAAATATTAAAAAAAAATTACAAAGCATGCAAGAGGTGGGAAAATTATGACCCACGATGAGGAAGAAATAAATCAATAAAAACAAAACAGAAATGCTACAAATGATAGGATTAGTAAATAAGGATATTAAAAAAACTAAAATAAATATAATTTATATGTTCAAAAAAGGTAAGGGAAGCATGTTAAGGAGAGCAAAAGTATGAAAAAAGATACAAATCAGATGTCTAAAGATGAAAAATTAGATTGCTGCACAAGATCTGAGAACTTTAAGTTATAGCAATATCAACTGTCTAAAAACAGTAAAAAAGACTAAAAAAGAATCTGTAAGCTATACAGGCAATGTAAAGCAGCCTATTACATATGTAACGCAGTATAGGGGTGGGAGGAGTGTGTGCTGGTAGGAGGGAGATGACAGAAAAGTTTTTGAAGAAATCGTATCTTGGGGTGCTTGGGTGGCTCAGTAGGTTGAGCATCCAACTCCTGATTTCAGCTCTGGTCATGATCTCACAATTCATGACATCAAGCTCCACCTCGGGCTCTGTGCTGACAGCAAGGAGCTCGCTTGGGATTCTCTCTCTCCATCTCTCTCTACCTCTCCCCTACTTATGTTCTCTCTCTCTCAAAATAAACAAACATTTAAAAAAAGAGAGAGAGTATCTCAAAATGTTCCAAACTTGATGAAAACCACAAACCTACAGATTCAAGAAGCTTGACAAACTCCAACCAGAAACATGGAGAAAACTACACTAAAGCACATAAATTGCTTAAAACCGTTGATAAAGAAAAATATATATATTATATAGAAAGGAACAAAGATATGAATGAAAGCTAACTAATTAGAAATGATGAAAGCCAAAAGAACAGTAAAGTAACATCTTTAAAGTACTAAAAGAAAAAAACAAAACCCTGTCAATTTGGAATTCTATACCCAGTAAAAATATATTTCAAAAAACTAACACTAAATTAAAGACTTTTTATGACACACGAAAAGAATTCAACAACAGCAGATCAGTAGTATAGAAAAAAAAATTTTTCTGAAGAGTTTGGCAAATATTTTTTTTCTATTTCCAGTCTTTTGAGGCAGACACAGGTTTACATAGAATGAAGTTGATTCTAAGAGCACACAAAAACTGAACACAAAGAATAAGACTAAATCCAGCAATCCAGAGTGATAGGAGTGTAAGACACTGAGCAGGTGCACTGGACAGAAGACTGACTGTTCAAGGTGGCTACCAACAGTCAAAGACTAAAGTCCCCACCCTGTAGGAGTACAAAGCTTAGTGTCTGAACAGTGGAGTCTATATTTGCTCCTTGAATTCTAAGCAGTATATGAAAGTTAAAGGCAGTTGGACAGAAAATAATACTGGATAGAAATCTAGACACAAAGGGAAAAAGCACCAGAAATGGTAAACACACGTGTAAAAGACATTTCTTATTTTAAAAAATTCTTGGGGCACCTGGGTGGCTCAGTCAGTTAAGCATCCAGCCCTTGATTTGGGCTCGGGTCATGATCTCATGGTTGGTGGGTTCAAGCCTTGCATCAGCACAGAGCTCTCATGGGTTTCTCTGTCTTCCTCTCCCTCTGCCCCTCCCCTACTTGTGCACACGCACACTCTCTCAAAAGTAAATATTTTTTTTTTAATTTTTTTTTTTTTTTTAACGTTTATTTTTGAGACAGAGAGAGACAGAGCATGAACGGGGGAGGGGCAGAGAGAGAGGGAGACACAGAATCGGAAACAGGCTCCAGGCTCTGAGCCATCTGCCCAGAGCCCGACACGGGGCTCGAACTCACGGACCGCGAGATCGTGACCTGAGCCGAAGTCGGACGCTTAACCGACTGAGCCACCCAGGCGCCCCTCAAAAGTAAATATTTTTAAAACATACAATAAAAAATTCTTGAAAGACACAATTGACTGTTTAAAGCAAACATAACAATGTAGATATAATAAACAGAGAAGTAAAATGTATGAGAATAGCACAAAAGTCACAAGGGCAGAAGTTAGAAATGGAAGTTATTTGTTGAGGTAGAATACTTGAAGGTAAACTATAGTAAGTTAAAGTATCATAAACCCTAAAGCAACCCCCCCCCCCAAAAAAAAAATTTTTAAAGAGAGGTAGAGCTAATCAAATTGAGCAAGACAAAATGGAATTTAACAAAATTTTAAAAAAGCAATCTAAGGGCACTTGGGTGGCTCAGTTAAGCATCTGACTCTTGATTTCAGCTCAGGTCATGATCTCACAGTTCATGAGATTGAGGCCTGCATTGGGCTCCACGCTGACAGCACAGAGACTGCTTGGGATTCTCTCTCTCTTGCTTCTCGCATACCCTCTCTCTCTCAAAATAAATAAACAAACATGAAAAAAAAAAATCCAAAAGAAGGCAGAACAGCAGAAAAAAAAGAAGAACAGATGGATAAAACAGAAACCAGCCAGATGATAATTACATTACATGTAAATGGAATGCCCTGATTTAAAGTTCATGATTATCAAATAGGATTGAAAAAGTAAAACAGGGGCGCCTGGGTGGCGCAGTCGGTTAAGCGTCCGACTTCAGCCAGGTCACGATCTCGCGGTCCGTGAGTTCGAGCCCCGCGTCAGGCTCTGGGCTGATGGCTCGGAGCCTGGAGCCTGTTTCCGATTCTGTGTCTCCCTCTCTCTCTGCCCCTCCCCCGTTCATGCTCTGTCTCTCTCTGTCCCAAAAATAAATAAAAAAAAAAAGTAAAACACCTTTGTACGTGGTCTACAAGAAACCCTTGCCAACTATAAAGACATAAGTAAGTTAAAACTAAAAAGATGGAAAAAATATACAATGTTGCCACAGATCAAAAGAAAACCAGAGAAGTTGTATTAATACCAAAGTCGACTTCAGGGGGCACCTTGGGTAGCTCAGTCAGTTAAGCATCCAACGTCAGCTCAGATCATGATCTCACGTTTTGTGAGTTTGAGCCCCTCGTCGGGCTCTGTGCCTCCCTCTCTCTCTGCCCCTCCCCAGCTCACACTCTGTTTTTCAAAAATAAACAAACATTAAAAAATAAATTCAAAGTAGACTTCAAAGCAAATACTCCCAGGAACAAAAAAGGTCATTTCATAATGATTAATGGGTCAGTTAGCTAAGAGGACATAACAATCCTAAACGAGTATGCCCCTAATAATAAAGTTTTAAAATACATATAGCAAGAACTGATAGAACTAAAAGAAACTGACACATTTATAATTACAAAGTCAGAGATTCAACACTCATCTTAACAGTTAACAGAATAATTAGAAGAAAATATGTAAGAATACAAAAGACTTGAATCATCTGACTTAACTGAGTTATGGAAAACTCCACCTAACAACAGAATACGTTTTCTTTTCTTTTTTTTTTTTTTTTAAACATTTATTTATTTTTGAGACAGAGAGAGAGCGAGCATGAACAGGGGAGGGTCAGAGAAAGAGGGAAACACAGAATCCGAAACAGGCTCCAGGCTCTGAGCTGTCAGCACAGAGCCCAACGCAGGGCTCGAACCCATGGACCGCGAGATCATGACCTGAGCCGAAGTCGGACGCTTAACTGACTGAGCCACCCAGGCGCCCCAATGTTTTCTTTTCAATAGCACACAGAACATTTATCAAACTGAACCATATTCTGAGAATAAAACAAGCCTAAGTCTCAATAAACTTTTAAAAACTCATGTCATAGGGGTACCTGGCTACCTCAGTTGGAAGAGCATGCTTTTTTTTTTTTTTTTTTTTGACAGAGAGGATGCAAGTGAGTGAAGGGCAGAGAGAGAGAGAGAAAGAGAGAGAGGGAGAGAGAGTTAGAGAGAGAGGGAGGGAGGGAATATCCCAGGAGGGGCAGAGGGAGAGAGAGAAGTGAGGCTCACCCAAAGTGGGTCTTGTACTCACCCTATGTGGGATTTGAACTCATGAGCCATGAGATCATTACCTAAGCTGAGTCAGACATTCACCGACTGAGCCACCCAAGCACACCCCCGCCTTTTTTTTTTTTATGTTTATTTTTTGGGAGAAAAAGTATACAATTCTTGATCTTGGGGTTGTGAATTGAGCCCCACATTGGGGGAAGAGATTGCTTTAATTAATATTTAAAAATTCATGTCATAGATAGTATTATAACCACAAATTAGAAATCAACAACAGAAAAATATCTGGAAAACCTCCAAATATTTGAAAGCTGAACATTTTTTTTTTTTTTGGTTTAATTTTTTTTTTAACGTTTATTTATTTTTGGGACAGAGAGAGACAGAGCATGAACGGGGGAGGGGCAGAGAGAGAGGGAGACACAGAATCGGAAGCAGGCTCCAGGCTCCGAGCCATCAGCCCAGAGCCTGACGCGGGGCTCGAACTCACGGACCGTGAGATCGTGACCTGAGCCGAAGTCGGATGCTTAACCGACTGAGCCACCCAGGCGCCCCTGAACAACATACTTCTAAATAACCCATAGGTTGGGGCGCCTGGGTGGCGCAGTCGGTTAAGCGTCCGACTTCAGCCAGGTCACGATCTCGCGGTCCGTGAGTTCGAGCCCCGCGTCAGGCTCTGGGCTGATGGCTCGGAGCCTGGAGCCTGTTTCCGATTCTGTGTCTCCCTCTCTCTCTGCCCCTCCCCCATTCATGCTCTGTCTCTCTCTGTCCCAAAAATAAATAAAAAATGTTGAAAAAAAAATAAAAATAAAAATAAATAAATAAATAAATAAAAATAAATAACCCATAGGTTAAAGAAAATAATAATAACTCATAGGTTAAAGAACAAATCACAAGGGAAATTGAAAAGTATTTGTAACTGAAGAAAATTAAAAACAAAATGTATGGGATATAGCTAAAGCAATATTTAGATGGAAATTTAGTTTAAAGCTCGTATTAAAAACGTTTCAAATTACTGACCTAAGCTGTTTCTTTTTTTTTTAAGAGAGAGAGGAAAAAGACTGTGAGCAGGGGAGAGGGGCAGAAGGAGAGAGAGAGCAAGAGGGAAGAGGATCTTAAGCAGGCTCTACACTCACCGTGGAGCCCGATGCGGGGCTCAACCCTGGGATCCCTAAGCAAAATCCAGAGTCGGATGCTCAACCAACTAAGGCACCCAGGTGCCCCAGTGACCTAACCTTCTAGCCAAAAAAAACCGCAGATTAAACCCAAAGCAGTAAAAAGGAGACAAAAAAGAGCAGAAATAAATGAAACTAAAAACAAAAAACAGAGAAATTCAGTGAAACTAAAAGCTGTTTTTTTGAGATCAATAAAATTTTGGGGTGCCTGGGTGGCTCAGTCGGTTAAGTATCCGGCTTTGGCTCAGGTCATGATCTCACGGTTCGTGAGTTCAAGCCCCGCATCGAGCTCTGGGCTGACAGCTCAGAGCCTGGAGCCTGCTTCAGATTCTGTGTCTCCCTCTCGCTCTGCCCCTCCCCTGCTCGTGCTGTGTCTCTCAAAGATAAATAAACATTAAAAAAAAAATTTTTTTTTTTTAATAATAAGACTGATGAATCTCTTGCTTCAGTGATAAGAAAAAAGACAACGCACATCACAGCTATCACGAATAAGAAAGGGGACATTAATATAGAACCTAGAGTCATGAAAAGGATATTCTCAACAACTTCATGGCAATAAACTTGGTAACTCAGGTGAAATGGCCAAATTCCTTGAAAAACATAAACTACAAATGTTTGCCCAGAAGACTGAGATAACCCGAACAGCCCTGTTTTATTAAAGAAATTGCAGTTAAAACCTTTCACACAAACGAAAGGAAACTTGGAGCACCAGGAAGAAAAAGCAATGTAAACCTCCAGGTAAATGTAATAGGCCACAAGTTGACACTCTTTCTGTAAAGGGCCAGACAGTAACCATTTTAGGTTTTATAAGCCATGGTTTAAATGACAACTGTTCAACTCTGCTGGTATAGTGTAAAAGCAAGATAGGCAACATGTAAATGACTGAGTGTGGCTATATTCCAGTAATACTCTATGTACTCTGAATACTAACTTTTTCAGAGGACATATTATTCTTTTGATTTTTTCAACCACTTACAAGACCAAAATGAACCCAAAGCAAGCAAAAGCTAAGAAATAAGAAGCAGATATCAGTGAAATTGGAAACAATGGAGAGAATTCACACCAGAAGCTCATTCTTTGAAAGATTAGTAAAACTGACAAGCCCCTAAGTTCAACCAGTGAAGGAAAAAAGATGCAAATATATCAGGAATGTCTTGATTTGCAGGTGACATGATTTCTATTTAGAATATTCTAGGGGCGCCTGGGTGGCGCAGTCGGTTAAGCGTCCGACTTCAGCCAGGTCACGATCTCGCGGTCCGTGAGTTCGAGCCCCGCGTCAGGCTCTGGGCTGATGGCTCAGAGCCTGGAGCCTGTTTCCTATTCTGTGTCTCCCTCTCTCTCTGCCCCTCCCCCGTTCATGCTATGTCTCTCTCTGTCCCAAAAATTAAAAAAAAAAAAAAAAAAAAAGTTGGAAAAAAAAAAAATTAGAATATTCTAAGGAATTGCCAAAAAGCAATTAGAATAAGGTTTAACAAGGTTGCAAGATACAATATCAATATAAAAAGGCAACTATTTCTACACGCTAGCAATTAATCACAAATAGACATTTTTAAAAATATCATGTACAACAGCAATAAAAATATGAAATACTTAGGGATAAATCTGACAAAAGATATGCAAGATTCACACTGAAATCTAGAGAGCACTGCTAGAAGAAATTAAAGACCTAAATACATGGAGAGCTATACTATGTTCAGGGGTTAGAAGACTCAGTATTGTTAAGATGATGTCTCCTAAATTGATCCATTATTTAAGGCAATCTCAATCAAAACCTGAACAAGTTCTTTATAAAAATTGACAAACTAATTCTAAAACTTATTTGGAAATGCAAAGGACTTATAGTAGCTGAGACTATTTTGAAAAAGAGCAAAGTTGAAGGATTTACACTATTTGATTTTAAAACTTATTACAAAGGTACAGCAATCAAGACAATAACAGATCACTGGAACAGAAGATTCCTAAAATAGACCCACATGTATATGGCTAGTTGATTTCAACAAAGATAGCATGCTAATTTAATGAAAAAAATAATCTTTTATTTTTTAAAAAATTTATTTAGAGACAGCACGAGAGCAAGAGCACAAACAGGAGAGGGGCAGAGAGAGAGAGAGGGAGACAGAGAATATCCCAAGCAGGCTCTGCACTGTCAGCGGAGTTCACGAACTTCAAGATCATGACCTGAGCCAAAACCAAGAGTCAGATGCTTAACAAACTGAGTCACCCAGGTGCTCTAGAAAAGATAATCTTTTTTTAAAAATGTGCTGGATCAGGGGCGCCTGGGTGGCTCAGTCAGTTAACGTTTGACTACAGCTCAGGTCATGATCTCATGGTTTGTGAGTTCAAGCCCCACATCAGGCTCCAGGCCGTGGAGACTGCTTCGGATTCTGTGTCTCCCCCTCTCTCTCTGCCCCTCCCCTGCTCGCTCGCTCTCTCTCAGAAAATGAAAAAACACTAAAAAATTTTTTTTAAAAATGTGCTGGATCAAATGGATAGCCAAAGCGGGGGTGGGGTGGGGAATGAACTCACACCATATAGGATTTAACAAAAATGGATCACAGATTAAAGTGTAAAAAGCTAAAACTATACAGCTTCTAGTAGATCATATAGGAAAAATCATAGTGAACCTATGATCTTGGGTTTGGCAAAGATTCTTTAATACATGACACAAAAAGCAGGAATTATAAAAAGAAACTGATACATTGATAATTGATAAAACTCTTCAAACAACACTGTTAAAAAAATTAAGTAAAACCACAGACTAGGAGAAAGTATTTGCAAAACACGTATCGGACAAAGGACTTATATTCAGATTACATGAAGACTTTTACAACTCAGTAACAAGGCAGCAAACAACTCAATTTTAAAAATCAGACAAAAGATTCGAACATACAAAAAAGGCACATGTTCAGTATCACTGGGCTCTGGGGAAATACACATGAAAACCACAATGAGATACTATCAAGCACCTATCAATGACTAAAAAAAAGTAACCATACCAAGTGTTGGTCACAATGTGAGCAACCAGCAACACTGCTGGCAGGAATGTAAAATGGTACAACCACTTTGGGAAACAGTCTGGCAGTTTCTTAAACTATTAAACATAGATCTCCCATATGATGCACCCATTCCACTACCAGGTTATCTTCCCAAGAAAAACAAAAGCATATTTCCTCAAAAAGACTTACAATGAATGCTTACAGCAGCTTTATTTGTAACAGACCCAAACTGGGAAAAACCTATATAACCTGTCCACAGGTGAGCGAATAAACAAAATGAGGTTATATTCACACCAGGTAGTACTACTAACAATAAAAAGGGACCAACTACTGATACATGCAACAAATATGGAAAACTCTCACAAGAATTATGCTCAATGAAAGAAGCCAGGCAAAAAAAGGAGTGCATACAGAAGGATTCCATTTACATAAGACTCAAAAATGGCATTCAATTTATAGACAGAAAGCAGACTAGACTGGAGACAGGAGGTGGGGAGGAAGAGTGAGATGGAGGAAAGAATTACAAAGGGACACCAGGAAACTTCTGTGGGTGATCACTGTGTTGTTTCACAGGTGCACACGTCATAAGTCATCAAACTGTATACCTTAAGTATGCACAGATTATGGTACTTCAATTATACTTCAATAAAGCTGTAAAGAAAGAAAAAGAGTAGAACAGTGTCAAGTACTGAACTTTGGAGAATCTTGACCCTTCAGGGTAGACGAAAAGGAATCACGAGAGGAGGAAGAGAAGAACTGATCACATGCAGGATAAGAAGCAAACTATTAGTTATCAGAGAACCTATCTAAGAAAAGTTTCAGGGAGTTGTAATGATAGAGAAATGAGTTGTACTGATAGAGAAATTAGGAAAGTCGGTGGCTAAGAAAAGACCAGCAGATTTGGGATTAGAAGATATGTATTAGGTTAGTGTCCAGCTCTGGATTTTGGCTCAGGTCATGATCCCAGGGGGGTGGAGCAAGCCTGGCACTGGGCTCCGTGCTGAGCATGGAGCTTGTTTGAAATTCTCTCTCTCCCCCCACCTCTGTTCCTCTCTCCCACTCTAAAATTAAAACAAACAAACAAAATACAAAGAGAGGAGTACTGAAGCCAGAATGTCAAGGGTTAGCAGAATGGGAGGTCAATGAGTTGCAGCAGGACAGCAATCATTGGAGAAGTAGTAAAACAAAAGGCAGAGTTAACGTAAGACAAGTTTCACTCATTAGTTATATGCTCCTTTCCTTCTTTTTGGAAAAAAAAAAAAAGTTTATTTTTCAGGCAGAGAGCATGAATGGGGGAGGGGCAGAGAGAGAAGGAGACAGAGGATCCAAAGAGGGGCTCTGCACTGACAGCAGCAAGCCCGATGTGGGACCTGAACTCATGAACCAGGAGATCATGACCTGAGCTGAAGTCGGACACTCAACCGATTGAGCCACCCAGGTGCCCCAGTGCTCCTTTTCCTTTTTTTTTTTTTTTTTTTTTCAACATTTTTTATTTTTATTTTTGGGACAGAGAGAGACAGAGCATGAACGGGGGAGGGGCAGAGAGAGAGGGAGACACAGAATCGGAAACAGGCTCCAGGCTCCGAGCCATCAGCCCAGAGCCTGACGCGGGGCTCGAACTCACGGACCGCGAGATCGTGACCTGGCTGAAGTCGGACGCTTAACCGACTGCGCCACCCAGGCGCCCCTCCTTTTTTTTTTTTTTAACGTTTATTTATTTTTGAGACAGAGAGAGACAGAGCATGAACGGGGGAGGGTCAGAGAGAGGGAGACACAGAATCTGAAACAGGCTCCAGGCTCTGAGCTGTCAGCACAGAGCCTGACGCGGGGCTCAAACTCAAGGACCGCGAGATCATGACCTGAGCCGAAGTCGGCCGCTTAACCGACTGAGCCACCCAGGCGCCCCTCCTTTTCCTTCTTGATAATCACAACAACATAGAAGGATTTATGTCTCACTCGCATCATAATCAAAGATACTGCATTGAACTACTGTAGCTTTAAAAACTTTTTTTTCCAGGACCAAAACAGTATTGACATTTACATGAATATATTCCCTAGAACTTTATCCACCTTCTCACAGCTCAATACCTAAGAAATGACTGATGGGACAGGATGCTCTGGTCACAACCCTGTTGAAGACTTGCTCGAGAATTTCTTGTCTGATCATCTCATGGATCTAAAAAGAACAGGCAATAAAATATTCCATGGTGACCTCCAGCTTACAGTTGTATCAATTCATGTTAGGCAGTATGAAAAACAGTCTGGATAGAAGTATAACATGACTTTATTTCAAAACTGTTTATTTATGAGAGAGAGAGACAGAGAGACGGAGCGTGACTGGGGGAGGGGCAGAGAGAGGAAGAGACAGAACCCAAAGCAGGCTCGAGGCTGTGAGCTGCCAGCACAGAGCCTGACAAGGGACTCGAACTCATGAACTGTTGATACCATGACCTGAACTGAAGTCGGATGCTTAACCGACTGAGCCACCCAGGCACCCCATGACTTATTTCAAAGACAGATATACTGTCAATCATCTGGAAAGATAGGATCACTCAATTCTAGCCTCACTCTGTGCTCAGGTGACTCATTAGCAGGGCAAACTACCATGTTTATTAACCTAAAAGAGAGCTCACATGAAAGTATTGCCACGTGTTCGGTTCAGCATCAAAGAGAACTAATTCTACTTAGGTATCCATTACATGCTAATACCCATATTTCTGACAGTATGCATGACTTATTTTAAAATTTAAAAGCCCATGAAAATTTCTGGAAATCTCAAAAATCTTCACCAAACCCTTCCTCGGTTTCTGGAAGGACAGTAGTCACCTTAAAAAAGAACTGTTTTCAATTTTCATTCAAATTCTTACATGAACTTGATTACTTCCAGGGACAGACTAATTTCTTTCAGACATCAAACTAACAACAGATTATTAGTAAATTATATTTTCTATAGATGCCTTGACAAAGCCAACATCTGTGTAAAACCAAAGGGAACCTCACTAGTTTTAAAAAACATTAATTTAAAAACAATATTGGGGTGTACGGGTAGCTCGGCTGGTTAAGCATCCAACTTTTGATTTCGGCTCAGGTCATGATCTCACAGTTTGTGAGTTCGAGACCTGCACTGGGCTCTATGCTGACAGTGTGGAGCCTGCTTGGGATTCTCTCTCTTCCTCTCCCCGTCTCCCGCTCCTGTGTGCTCATGCTGTCTCTCTCTCTCTCAAATAAACTTTAAAAAACATAAAAACAAAAACATATTAAAATCTTTTATTCTTTTAATCAGATTACTATTAAGAAGGGTCATTTATATCATCTAACACACAACTCTCAAGGACTACTGTATGCATTCACTTCATTATTCTGGATCAGAACCCTAGATTTACATTTAAATTAGCCCCCAAATAACATTTCCAACAGACACTTTTGGCGTGTAGCTACATCAATTCAATGTCAAGAAGATGATGTAGAGCAATCATTAGCAAAGTTGTTTAGCCTCATAATCTAGCTTTTGTTTTAGCTGAAAGGAAATGAATTTTTAAAAGCTGTTTCAGAAATTAAGATTGAGATGATCATTGTCATGTGGTAATGAATTAAAAAATAGAACTATTCTGAGTTCTTCAAAAACAGTGAACCAAAAAACATGATTCTTCAAGGTGGATGTTCTACAGTGACCTAAAAGATTTCTTGTATAAGATAAGAGCATCCAAAGAAGCTCCCAAACAGAAAATGATACAGGCAAACGCCATGCCCCATTTATAATTTCACAGAATTAGGAAATGGCTGCCAAACTAGGGTCTCACCTTAAAAGTTTCCAACAGGATATCAGCTCCCAGTTTACAAGCATGCTGGGTTGGTTTTTTAGAAAGACATGAGCTGGTTTCAATAGCTTTTCCATCAAGAATCTTCTTTGGCCCATATGAATCCATTAAAATGAAGCCAAGTTCTACCAGGCCCTGAGTAACATGATCCCAACTATGAACACTGCAAGAAAACAAAGCTTAGTTTAAAAAAAAAAAAAAAAAAAAACTTAGGAAGATACTTTACTTTGATATTCATTGTCATGTTTACACATTTCCTAAACTTGACCTGAATCATCAACACTATTCACATGAACCTTTTCTTCTCATGCATCCTTATGTCAGAATTCTGAATTCCTGGATGTACAGTGTTTCCACTAACAGAACACTGGGAAAATCCAAAAACTACAGAATATTCAAAAACATACAGACAAAACTGGAATATCTCAGTGTACTGACCATTATATGTTTCCATTCAAGATTTCGTAACTGGAAGTTAATTGTTGCTTCTTCTACTTCTCCTATGACACTAACAACACTTTAAAAAAATTTTTTTTAATGTTTATTTATTTTTGAGAGAGACTGAGCATGAGCAGAGGAGGCGCAGAGAGAGACACAGAATCCAAGGCAGGCTCCAGGCTCCAAGCTGTCAGCACAGAGTCCAGTGTGGGGCTCGAACCCAAGAACCATGAGATCATGACCGAGCTAATGTCAGAAGCTAACCACTGAGCCACCCAGGCACTCCAACACTAACAACACTTATATTCTATACATGCTTATAAATTTTCTCTATAGTAGAGACCATCTTGTAGTCCTATTTTTACTCATACGGCCTGGCATAAAACTTGCATTTAGAAGGCACACAGTAAATATTTATAGCAGGGATATTTGCGTTCATATTTATACATTCATATATTTATATCATATTCATCTTATAGTATGAATCAATGCACGATCTGATTTCAAAAGCATGAGCTAAAACTACAAATAACCTTTTGCGTAGCAACAGAATCCTTGGTCATTTTATACCATTTAATGTTACCCACTCTAGTGGAAACGATATGCTTATAGTAACATTTCTATCATTTTATCTACCTGCTAAACAGCTGCAAATTATAATACAGCATTAAAGAATAAAGGAGACAGTCGTGAACAGATTCTCGTAACATTTTGACAGACTTTAATAATATTCACTCTGGAGATCTGGGATCAAGATAATGGACTGAGCACATGCTCCAGGCTTCTCACCCCAAATACCTACAAATGATAGAGAAGATACACACACCTGTGTGCATATGCCTAAATACAGTGCATATATACAACCCATAACAATGTGGAAAAACAAGAGGCATTTTTGACGGACTAAAAACTATAAAGAATCCTTAAAAAAAAATAAAATAAAATGAAGAATCCTTAAAAAGTCAAAGAAATGTAAGGGCGCCTGGATGCCTCAGTTGGTTAAGCATCCAACTCTTGATCTCAGCTCAGGTCTTAATCTCAGGGTCGTGACATCAAGTCCCATGTTGGGCTCCCCTCTGGGCAGGGAGCCTATTTAAAAAAAGAAAAGTGAGGGGCGCCTGGGTGGCGCAGTCGGTTAAGCGTCCGACTTCAGCCAGGTCACGATCTCGCGGTCCGTGAGTTCGAGCCCCGCATCAGGCTCTGGGCTGATGGCTCGGAGCCTGGAGCCTGTTTCCGATTCTGTGTCTCCCTCTCTCTCTGCCCCTCCCCTGTTCATGCTCTGTCTCTCTCTGTCCCAAAAATAAATAAAAAACGTTGAAAAAAAAAAATAATAAATAAAAAAAAAATAAAATAAAAAAATAAAATAAAAAAAGAAAAGTGAAAAGTAATCTAACACGAGAACGAAAGATGAAGCCACTGACCACACAGTGCAAAATGAAGGGGTGGCTCCAAAAGCAGATACCAAGGGCAGATATGCCAGGCACTGGCAGGAACTCTGGGGCAACTTCTGTGACGACTGGCTGGAATCCCCCCACACGATCAGCTGGGTACAAAGCATCCTTCCCTGTACCTTCTTCCCCAACAGCTCACCATACGCCCCCAGTTTATGCCAAGAAGTGAGCAACACTGAGCCTGTTGAGAGGTGGGATCTCTGAGCGGAGGAGCTTTGGCCTAAGAGGCAGAGCAGCACTGAGAGTACGGCAACATGCTGCAGAATCAGGGAGGCTAAGTCCTGGCACCCCCTACCTCTATCCTTACATCAGAGGTAAGTTGTATTAAACAAACATGGCATTCTCAGACAAATCAGGGAACTCCAAAAGTAATAATGAGACGACCAATAATCACCACATGTAAGAAAAAAATACCACCTTGAAAGAAAAGTATCAAACTCAATGAAGAGAACTAACAACTGAGGTAAAAGGAACCAACAGAAGGAGATTTTAAAAGTCTAAAAAAGGGGCGCCTGGGTGGCGCAGTCGGTTAAGCGTCCGACTTCAGCCAGGTCACGATCTCGCGGTCCGTGAGTTCGAGCCCCGCGTCGGGCTCTGGGCTGACGGCTCGGAGCCTGGAGCCTGTTTCCGATTCTGTGTCTCCCTCTCTCTCTGCCCCTCCCCCGTTCATGCTCTGTCTCTCTCTGTCCCAAAAATAAATAAAAAATGTTAAAAAAAAAAAAAAAAAAAGTCTAAAAAATATCCTTAATAAGAATATTATAGCATGAAACAAAAAAACACTTATGAAAAATGAACCAATTGTCAATTTTAGAAATGAAAAACATGACTGCTGGAGTGTAAAATTCAGCAGTTAAACCTAAGAGTAAAATAAACAGAGCTGAAGAACAAATTAATGAAATAAGAGAACTAAGGGATTTTTGTAGAATTTCACATAAAAAGATAAAAATATGAAAAACTTCAAAGAAAAATTAAGAGACATGGCACACAGATCAAGAAATCCTACAGCTGGGGTGCCTGGGTGGCTCAGTTGTTTAAGTGTCTGACTTTGGCTCAGGTCATGATCTCACGGTTCATGTGTTCAAGCCCTGCGTCCAGCTCTGAGCTGACAGCTCAGAGACTGGAGCCTGCTTTGGATTCTGTGTCTCCCTCTCTCTCTGCCCCTTCCCTGCTTGTGCTCTCTTTCTTAAAAATACATTAAAAAAAAAAAAAAAAAATTCCTATAGCTAATAGAAGAGAATGGAGATAAAGGGAGGGATCAATCAAAGAAAGTAAGAAAAACAGAGTTTAAGAAAGACATGAATCCTTATAAGTGAAAGGGCATACCAAGTATCAAGCAGGAATGAATTTATTTACTTAATTTTTTTAATGTTTATGAGAGAAAGACAGAGCATGAGTGGGAACAGGGCAGAGAGAGAGGGAGACACAGAATCCAAAACAGTCTCCAGGCTCTGAGCTGTCAGCACAGAGCCCGATGTGGGGCCCGAACCCACAAATCGTGAGATCATGACCTGAGCTGAAGTCAAATACTCCACCGACTGAGCCACCCAGGCACCCCAAGCAGGAATGAATTTAAAAAGGAACTTATATAAATTGTGTTAAATTTCAGAATACCAAAAACAGAAATGAAGTCTTAAAAATTCCCATCAAGAAAATAAGATTATCTACAATAGTACAAAGAATCAGATAATCATCAAACTTTCATTAGTAATTCTAGATGCAAAAAGACAACGAAAAATGATTGTAAACTTAGAAGTCAAACTATTGTTCAGATGCAAGGGCAAATTGAAGACATTTTCAGATATGACAAGACTCAGATTACTATCCTTTATCTTTTTAAAAATTTATTTATTTATTTATTTATTTATTGAGAAAGAGGGGGAGAGCAGAGAGAGAGGGAGACAGAATCCTAAGCAGGGTCAGTGCAGAGCCCGATGCACAGCCCGAACTCAAGCACCATGAGCCTGTCACTTAACTGACTGAGCCACTCACGTGCCCTAAAAGTTTACAAACTGTATCAGAAAGGATTAATTCAAAAATTATATACTTATGGCATATTTCCAAGAGAAAAATATGAGACTCAAAAGAGAGAGAAACAAAGAAACCAGTCAAATTTACTATGATGCCTAAATAAGTGCTTATTAATAATAATCTTGGGGCGCCTGGGTGGCTCAGTCGGTTAAGCAGCCGACTTTGGCTCAGGTCACGATCTCGCGGTCCGTGGGTTCGAGCCCCACGTTGGGCTCTGTGCTGACAGCTCAGAGCCTGGAGCCTGTTTCAGATTCTGTGTCTCCCTCTCTCTGACCCTCCCCTGTTCATGCTCTCTCCCTGTCTCAAAAATAAATAAAACGTTAAAAAAAAAAATTTAAAAAAAAATAATCTTAACAAGAAGGAAGTGGAGAAACAATGTGTGCACTGAGGTTCTCATCTCGGAGAAAGCAGATTACCGTCCATTTGCTACAAAATATCTGTGACATAAAAGATTTCATACATGATTGTTAAACAGGGGAGTAAATATAATCTGGAAGTTGTACTGGTTCATATGTGATTTTTTTCCTAGTACACTAACGTTTTGCACCTTTAAGTATCTGCAAGTAAACACAAAATATATCAACAGAGCTGAACACAGCAAACCATGGAGGAATACAGGACTGTTCATAATGCCCCTTACCCTGTTTTCTTCCTCTTGGCTTAGGCCACTGCAAATTGCTATCTGTGAAGTGTTTATTGTATGGTTCTTCCCAGTATTTGTGCATCTGGTTCTGGTATCCAGAATTTAGCCTCGATACTCCCCTTACTGTGCCTTTCCAGGTTACTGCAACTTGTTTAAGTGAAAATCCCATATTTACTGTAGCAGAACTTTTAAGTTAAGAATATATTGGGGAAAAAAGGAATTTATCAAATGTCATTCTTTTCTATGGCTGAGTAATATTCTTGTGTGTGTGTGTATCACATCTTTTTTATCCATTCATCTATCATTGGACACGAGTTGCTTTCATATCTTGGCTACAGAGAAGTAGATAAAGAGAATTAAGAGGAACTTCGAGTTGTAAGTCACAGAGATGAAAAGAACAGCATAGGGAATAATCAAAATATTTTAATAATGCTGTATGATAATAGAAGATGAATATATTTATCACGGTGAGCACTGAGCAACGTACAGAATTGTCAAATCAGTGTAACACTGCATGTTGATTATACTTCAAAAAAGAAAAGAATACATTGGATTTTTTAACTAGACTTATGCTGATCATTTTACAATACATACAAACATTGAATCATTGTGTTATACATCTGAAATATAATGTTATCTGTCAATTATATCTCAATTAAAAAAAAATCAGTGCTTTAATTAGAATGTCATTTTATTTTTTTTATTTTTTTGAATGTCAAATACATTTTAAGTCTAGTCGCCTTATTTTCCCCACAGGTACTATCATTTTTACAGTGTTAATTTTTATTTTTTTTAAAATTTTTTTTTTTTTCAACGTTTTTTATTTATTTTTGGGACAGAGAGAGACAGAGCATGAACAGGGGAGGGGCAGAGAGAGAGGGAGACACAGAATCGGAAACAGGCTCCAGGCTCCGAGCCATCAGCCCAGAGCCTGACGCGGGGCTCGAACTCACGGACCGCGAGATCGTGACCTGGCTGAAGTCGGACGCTTAACCGACTGCGCCACCCAGGCGCCCCTACAGTGTTAATTTTTAAAAAGAGGTTTTTTTAGGAATACACTGTTATAACAGATATGCCAAAAATCAACACTAACCAAATACAATAGCACCAAAATGTGCTAAGTGGAGTCCAGAAATTTAATCATATACCATATAAAATTATTTACAGGTTAATTAACTGACTGGAGCAAGTATGTGTAAATAACCAGCTGGTTATTCTAAGGAGTCTAGTAATATTCTCCAAATGCCTCCTCACTCAGGTTTGGTCCTACCTGGTGGTAACTGCCCACTCCACCCTAACTATAGATGGAGATGCTTCCAGGTCCTATGGCTGGGACTCCCAGGAGGGCAGCTTTCCAGGAATTTCCTGGCTAGCTAATATGCCTGTATCTTTAGCCCAACTTGAAGAGAATGGGTTGGGAAAATATAGGAGATACAACCATAAACCTCAGGAAAAAAGAAGAATAACCAGAAACAGAGAAGATAAAGAAGCTTTAAAGTTTATCAATGGGTAAACCACCCAGAAACAATGGACTCTAGCCTGACATTTGCCTTATGTGCCAACCTCATGAAAATTCAATCTAAATCAGTATTCCCAGATGTGGAATGAGATCTACCTCAAATTATGACTTAACTCATAAAGCTTTAAAACTTATTTAATCCACAAAGCAAATATGACACAGTAAAGACTGTTACAACAGTTAATGTAGATCTTGAACTTAAAATAACATCCAGCATACCAGTCTTTTCAATTTGATTTAAAATGGATTTATCTAAAACTGTTAATTCAATTCCATCCATCAGCCTCAAACTTCAACCGTTAAATAAAACTTTTAATATTTTTTTTACTCACCTAAAAAGCCAATGAAGATTCAGGCCAAGAAAGAATTGCACCCACTTCAGTTCTGTATTCTTGTTATCAAGAGGCCAAGAAATCAAGCCTTAGGATTTAAGGATTTTTTGATATAGGAACAGCTCACTTGACCAATTAATTTTAAGGGATTTACCCTTGATATGTGGAGTCAATAGTTGTAGTCCTCAATTTTCTCTGGTGGGCCACAAGTGTATCAGACTTCATCTTTTAACACCAAATACCTTATGAACCTACTGGGGTTTGGCTTCATGAACTCACCTATTCTTCACCACTTCCAAGATCAAGGTTGAAACACAAGACCTATGAGGGACTAGATTCTGAAGAAATTTTGAGCCTTGGAGAAGCTGAAGATCCTTAAAGCTTTTTATAATTGAAGCTTTTAAAAGGTCAAACACCTAATGTAATGAAAAAAATAGCAAAATGAAGAAAAAATGATAGCTCATGCTATAGAATCTGTTCACGCTCACTGCCATACACTCATTTCCCTAAAATAACTGTTTCACTAAATGAGTAGGATACAAAAATTAGGACTTTCAATGGGAACTTGAGACAAGCATTCCTTAGGAGAGAAAAAGGGCTAAAATCAATACTAATACTACCCACAACCAGGGAACACAGATGAAAAAAAAAAAGGGTAAAGGATTTTATATTTTCGTCCCTGTCAACTAGCCTGTTCTCATTAATTTCAACTCCATCAAGGACAATTTCTTAGAAAGCTACAATATAATAAAACTGGTACAATAATAAAAAAAAAAAATACTAAACTTCCTACTGTTGTCACTTAAGGGACTGTGTGATAGGTTTCCACTCTTATTCCCACCTCACCATCTGGCTTACCACACCACAGGAGATAAAGATATGAACTAATTATCTGAAGAAGTCTTCAGGTAGCCCCCAGAAAACAGCACAGGCGCACATGTCTTATAGAGGAATGTGCTGCTAGCAGAATAGGCTAAAGAAGGGCTCTGTTACTCCTCATCAAATACAAAAGGAACCAAAAAGTCATCAATAAATACCTGTTCCTCAAATCTTTGTATTCTTGTTATAGAGAGCAAGAGGGCAATGCTGAAGGGACATGTATTATTACTGAAATCTCCTTGCTGTCCTGTCTATAAAGAAAACAAAAAAGAGTCATTATTTATAGTAATCTTAAAAGTATAACATAACCTATTGAAAACAATCTTTAAATGGATCAGAAACCTGTGATCAGAAACCTAGGACCTAAAACTACAGAACTTAAAAAACAAACAGTATCAGAAAATCTTTAAAACCTTGGATTAGGTGAAGATTATTTTAAAAAGCATAATTTTTATCGGAAAAAAGGGATAAACTGGACCTCATGAAAATTCAAAACTTTTATGCTTCAAAAGATACCATTAAGATAAGTAAAAGACAAGCCACAAACTGGGAAAAACACTTGCTAATTATACACATGGTAAAGGACTTCTACTCAGAATATATAAAGAATTCTTAAAATAAGACATGTAATCAAAAACTGACAAAAGACTTGAATAGACATTTCCCCAAAGAAGATAACAAAAACAGCTAATAAGCACATTGAAGAAATGTTCGATTGTCATTAGTCATTAAGGAATTGGAAAGCAAAACTTCAGCGAGACACTGTTTCATACGTACTGGAATAACGAAAATAAAAAAGACAAGAACAAATGGTGAGGATGTGAAGAAACAAGAACCCTCATATAGTGCTGGAGGGAATGTAAAATGATATAGGCACTTTGGTAGTTTCTTAAAAATGTAAACAAATTTATCACACAGCACAGAAATTCCACTTATAGGTATCTATCCAAGAGAATGAAAACATATGTCTTCACAAAGACCTGCATGTGAATTTCATAACAGCGTTATTCATAATAGCCAAAAAGTGGCTATTCAAGTAGAAGTGGAAACAATATGAAGTGGAAAACAATTCAAATATCCACCAACTGATGAACAGCTAAACAAACTTATATACGTATACAACGGAATAACTATTCAATAATAAAAAGGAATAAAACACTGACAGAGGCTACAACATAGATGAACTTTGAAAACATTATGCTAAGTGAAAGAAACCGTACACAAAAGATCATATATTGTATGATTCCATTTGTATGAATTGTCTAGAAAAGGTAAATCTGTGGAGACAGTAGATTAATGGTTGCCTGAGCCTGGGGTTGGGAATGTGAATTAACTAAAAAAGTGTGAGGGTGCTCTCTCACGTGCTCTCTCTCTCAAAAATAAACATTAAAAAATATTTTTAGAAAGGAGGCAGAGGGTGCCTGGGTGGCTCAGTAGGTTAAGGGTTGAATTCGGCTCAGGTCATGATATCACAGCATGAGTTCGAGCCCCATGTCAGACTCTGTGCTGACAGCTCAGAGCCTGGAGCCTGCTTCGGATTCTGTGTCTCCCTCTCTCTCTGCCCTTCCCCCACTCAAAAATAAATAAACATTTAAAAAAAATTTTTTTTTAAATGTTTATTTATTTTTGAGACAGAGAGAGACAGAGCATGAATGGGGGAGGGTCAGAGAGAGGGAGACACAGAATCTGAAGCAGGCTCCAGGCTCCGAGCTGTCAGCACAGAGCCCCATGCGGAGCTCGAACCCACGGACCGTGAGATCATGACCTGAGCCGAAGTCGGATGCTTACCCGATTGAGCCACCCAGGCGCCCCCCCCCCCCCAAAATTTTTTTAATAAAAATGGGCGTGAGGGATTTTACAGGGTCATAAAAATGTTCTAAAACCGGATTATGGTGATGGTTGCACAACTAGGTAAACTTATGAAAAATTACTGAATTGTAAACTTAAAGTGGATGAATTTTATGTAAACTATACTGAGTTTAAAAAATAGTTCTTTGAGGCCTAAAAGAAATAATACCCAAAAGACAAAAGAGAAAATATAAAATCAAAGATAAAACAGAAAACCAACAAAAATAAAACAGTGAAAAGATGAAGAAATACAAAACTGGTTCTTTGATAGAAATCAATTAATATAGTAAGATAAACCTGAACAAAAAGAAGAGTGAACACATACAGATGAGATAGAAGAACTTCAAAGTCTAGCTCCACATTACAGTCTTTAAATATCCTTTCCTACAAAAGGGATCCACAGCTCCTTGGAGAAATGCCTGATACCCATATGGATGGCACAAACAAAGCACAAGGCGAGCCTTGGTAGGCAGTGCTCAGAGTCACGTCAGGACGACACGTGACACATAAGCCAACCTGAAGGATCTAACTGGCCAAATACGGGTCATTTTGAGTAATGAATAATGAATATATTGAATTAAAAAGGTTAGTGGGTGCACAACATTCAAAAAATACAGAGGTCGGGGCACCTGGGTGACTCAGTCGGTTAAGCATCTGACTTTTGATCTCAGGGTCATGAGGTAAAGCCTCACAAAGGGCACCACGCTGGGCGCCTACTTAAAAAATAATAATATATAAAACAAAAAAATATATACAAATAAACAAAGGGGGGGGGAGGCTTTTCTGACGGAAGAAAGCCAGTTAATAATGTAGAGGGAATGACAGAATTTTTTGTATTTTAGGGGTGCCTGGGTGACTCAGTTGGTTAAGCGTCCAACTTTGGTTCAGGTCATGGTCTTGCAGTTCATGAGTCTGAGTCCCACATTGGGCTCTGCAGTGACAGCGCAAAGCCTGCTTCGGATCCTCTGTCTCCCTCTCTCTGCCTCTCCTTGCACACGTGCTCCCTCTCAAAAATAAATATTAAAAAAAAAAAAAAACCATAAACAAAAAACAACGTAAAAAAATTTTTTAAATGTTTTAATTCTACCATTTTGCAACTCCCAGTATAATTACTAATTAAGGCCAAGAATCATCAGTAGATGGGAAAATGAAAACCACTGGTGAAAGGCTGCTGAGGATTTTCACACCATCTCAAGTTATGAGCCCACAGATTACTTTCTAATTACAAAAGGAAACATATATCTTTGCAAATGAAGAAAACTGATGGTTCTTGTCTTAACCAAATGACTTAGCATCACCACTAGGAAGACAGCCTAATATCATGAGCCTTCTGCTATTTTGACACCACAGAACAGTTGGCAAACTACAGTCTGCGGGCCAAATCTAGCTCACTGCCCATTTCCGTATAGCCCTTGAACGAAGACTGACTTTTACATTTTTAAATTGTTGAGGGGAAAAAAAAAAAACAAAGAAAGAATATTTCATGACACATGAAAATTAAATTTCAAATGTCAGTGCCCATACAGTTTCATTAGAACACAGCCACACATTCATTTTTGTCTCTCTTGTTACAACAGTAGCACTGAGTAATGGTAACAGAGACGATATGGCCTATAAAGTCTAAAATAAAATACTACTGGCCCTTTACACAAAGTTTACTGACCTCCTACAAGAGAAACTATACAACGTCACTTATGAAATAGTCCTGCCAAAAATGTTGAGAATCTCATCATGAGGAAACTATAGGACAAATCCAACAATGCAAGACACAAGACAATTGGGCTGGATGCTTGAAATAATTCAATTGAAAGATACTAATCCTATTCTTTCCTTTTAATGTTTATTTATCTTAGAGAAACAGAGAGGGCAGGGGGGAGAGGAAGACATAGTCAGAAGCAGGCTCCAGTCTCTGAGCTGTCAGCACAGAGCCCAACGCGGGGCTCAAACTCACAAACCGTGAGATATGGCCTGAGGTGAAGTCAGACTTCCAACCGACTAAGCCACCCAGATGCCCCAATACTAATCCTTATTCTTAGGAAACACATGTGGAAGTATTCAGGCACTAAATAGGACTTCTACTTTTAAATGATTCAGAAAAATAATATATGTCAGAGAGATAAGGTAAATGTGGCAAAATATTTAAAAACTGGTGAATCTAGAGTTGCCTGGGTGGCTCAGTCAGTTAAGTGTCTGACTCTTGATTTTGGTTCAGGTCATAAACTCGCAGTTTGTGAGATCGAGCCCCACATGGGGCTCTTTACGGATAGCATGTAGCCTGCCTGGGATTCTCTCTCTGCCCCTCCCTCTGCTTGCACACTCTCTCTCTCAAAATAAGTAAACATTAAAAAAAAAAAAAAAAACCCAGCTGAACCCAAGTGAAGGGTATATAGGTGCTCATTGTGCTACAGCGTTTCAACTTTTCTGTGGGTTAAAATTTTCAAAATAAAATGGAGGAAAAAATAGGTCCTTTATCTGTATATTACTTTTCTTTCAAAAGAGCTCAAAACACCTCTAATTATTATCTTATTACTTCATAATTATTTAATGACAAATGACTTAGTTTCACAAAATCCCATAAAATACACTACTAGAAAGAGGCAATATCCCAATTCTTAAATGGGGAAGCAGAGGTCAAGGTTGAAGCTCACAAAAGACAATGATAGAGTTAGGATTAAACGTTAAGTTTCCTGCTGAACAGTATTTTTTTCTTTTTCCTTATTTTTTTGAGAGGGGGAGCAAGTGAGCAAGCAGCAGAGAGACAGAATCCCATGGCAGGGGGAGGGGGAGGGAGAGAGAGACAGAGACAGAGACAGAGAGAGAGAGAGAGAGAGAGAGAGAGAGAGAGAGAGAGAAGCAGGGCTTGAGCTCACCCAATGTGGGGCTCGAACTCCCAAACAGTGAGGTCATAATCTGAGGTGAAGTCAGATGCTTAACTGACTGACCCACCCAGGCATCGCTTTTTTTTTCTTTTTCAAACATTAGAATATTTAAGGTTTGGATTTAAAATGGAACTTGCTTAAGAATGTGATGACATCAGGGGCGCCTGGGTGGCTCAGTTGGTTAAGCGGACTTCAGCTCGGGTCATGATCTCGCGGTCCGTGAGTTCAAGCCCCGCATCGGGCACTGTGCTGACAGCTCAGAGCCTGGAGCTTGTTTCAGATTCTGTGTCTCCCTCTCTCTGACCCTCCCCTGTTCATGTTCTGTCTCTCTCTGTCTCAAAAATAAATAAACATTAAAAAAAAAAAATTAAAAAAAAAAAAAAAAAGAATGTGATGACATCATATATTTTCTACTTTCAAAGTAAAAGGCATCCTCTAGATTAAGGATCATTCTACAATGCTTCCACTTTTTCCCTGTCATTAACTAGCTTGAATTAAGTGGCTTGAATTCAAACACCTGGTTTCAAAAAGAGATTTCCCCGGATCACCTGAAGAGTTTAGGGCTACCTTGAAGTGTTTCAGGAGTTCTCTGCCTAGTTCACAGTCCAATTTGATGGCAAACACAATATGCAGAATAACGGTGCCTTCCACATGACGAAGTTCACCTGCTGGCACAGTAACACGATCCAACAGCCTAAAAGATTCAACAGAAAGGTATGAGGTACGGTTTGAACAAGAGACAATCATGCACATCCTCAGATGAATAAGTAGACCCAACTCAAGCCGAACCTGTACCATCACTGGAGGCAGGCAGTTAAGTATAAATTCTACCGCCTCGTTCCTTGCCCCTTTGTAACACAACTTCCTGAAAGAACTGTCTATTGTCATTAATTCCACTTCTTTACCATTTCCCAGTTAAATCTAATTCAATTAGGCTTCTGTCCCCTCCCTACCCACTCCCCTCAATGCCATTTGACTATTTTTTTTTTTAATTTTTTTTAATGTTTCTTACTTTTGAGAGAGAGAGGGAGCATGAGCAGGAGAGGGGCAGAGACAGAGGGAGACACAGAATCCAAAGCAGGTTCCAGGTTCTGAACTGTCAGCACAGAGCCCGACATAGGGCTTGAACCCATAAACCCTGAGATCATGACCTGAGCCAAAGTCAGATGTTCAACTGACTAAGCCACCTAGGTGCCCCCCCATTTGACTATTCTTGCAAGGCTTACAAATGACCTCTATGTTGCCAAAACCAATAATCAAGTCCCATCTTAACAGCTCAGCAGATATGATACAAATGACCACTTCTTTCTTGAAACACTCTTCTCTGGGCCATTGTCACTGAACTCTTCCCCCCAATTTTTTTTTTTTTTTTTTTTTTGCTGGCTCACCTCCCTTTAAGTGGTGGAATGCCTCTGAGCTCAGTCTTGTGTTTCTCTTTCTTCACAATTTCCCTAAGGAACCCCATCCAGTCCCATGGTTTTAGTTCTTTCCCAGTCTCTTATCTCCAGTCCTGACCTCTCCCTAGAACTCCAGACTGTCTACTCAATACCTCCATATGGGATGCTAATATACATCTCAAACTTAACATGGTTAGGACGTGCGGGCGATCTGTCTGCGACATCTGTCACCCCATCGATTGCCAGGGTTGATTCGGCTGATCTGGCTGGGTAGGCGGGTGTCCCTTTCCTCCCTCACCGCTCCATGTGCATCCCTCCCGAAGCTGTGTGCTCTGTCAAAGAGGATGAGCTTCCCCGATAGAGGACTGTTCTTCGGTCAAGGGTATACGAGTAGCTGCGCTCCCCTGCTAGAACTTCCAAACAAGCTCTCAAACTTCACATGGTTAAAACTGAGCTTATTTTGTGCAACACCTGCTTTTCTGTCAGTCTTTCCTAACTCAGTGTATAAGACCATCTTTAGAGACACCTGGCTGGCTCAGTCAGAACACACAGCTCTTGATCTCAGGGTCATGAGTTCTAGCCCCACAGTGGGCATTGAGCCTACCTAAAATTAAAAAAAGAGAGACAAGAAAGAAAAGACCATCTTCTTATCAATTGTGCAAGCCAAATAACAAAAGTTACCCTAGAGTAGTAGAAGCAGTAGGCCGCAACAGGATTAACAGCATGAGCTCTGTGGCCAGACTGCCTGGACTGAAATTCCAGCTCCATTTTATAGCTATGTTGGGATAGTCCTTCATTTCCCCGTGCCTCAGTTTACACATGCATGAAGCTGAGGCAAATAGGGTTGTTGTGAGGTTTAAAGTGCTTAGAACACCTGACACAGGGTAAGCACTCTACAAATGTCTGCTTTAAAAAAAAACAAAAAAAACAAAACCCTCTTTTTCAAAATGCCATGCTGCATCCTGCATTTGTACTCACTAGTCACTATCCCACTAAAAATGTTCTTTTCCCTGATCTGCATATCGTGGCTCTTCTCATCCAAGATTCGGTTAAATTAACACCCTCTCCAAGAGGTTTTCCTTGACCACTGAACCTAAAATAGCTACCCTGTCACTATCAGACCATCTATTTAAATTATCTGCATAGCACCTTCTAATATTTTTCTTATTTATTTTCTGTTCTCTTCTCACAGTATTTAAACTCCTTGAGGAGCAGGGACCTTGTCTGACTGGTTCATCACTGTAGTCCCAGGGCCGTACAGCTCCCGGTACAGAGCACTTTATAAACAGTTTATACTTGCAACTTACAGAATAATTACCACTATTCTCCTGGAAAAGCTACAAATGAAAGAGTAGAACAGCTGCTCAGCAGCTGAAAGAGGGCCAGGGAAGTTCTCTGCTGAGGTGAAGGCAGGGACTGAGAGGTTAAGTAACAATGAAGTAAAACACATAAGAAGATGCCTTGCAAAAATGATTTTATTTCAATACTATATTACTCACTCATCACCACTCTGTTCCTCATTGTGCTGCTTATCTAGCTCATTGAAGAAAGTTATGATTCCTTCCAAAGCCTTCTTTCTGTTTCCCTGGAAAAAAAAAAAAAAGTACAAAATTAGGTAAGGTCTCCCTATAAAGGCCAAGATCACCAAGCTGAACTTAAAATACTTTTTCAGCTTAGAGTATTCTCGAGTATGAATTTAAACAGAGAAATGACAACCTCAAGTCACAGTTAGCATTTACAGAACATTTTTTCATGTTGAAATTGGGTTTGAGGGGCGCCTGGGTGGCTCAGTCAGTTAAGCATCTGACTTCATTTCCGGTCATGATCTCACAGCCTGTGAGTTTGAGCCCCGCCATCAGGCTCTGTGCTGACAGCTCAGAGCCAGGAGCCTGTTTTGGATTCTGTGTCTCCCTCTCTCTCTGCCCCTCCCCTACTCTGTCTCTCTCTCAAAAATAAACATTAAAAAATTAAAAAAAAAAAAAAATCAGGTTTGAAACAGCTGATGTTATTAGATGATGGTATTAGACTTCAGTTAAGGGACCACTAGTCCACCCTTCGTGAGATTTTTACCCCCTTTACTACTACACACACATACCAAATGTGGTAGTACAAGAATAACAGGTGTTTTCCTTGGCTGAAGAGCCTGACCCTTTTATCAATCATATCATCATACATGAAATGAAGGCATCTATGCCCTAGTATGTAAACCAGGAGTATGAGTAAACTGAATGCTCTTAACTGATCATCCCACTAGAGTTTAAAAAGAAAAAAAATACTTTTTTATGTGTACCTTTGAGGAGAAAACCAGAAGCTGATAGACCAAAGGTGGTATTTCTTGAAGATTCAACTTGGAGAACATCCTCAACACTTTTTCCGTCACAAATTCCACCTCTTCTGCAGCCAAAGGGACATCCCTGTGGATCAAAGACTCTGAAGGCCAAAGCTATGGCCTTATTTGGGAGATCAGAATATCATATTAGAATTAGAATATTGTAACTGCCCTTTGGTTTTTCTGTAACAGAGAACCTTAAAGGGAACCAAAAACCTTACATAAGGGAAGTTACCTCAGGGAAAAAAAAAAAAAAAAATCAGGGTCGCCTGGGTGGCTCAGCCAGTTGAGTGTCTGATTTCTTGATTTTTGGCTCAGGTCAGGATTTCATGGTTTGTGAGTTCAAGTCCCACGTCGGGCTCTGCACTGACAGCATGGATGGATCCTGCTTGGGATTCTCTTTTTTTCTCTCTCTCTCGCTGCCCCTCCCCTGCCTGCTCGCACACTCTCTCTCAAAATAAATAAAATATTAAGAGAAGAAAATCACAGTTTTTGTTTTTTTGAGAGAGACAGAGTGAGAGCTGGGGAGAAGGGCAGAGGGAGAGAGAATCTTAAGCAGGCTCCACACTCACTGCAGAGCCTGATGTGGGGCTCAATCCCACAACCCTGGGATCGTCAATGACCTGAGCCGAAATCAAGAGTCGGATGCTCAACTGACTGAGCTACCCAGGTGCCCCCAAAAATATTTTAAATAAGCAATTAAAGGGGGAAAAATTAGAGGGGGAAAAATCCTATAACAGAAAACAAAGTTACCATTACTCTTATTCAGGGGAAAGTGGTGCTCGAACTTGCTAAATTTCAATTTCTAGCAGGCCAAGTTCACACAGCAGGGCAGGCATAAAAAGGAAATAAAGATGCTTACTTGAACATAGAAGTGAGCTGGATTACATACTGCCGATCCCATCTGGTTAAAGAAAATGACAAAGAATATGAAAGTTTATCTCATCTTCACTTATTTGCATATTCCTTTGTAAAATTAATGAGGGAAAAATTAAGGCCATTTCTAGTTTGATTTGGTACCACTGGAAAATAAGATCAAAGAATCAATAAAATAACAGCTTTTAACCTATAAGACTGGCAAAATCAAAGTCTGATGACATTCAATGCTGGGAAGATTTGGGGAAAAAATGGTCTCCATGTACGATTTTAGAGAGTGTACACTGATAGAACCCTTCTGGGAAGATAAGCTGGCAATACTTATCAAGTTTAAAAATGCACATAAGCACAGACCCACCCAAATTAGTATTAGAAATCTATCCCAAGTACATGCTTATAAAAGGTCACCTAGATATATAAGGATGTTCATTGCAAACACCTTTTATAATAGCAAAAAACCAAAAAACCATGTATTATTTATTAGAAAAACAATATTCTTAACAATTGGAGACTAGCCAAATACAACAGAATAGTATGGAACTATTAAAAGGGATGACGTAGGGGCGCCTGGGTGGCGCAGTCGGTTAAGCATCCGACTTCAGCCAGGTCACGATCTCGCGGTCCGTGAGTTCGAGCCCCGCGTCAGGCTCTGGGCTGATGGCTCGGAGCCTGGAGCCTGTTTCCGATTCTGTGTCTCCCTCTCTCTCTGCCCCTCCCCCGTTCATGCTCTGTCTCTCTCTGTCCCAAAAATAAATTAAAAAATGTTGAAAAAAATAAATAAATAAATAAATAAATAAATAAATAAATAAAATAAAAGGGATGACATAGAGTCGTATATTCTGACATGAACAGATGCAGTAAATGAAAAATGCAAGGTATATTATGATGTATATTGAATAAACTCTAGTGTAATTAAAATCAAATAAACATACAGGCACACATGTGCTGATACATATTTAAAATCATGTATACTTTAGGGATCTTATGTAAGGAACCATAAAAGCTGTTATTTCTGATTTAGATAATCTTGGGTGTTTGCTTCTGGTTCTTTTCAATGTACCCAGACATAATCATTGTATTACATAACTCTGTATTCTCTATATGGTAAGGATTTTTCAATTTGATGGTTTTATATATTTTACTTCTAATGGGTCTAAATTTCAGGGAGTAGCTCTACCTTAGCTTACACAGGTTACTTACCATAACTTAAATTTTTCTATTACAGTATGTTTAAGTTGGTCACAAATTTCTGTGGTGAATATGTCTATGTATGAGAATTTTCTTATTATGTTGGAGTCTTTCCTTAGGGTGGATTGCCCTATTTCTGGCTTAAAGGTACAACATCATCATGTATCCCACTCACTCAAAAAAACATAAAAGATATAGCAGAAGGGTGACCTCTCAGCCTTAAGGACCTTGGGACTCCAAGTAATGCTAGAAGACAACACTGCTCTGTTAAGATGAAGAGTCAAATAAACTATATGTAGTTTAGAACAGAAAATATAGTAACTAATCTCTCAAAAATTCATTGCAAACTAAATGGTTTTACAGTGGTACATTATAAGCAAAAACACAGACTAAAAACTTAGTGATAAAAATTCCTGACATCAACAGTAATCTTTTGGCCACATGCATGTCTGAGAAAGTGCTACACATTAATGAGAAAGACTCACCTGCCAGAACACAGGGTGTTAATCAGTTGCTTCTTACATTCTTCCCCACTTAGTTCACCTAGAAATGAAAAATATACTGAGATAAATTTGATTAAGTGACTACAGAAAAGGCCATTAAAATTGGGAAAAAAAATTACCTTTTCCATAAGCCACATTTTCCTTTTTGGCAGCAAGGGTAGTGAGAATAATGGGTAATAATTCCAAAGATTTTCCATTCTTTAGCCTGCCCTCCTTGATAACACTAACAAACTCACTGGCTAATTCAACCAGTAATGATCCTGGAAAATTGTGAACCTAAAAATTCAGGCGACAAAGAAAATGTTAAGCAGAAATCTAAATGTTTGGTCTCTCCAAGAAATAAAGTCTTTTGCTGAATAGAACTGGCACTGAAACCCAGAACTGGTCCTATAAGGGATCCAGGAAATCATTCTGCTCTGGTACAAAACTTTTGATCACAAAAGATTTCAAAGGTCAGAATCCTCCATCAGTTCTCCAATGTTTTCAAATACACCAACTCTTCAAAGATATCAGATGTCCACCATATCAGAAATTAACGTAAACATGGGTTTATGGACCATCCATCAACTTCTGTTTTTTAACAGCAGTTCTTATTCGTAAGTAGGAACTATGCTAGGTTTGGCACATTAAAGTTTCCCTTCCCTCAACAAATTACAACTCCCCCCCCCTCCAAATTTGCCCTCTTACCTCCACCATTAGTAATCCTAAAATCTCAGATGCTACTTCTTTCTGCAAATCCCCTGACTCCACCAACTGGATTGAGCGAACGTATATCTTAAGCCTCCTAAGAGCTCCAGCTTCCTCAGAGCAGGGGGAACCTTATTGTTTTAAATGAACAGTACAGAAACAAAGAAAGAAGAAAGTTGAAGGGCAAACAGGAAAAACAGCACTATAGTTTAATAAAGAAGCAGAATTATCAATTTACTGATTACCATTGTGTTTAGAGCAGCAATATTTAAGAGCTTTACAAAAGTATTTAATTTAGGTGGATGACTGAAATGTCATCTTTTCTTCTTCCACCTATGTCATTGATTTTTAAAGTAAGTTCATAGTGCAGAAAGAGAAATACCTTCTAAAATATCTTAGAGCCTTTTTTGGGCCCAGTAACCCAAATTAAATGTCTTTAACATATTCCACTTTAAAACATCATCACTGAGGGGCGCCTGGGTGGCTGAGGCAGTTGAGCATCTGACTTCAGCTCAGGTCACGATCTCGAGGTCTGTGGGTTCGACCCCCGCGTCGGGCTCTGTGCTGACAGCTCAGAGCCTGGAGCCTGCTTTGGATTCTGTGTCTCCCTCTCTCTATGCCCCTCCCCCACTCATGCTTGGTCTCTCTGTCAAAAATAAATAAACATTAAAAAAAATTTTTTTTAAATCACTGAATAATGTCAGTGGGAATGGCAGAAAAATAAAGACCTCAGAAATCCTTTCCTCCATAAAAGCAGTAAAAACACTGATAAAAATAATGAAAATCAACTTGTTCACAACTCTGAAAATTAATCAAAGGCTTGCAAAAATCCAGGGAGTGTTTACTTAAGAAAAACAGCTGAATCTCAGTAAGTACAAGGAGTTTTGTAGTATTTTAACATGCCCTCAACTCCCATAGCACCCCCCCCCCCGCCCCCCGCAAGCTCAGGTAGTCTTTAAAACCAATAGCCCCACAGTCATGGTGAAAGCCGAAAGCCAACAGCCTAGCAGCCCCTGGAGGGGACAGAATATGGTTGAAACACCTCCAAAGCCCAATTCCCAGATAAGAACTGTCATTTGACCAGTCTGGCTGTTCCCTAGAAATTTTCATTACCAAGCTTTGTCTTTTTTTTTTGAAAGTAAACTCTACCCGCGACATGGGGCTTGAACTCATGACCCCAAGATCAAAAGTCACATGCCCTACTGACTGAGCCAGCTAGCTACCCCAAGGCTTGTCTTTATTTGACCTTTGAACTCGTTCAGTGCAAACAGCCATTTTTACCCAGGACATCTGTCTAAATCAGTTGCAACTGATTACTATTTTAGATGCTTTGAGGCAGCAATAACAGTTAGGCAAGCAAGAAGCTGACCAAAAAACTTAAAAGGAAATCCTGGAGAATATGCGCATAGGGGGCTTTGAAACATTCTGATGTATCCCAAGGAATCTAGTAAGCCATGCAAATACACTCAGGGCTATGCACATGCACAGGGAGTGTACATGGCAAAGGACCCAAAAAGACCTTAAATTCTCCCCTCTGGCTGACTGTAAGGCTCTGCACAAGTAGAAAGACTAAACAGGAGTTATAAAACACCTGAGCTCTGAAGGTGTACCTCCAACATCACAGGGCTCCTCAGCAAAGGCTGGGAAACTCAACGGTTCCAGGTATTTAAGGAAATCTTTGCCCAATCATTAGCTAACTGCAAAGCTAACCAAAAAGACTTCAGTGGCCATACCCAACAGTGCCCATACACAACAAACAATTAATATTTTGTATTAATTCAGAGGAGCCACCATAAAGACAAAAGGAATATCAGAACAGCAAAAATATCTGGAAGAGGAGAGTGGTATCTCATTTCCAGAGTTCCCACAAAATATCACTTAAAATGTCCCAAGAGTATGGCCCATATCCAGGAAAAAAGAGAATCAATTAAAAACTGTCCCTGAGAGAGCCTAGATATTAGATTACTAGACAAAGATTTTAAATCAGCAGGACAGGCACCTGGGTGGCTCAGTCAGTTGAGTGTCTCTTGATTTTGGCTCAGGTCATGAATCCAGGGTCATGGGAATGAGCCCTATGTCAGGCTCCTCCCTGAGTGTGGAGTCTGCTTAGGATTCTCTCTCCCTCCCTCTCTCTCTGCTCTCCCCCCTGCCTCTCTCCCCTGCTTGAGCACTCTTGGACTTAAAAAAAAGTTTTAAGTTTTTAAAAAAATGTTTTTAAAGGTTTTTTTTGAGAGGGAGCAAGAAAGGGAAGGGCAGAGAGAGAAAGGGAGAGAGAGAGAATTCCAAGTAGGCTCCACACCATCAGCACAGATCCCAACATGAGGCTCAAACTCACAAACTGTGAGATCACGACCCAAGCCGAAATCAAGAGTCAGACACTTAACCGACTGAGCCACCCAGATGTCCCCAGAAAAGGATTTTAAATCAGCTGTTTCCAATATGTTCAAAGAAAAGGAAACCATACCTAAAGAGCTAAAGGAAAATATTAAGAACAATGTCTCGCCAAATATTAAGTATCAAAAAAGAGACGGAAACTGTAAATAAGTAAATAAAAATTCTGAAATTGAAAAGTACAATAATTGAGCTGAAAAATCCACAATAAGGTCTCAGCAGATCTGACCAGGTAGAAGAAAGAATCAGAGAACTTAAAAATAGGACAACTGAGGGGGCACCTGGGTAGCTCAGTCAGTTGAGTGTCTGACTTCAGCTCAAGTCATGATCTCACAGTCTGTGAGTTCGAGCCCCGCATTGGGCTCTGTGCTGTCAGTTCAGAACCTGGAGCCTTCTTAGGATTCTGTCTCCTCTCTCTGCCCCTCCCACTCACACTTTGTCTCTCAAAATATGAATAAATGTTAAAAAAAATTGTTTTTAATTGGGCAACTGAGATTATCCAGTCTGAAGGACAGAAAGAAAAAGAAGAAACATGAACACAGCCTCAGAGACCTGTGGGATATCATGAGTGCTAACACAAGACATAATCAAAGTCCCAAAAGAAAGAAAGGGCTGAAGAGAAGAAATAATAGCCCAAAACTTCCCAATTTTAACAAAGACTAATTTACACATTTACGCAGCTCAATAAATTCCAATAGGATAAACCCGAGAGAACCACAGGTAGACATCCCATAACAAACAGCTGAAATCAAAGACTCTTCCTCATAACAAAGGCCATCTGTGGAAAACCCATAACAATCATACCCAACTACTAAAGATTGAAAGAATTTCCATAAAACATTAAAAATACAAGGATGTCCACTTTTGCCACTTCTACTCAACATAGTATTAGAATTCCAGAATAGTTAATGTATTTAGGGACACTGAAACGGAACACTTAGAAAAAAAACAGCGTGGATGAGCACTGGGTGTTGTATGGAAACCAATTTGACAGTAAATTTCATATATTAAAAAATAAAATTAAAAAAAAAAAAAACAGCGAAGACAAAGAGAATCTTGAAAAAGCAACAAAAGAGAAGCAAGTCATCTGGAAGAGTATTCAATATAATTAACACCTGGTTTCTTATCAAAAAACCAACCCTCCAACCACCCCCCCCTCCCCTGCAACACTGAAAGGCAGAAAGAAAAAGGATAAGGGCACCTGGGCAGCTCAGTAGGTTAAGCATCCCACTTTGGCTCAGGTCATGATCTCACGCTTTGTGAATTCCAGCCCCACGTCGGGCTCTGTGCTGACAGCTCAGACCCTGGAGCCTGCTCCGGATTCTGTCTCTCCTTCTCCGTCTGCCCTCCCCTACTCGAGCTCTGTCACTCTCTCTCAAAAAGATAAACATTGGGGCGCCTGGGTGGCTCAGTCGGTTAAGCGTCCGACTTTGGCTCAGGTCACGATCTCACGGTCCGTGAGTTCGAGCCCCGCGTCGGGCTCTGGGCTGATGGCTCAGAGCCCGGAGCCTGCTTCGGATTCTGTGTCTCCCTCTCTCTCTGCCCCTCCCCCGTTCATGCTCTGTCTCTCTATGTCTCAAAAATAAATAAACGTTAAAAAATAAAAATAAAAAAAAAAAAGATAAACATTAAAAAAAAATTTAAAAAAAAAAGGGAAATGGGATAACACAGTTGAACTGCTGAAAGGGCTGTCCAACATTTCTACAACCAGAAAAACCACCCTTCAAAAATGAAGGAGAAATTAAGAATTCCCAGATTAAAAAAAAGAGAGAACTTGCTGCCAGAAGACTTGCTCAATGCTAAAGGGAATCCTTTAGGTTGAGATGAAGGACACTAGACAGTGACTTAAATCCACGAGATAGCACCAGTAAAGGTAACTACATAAGAAAATACAAAAGTAGTAGTAATTACTTTTTCTCCTGATTTATAAGACTCGTAGAAAGCAATAAATAGAATGTTGATTGGGGTGCCAGAGTGGCTCAGTCGGTTGAATGTCTGAATCTTGATTTTGGCTCAGGTCATGATCCCAGGGTCATGGGATCAAGCCCCATATCAGGCTGCTTGCTGAGCATGGAGTCTGAGTTTCCCTCTCTCTCTCTCTCCGTCTCTCCCCCCTGCTCATGCGTGCTCTCTCTAAAAACAAACAGGGGTGTCTGGGTGGCTCGGTCAGTTAAGCATCTGACTTTGGCTCAGGTCATGATCTCATCACTGTTCATGGGTTCGAGCTCTGCATCAGGCAGGCTCTGCGACAACTCAGAGCGTGGAGCCTGCTTCAGATTCTGTGTCTCCCTCTCTCTGTCCCTCCCTGCCTCTCAAAATTGAATGTAAAAAAAAAAAAAAAAAAATTTAAACTTAAAAAAATTTTTGTTGATGGGCAGAAATATGTAAAGATGAGTTTGTATGACAGTAATAACACACAGGAGGGAGAAAGAAGAAGCTATATAGAAAGCAAAGTGCTGTAAACTATTAAAACTAAGCTGGTATTAATCTGAACTAGACTGTTATAAATTAAGACATTAGTTATAATCTTCAGGGCAACCACTAAGAATGTAACTCAAAAACATAATAAAAAAGATGACAGGGGCGCCTGGGTGGCTCAGTCGGTTGGACGTCCGACTTCGGCTCAGGTCATGATCTCGCGGTCTGTGAGTTCGAGCCCCGCGTCAGGCTCTGTGCTGACAGCTCAGAGCCTGGAGCCTGTTTCCGATTCTGTGTCTCCCTCTCTCTCTGACCTTCCCCCGTTCATGCTCTGTCTCTGTCTCAAAAATGAATAAATGTTAAAAAAAAAAAAAAAAAAAAAAGACAAAGGAATTAAAATGGTACACTAGAAATTATCTATTTAACACAAGACACATAAAGTTAAAAAAAGACCTAAAACAAAGAAAACAAATAGCAAAACAGCAGATGTAAACCCTACCTTATCAGTAACTACAGAAAAGGGATCAGACATTCTAATCAAAAGACAAAGATTGGCAGAATAAATTTTTTTTAAATTTTTATTTATTTATTTTGAGACAGAGACGAGACGAGAAAGAAGAGAGAGAGAGAATGACTGGGGGAGGGTCTGAGAGAGAGGGAGACACAGAATCCTAAGCAGACTCCAGGCTCTGAGTTGTTAGCACACAGTCCAACGCGGGACTCGAACGTATAAACTGTGAGATCATGACCTGAGCTGAAGTCAAAAGCTCAACCGACTGAGCCACTCAGGAGCCCCTGGCAGAATAAATTTTTAAAAATTCATTTATAGGGGCGCCTGGGTGGCGCAGTCGGTTAAGCGTCCGACTTCAGCCAGGTCACGATCTCGCGGTCCGTGAGTTCGAGCCCCGCGTCAGGCTCTGGGCTGATGGCTCGGAGCCTGGAGCCTGTTTCCAATTCTGTGTCTCCCTCTCTCTCTGCCCCTCCCCTGTTCATGCTCTGTCTCTCTCTGTCCCAAAAATAAATAAAAAACGTTGAAAAAATAAAAAAAATAAAAAAAAAAAATAAAAATTCATTTATATACTGTCAACCAGAAACACAATTTAGACTCAAAAGACACATAGTTTGAAAGTTAAAGAATGGATGGAAAAAGATATACCATGCAAATAGTAACCAAAAACTTGGATTGGCTATACAAATATTAGGAAAAAAAGACTTTTAAGGGGCACCTGGCTGGCTCACTTGGTTGAAGAATCATCTGATCTTGATTTCAGCTCCAGTCATGATGTCACAGTTTGTGAGATCAAGCCCTGTGTCCGGCTCTGCACTGACAGATTCTCTGACGGACTGATTCTCTTTCCCTCTCTCTCTCTGCCCCTCCCCCACTCACACTCTCTCACTCTCAAAATAAATACCTCAAAAATATCTCAAAAAATATATACACCATGCAAACAGTAACCAGAAACTTAGATTGGCCATACAAATATTAGTAAAAAAACACTTGGGGCGCCTAGGTGGCTCAGTCGGTTAAGCGTCCAACTCTTGATTTTGGCTCAGGTCGTGATCTCAAGAACCTCGGGGATTAAGCCCTACATCTAGTACTGTGCTGATGGCACAGAGCCTGCTTGGGACTCACTCTCTTTCCCTCTCTCTCTCTGCCTCTCCCACGCATAAGCACACTCACTCTGTCTCTCAAAACAAAAAAAAAAAACTTAAAGAAAAAAAGACTTAAAGGGGCACCTGGGTGGCTCAGTTGGTTAATGAGTTGTCCAACTCTTGATTTTGGGTCAGGTCATGATCTCACGATTTGTGAGATCGAGCCCCGGTCCAGCTCTGCTGACAGATTCACTGATGGACTGATTCTCTCTCTCCCTCTCCCCGACTTGCACTGTCTCTCAAAATAAATAAATAAACTTAAAAAAAACACACTTTAAGGGAAAGACTATTACTGGAGACAAAGGAAATTTTATAATGATGAAAGGGTCAATCCATCATCAAGATACATACAATTATAAATATATAAGCATCTAACAAAAGAACTCCCAAAATATACAATGGAAAAACCAAAACAACTGAAGGGAGAAATGGATAATTCAACAAATGAAAACTTCAATACCCTACTTTCAATAATGGATAGAACAATTAGAAGATAATCAAGGAAATAGACATAAACACACTAAATCTGACATCTATAGAACGCTACGTCCAACAACAAAAGACACAATTTTCTCAAGTGCACGTAGAACATTCTCCAGGATAAACAACATATCAGGCCATAAAAAAAATTCTGAGTAATTTAAAAGGACTGTAATCATACCATTTATGATCTGTGATGACAGTGGAATGAAACTAGAAATCAATTAACAGAAGGAAATCTAAGAAATTCACACATATATGAAAATTAACACAGTCATAAATACCAATGTGTCAAATGAATAAACACAAGAAGTTAGAAAGTACCTTGAGATGAAAGAAAACAAAAACACAGCATTCCAAAAGTTATGGAAAGCAGATAAAACAGTGCTTAGAGGAAAATCTATAGTTGTAAATGCCTTTATTAAAAAAAGAACAACAAAAAAGATCTCAAATCAATAACCTAATCTTCTACCATTAGAAACTACAAAAAGAGCAAACTAAACCTAAAGCAAGTGAAAAGAATATAAGAGTAAAATCAGACCTAAATGAAATAAGGTATAGAGGAATAGAGGAATACAGAAAAATCAAGGAAACCATTATCTTTTTCTTTGAAAAGAAAAAAAAAAAAATGGAAAAATCTTGAGTGACCAAGGAAAAAAGGAGAAGGTTCAAGTTATTAAATCAGCAATGAAAGAGGAGTGCTACTACCGATCTTACAGAAACAAAAAGGATTATAAGGAAATACTATAAAATTAGAGAACTTAGATGAAATGGATAAATTGCTAGACAGACACAAACCAGCAAAATTAATTCAATGAAATATAGAAAATCTCAACAGACCTATAATGAGATTGAATTAGCAGCCAAAACACTTCCAACAAAGAAAAGCCCAGAACTGGATGGCTTCACTGGTGAATTCACCAAATGTTTAAAGAATTAACTCCAATATTTTGGAAATTCTTCCAAAAAGCAGAAGACGAGGGAACATTTCCCAACTCTTTCTATAAAGCCAGGATTCCAAAACCACAGACATCATTAAAAAAAACAGATTGGGGGCACCTGGGTGGCTCACTCGGTTGAGCAACCGACTTCAGCTCAGGGCATGATCTCAGAGTCAAAAGTAAATAAACATTAAAAAAAGTTAAAAAAGGGGCGCCTGGGTGGCGCAGTCGGTTAAGCGTCTGACTTCAGCCGGGTCACGATCTCGCGGTCCGTGAGTTCGAGCCCCGCGTCAGGCTCTGGGCTGATGGCTCGGAGCCTGGAGCCTGTTTCCGATTCTGTGTCTCCCTCTCTCTCTGCCCCTCCCCCGTTCATGCTCTGTCTCTCTCTGTCCCAAAAATAAATAAAAAAACGTTGAAAAAAAAAAAAAAAATTTAAAAAAAAAATAAATAAAAAAAAATAAAAAAAGTTAAAAAAAAACAAAAAAAAAACCAAAAAAAAAACCCAACAGATCAGGGTGCCTGGATGGCTCTGTTGGTTGGCTTCGGACTTCTGCTCAGGTCATGATGTCACGGCTAGTAGGTTCAGGCCCCCACATCCAGCTCTGCGCTGATGGCTTGAAGCCTGGAGCCTGCTTCAGATTCTGTGCCTCTCTCTCTACCCCTTCCCCAGCTCGTGTGCTGCCTCTCAAAAAAAAAAAAAAAATAAATAAATAAACATTAAAATAAATAAACATTAAAAAATAAACAAACATTAAAAAAATTAAAAAAAAAAAACCAGATCAATATCCCTGTGACTACAAACACAAACATGCTCAACATTCAGCAAACTGAATCCAGCAACATATAAAAAGGATCATACGCTATAACCAAGCAGGATTTACCAAGAATACAAGATTGGCTCAATGTATAATAATCAATGTAATATACCATATAAATAGAACAGCATAGAATAAAAATCGCATATATCATCTCAGTAGACAAAAAGCATCTGAAAAATCCAATACCCTTTCATGAGAACACTCAACAAACTAGGAAAAGATGGGTACTTCCTTAACCTAATAAAGGGCATCTATGGAAAACCCACAACTAACTTCACACTCAATGATAAAAAAAATTGAAAGATTTCGTCCTGAGATCAGGAACAATATAAGGATGTCCATTTTCACAAGTGGGGCAGGGGCAGAGAGAGAATCCCAGGCAGGCTCCTTGCTGTCAGCACAGAGCCCAGCATGGGGCTTGATCCCACTGACTGTGGGATCATGACTTGAGCCAAGATCAAAAGTCAGACGCTTAACCAACTGAGCCACCCAGGCCCCCTGAGAGACTGCAGCTTTAGTTGATTTTGTAAAATTCCCAAAGTCTCAGTGGTGCTTTAAACAGTAAGAAAAGCATCAATATGGGCCACAAGTAAACAAATCTACCAATGTACTCGGAGGTAGAAGAGCATTAGTTTTTTATTACCTTTGAAGATAGCTCGCAGGAGCGCTCCAGCAGCTTTTCCTTTCACTGCCTGATTCTGAAGGAGATTAGCCAACTGTAATCAAAGACAGAAAAGCTACAAACCTCTGGCAACAATTTCTGTACCCAGTGACCTAAATTCCCAATATGAAACACATTTATCTGTCAAGTTCATATCCTTCAGAGACTTTGGGTATCACGAATAACATTTATTAAGATAGAGCAGAGTAGATCTTAACATGATGCACAGCTGTCAAGACTGAAATTTGTTCATATATTCATTCTACAATTGTCTAAGTACAATAGAAGTTACTAAAGAGAAAAGAGTGACACGGTACTTTTTTTTTTTTTAAATCAGTCTTGCTCCTTATGTAGAGAATGGTGGGGGGTTTATGAGTGAAATGATAGGTTAGAAGACTGTTCTAGAGTTCAAGTGAGAGAGGATAGTGGCCTAGACCAAACAGCAGGGAAGATGTTACCAGTTGAACAGTGTCCCTCCTCAAATTCATGTTGGAGTTCCAAACCGTAGGACCTCAGAATGTGACTTTATTTGAAACTAGGATTGTTATAAGTGTAATTAGTTGCAGTCATTAAGACTGGCGTTAATACAACAAACATCCTCCTAAGAAGGGGAATCTTGGACACAAAGACACATAAAAAGTGAGTGTGCCACATGAAAATGGAAGCAGAGATCAGGGTGATACAAGCTAAAAAATGACACAGATTATCAGCAAATTGACAGAAGCTAGGTGAGATTCTCACAGCCTCAAAGAAACCAACATCACTAGCACCTTGATCTTGGACTTCGAGTCTCCAAAACTGTAAAAATAAATTTTTGTTGTTTAGGCTACTCAATTTGTAGTACTTTGTAAATGGCAGGCCTGGCAAACTAGTAAAGGAGATGAAGAAAAGCAGACAGAAGATACATTTGAGAGGTCAAATCAAAAGGATATGCTGTGGTCTGAATGTTCATGTCCCCATAAAATCCACATGCCTGATGTGACAGTATTTGGAATGGGACCTTTGGGAGGTAATTAGGTGATGAAGGTAGAATTCTCGTGAATGGGATTAGTCCTCTTAGAAGAGATCCCACGGGATTCCCTAGCCCTTCCACCATGTGAGGATACAACGTGAAGTCTGCAACCCAGAAGAGGGCCTTCTACTGGCATTCTCATCTCAGACTTCCAGCCTCCAGAACTAGGAGAAACAAACATTCCTCACATATAAGCCTGCTGTATTTTGTTATAGCAGCCTGAATGGACTAAGACAGACTTCCTCAGTTTAGAAGTGAAAAGGGGGTGATGATGAAGGAAAAGAAAGCAAAGCTTCTGGCCAAAGCAACTAAATGTGTAAATGTGGCACTAGCCGTTGACACGCTGAAAATCTGGGAGTCAGTGAGCATTTGAATCACCCAGAGGGTTTGTTAAAACAAATCGCTGGGCTACAGTTTCTGATTTAGCAAATCTGATGTGGGATTCAGAACTACTACTCTTAAGATATCCAAGTGGAAATGCCAAGTGGACAACTGGATATGCCAAAATGGAGCTCAGTGAAGAAAGAACTCAATGGAAATGTAAGAGATCATTCAGGGAGAGATGTAAAGAGAGGAGAAACACCAACATTCAAGGATTAAGAGGAGAAGCAGCAGCCAACAAAGACTGAGAAAGTGAGGCTAACAATAACCATAGAAAGGAGTGTCACAGAAGCAGACTAATATAACAGTGAATTTGTTCTCTTCCACAACTACATGTGCCTGACCTTTCGGACTCAAGTCCATTTCTCCCTTCTTAAATACATAAGGAGTACCTGACTGCTCTGCCTGGAACCTCTCAACAGAATGCTCATCCCTTAACATAACTCTCAAAGGGGAATTTGTCAACCCTTTTGTCTGATTTTCTCCCTCCCTCCAAACCCATAGTACACCGGGCAATGCCTGGCGACATTTTTAGTTGTCATAACTGGAAGGGTGCTATAATCATCTAAAGGATTAAGACCACGGATGCTGATAAACACCCTACAAGACAAAGGACAGCACCACTCAGCAAAGAGTTACACAGTCCAAAACGCGAAAAGCAGTAAGGCTAAGAAACCCCAACTCATCTTGAAACCAATGTTTCATTAGAAGGCAGTGTGGCATGGGAGAAAAAAAAAACTGGATCCAGAATCAGAAGATGAATCCTGGTCATGACACTTACTAGCTTCATAACCTCAGCCAAATTATTTCACTGTTATGTGGGTCCATCTCCCCACCTCCAAGGACTGTTAGGAGGAATAAATTAGATGACAGGTAGAGGACTCTGCACAGAGCCCAATGTACAACAGGTACTCAAATACAGTTTTCTACTCCCTCTGTCCTCAGCTCGCCTCCTTCCTCCATTTAGATCTTTCATCTTCCTTTTTGACTTTATTCTTTTTACTGCATTTTAAAACACAAAAGTCAACTAAGATTACATGTCCTTGTTTTTTCAGAAAACATGATAGTTGTTCTTTTATTTTATTTTATTTTTAATTTTTTTTTTTTTTTAACGTTTATTTATTTTTGAGACAGAGACAGAGCATGAACAGGGGAGGGGCAGAGAGAGAGGGAGACACAGAATCTGAAACAGGCTCCAGGCTCCGAGCTGTCAGCACAGAGCCTGACGCGGGGCTCGAACTCACGGACCGTGAGATCATGACCTGAGCCGAAGTCGGACGCTTAACCGACCAAGCCACCCAGGCGCCCCTGAAAGTTGTTCTTTTAATTGGGAGGCTGGAACCACCAAATTAATGGCACAGTCCAAAAACAAACTTTTTTTTTTCATAGAATAGTCCTCACTTTGCAATGTCTGATATTTTCTCACGATTACAGAGTCTATGCATTCCCAGTCTCAACACAGGTGACACAGCATCCTTCCCATAGTATCACACCTGGAGGCATGTGATGCCCATCTATCCCTCACTGGTAATATTAATTCTGGTCATTCAGTCAAGGGCGTTGCTTAATTTTCCCACTTTGTAATTACTTTCCTCCCTCCTGTTGCAACCAGTGAGCAGTTTGTAGACAGACACTTTGACCATGCACCTATCTTGCTCATCTAATTTTCCCCTTGTATAATGGAAAAGCCCAACAACCACCACCATTACCAGGTTATCAAAGTCAGTATCACCAGAATGACACAGACATCAGGAGCCCAGGGATACAATACACTGAAAAAGGTACAACACCATTTCTGGGCTCCTTTTATCAGGGATGAATCAGACAGGAACCAACTGAGGAACATTCAGCAAAATACTCTTCAGGGTTACCAAGATCATGAGAAACAAGGACAGACCGAGGAACTGTTGCAAACTGCAGAAAGTCAGGGAAAAATAACGCGCATGTTGTATGATGAGCAGGATTCTGGGGGGCGAGAAACAACATCAGGGGAGAAACAGGTTTGCTAATGGTATTGCACCAATGTTAATTTCTTAATTCTTAAAATTGTGACTAAGGTTATGTAAGATGCTGAGGAAGATACCCAGAAATTCTCTGTATTATTTTTACAACTTTTCTGTAAGTCCAAAAGTAGCTTAAAATAAAAACTAAAAAAAAAAAAAAAAAATCTCCCTGGATTTAGCACCCACTGATGTTTCTTGCCTGATCCAATCTTCATCATGATAGCTGCAAAATGGTGATTTTCTAACTCTAGCACAGAGGCAAGACCTTCCTTCTCTCCATTTATTTTTTTATTATCAGTATGGACTCACAAATTTATTTTTCAATAGTTTATAATTCGTAATTGAACTTAATTATTTTGATGTTCTAATGGTCCCAGATTTGGGTGATGGAAACCCCTTTAAGCTGGTGCCTACGTCTTTGTGACATGCCCTCATCATTTTTTCTGGGCAGTGCTTTACTTTCTGGTTTATAAGATGTTCCCGGCTCATCTTGTATCCATCATGCCCACCCTTGAAATTCGCCCTTTCTCTGAAAAGCCCTGGTTCCTTTCAGTGGGGAATGATTATTGATTATTAAGAGAACAAAGATCTAGGTCATGGGTGTACTTGTTACTACCGTGGCATCTTAACTGCTTCTTAGTTCTTCTAGTGAACAGAGCTAAAGAAAAAAAAATACACGTGTATATGCAAATACATACAAATATATATGTGCATGCAGATATGCATATACACACATATACGTGAGAACCATAAATTCGTATCAATACTTCCATTTCTAATCTATCCCCACAGCGTTCTTTCTTGCCTTCCTATATCCTAGATTTGTACGTCCTTTCTAACAGTAAAAATGCCAACATCGACACATTTACTCATTTGCTGAACTCTGTAATCTATCTAAAATCATTTCAGAATTGCTTTGCCTGTGTCACTACAATAAGTAATCCAATTTTAAAATTTCACGATTGGGGAGCCCTGCTGGCTCAATGGAACGTGTGACTTTTGATCTCAGAGTTGTGAATGTGAGCCCCGTGTTAGATGTAGAGATTACTTAAAAATAAAATCTTTAGGGTGGCGGGGGAGCACCTGGCTGGCTGGCTCAGTTGCTATAGCATGTGAACCTTGATCTCGGGATTGTGAGTTCAAGCCCCCACATTGGGTAAAGAGATTGCTAAAAAATAAAATCTTAAAAAAAAAGTTCAGGGTTTATTTGTTATCTATCCCTCTAACCAGATTCTAATCACGGTCTCACTGTGTTTGCATTCCTACCAGCAACGTATGAGTGACTGCTTCCCTGGTCTCGGCAAGAGTGTACAGACAAGCTGTTCAATTTTTCCTACTGACAGGTAGTAATGGTTTTACTTGAATTTTCTCTTATGAGTGAGGTCGAGCATCCTTTCTTATGTTATGGTCATTTTTATGTCATTGTGATTATCCTCTATACTCCTTTTGCTCTTTTTAATAGGATTTTTTTACTTTTCTCCTTCAATTATTGTAAGTTATTTATGAATTAGGAATATTAACCCTTTATCTGTGAAAACTGCAAATATCTTCTCCCAATTTGTCATTTGTGTTTTGTGTATGGTATTTTTGGTCATGTAAATTTTATAGATATGTAGATAAATTTATCAACCTTTTAAGGTATCCAGATTTTGAATCCTAGAAAAGCTTTCTCTGCACTACAGTTCAAAAGAGGAATTCACCCACGTTTTCTTCTAATATTTAGGTTTGGTTTTTACATTTAGACCTCTGATTGTGGAGCTTATTCTTGAACAGTGTATGTAGAATACCTCTAATTTTATCTATTTTTCCTAAATGGCTAACTAGTTGCCCCAACACTATTTATTAAATAGGATCTTTGCCCCAACTATTTGGGATACCACCTTATAATAGACTAGATTTTATGTGCTGGGTCTATTTTGAGACTTTGTTATTCCATTATCTGTTTTCCTCTCATGCACCAATACCACATTCTTCATTACAGAGGGTTTTTGGTATGTTCACTGTCCAGTAGGGCTAGTCCTTCCTCAGATATCTTCCATTTCAGTGTTTTCCTAGCAATTCTTATTTTTCTAGATGAGCTTTGTTTTTATGTGTATGAAACGCTATTGAGAGATGCCTGGATGATTATATGTGTCCGACTTTGGTTCAGGTCATGATCTCAGGGTTCATGGATTTGAGCTCTGCACTGAGCTCCACATGACAGTGCAGAGCCTGCTTGGGATTCTCTCTCTCTGCCCCTCCTCTACTTGCACTTTCTCTCTCAAAATAAATAAACTTAAAAAAAACGCTACTGATTTTTACACAATTTTATATTCTGCTACGTAGCTCTTGTTGTAGATGGTTTGATCATGGATTCTTCAGGATTTTCCAGGTGTACTATTATGGTATCTACAAAGACACATAGTTTTACATATTTTTTCTATTTTTATGCTTCATTGTTTTCTCTAGACTAATTGCATTGGCTAACAGGCCAGAACAATGTTAAATAGTGATGGAGAGAGTAGGCATACAGCCTGGTGCCTGATCTTAGCATAAATGCCTCCAGGGTTTCCCATTAAGATGCTAACTTGAATTCTCCAGAAACCAATATTGCACTGTATGTTAACTAACTGAAATTTAAACAAAAACTTAAAAAGAAAAAAGATAAAGAAAAACAGGATGCTGACTTTCGGATCTATACATGTATTTTATCTTATTAAGGAAAAAGCCACCCACTCCTATTTTCTCAAGAGTTTTTACTAGGAATGAGTGCTGGATTTTGTCAAAGGCTGTCTCTAATTTCTGAAGATAATCACATGGTCTTTGTGGTAATATACTTTCTATTACTGAACCAACCTTGTATTCTTGGTATAAACTCCATTTGGTCATCGTGTATTTTTTTTTAATCTGGTATTAGACTCTGTCCTCTAGCATTTAAGGTTTTTGCATCAATATTTGTAAGTGAAAATATGCTATCTTTATCAAATTTAGGGTTCAGTGTTACACTTTATAAAAGCATCTACAAGTTTTCCTTATGTATGTACAGATCCTTATGTATTATATACGCTATCAAACAAATTATGTAGCACTGAGACTATCTCTAACTTCTGATTTCTATGTTTGGTAGAAGTCCCCTGTGAAATTATCTGGGCCTGGTATTTTTGTGTGACTTAACTGTTTGATTAACTCTTCCTTCTATGGAAACTGGTTCCAGTTAAGCTTTCCATCTCAAATTGGGTCAATTTTATTAAACTGTATATTCTTAATTATCCATTTCCTCTAGATTTTCAAATTTATTTGCAGAGATATGTATGAAGTAGTCTCTTACTATTTTTTGACATTCTCTCTTTATTAATAGTTATTTCCCCCTTCTCATTTCTTATTTTGTACATTTGGGTTTACCACATTGCTTTCTTGATTAGTCAATGGTTTTGTCTAATTTTTCAAGGAATCAGGATTTTGATGTATAAATAATTTGATCTACTTGATTAGTTTCCATTTTTATTTTAGTACTTTCTTTGTGCTCTTGTTTACTGCTTTTTGATAATTTAATTCATTTATTTCCTTTTAATTGACTTAGGTGATTTTTAAAAGTATTCCATGGATTCTGATATGTAGTATTTTCACTATTTTTTTAGAAATCCTATAATTTCTGTTGTCATATCCCTTTTTACCCAAAAATTGTTTAAAAGGTATTTTATTTCCCAGTAGAAAATCCGTTTGTATTTATTTCATTTCTGATTTCTAGTTTTACTGAATTGTGACCAAAGAGGGTGGTTATATATTTCTTCTACCTTATGAGACCTATCAATGTTTTCTTTGTGCTTTAGTACATGACACAAATCTACATGTTTAAAAAGATATATATATATATATATATATATATATATATATATTTTTTTTTTTTTTTTTTTTTTTTTTTTTAAGATTTTGGTTTTGGACAGGGGTAGGGAGGCCTACGTGCCTCAGTCAGTTAAACGTCTGACTCTTGATTTGATTTCAGCTCAGGTCATGATCTCGCAGTTCAGAACCTGTGTCAGGCTGTGCAGAGCCTGCTTGGGATTCTCTCCCTCCCTTTTGTCTCTGTCCCTGCCCTGCTCACATGCTCTCAAAATAATAAACTTAAAAAAAAATTGTAATAATATTTTATTTTTTGGGTGCCTGGGTGGCTCAGTCATTAAGCATCTGACTTTGGCTGAGGTGATTATCTCACAGTTCATGAGTTTGAGTTCCACATCAGGTGAGCTCAAGCCCCGCTTCAAGTAAAACATAAGCCGGAGGTAAGCCCCACTTCTTTCTCTCTGCCCCTTGTGGGATTCATTCTCTCTTTGCCCCCACTCACCTGCACCCTCTCGCTTAAAAAAAAAAAAAAAAGAAAAAAATTTTTTTTTTTTTAAGCAATCTCTACACCATATGTGGAGCTTAAACTCACAACCCTGAGATCAAGTCACAAGCTCCACCAACTAAGTCAGCTGGCCCCAAAGATATATTCTTTTATTAAAGTATTCTCCAAATATTTTAAATACTATTCATATTTTCCATCTCTTTAAAATCTTTGCTTTGTTGAGGTATCCCCAGGTCTGTAATCCACTTCATTAATTTCCTCTTCAGCAGTGTTTAGTCCACTGCTAACTGTCAAGGTTTCCATTTCTAGAAGTTTTCTGTTTTCCAAATCTATCCCTTCTTATTTTATGAATTCTATTTCTTCATTTACATATTTGAGTATATTAAAAATCACATTAAATATTTACATGAAATATATATATTTTTTATTTTAGAGAGAATGTGTGAGTGGAGGGGGGGCAAGGAGAGAGAGAAATCTTAAACAGGTTCTGCACTGAGTGTGAGCCCATGACATGGGGCTCAATCCCATGACCCTGGGGGATCATGACCTGAGCTAAAATCAAGAGTTGAATGCCACCTAGGCACCCCAAATATTTGTGTACTCTAGAGTACCTTTTAGATTCCCCTCTATTCTCTAAATCCTTCAATGTGAATTTTCCAATTGCTGGATATGTCAGTCTTTCTTGTCATGGACTTTTTTTTTTTTTTTTTTTGAGAGAGACAAAGATAGCATGAGCAGTGGAGGGGCAGAGAGAGAGGAATAGAGAGAAAATCCCAAGCAGGCACCACGCTGTCAGCACAGAGCCTGATGAAGGACTCAAACTCACAAAATCATGAGATCGTGACCTGAGCCAAAACTGAGAGTCAGACACTTAACCAACTGAGCCATCCAGGTGCCCCTCTTGTCATGAACTTCTTTATGTGTTTTATAATTTTTTACTCTAAGCATATCTTCTATGGGCATTAAATAAACTGAATGTATATATTGCTGGAATACTTAACAAATTTGTAGAGGATATAAAAAGATGACTACTACACTGGTCAACAGAATCAAGATACAAAAAGATCTTGATAGAGCAAAATGCAATTAATTTTAAAAGATAATTAAGGGGGCGCCTGGGTGGTTCAGTCGGTTAAGCGGCCGACTTCAGCTCGGGTCACGATCTCACGGTCCGTGAGTTCGAGCCCCGCGTCGGGCTCTGGGCTGATGGCTCGGAGCCTGGAGCCTGCTTCTGATTCTGTGTCTCCCTCTCTCTCTGCCCCTCCCCTGTTCATGCTCTGTCTCTCTCTGTCTCAAAAATAAATAAATAAAAAAACGTTAAAAAAAAAAAAAAAGATAATTAAGATATAAGTATATAATTTTATATGTGGGTTCTAAAAACTAACTACAAAAATTCAGAGATGAAGAAAATTAGCCTAATACCAACATCCGCAAAAATGAGTTGGGATTTTAGTTGCTTATAAAACCAATGAGACAACAGTATGATATTATGGCCAAAAAGTTGATTCTGCATTAATGGGAAAATAAGAGAAATTTTGTCCAGTTTGAGGTATTAAACTTTTAAGGCAAATGTTAACAAAACAGAAATGTTCAGAAGACTGTGTCCGTGTCAGTGAAGGAATTTTGCTAACAATTATTCAGTGCGGGGTGCCTCAGTCGGTTGAGCGTCCGACTTCGGCTCAGGTTATGATCTCGTGGTTCATGAGTTCGAGCCCTCCATCGGGCTCTGTGCTGACAGCTCGGAGCCTGAAGCCTATTTCGGATTCTGTGTCTCCCTCTCTCTGCCCCTGCCCCGCTCACACGCTGTGTCTCTCCCTCTCTCTCAAAAATAAACATTAAAAAAAAAATTATTCAGTGTCTATTAGATGGTTTACATGCATTAACTCATTTCATCTTTACAAAAGACAAAAGATAGAGATCTTTTCTAGGGATAAGCAAGAATCAGAGAAGTAATTCACAGCATCTATTTATATCATGAATTTTGTTCTAGTTCTTATGTTTGCTTATTATGGTTAATGTTAAGGCCTCTTCCGAGTTCAAAAGCATATAAAACATAAGTTCTAAATCAGTAAACTAATTAAAAGTTGGTTTTAACCAAATCTTAATGCCTACAGAATAACTCAAGCTGCAACTCATGCAATGGGTTGTCTCAAAAAGCTGCTACAAAAGCAGTCCTGCTTTTGTTAATTAAAAAAAACAAAACAAAACAGAGCCCACCCCTACCTCAATTCCCAATTAGTGTCACATTTTAACAGAAATTACAATGTACCACAACACAGGCATGCAAAAATTCCTTTAAAAACATAATACACAAAGTCTCAACTCGTTTAGACATATATACTTAATACTTAAGGTTAATGTTAAGGAGGGATTCCTTTCCATACATGAATATGAATAAGCTAAGAACACATATTATGCAAAAAGGAGAAGTGTATCAGGAGAGTAAGAAGATTCACATAAGAATCTCAAAATATTTGGAGCGCCTGGGTGGCTCAGTCGGTTAAACATCCGACTTCAGCTCAGGTCATGATCTCGCAATCCGTGAATTCAAGCCCTGCGTCGGGCCCTGTGCTGACAGCTCGGAACCTGGAGCCTGCTTTGGATTCTGTGTCTCCCTTCTCTCTCTGCCCCTCCCTCGCTCATACTCTGTCTCTCTCACTCTCAAAAATGAATAAATGTTAGAAAATAAAAATAAAAATAAAAGAATTTCAAAATATTGTACTGCTTATGAATTTATCTTTTTTAGGGGAAAATATTAATAAAGAAGCATCAGTAGGCAAAATGTCACATCAAAAACTATAATCAGGATATTACCTTCGTTAGGATTGTTCTAAGAACCTTAAAAGTACCCTAATTTGTATGTATGTACATATGTATTGTATGTGTGTGTATATATTTATATATAATTGCATAAATACTTAAATGCTATATAGTTGTATACAAAGCCCTTCGATTGTCTATTTTATTCCTCTCCCCATTTCTTAACATTTATCAAAAAATCCTTGTTTCCTAAGATGAGTAGGAGGTAAAGTGGCAGAGTAATTTTTCTAACATGTTCTTTGAATTTGTCATCATGCTTGACATTTGCCTTATAGCAGAACATGCTTAATACTTACATCATCTTCTTTCACAGCCTGAAGCCATTCCTGCAGTTTGTCTGCTGTTTTTTCTCCTGCTAGAGATAATATTTTCTGGTCCATTGTTGCTCTATCAGGGAACTGTAAGGGAAAAGTATCAGAGCTGGATGAAACTTCCACAAGGAAACAAGCTTGACTGTTTTCCTTCCCTCCCTGTTAACGGAGTACTTTATATATTATCAGGAGTGTACACAGCAGGTACTCCATAGGTTAAGGGCTACTAACCAGTATGAGTAGGTGATTTTCATCCAAACCAAAATAATTTGGAAAATTCCCTGGAATTTCTGTATTAGAAACTTGTATTCTAATCAAGTGGTTTCAGAATTTTTGCCCATTTTAATTTTTTTAGCATCTACCCAGCACACTGCCTAGAACAAAGCTAGCACTTAATAGTGTGATAAATTATAAATATACACACGAGAATATTATTACAAGCATATAATAATATTTCACAAATGAATAAATCAAAAACACTATAAAGGCAAAGTGCCAATGAAATGGTATGAAAACTAGTAAGAAGTTTAACAAGACTGGGGTGCCTGGGTGGCTCAGTCGGTTGAGCGTCCAACTTTGGCTCAGGTCATGGTCTCACAGTCCGTGAGTTTGAGCCCCGCATCGAGCTCTATGCTGACAGCTCGGAGCCCGGAGCCTGCTTTGAATTCTGTGTCTCCCTCTCTCTCTCTCTGTCAAAAATAAAAACATTTTAAAAAAATTGAAAAAAAAAAAAAAAAAGAAGTTAACAAGACTAACGAAATAAATGTGTGCTCAAACGTCAAGAAGGCATCCCAGCAGAGGAAAGCTTGAACTGGAACTCAAGAGATTAAATTAGGTAGTCAAGATAACCAGATGGTATACTCTATACACTACTGGGAAGGAGAATGACATGAAGAAAGGCCTTTCTATGAGAATTTGAAAAACTTATTTGGGGAAAATGAGTAAACTGCCTGAGGTACAGAGTTGAAGTAGAGGAACAGTGAATAGGATGGCTAGAAAGACAGACTGGGAATAAACTGTACAAGATCTTAAATGCCAGGTTTAAGGGATTTAGCTTTTATTCTGTAAATAATAGATAGCAATCAAAACTTCTGGAGCAAAAGAGAATCTGCCTGATTCAGATTCTGCCAGTTTAAGACTGAAAAAGGTTTTGAGGGAACAATCTGGTATCAAGCATGTAGATTAAAGTAGGGAGAGAGAGGGGGTGCCTGGGTGGCTCAGTCAGTTAAGCATCCTGACTTCGGCCCAGGTCATGATCTCACAGTTAGTTCAAGGATTCAACCCTGCGTCAGGCTCTGTGCAGACAGCTCAGAGTCTGGAGCCTGCTTCAGATTCTGTGTCTGTCTGTCTCTCTCTCTCTCTCCCTCTCCACGTGTGCGCATGCGCACTCTCTCTCAAAAATAATAAACAAGAGGGGCGCCTGGGTGGCTCCGTCAGTTCAGCGTCCGACTTCACTCAGGTCACGATCTCGCGGTCTGCGGGTTCGAGCCCCGCGTCGGGCTCTGGGCTGATGGCCTCAGAGCCTGGAGCCTGCTTCGGATCTTGTGTCTCCCTCTCTCTCTGCCCCTCCCCCGTCCATGCTCTGTCTCTCCCTGTCTCAAAAATAAATAAACGATAAAAAAAAAAAAAATTAAAACAGTAAATAAATAAAAAGGGACACACAGGGGCATGACAGTTCCACCGTCCTCCTCCACATCCACTACCAAGTCCTGTCACTGTGAACCCCTAATCAGCTCTCAAATCTGTCTACTTCTGAGATCCACTACTCCCACATCACTCCAAAGTCACCACCACCTCTCACCTGAACTACGACAAAAGCTTCCTACCTTGTCCCCCACACAGCAATTAATCTTTTTGTTAATGCCGCTGAAACTCCATCTCCATCCTCACCTTAAAACTCTTCAGCCATCTTCTCTCCTATCAGTCCCATATCCTGAAGTCAGGATAAAAAAAAAAGTCCTGCAGGGTCTGGCCCACCCCTAACTCTACCCTTAATCCCTATACACTCTAGCCACACTGAATTGCCTTCAGTCCTTCAAATCCCAAGTTCTCCTGCCACAGGCCCTTATAGATGTTTTTCTGTCTGGAACTCACATACATACCCCTCCTTTCATCCCCTGCCCTCTAATCTTTTAATTCCTACAAACCCTTCAGAGCTCAGCTCAATCGACACTTCCCCAGAAGCTCCGTCTAGGTTAAACACTCCCCTACTACATCCTTTGAAGGCAACAGCAATTTCTCTTCTCTCCTTAGGGTCCCTTCCCTAAGGAGAGGAAAAAAAGACGAGAGAAAAGAAAAAACAAAAAACTTCAAGGTAACCTGGCTATGCGCCTACGTGACCACATCCCTCCTGATCTTATGTACTGAGACTACTTAATCAGACGACATGTTTGTGTGTGTTACCATGTACGGGAGACAAAGAAATAGAAAACGTATTTAAGAAAAAAAAAAAAAAAAAACTACACCACGGGAAGTTCGGGGCTCAGTTCTTCAGGTTGGAACCCAACTGCACGGTGCCAACAGAAATAAAGTCGCTTCCTGGAAAGAAAAGCCTCGGGGTCATGACTCTTTGTGCGAGAATCCTACTACGTCCCCATCACCACACCTTTAAAGTCGTATTTCTAGGGGCGCCTGGGTGGCTCAGTCGCTTAAGCGTCTGACTTCAGCTCAGGTCATGATCTCACAGTCCGTGAGTTCAAGCCCCATGTCGGGCTCTGTGCTGACAGCTCAGAGCCTGGAGCCTGTTTCAAATTCTGTGTCTCCCTCTCTCTCTGCCCCTCCCCTGCTCATGCTGTCTCAAAAATAAATAAAAATATTTAAAAAAAATGTAAATTTAAAAAAGTAAACAAAGTCGTATTTCTAATGCTAGCTTAAGGACTGTATCTCCCCCTTGACTATTAACTCCAGGAGGCCAGGGGGCCATGTCTGGCTTTGTTTACCAGTGAACCTCCAGTATTTCAACACCGGTACCTGCCTTATAATAACAGGCTCCCGATAAATTATTTGCTGAATAAATCACTGAACTCCCTACGAGTCCCAAGACCCGCTAATTTGACCCTCATACCAACCCTGTCGAGTAGGTGTTATCAGCCCCAATTTAGATGAACGTCTTTTAGAATTTGGAGGCATAAAGTAATCGCCCCAAGGTTAAAAGGCCAGCAGTGGAAGAGGCAGAAATAAAGCCTAGGTCTGCCCAGCTCGACCCCCAGATCGCCTGCTCCGACCCCCTTACCCCGGTTAGAGCCCGGGGTGGGCAGAGAAAATGCACGAAGGGCATACTGACCGAGAGAAACGCGCAGCCAGAAGCGGAATATGCTGAAATCAACCTATCCCAGCAGGTGCATTTTGCTAAATTCGGCCGACCACCAGAGATGAGCACCTAGCAGGCGGCTGCGCAGCGCCGGTGCGCCCGGCACACCCCTCGCCCAGAGGCGCCGAGCTTAGCGGCCCCGGGAAGGAGACGCGCCGGGTTTTGCGCCGGGGCTTCCCCGAGAGCACCAGGTAACCACAAACAGAAACCCCGGAGCGAGGCGGCTGGCGATGCCGACCGTGACTAAGCTAGAGGCGGAATGGGGTTACGTTTCTCGGGCGCAGGAGCTGAACCCTGACGGAGAGCGAAGAATCGAAGACGAGCGCGGAGAGGGTAGCACGGCCGGGAGGAGGGAGCCGCGGAAACCGAAAGACGCGGCGGGAAACACCCCAGAGAAAACACCAGAACGCCAGCTCGGAACGGCAGCCCTCCCGCCCTCGCGCACCCGCTCCCCTACCCCGGCGCAGGGTCCCACGGCCCGGGCAGCGAGCCCCCTCGGCACTGTTACCTCAGCTCCACCGCTGCTGCGAACTTCCAAAAAGCCCGCGCGGCGGGACGCCGCCACACTTCCGTCACGAGACACAACAGGCCCCGCCCCCTAAGGCTTATTTCCGCTGCCCGGGCGCACGCGCGTGGGGTGTACCATTAAGGCAGAAGGGGTGTGGGGTGCTCGGAAGTTCCCACTCCCAGCCTCGGGTAGGCGTAGCTTGCAAACTCGCGCTCAGGACCGCAGAGAGCATGCGCAGTGTGGCCTGTACGTAGACGGAGGGTGCTGTCTCCGGCTGTAGACCCGTCAAGCTGTTCTCGTGGACTGTTAGGGAAAGAGTCAGTGAGATAGGGGCCAAATCAAGGGATGGCCCCCACAAGTCAAATGTGGGGAGCCCTCCGAAGGCGGAGGGCAGATGAAGGTCTCCCATTCCTTGTGCTGGGGAGGTGCCTGTAATCCCTAATATGTAAATGCCACGTGGCCAGGAGGCTTTTTGTTCTTCCCATTCCAAAACCTGAGCGTTTAGGGCATAGCCTGGCAAAGCAGATGTTCAGTAAATATTTGTTAAATAAATAACCAACAGTAGTGGGGCGCCTGGGTGGCTCAGTTGGTTAAGCTTCATGTCCTAGGTCATGATCTAGCCATTCCCGAGTTGGAGTCCCGGAGTCTGGCTCTGTGCTGACAGCTCAAAGACTGGAACCTGTTTCAGATTGTGTCTCCCTCTCTCTCTCTCCATCCTTCCCCACTCACGTTCTGTCAGTCTCTCTCAAAAATAAACACTAAAAACAAGACAAAAAACAGTAAAACTAAGAGCAATGGAGAGGAGGATCGAGTCTTAGTTTGAAGAAGCCAGGGTGCCTGGCTGGCTCAGTCAGTTACGTGTCCGAGTCTTGGTTTCTGCTCAGGTCATGGTTCACAGTTCCTGAGATCAAGACCCCCATTTGGGCTCTGCGCTGATAGCAGGGAGCCAGCTTGGAATTCTCACTTTCCCTCTCTGTGCCCGCCCCCCCCCCCCCCCCCCCCCGCCAAATAAATAAACATTTAAAAGAAAATAGGGTGAAGAAATTTGTGCAAAGGGCCTGAGAGCAACAAGCAAGCCCCTGGCTAATACTTGGGGTGGGGGTGGGAAAGCAGACGCTCGGAAGTCCTTTTCACATCTAGGGTAGTGGGGGAACAGCTGAAGTGGAAGGGTGTGATTGTATTCACATTGTAGAAAAGTATCTCTGGTAGGTGAGTGCCGCAGAGACTTCGGAAAAGATGATGGGGGTGAGAGGGACTGAAGGCTGGACGTTTTCGGGGCTATAAATTGTCCTGGAAATAGGAGGTCGCAGTGGGGACAAGCAGAATTGAGCGAAAAGCATGTGAAAGAGATTAGCAAATCCAGCGAGTTGAATGAGCACAAGGGTTTGGGGGAGATGTGGGAGGAGCTGAGGAATATTCAGCCTTGAGTGACAGGTGGGGGTGGGTTGCTACTGCCAGGGAACTGATACAGGGAACACAGGGAAAGGTGCAGGTTTGGGGAGGGGGGCGGGGGTGATGATGACGAGGCCTCAGATTTGGACTTACCAAATGTGAGGTTCCTGTGGGGTGGCATGGGAAGGAACGCTAAGATCAGGGGCATTCAGTCTGGAGCCTGACCCCCAGTCAGGATGGGATGGGTCTAGTTGGCCAGTCCTGGAGGAAACATAGCTGCTGGAAGAGAATGATGCCTCTTAGCTGTCCAAGGCTGCTCCTTGCTTATGACCCTTCTCATGCAAGTTTTACTTCTACTACATTCCTGGCCCAATATCGATCTGTAATATGTGTAATAAGCAGCTGATTTGGAAGATTATTCCTGAAAGGAATCATTTTAGCTTGCCAAGGGAACAAGACGACTTTACCTCATCTCCCCACAAAACCTCCTTCCCAGGCTGCTTATGGGACTGGGCTATACAGCCACAAATTTGTATGTCCATGTAGTCAAACAAGCTCATGTACCTTTTCGACCCTCCATTTGTGCATCCCAGGGTACACTTACTGAATTGCCTGCGTCAGTGTCTTCCAGGTGGCATTGACAGTTCAGGGTCTTTCCTCCGCTGGTTGCATGAATGTATCATCTGTGTTTTCCATTAGCACTAATGGGCGGTACACATGCAAAGGAAAAGAACAGACTCCCCACCCTGGTGCAGGCTTCCTTACTAAGTAGCAACTAGACTCCTACACTGGGCAGCTAGTGACAAACTGAGTTTAGAAAATACAGCCAATTCAAAACAGGTTTGCAATAGAGGAACTAAATGTTCTTCAGATCTTGTCGATAGTTCACATTTGTGTAATAACATTATGGCTACTGATATTTTTGCAAGAGTCCAGAGAAAAAGGACAAATGGAGGCCCCCTATCATTCAGGATACTTGATCCTGAAGTGTGAGGGGCTTCGTATGTTTGCATGTAAACACACACCCTGAAGATTCACACCATGCCTCCTCCCTAGAGCTGCCGGTGGCTGCTGTCTGGGCGTATGGCTGTGCACACTAGACCTGTCCTGGAGAGGGTCGACCTGGGAAGGACGAGTTTTGGAAAGCTACCCAGAGTGTGGTCTGAAGGAAGGCATATGGGTTTCTTAGGGTACACCCTCTAGGTTTCTTTTGTTTGTTTGTTTCTTTTCTTTTTAAAGTAGGCTTCATGCCCAGGGCGGAGCCCAACGCAGGGCTTGAACTCACAACCCTGAGATCAAGACATGAGCTGAGATCAAGACTCCCAACACTTAACTGAGCCATCCAGGCACCTCGTCGCCTTCTAGGTTTCTTGAGCTCCTCATCATCTACGAAGGTGGTTAATAAGGCACCCACCCAGCCCAAGAGCTCCAGTCGTCTGGGTTTAAGGGCAATGTTGCTTGAGAGAAAAATCAAGGTAGTATGTATAAAAAGACTAGCACTTAGAAACACTTCATAGTGTTAGTTCCTTCCAGCAATCCCACATTTGGGTATATAGATAGAAGAATTGAAATCAGGGTCTCACCCTTTGTACACCCGTGTTCGCAGCAGCATTGTTCACAATAGTCAAGAGGCAGAACCAACCCATATCTTCATGGACAGCGAACATATAAACAGAATGTGGTATATCCTCACAATGGAATAATCTTCTGCCTTAAAAAGGGAGGAAATGCTGTCATTTGCCACAAAACCTAGAGGAACTCTAAGCACATTATGCTAGGTTAAATCAGTCATAAAAAGACAAATACTGGGTGGAATCATACTCAAAAGGAGCGAAATTCACAGAAACAAAAGTAGAGTGATGTTTACCAAGGGCTGGGTGGAGGGGCAAAAAGGGAATTATTGTTTAATAGATACAGAGTTTCAGTTTTGGAAGATGAAAAAGTTCCAGGGGAGCCTGGGTGGCTCCCTTAAGATTTCGACTCCTGATTTCAGCTCAGGTCATGATCTCAAGGTCGTGGATTGAGCCCGAGTGGGGCGGGCGTGGAGCCTGCTTAAGATTCTGTCCCTCCCCTGCTCTGGGTGCACGCGCTCTCTCTCTCTCTCAAAATAAAATGAACTTTAAAAAGTTCTGGAGATCTGTTTCACAATAACATGAGTGCACTTAACACTATGAAGTGTACACTTAAAAATGGTGAAGATAAGGGCGCCTGGGGGGGCTCAGTGGGTTAAGCGTCTGACTTCGGCTCAGGTCATGATCTCGCGGTTTGTGAGTTCGAGCCCTGAGTCGAGCTCTGTGCTGGCAGCTCGGAGCCTGGAGCCTGCTTCAGATTCCGTGTCTCCTCCTATCTCTGCCCCTCCCATGCTCATGCTCTTTCTCTGTCTCTCAAATAAACGTTAAAAATTTTTTTTAAAAAAATGGTGAAAATAGAAAAAAATAAAATGGTTAAGATAATTAGCCAAAAAAAAAAAAAAGACAATGCTACTCGGGCAGTTCACAGGATTGTTAAGGAGAGCCAGTTGAGTCCACCCTGGAGAAATTCCAAAGACAGAGGTTTAACAGCTTACTATGTGCATCCTCAGTGTCTAGGAAAGTGACAGAGAATGCTTCACAAATATTTGTTAGCTGGGTGCAAAATCAGGAGCTCACCCTTAGAAAATATGGTTTTAAATCATCTCAATGAGGGGCGCCTGGGTGGCTCATTCGGTTAAGTGTCCAATTCTTGATTATCACTCAGGTCATGATCTCACAGTTCATGGGTTTGAGCCCTGCGTTGGACTCCACGTTGACAGTGCGGAGCCTTCTTGGGATTCTCCCTCTCTCCCTGTCTCTCTGCACCTCCCCCACTCTCTCTCGTTCTCTCTCTCTCTCTCTCTCTCTCAAAATAAATAAATAAAGTTAAAAAAATTATCTCAATGAAATGTTCCATTTCAAAACCAAAATGTTGGCTTAAAAATGTATTACTACTCTTGAAGCTTCCTTTGAATTTGCAGTCATTTGAAGATTAAAAGTTCAAAACAGTGGGTACCCGGGTGGCTCAGTGGGTAGAGCATCTAACTCTTGACCTTGGGGTTGTGAGTTTGAACCCCACGTTGGGAGTAGACGTTACTAAAAAAACAAAACACTTTAAAAGTTCAAAACAACAAACAAAGGGGGGCATCTGGGTGGCTCAGCCCATTGAGCGCCTGACTCTTGATTTCTGCTCATGTCATGATTTCAGGGTTGTGGGATCAAGCCCTGCATATGGGCTCCGCAATGACAGCAAGGAGCCTGCTTAAGATTCTCTCTCCTTCTTTCTCTGCCCCTCCTCCGCTCACACAGGCATTCTCCCGCCTCCTCTCAAAATAAATAAATAAACATTAAAAAATAATAATAAGGTTAGTTCTCTTCCCCTATTCAGTCTCTTATTTCTCAGAGGCCTGGAAGACAGGACCAGGAGGGAGGACAGTAAACCTTAAAAACTGGCCTCTCACAATTGGTGATATTTGATTAAGGTTTGTAGATTATCTAATTGTAATAGATCAATGTTAATTTCCTGACTTTGCTCGTTGTACTGTGGTTAATTATGAGAATGTCCTTGTTTTTTTGGAAATACATCCTGAAGTATTCAGGAGAAGCGGGGCATCCGGTCTCCAGCTTACTCTAAAATGGTTTAGGAAAAAGGAAGGAGTGTATCTGAGAGAGAATGACAAAGCGAGTGTGGTCACATGTTAACATCCAGGCGAAAGGCACATGGGTGTTTTTTGTACTCTTCTTGCAACTATTCTGTCAATCTGAAATTATGACAACAAAAAAACCCAGCCCAGTGGTGAATCTAGTGGACTGCTCTGGCTTATAAATAAATAATCAGTGAAGTTGCCCTTTGAGAGCCCATCTTTGCACTTTGATGAGGAGAGGGAGACAACCATCCGCCATCTTTCGCCTCCACCCTTTTCCGCTATCATCCTGCCTGGCTGCAGAACAGGGGTGGCTTGTGTGTCCCACAAAGGGCCTCTCGGCTTGCTTCTGTCCCCATCTCCCACGTCACCTCAGCTACTCACGCTCTTGGGCCCATCCTGTGCCACCTCCCAAATCACGACTCAGATGTCAACGTCCCATCTGGTCAGTTTGCTTGCTCATTTACTCCTGCTTGTTCATTCCCTGATCTTCACTGTCCCCCAGTCCTCCCTCTTCAATTCCAAGCTTTAATACTGAAAGCACATTTTAGCCAATATCCTCCATTTGCCCCTCCTCCCCCCGCCCCGTCTGTCCTTCCAAACCACCCAGCTGGCAGACTCTGCCCGTTTGAAGGCAGCCTTTCCCTCCATGGGAGGGACACGTGGGCCTCTGGGTTGTGCTGGAGAACTCTCTTGACTGTGTCCATGGGTACCTCTGAGAAGCCATAGGAACCAATCTCCAGGGGACCTCAACACTTCCACAACCTTCCCTAGTAAGTTTATCCTGCCTTCGTGAGGATGATTTCAAACATTTCTCTTTTTTTTTTTTATTTTTTTTTATTTTTTTAATTTATTTTTGGGACAGAGAGAGACAGAGCATGAACGGGGGAGGGGCAGAGAGAGAGGGAGACACAGAATCGGAAACAGGCTCCAGGCTCCGAGCCATCAGCCCAGAGCCTGACGCGGGGCTCGAACTCACGGACCGCGAGATCGTGACCTGGCTGAAGTCGGACGCCTAACCGACTGCGCCACCCAGGCGCCCCTCTCTTTTTTTACTCCCAGCAGATGACCTCAGCTTTACCACCAAATCTTTTTTTTTTTTTTTTATGTTGATTTATTTTTGAGAGAGACAGACAGAGCATGAGCAGGGGAGGGGCAGAGAGAGAGACAGGGAGACACAGAATCTGAAGCAGGCTCCAGGCTCTGAGCTGTCAGCACAGAGCCCAAGGCTGGGCTTGAACCCACGCACCATGAGATCACGACCTAGGCCGAAACTGGATGCTGAGCACCCAGCCACCCCTCATTACCACCAGGTAACTTTAAGGAAGGTACAGAATGTCCCTTGATTTGGGTTTTCCCATTTCCCTAAGGAGTTGATGCCAGGGCATTCCTTGGGGTCCTCCCTCTCCCAGGGATGGCAGTGGCCAGACTCTTGCCCCCGGGGCTGCTCCCAGGAAAGCGAGGTGATGTCACCTTCCCCAGGAGCCAGGAGTGACTTCCCTGGGCAGTCACACCTGTCGCTCTCCCTTCTGGAGGAGGGAGCACAGCCTTGTGTGTTGAAGGATGAGAGGGCTTTAGAGTGACCAGGACATACTCCCGGCTGTGCAGCTTTGGGCAGGGCCCCCATCTTTCTGACTCTTAGTTCCCTCTTCTGTAAAACGGGGGAATACACCCCCTACCTCACATCTGGAAGGACTGGATGAGCTACCACAGGTAAGGTGCCTGTCACAGTGCAGAAAGGGGGCACAGCAAACTGGAGCCCCCTCTCTTCCTGCCCCCAGCCTGGCAGAGGAGAGCCAGGGAGCCCACGGTTTTCTGCCAACATGGCCAGCACAGGTGTCTGGGCCAATGAGGGCACTGTCTCCCCTCACATAAGGGCACTATTGTTCCAGCACAGGAGCGAGACATGAATGTGACTCGGCCGGGGCAGGGGAGTGTGCAAGGCAGAGGCAGGAGAAGGCCTGTGAGCAGCAGATAATGCCACAGAAGGCTCTGCTCCCTAAAAAGGGCCCTGTGGCCTGCTAGCTTCCTGAAGAGCTGCGTGCAGGCCCTCCTTTGTCAGGGCTGCGCCGTTAACCCGCGAGTGTTCTCCATGCACAGGACTGTTCTTTTTTTTTTAATTTTTTTTTTTTTAACGTTTATTTATTTTTGAGACAGAGAGAGACAGAGCATGAACAGGTGAGGAGCAGAGAGAGAGGGAGACACAGAATCTGAAACAGGCTCCAGGCTCTGAGCTGTCAGCACAGAGCCCGACGCAGGGCTCGAACTCACGGACCGTGAGATCATGACCCGAGCCGAAGTCGGACGCTTAACCGACCAAGCCACCCAGGCGCCCCTGCACAGGACTGTTCTTCGTGAAGCACCCCATCGCCTGGCTTTGACAGGCCACTGGGGCCACTGTGATTCCTTCCTGTGGGGCAGCCTGAGCTCTCCCCCACCCTCTTTATCTCCCAGGAACCTCACGTCCTGTGAAGTGCCCAGGAAAAAATCCAGTATCACATCTAGATTAGTTTGCTAAAGCTGCCATAACAAAGTACTACTACAGGCTGAGTGGCTAAAATGACAGGAATGTATTCTCTCACAATTCTGGAGGTTAGACATCCAAGATCAAGGTATCAGCAGGACTGGTTTCTGCTGAGACCTCTCTCCTCGGCTTGTAGAGGTCAGTCTTCTCCTTGTGTGTTCACACGGTCTTCCCTCAGTAACTGTGTCCAAATTTCCTCTCCTTATAAGGGCACTGGTCACATTGGATTTGATCAGGGCCCACGCTGCTGACCTCATTTTACCTTAATCACCCCCTTTAAAGGCCTTATCTCCAAATACACTCGCATTCTTTTTTTTTTTTTTTTTTTTTAGTGATTGTTTTTGAGAGAGAGACAGAGAGATGGACCGTGAGCAGGGAAGGGCAGAGAGAGAGGGAGACCCGGAATGGGAAGCAGGCTCCAGGCTCCGAGCTGTCAGCACAGAGCCCCACACAAGGTTCGAACCCACTAACCACGAGATCATGACCTGAGCTGAAGTCGGCTGCTTCACCGACTGAGCCACCCAGGTGTCCCTAAATACACTCACATTCTGGAGTCCTTGGGGAATAGTACGTCAATACTTGAATTTGGGGAAACACAGTTCGGCTCATAACACCATTTTGCAAGTGTCAAACAGAGGCCTAAGCGAAATTGTGGCCTCAGTCCATGGCTCGTAGTAGACAGGGCCAGGCCTAGAATCAGGTTAGGATACCCCCCTCTTTGTCCTTTCTCCACTTCCTGCACCCCCAACCGGGCCACCATTGGCCTGCCCCACAGAGGAAGAGGATGGTCCTCGATCAACTTCCCCACAAATCCTCAGAGCTGATGGGACGTCAGAGGTCAGGCAAGGTAGGGTGTTGACCACAGGCGGAAGGGGGAGAGGGCCAGAAACTCTCGGGCAGTGCTTTTCAAACTTTTGTGTGTGTAGACTCACTCCAGGGGCTCCTTGTGAACATGCACATTCTGACTTAGCCTGTCTGGAGAAGAACCTCACACTCTGCATTTCTAACAAGCTCCCAGATAATGTTGATGCTGTTGGTCTACAGGCTGTATTTCAAGTAGTAAGGTTTAGACCAGCGCTGTCCATCGCAAATATAACGGGAGCCATTACACTTGCAACTAGAAAATTGTACGTTTTCTAAAATTTTTTTTTTTTTCAACGTTTTTTATTTATTTTTGGGACAGAGAGAGACAGAGCATGAACGGGGGAGGGGCAGAGAGAGAGGGAGACACAGAATCCGAAACAGGCTCCAGGCTCCGAGCCATCAGCCCAGAGCCCGACGCGGGGCTCGAACTCACGGACCGCGAGATCGTGACCTGGCTGAAGTCGGACGCTTAACCGACTGCGCCACCCAGGCGCCCAGTACGTTTTCTAATAACCGCACCGAAAAAAGTAAAGAGAAACAAGTGAAGCGAACTCATATAGCTTCACCCCAATATATCCAAAGCATTACTGTGTCAGAACACTAAGCCATGTAAAAATCCGTAATAAGAAATGTTATACTCTTTTTTGTACCTAATCTTCAAAATCCAGCAGGTATTTTATTTATTTATTTATTTATTTACCTACCTAATTTATTTATTTTAGAGAGTGCGTGTGAGCAGGGAGAGGGGTTGAGGGAGAGAGAGAGAGACTCTTTTTTTTGTTTGTTTATTTTTCACGTTTGAGAGAGACAGACAGAGTGTGAGCAGGGGCGGGGCACAGAGACAGGGAGACACAGAATCTGAAGCGGGCTCCAGGCTCCGAGCTGTCAGCACAGAGCCTGGCGTGGGCCTTGAACCCATGAACCGCAAGATCATGACCTGAGCCAAAGTCAGACACTTAACCGACTGAGCCACCCAGGCGCCCCGAGAGAGAGAGAGACTCTTAAGCAGGTTCCTCCACGCTCAGCACGGAGCCCGGCGTGGGGTTTGATCCCACCATCCTACGATCACAACCTGAGCCAAAATCAGGAGTTGGACACTCAGCTGACTGAGCCACCCAGGCTCCCCAACCAGCAGGTGTTTTATACGCGCAGCACATCTCGTGTTGAACTCTAAGTTTTTATCAGAAATACTTGATCACAGGATCTACAGTTGAGGAAGTAGAATCACACACCTAAGTTCTTCCAAACATACTTAAAAGTTTTCCAATAACTGCGTCCAGTATCCACTTTTAAATTTAAGTGAATTAAATTTACAATTAAAAAAAAATAAAGTTACAATTCAGTTCTTTCGTGCCATTATCTGATTTCAGGTGCTAAGAAACTACCTGTGGTTAGAGGCTTATGTATTGGCCAGTGCAGGACTAGATGCCAGGAAGCAGAGTGATAGAAATGAGGGGTTCCCCAGCCCCAGGGAGACTTTGGGAGGGAAACAGCCCAAAGCCAGACAGTAGCCAGAGCAGGAGCCCAGGGAAGGGGCTGTTGGAAGGAAAGGACTCAAGGTTCCTCAGCTGCACCCCAAGATCCAAGCCCCAGGTATTGTAGCCTGCTCTAGAGGAATGGGTCTAGAGAGACAAGTGGGGGTCAGGCACTGCACCCGGGGACCACCCCTCAGAGACACTCTCATAAGCCCCTGGATGTCTGGAGAGGGCATAGGAGGGTGAGGGGATCCCAAACCTATCCAAGTAGGAATGGGTTGAAAAACAAGAACTATTTCTGGGGAAAACCAAAAAGCATTTCTGGGGACGGAGTCTGGACAATGTCCCATGCACAGGATCTTGACCCCTGCCCCAGGTACCCCCAGGAGGCAAAATCAGGACCCAGGATGACATTATGGAAGCCCGCTTGGAGGTCAGACCAAGGATGAGTTTTAAAACAAGGAGAATTTTCCAGTAGTAAAAACAGGGGGGCTCCCTGCCCTTGGAATCCCAGAGAGAGGATATTCTAAAGGGATCACCACCACACCCCGCCCGCCGCGCTCAGGGGAATACCAAAGCAGAGACTGGGAAGCCACCTATTGAGGGGCAGCAGAGGGGTTTCTTGTTTTACAGACGGGTGGATAACGTGGGTCCTCTCCACCCAGATGCACACCGATTGCGTATTTGGAGTAACTGCCACCATTTACTGTACATTTATATTTTCTAAGTGCCAGGCAGTGAACTAAGCACTTTTTTCCTCACTAAAGCCATGAGCCTGTCCTCTAATTATATCCCTACTTCTCCGAGGAGGAAACTGAGTCACTGAGTGCTGAAGTCACTTTTCACAGCTAGAAGGTGCCAGAGTTAGGATTTAAAGGTGGGCGGTCACGTTCCGAAGCAGGCTCTTATCACTCCACCATACTGCCTAGAAGGCGGGTCAGACTGTCTGGCCCTCGTCCCACTCTGCCTTAACCAGCTACCTTTCCCAACTGACCCCACTCACTGTGCAAGTGACATCTACCACACCAGGTCCTGCTGGGCTGGGGAAGAGTGACAGGCCTTGGCTTTGCCACCGCTGCCACCGCATCCACAGTCACATTTAAAATATCCCTCTATCCGGGGGCAGCGGGGTGGCTCAGTTGGTTAAGCATCTGACTCTTGATCTCAGCTCAGGTCATGATCTCCTGATTCATGGGATCCCGCCCCATGTCAAGCTCTGCGCGGAGGACGGAGTCTGCTTAGGATTTGTCTCTTTCTCTCTCTGCCCCTCCCCACCTCAAAATAAATAAACATCAAAAAAAAAATTCTATCTCTTGCATGTCTTTCTCAGAACCCCTGCAACGAGAGACAGAGAGGGCAAGGAGGAGGGAATGGGGCTGGCCCACATCCCACCCCCACTGCCCGGCTTCCACATGGCTGAGCAGGAACTCAGGAGCAGACGCACACAAAAGAGGGCTTTGAGGTGGCTGCAGCTCAGCCCAGGCTGAGCCCCTCTCCCCCCTGGTGCCTCACTTGCCCCTATCTGGGCCTCCCTGTAAACCTGATTTAACAGGAAACTGTGGGCTTTGAGAAGTTCCTTGTGACACATTAATCCCAGCCTGCTGACCAGACCACGCCCCCAGTGGAGGCAACCTCCAGGCTCCCCGAGAAGGAGGAGGACACAGGCACCAGGTAGCCCTAAGGAGGAGCTGGTGACCTGGCAGGTAAGTCAGTAGCAGGGGCCTAGCTGGGCCAGGGAGCCCAGGACTGGGGTAAGGAGTCGGGGGGGGGGGGGGGGGGTGCCTGTAAAACTGAAACCCACTGGCCATTCTCCATGTTGTGCCAGATCAACCTGATGGCAGATTTAGCAAATAAAAAGACAGGACACCCTGTTAAATGTGAATTTCAGAGGAACAACAGATACTTCTTTTTTAAGTATGTCCCACATACTGCATGGGATGTACTTACACTGCATAAGTAGTGGTTGTGCCTCTGAAATTGACATGTAATTGGGCATTCTGTGTTTTATCTGGCAACCCTAGATGGCAGGGAACAGCCTCATCGTGGAATGGTGATGAATGTTTTTTCATGGTATACAGTTCATAAGCCAGTATTTTAAAACCTCAAAATTAATTAGATTGGGCTTATTTAAAAAAGAATTGCAGTATTGACTTTAACCCTCTATTTCTAGGATCTAAGGTCTTGCCCTAATGATCTGCTTAACTGGCTGGGGGTATCCAGTCACTATCTCTCCTGTCTAAGCTCCAATTTGATAAGACTCTCTATTCCCGTTCCAGAAAAACCCAAGTGAGGCCACAAAGGATTGCAGTCTGTCTATCTCTGTGCCCACACATTTGGAAGTCTACTTGCCAGAGAGAAAGCTTAGATTTCGTTCCTGTTGGTGGATTTCCTACCCTGGCTAGGGCTGGGGAGCAGCAGAGGCAGGGAATGGGAGATCCTCAGACATTCCCTGGGATCCCCCAAGCCTCTCTGGGCACGCTAGAGCAACGATCAGTATGATGCTAAGAAAGGGAAGGGAAGTTATGTTTTAGAGCAACACACTCACCGTGCTACGTACCTTACAGAAATGATAGGATCGTCACTACAACTCTATTTGGTAGGTACAGTTAGTATCCCCAATTTGCAGATGAGGAAACTGAGGCTCAGAAATGTTAACTAACTTTCTGAAGGTCATACAGGTGGTAAATGACAACTCCTGATTCGAACCCAAGTTTCTCTGACCCTAAAGGGTTTTCTGCGACATCCATTCTCCTAGGGAGTTTGCCTGGAGATGTCTCAGCTTTAGATGTTACAGCAGTGGTTTAAGCCCTACCTCTGCCACTTACCAATGGTGAATGGTGACAAAACTGACCAGTGGGGACCCGGTCAGTGACGGCTCCTTCAAGGCCCTGGGGTATTTAGGCAAGAAAGGAAAAGAAATCTGGGAACAGGAGAGCTATCTCCAAAAATACTCAGTCGGTTGAGCAGGTTGTCCTGTGGACAATGGATGAGATTTGTTCCGGTGGCCACGCATCGCTTCTGTGTACATCATTTAATGTAACCTTCATAACCCTTCCATCTCCCTTTTACAGGGGACAACCAAGACTCAGGTTAAAGTACATAGTCTGCAAGTGGAAGAGACAGAATTTGAACCCAGGTCCAACTTTTGCCACAAGAGGCTGCCTCTCCGTGCCTCTCGGTTAAGTCACAGCTGGGCTTAGCCTGATCCCTGGCTATTTCTGGTTGTGTGATCGTGAACAAGTCACTTATTCTCCCTGGAGTCTGTTTCCTCCTGTGTAAAATGGGGGGAATAATACCAGCTCTGGCCCTGAGATAATGGATTTGAAACTACTTAATGCATCACAAAGAACAGAACACACACCCGGTATTTTGATTATGTAACTAGTCCTCACCCGTGCAGAGCATGAATGCACCGACGGGGCCATCCACCACCAGGCTGAGAAGTTTCTGGGATCCCCCTTTGGGCAGGAGAAAGAGGGCCACACCTAGCAGGAGGGATTGCCTTATCCTGCAGTGGTCATGTAATTTCAGAATGGAAGCCAAGGCTACTTTTTCCCTGGCTGGACCAACTCATCTTAAGAACTAGGGTTTGAGGTATTTTTGTATATATTCCTTCTCAAAGGAGAGTTTCCCAAAGTGTAACCCAAGGATCATTTTCTTCAGAGTCCTCTGGGACGCTGCTTTAAAATGCAGATTGCTGGGGCGCCTGGGTGGCTCAGTCAGTTGAGCTTCCGATTTCGACTCAGGTCATGATCTTGCGGTCCGTGGGTTCGAGCCCCACATCAGGCTCTGTGCTGACAGCTCGGAGCCTGGAGCCTGCTTCGATTCTGTGTCTCCCTCTCTCTGCCCCTCCCCCACTCATGCTCGCACTCTCTCTCTCTCTCTCAAAAATAAATAAACATAAAAAAAAATTTTTTTACATGAAAATATAGTGCAGATTCCTAGGCCTGCCCCAGTCCGGACCTCCTGAATCAGAATCACAGAAGGCAGGGCTCAGGCACCTGCATTTAAAAAAGAAAAAAAATTTTTTAATGTTTATTTGTATTTGAGAGAGACAGAGTATGAGTGGGGGAAGGGCAGAGAGAGAGGGAGACATAGAATCCGAAGCAGGCTCCAGGCTCTGAGCTGTCAGCACAGAGCCCGATGCAGGGCTCAAACTCACAAACTGTGAAATCATGACCTGAGCCATCAGACGCTTAGCGACTGAGCCACCCAGGCGCCCCAGGCACTTGCATTTCTAACAGATTCCTCTGGTGATTCTTAAGCACTCAAAAGTTGGAGATCCATTGTTCTGAGACATAAGAGAACTGTCTTTCCATAACGCTGCAGACTTGACTCTTACAGTCTAGGGAGGAGGCTGCCTGGAGAGGCCAGGACAGAAGCTGGGCCCTTCTTTTTCTGTCGTCTCTGAGACTTCCAGAAGCAGCATGTCAGAGGGGGTGAGTACCCCTGTGCCTTGGGTCTCCCCTCCATCTACCTTCCTTCCTCCACCCCCTTCCCTCTCCCCCCCCCCCCCACATCCTTCTCTGTTTCTCTATTGTTTCCTCTGCTCAGGGTTAAGGGCATTCACCCACACAACCTCCCAGTGGTCCGTGACCCCACCCAAAGGGAGGAGGCCTTAGCAGTGACTTTGGACGGAAGTACTAATTTAGGGTCTGAGCAGGCCCACTCGCCTGGCTTGCTCAGGCTGATGGGGGGGCCTCTCCCTGTGTGTTCCTGACTTCTCTCTGCCCAGGTGGGCACATTCCGTGTGGTCCCTGAAGAGGAGCAGGAGCTCCGTGCCCAGCTGGAGCGGCTTACAACCAAGGACCATGGGCCTGTCTTTGGCCCGTGCAGCCAGCTCCCCCGCCACACCTTACAGAAGGTGAGGTGGCCCCGGGTACAGCGAGGGGAGGGCTGACAACGGGGCGATGTTGACAGCATCCTGTCTCCTGTAGGAAGAAGAGTCCAGCCCTAGCTCTCCAGGTTACCCTGAACCTAATGGACTGGCCTGTTCTAGGGGGCCATCATCCTGGAGGTTAAGGCCATGTCAGCCACCTGGGCTGACCAGACACCTGGGCCAGCCTATTCCAAGACTATAGCACCAACAGAGTTCCCTGATGTCAATGCCGGAACCTAGGGCATCTGGACCGGGGATCATCCTGGACTCAGATGGGGGAACACTGGTTTGCAAGTGGTCCTGGGGAACAGAAATCCAACTGCTGCCCCCACCTGATAGCCGAGAGGCCTGGGTTCTAGAATCAGACCTACTTGCAATTTGCTGTGTGATCTCGAGCAAGTTGCTTTCCCTCTCCGGGTCTTACCTTATGAGAAGGTTGTTGGAGCAGCTCAGAGCGCATCAGACCGTGCTCAGTGGAGAGTGGCCCAGCTGTCCTGGAGCTGAGCTGAGCCTGGGCTCCTGCTTCCATCTCTGCTGCTGCCCCTGGACACCTCAAGGGAGATGAGCTCCCCCAGATCGGAGTCCCCCCTCCTTTGCCTTCCCCTTGCTCTTGCTGTCCAAGGACAGAGCTGCTGGAGGAGGCACGCTGAAGAGCTTTCCAGGCTCAGCCTAGGGGAGGAGAGTGAGGCTCCGCGGGGGCAAGGAGGGGTCGGGCTGCTATTAGCCGGTACCTTTGTCTTTGAGATGAGAATTAAGCCTGGGGAGCTGCCAGCCCAGTGGGAGTCTCAGCTCCACCCCCTCCTGCCTGGATGACCTTCACCTCTATGGGCCTCAGCTGGCTCCTCCTGAGGCATGGTGCTAGAATACCCACTTTCTGGTGACTTGTTGTGGCCCGAGGTATTTAGCAGAGTGCTGTGTGAGGGTTCCAAGAAGCGTCATTAGAAACGTTTGCACCTTTGGCGGTCTCCTGCCAACAAACCCACGAGGCGCAGTTTGACCCGATTTTCTGCGACTGTAATGGGCCGCGAGAGGTGCCGCCGGGGCAGGCGGCGGCTCTTGGGGGGCAGGGGAGCGACGGCCCCAGCGACAACCCCTCCGTCCCTCTGCCAGTCTGGCACCGGTAGGGCAGCCCCCACGTGCGCGCCTTGCGCCGATGTGTGACTCGCCGCCTCCACCCCACCCTGTTCCAGGCCAAGGACGAGCTGAATGAGAGGGAGGAGACCCGGGACGACGTGGTTCGAGAGCTGCAGGAGCTGGTGCAGGCGGAGGCGGCGTCTGGGCAGGAGCTGGCCCGGGCGGTGGCCGAGCGGGTGCAGGGGAGGGACAGCGCCTTCTTCATGCGCTTCATCCGCGCGCGCAAGTTCCACGTGGGGCGCGCCTACGAGCTGCTCCGAGGTCAGCCCGCGCGGGAGGGACGGCCTGCAGCGGGGAGGTGGGGAGGCTGGTGTTGGCTCTCACCCAGGCGCTGAGGAGGCTGCCCCCTCCATCCCCCCTCCCTTTTCCTGCCCTGTGAGAGTCGGCCTCCCCGAGCCTCCTTATCCTTACCCGCAAAATGGGTGTGTGAACTAAGTGGCCGCCGAGATCCCTTTCAGCTCCGACAGCAATGAATGAGTGTGGCCGCACCACGTGCCCAGAGGGCCGGCTCCTCTCTCCCAGTTCCGGGACTCACTCGATAGACCTGAGTCGCCCCGATTGCGCGCCCAGGCAGGAGCGCGTTCCCCTCACCCCTACCCCAGACTAGGCGTGGGCTCTGGGGGGGCGGCCGGAAAGGTGGCTATGTGTGCAGAGTGGAACTGGGGATGGTACCAGCCCTGGGAAGGAGCCCTGAGGACAGGGCGGCCCCGGCCCTGCTGGCTGGCGGAAGACGAGTTTCCCAAGGAAATGAAATCCTCAGTGCTGGTGGAGAGAAGGGGTATCTAGCAGGTCCTCCCGCAGGCCACCGATTCTCCTTTTCTTCCTTCTTCCTTCCCCGAATGTTAATTCCCTCCCGTGATGTGCCGACCACTCATACTTATTAAATTAAAAATTTTTTTAATGTATTTTTGAGAGAGGGACAGAGTCTGAGGATAAGGGGGCAGAGAGAGAGGGAGACACAGAATGCGAAGCAGGCTCCAGGCTCCGAGCCGTCAGCACAGAGCCGGACACGGGGCTTGAACTCTTGAACAGTGAGATCATGACCTGAGCCCAAGTTGGACGCTTGACCGACTGAGCCATCCAGGTGCCCCTGCCAACCACTCTTTTAGGCCAAAGGATGTAGCAGAGAACAAAGCAGACAAGACGTCTGCCTTCCTGGACTTCATGCTCTATTGGTGGAAATCACAAACCAGAGAGAGAAAATTACATAGACTGTGTAAGAAGGGATAATGAGGAAAAATAAAGGAAGTGGATATAAAGAACTGAGGGGTTGAAGTTTTAGGTAAAGCGACCAGGAAGGCTCCAGTGCAAAGGGGACTTTTGAAGAACATGGGAAAGGAGATAACTTGGGGGAGGAGCAATAGGGCAGAGAGGGGAGGCCTTGGGGATGTACCCAGAATGCTGTAGGACTGTAGGACCGGTGAGGGGGCCAGGGGCATTCCCTAGGCAAATGCTGCCCAAACACTTCCCCGGGCCTGGCCTCCCAGGGTTCAGTGGTAGAGACAAACCACGGACTTGTTCAGGGTGGGTGACGGTGGGGTTTGTGGGGGGTGGAAGTGCTTCTGGAATCTGGAAGGTCCTTTGCATTCTGCTTGGGGTTGAGGTTTTCTCTTGGGGTCTTTTCCCCATCCCTACTCAGCTAACCCTGTGCCCACCTGGAAAACCTGTCCCTCTGCCCGTAGGCAAGAGGAAATCACAAATGTAATAGTCGTCTTCAGGTTTAAGATTATACATCACGCTTGCACGGTTTACAAATGGTGTTCATACCTAGAATCTTGCTTGGTTACTGCAGCAGTTTGGTGAGATAGGCCAATGTTTTCCTCCACAAGGGACTCAAAAGGTTGAGGATCCTGCATCAACACACAGGATGCCCGTTGAGGAGCCGGACAGGAGTCCAGGCCTCTGGAATCTTTCTGTGCCAGTCCCAGATGGGCAGGCTTCCTGAGGGGCTCTTCTGCTCTCCCTCCGCCAGGCTACGTGAACTTCCGGCTGCAGTACCCTGAGCTCTTTGATAGCCTGTCCCTGGAGGCCGTGCGCTGCACCGTGGAGGCTGGCTACCCTGGTGTCCTCTCCAGTCGGGACAAATATGGCCGAGTGGTCATGCTCTTCAACATTGAGAACTGGGACAGTGAAGAAATCACCTTCGATGAGGTCAGTGGGGGCTCGCCTGGCTCCCTCCCATCCCCTGAGCTGGGTTCCCCTCCCTCAAACCTGGCCTCTTCTGGACCCTCATTCCTGGCTCCCCAGGGGCTAGGGTCTGTTGGGGAGGGGGAAAGGCCGGCCTTTTTCTGGGCAGGGGAGAATTCCTGGGGTGTGCCACTGCAGCTGGAAAACCTAGTAGTCTCCCAGGAGGGGTCCACTGGCCCATACATGACTGCCCCCTGGCGTTCCTGCCACGTGGGGGTGACAGCTGTGGGTCAGCCCTGCCAAACGCTGAAGGCTGGGGGCGACACACACAACAGGGATTAATGGACTGTGGACTGGGAGAGATTCTGGAAAGCCCAGGTTTCAACCTACTGACCAGCCTGAGGTCTCTGCATGTATTTATTTATTTTGCCGTATGACTTGGAGAATATGCTTTTTTTTTTTATTTCCTTTTTAAAATCATGCTATGTTATTTTTTTCATCATGATAAGTGTGCTCTTTAATCGCCATCCCTTAAATCACCCATCCCCTCCCACCTCCCCCTCTGGTGACCAGCAGTGAAGAGTCTGTTTCTTGGTTTGCCCCCCTCTCTCTCTCTCTTTTTTCCCCTTTGCTCATTTGTTTTGTTTCTTCAGTTCCACCTATGAGTGAGATTGTCTGGTATTTGTCTTTCTCTGACTTACTTAGCGTAATACTCTGTATTTCCAACCATGTTGTTGCATGTGATAAGATTTCATTCTTTTTTTATGAATGGGTAATATTCCATTATATAGACACCACATCTTTATCCATTCATCCATCGACGGACACTTAGGCTGCCTCCATAGTTTGGTTATTGTACATAATGCAATAAACATAGTGGTGCGTGTATCCCTTTGAATTAGTGTTTTTGTATTTTTTGGTTTCTGCATTTATATATATATGTGTGTGATTTTGCTTGTCAAGCCCTTAAGAGAGCTACCCTAGGTGGGTGAATTAGGGTTTGTCTTGGGAGACATGTGCCCCCAAGCCTTAAAAAAATTGTACATACTCACTTTAGAAGATGCTGTCTAGGGGCACCTGGGTGGCTCAGTCCGTTAAGCGTCCGACTTCGGCTCAGGTCACCATCTCACGGTCTGTGAGTTCGAGCCCCGCGTCGGGCTCTGGGCTGATGGCTCAGAGCCTGGAGCCTGCTTTCGGTTCTGTGTCTCCCTCTCTCTCTGCCCCTCCCCCGTTCATGCTCTGTCTCTCTCTGTCTCAAAAAAAAAAAAAAAAAAAAAAACCTTAAAAAAAAAATTAAAAAAAAAAAAAAGAAGATGCTGTCTAGCTGTCCTGACATCATTTCTTGAGGAGTTCATCTTTTTTCCCAATGATTTGTGATCTTTGTCAGTCTATATTTTCATATATATTTGGGTCTATTTCTGGACTTATATTCTGTGTCATTGGTTTCTGTCTATTCATGCTCCAAGACCACACTGTATTTGTGTGTGTGTGTGCGTGTGTGCGTGCGTGTGTGTGTGTGTGTGTGTGTGTGTGTGTGTTTAAGGTTTTATTTTTAAGTAATCTCTACACCCAGTACGGGGCTCGATCTTAACAACTGTGGGATCGCGTGTGACCTGAGCCGAAATCAAGAGTTGGACACCCAACCGACTGAGCTATCCAGGAGCCCCTCATTAAATTTGTTTTAAGTGTTGCTGTAAATGGGGCTTTTTCTGCCATTATATCTTCCGATTGGTTATTGTTTGTATATATGAGAATTATTGTTTTAGTATATTAATTTTATGTTCTGAATTCTTTTTGTTACTTATGTTAATTTTAGAATTGATTCTCTCGGGTTTTCTAAGAATGCTGTCATATTATTGTAAATAGAGATGATGGTTTTTCTTTCCCTTTTCTACTTACGCCTCTGATTTTTTTTTTTTTTTTTTTTAACTTTGTTGCATTGGCTAACGCCTGTAACAGAGAGTTAAACGGTGGTAGAGGTGAAGTGCTTATCTTGTCCCTGATCTTATCAGGGATACCTATGGTGTTTTACATTAATTAAGATACTGCCTTTAGGACTGAGTGTGTGTGTGTGTGTGTGTGTGTGTGTAAAGGACTTTAAAATAGTTCTCTTTCTTTCTTTCTTTCTTTTTTGGTGTAAAAAGGTGATTTTATTAAAGCACGGCGGGGGAGGGGACAGGACCCATGGGCAAAAAGAGCTGCCAAAAATATTTCTTCTTGGGGTACCCAGCTGGCTTAATCGGTAGAGTATGTGACTCTTGAACTCAGGGTTGTGAGTTTGAGCCCCGTGTTGGTTGTAGAGATCACTTAAAAATAAAATCTTAAAGGGGGCACCTGGGTGGCTCAGTCAGTTAAACATCCGACTTTGGCTCAGGTCATGATCTCACGATTTCTGAGCTTGAGCCCCTATTGGGCTGTCTGCTCTCAGCACAGAGCCCACTTTGGATTCTCTGTCCCCCTATCTCTCTGCCCTTCCCCCACTCACATTCTGTCTCCCTCTCTCTCTCTCTCAAAAATAAATAAAACATTTAAAAGAAAAAAGAAAATCTTTAAAAAGACTAAAGAATACTTTTTTCTTATTATATAAATGATATCTGCATATTGGAAAATGCAAAAAAACCAGAAATTAAAAATCATCCACGATTTACCACCCAGAGATTTCTATCATTGACATCCTTCCAATCCACTTTTTCTAGAAACACACATACACATGCACACGTACACATATTTTTTCCTATAAAAATGGGATCACGCTCTACAATAATACATCATGAATGAATATTTTGCTCTATAATTCATATGTATATAATTTTAACTGCTCCAGAATATTTCATGGCATGAACGTACCATAACTTCACCAGTCCCTTTTTGTTGGACATTTAGGTTGTTTCCAGTGTTTCTACCCTTGTAAGGGTACAGGGATAAACACCCTAGCATCTAACCATGGATATGACGTTCAAGGTTATTTTCTTGGGACACAGCCACGGAGGTGGAATGTTCCAGTTTAAAGCCTGTGACAAATTACCTCCAGTAAGGGATGTGCCAGTTAGCTCTCCCCCTCAGGACCTTAAGCCTTAATTATCTTTGAGGTTGGGTTTTACAGCCTTTTCATTCTATGTCTAAGATCTTGCAGGCATATTGTTTCATCCTGGAGAAGCTACTAGAGAATGAGGAGACTCAAATTAATGGCTTCTGCATCGTTGAGAACTTCAAGGGCTTTACCATGCAGCAGGCTGCCGGACTCCGGGCTTCCGATCTCAGGAAGATGGTGGACATGCTCCAGGTGGGGCCTCAGAGCTCTGTCCCGTGGGAGCCTCTCACAGGGCAGGAGGCTGGGAGGCTGGCCCCAGTCTCCTGGTTTAACCGTGCGGGCAAGGATCTAAAAGGAAGACCACCTAGCTCCCTAATGAGCGATGGCAGCCACGACCGCTTGCATGGTGACCAGCAGTGAGCCGCGCATGCTCGTTAATTCCTTAACTCCTTGAGAACAGTCCCTCCCCTCTTCCCCATTTCATTTTACAAACCTCAGAACTGGGGCTCAGAGGTTCGAGTGACTTCTCAAGGTTGTAAAACCCTAAGGTGGCAGAGGTCAGACTTGAACCTACACCGTCTGACCTAGAATCCCGTTCTCCGTCCACATATGTCACACTGCCTCTCTTTGAACATGACTTTGTCCCAAGAAATGGATTATCACTAATGTCCCTGACAACTCGGTCCAGTATATGCTGACGTGTCAGAAGTCCTTTCTCAGAGCTAACCCTAATCTGCTTTATGCTTTATGTGTATGTGGGAAAGGAGGGGTGGGAGATGGGGGTCTGGGGGGCGCGCTGAAGGATAGTGAGACATGACAGTAGTGTCCCTGGGGTTTATAATAGTTTCCAGGCCGCTCAGCAGGCTAACGGGTGTGAAAAAACTCAGGTCACCTAAAAACCATTTCATTAAAAAAATTTTTTTTAATGTTTATTTTTTTGAGAGAGAGAGAGAGAGAGAGAGAGAGCATGAGCAGGGGAGGGGCAGGGAGAGAGGGAGACCCAGAATCTGAAGCAGGCTCCAGCCTGTCAGCACAGAGCCCGACGCGGGGCTTGAACTCACGAACTGTAAGATCATGACTTGAGCTGAAGTCAGATGCTTCCCTGACTGAACCATCCAGGTGCCCCTCGTTTCTTTATTCCACCAAATAACGGTAAGGTTCCGTGCATCAGCAGGGAGAGGGCGGGGGTGCCTGGCCTCCGGGGCTTTCTCCCTGCAGTTTGGAGCCCCGGCGAAGCCAAGGTTCCCCCGATTGCTGGCCTGGGGATGGAACCTTTGGTGGTGAGGCAGGTCTGTCCTCCAGCCATGGGGAGAGGCAGAGGGGGAGTGCGTGGGAGCCTCTGAGGGCCCCGCGGCCATGGGTGGGGCGCTCTCTGCCTCTGCAGGACTCCTTCCCAGCCCGGTTTAAAGCCGTCCACTTCATCCACCAGCCGTGGTACTTCACCACGACCTACAACATGGTCAAGCCCTTCTTGAAGAGCAAGCTGCTGGAAAGGGTGAGGGCACGGGGCCACACGGGGAGGGTGCCCAGTGCTTATCTGGTGAGCGCGTGAGCGCGTGGTGGTGCTGTTGGTAGCAGGAGAGAGTTCACCGGACAAGGGGGACGACGGTGGGAGGAGGTGGAGGGGACCCCACGGGAGCCCTCCTCAGACTCCGTGCCATGGTCCTGAGCTGAGTGACAGCACATCGTGGAGGAGGACACCACCAGGCAGGGAGGGCACGCTGTGCCTTTCTCCTCCTGTCCCTTTCCTCCCCTCCGTCCCCCGGCCTTAGGGTACCCCCCCTACTCAGCTCTGTCTCCCCTGCTTCCCTGCAGGTCTTTGTCCATGGAGATGACCTCTCTGGCTTCTTCCAGGAGATCGATGAGGACATCCTGCCCGCCGACTTTGGGGGCACATTGCCCAAGTATGATGGCAAGGCGGTCGCTGAGCAGCTCTTTGGCCCCCGGCCTCAAGCCGACAACACAGCCTTCTGAGGACTGACCTCTCCGGCTGTGCAACCTGTAGTTAGCATCCCGGGCTCTCCTCGGCCGTCCTGGCCCCAGGAGGTTGGGAAAAGGGCTGCCTGAGGTGGTTCCTCTGCTCCTCCCTGTGCTTGGATGAGTTCAGGTGTCACCCTCCTCCCAAGTTCAGGGACGATAAAGCAGGGGGAGTTCCCTTGGACAAGAAGAATTGGGGGCAGTTATATTCCCACAGCCTCTGAAGCTCAGGACAGTGACTTGCTCGGGGTTGAGTTTCAAAGACTCTTCTAATTAAGCCTCTCGATGATTTCCTTTCTAGCAGTGTTGCCTCTCAGGGTCTGTGAAAACAGGCAAAGAGGCTGATTTATAGGTCTCTCCCCTGCCTAAATAAATAAATAAATAAATAAATTTAATTAAAGGATAAAAGAGTGGGGGATATAAAATTATCTGGCAAACATGCAATTTTGGCGACTGGTAGGCAGGTGAGTGGGTTTCCATATGGGATTCTGGGATTTGTGTGGAATCAGCTTTGAAGTGGCTCCATTTTGTGGTAGCCCGGTCCCCTCAGTCGGGGGCAGTGTGACACGTGCAGTGATGGTCCAGAACTTGGATCCCCTTCCAGAGTGACGGTTGTGTCCCCTCCTGTTTGGGGTCTCCCCACCAAAGGCTCTCTCCTCTAGCCCCCTTGCCTGTACTGGTGGGTTTTTGTTTTTTTTAAATGTTTATTTAACATTAAATAACATTAAATAAAAGAGAGAGAATGAGCAGGGGAGGGGCAGAGAGAGAGGGAGACACAGAATCCAAAGCAGGTTCCAGGCTCCACACTGTCAGCACAGAGCCCAGCTGGGAGCTCGAACTCGTGAACAGCGAGATCATGGCCTGAGCCGAAGGCAGTCCTTTAAACGACTGAGTCACCCAGGTGCCCCGTCATCTGTACATGTAGGTAAAACTACCAGTCTCTGGGGCACCTGGGTGGCTCAGTAGGTTAAGTGTCTGCCTTCCGCTCAGGTCATGATCTCGAGGTTCGTGAGTTCGAGCCCTGAGTCAGGCTCCGTGCTGACTGTGGTCTCTGCCATTCCTGCGTGCACATGCTCGCTCTCTCTCTCTCTCAAAAAAAAAAAAAACAACAAAAAAAAACCATGTATAGATATCTCTGAGTACTCTTGTCTTAATGTTAATCAGCGAAAGTTCTTTGCAGCCTGAGGCACTCTACCGTGATACACTTTCATTTTCCAGCTGTGCATCTTTTGACGCATGCAAATGCTTTCCGTCTGTAAAGTTGGCTTTCCTCAAGTGGTGATTTTTGAGCGTGCTTATTTCTTTTTTCTTAAAGTTTCTTTATTTTGAGAGAGAGAGAGAGAGAGTGCACACGCAGGCAAGTCGGGTAGGGAGAGAGAGAGCGCGCGCGAGAGAAAATCTCAAGCAGGCTCCGAGCTGTCAGCGCAGAGCCCAAGGCCCGGCTTGAACTCATGAACGGTGAGATGATGACCTGAGCAGAAGTCAGACACTTAACTGAGCCACCAAGGCGCCCCAAGCGTGTTCATTTCTACCAATGAGACTCCCCGTTAGAGGCCCCCTGTCTGCTGAGCGTGCCGCTCCCTCTTGGAGAAGGACTGGCTGCTGGACACCGGGCGTGCGGTCACCGATACCCCTCCCGAGATCCTCCACTGATGTTCCTTGTTCCTGTAGACAGATGCTTGTTCCCATGGTTTAGCCAGTGTGGTGGGTGAGGGTTGGCTGGCCCAGCTGCCCCCTGCCCCCTGGAGTGACCCCAGTGATCATCCCAGGGCTTTTCCACTCTTGCCCCTCCTTGTGGGCATGAAGCACCCTTGGTACTGAACCCACTTTTTGGGAAAGGACCTTCAGCTATTTACTGGGCTGCAGGTTCAATCCAGTCCCATCTGCTTTCACTCCAGGAATTTTTCTTTTTATTTCTTTTTATTTTTTAAAGCTTTTTCTAAAATGCATTTTTTTAAATGTTTATTTTGAGAGAGAGAGACTGAGAGCGAGTGGAGGAGGAGCAGAGAGAGAGGGAGACACAGAATCAGAAGCAGGTTCCAGGCTCTGAGCTGTCAGCACAGAGCCCGACGTGGGCTTGAACCCATGAACTGTGAGATCATGACCTCGGCTGAAGTCGGATGCTTAACCGACTGAGCCCCCCAGGCTTCCCGCTCCAGGAATTTTTCTGATCCCCTGAGCATCCTTGTTCTTGTTTTCCGGTGTGGGTACGTATATACATGTACACGTATATGTGAATGTACATATATATGCATTTATTTCTTATACCCCTTCTTTCATTTCTAGGGTTTGCAGTTTATGTTCATCACCCCAGTAACTTCCTTCTTTATAATGTTCACAGTCGACAATCCATGGTCATAAATGATATTTACCTAAGACTTCTGAGCTGGAGGAGGAACCACAGCAAATTATCGTGGGTGGAGGGGTGGGAGGCTTGACCAGGGAGGATTTTCCCCAAACCCTTTTTTGCAAACTCTTCAAAAACCCTTTGAAAGGCGAGGGTCTCCCTTTCCGCATCAAATCTTTCATGTGACTCTCGTATTTAAGCTGGAAAGAGTGGAGCTGCTCTGGTTGTACCCCAAGGGATCTCCTAGGACATCTAGAGCTGCGAAAGTATTTCAAGAATGAGGGCATGAACCACGGTGCGTGGGTGCTGAGGAGTCAAGCGATAAGAGAACGGAGACTTGCATTGGCCAGGATGGGGGGCACTGGTGACCGTAGGGTAGAGGTGTTGGTAGAGTGGGGGCGGGGTTGAGGCGGAGTTAAAGACATTTTTAAAGCTTTCAAGATATACTTTGAATTCTTTTGTGAAAGAGTTGTTGTATCCCAAATCTGAGGGAAACAGAGGCTGATCCCTCTTGCGTGACTCCTATCTTTCCCTTGGCCCCCAGTTGCCAGAAGCCCTTGTAGACGCGGCCCCAGGCCCACCCTCTGATTAGTAAGGGCTGTAATTTACAAATGAGATCAGGATGTGGGGAAAACCGGCAGGCAGATGCTGACCAGGAAGCTCTTGGGGCAGCATTAGTTCTCAACTAAGATCCAAATGGATCATTGGGGTCTCCGCTGCGGTCAGCAGGGCTAGCGCCTTAACTCGGGGCTGGGCTCTGACAAGGAAGGCTGTGCGGTTGGGACCCAGCGAGTGAGCTCCGACTGTGGGCTGGCATCGCCCCCTGCTGGTCTTGTCCTGGTACTGCTGCCTCTCCAGGCACGGAGACCACCCCCCCACAGGAAAGAGAGGTGGGCAGCTGGGCCAGACCTTTGTCCGGGAAGGTGGTGCCACTTTTGGGAGAATGTGTCTGAGGACCATAAAGGTTAATGTTCAGCCTCGCAAAATCCCAGCCGCCTGTATGCTGGTTTCCTATATGCGGCCACCACCGCCACAGCCATGAGAGGGAAAGAGAGAATAAAATACTCTCTCGGAAACCCACCAAGTATGGAACAGGGGACGATGAAACCTGAATTTTATGCTTAGCCACTTGCTGCCCTCAACAGCTTCCTTTCCGGAGACATCTGGGATGAGGCAGGAATCATGCCACCTAGAAGTAACTCGAACAAAGCGAGGGTGTTCCAAGTCCCAACCATGCACTTCGGCCATCCTCACGCGGGCCTTCGGGGAATATTGTCAGCAGATGGAAGCAATTTGCTAAGGTGTGGGTGGAGGCCTCAGTAGGGAAATGGGCCACCAGCTTCAGAGAGCCTTGAACGAGACTGGCTACACCGCTCAGTCTCTGGCTTACCTAGGGGGATGCTGGAGGAATCCAATGCCACCTGGCGGTCGGCAAAGCTTGCGGGAAGAGGGATGCATGGGTCTTAAACTAGCCAGGAAAAGGGCTGAAGAGGCACCTGAGGGGTGAACTGGACCATCTTTCATCCCACTGACTGTGGTGGGCGTGGCTCTGGTGTTGCTGGGTCTGGAAGCTCACAGGATCCTCAGGACCCTCACTACTTAAAGTGGGGTCCCGCCAGGGTGGTGTCTGTGCCACTGGGGAGCTTGCTAGCCGTGCAGAACCTTAGGCCTCCCTCACCTCGGATCTGCTGAATTAGAATCTAAGTTTTCGTGAGATCCCTGCAGGCTGGAGTTACCCGGGCAGCTTTGAAACTTCCAGGCCTGGGCCCCATCCCCAGAGACTCTGATGTTCTTGGTCTGGGGTGTGGCCTGGGCACGAAGAGCTCTCCAGGCTTCCCAGGTGGCTCAAACGCGCATGGCTCCAAGGCCTGTGTGCCGACATACGACATACGGAGGAGGTGAGGATATGGAGGAATTCACCCGGGCAAGTTTTAATATCTAAGGATTTGTACGTGAACTTTGCACTTGGCTCTTCTTTCCTGAGCGGGGAGGACGGAGGAGGAGCAGGGCTGCAAAACGCCCCTGTGGGAAGGCAGCAGCTCAGGGTGGCTATCCAGCCCAGAATCAGAGCAATTTCCTCCCTGGGGGCTGTGCCCAGAGGCTGCCCGGCCTTCAGGCAGGAAGTGTGTGGGCGGGTGCACTTGCGTTCCCAAGGTGACCATCCAAAGGCAGGAACAGATGCGGATCAGGGTTTGATGATGACCGCCAGGCCAGGGAATGTTTTTAAAAACCGTTTCCAGGCCCAGCTCAGCTTGCCCAGTGGGCCAAGCAGTTAAGACATCCCAGCTGGAGTTGTACATTCTTTTCGTCTGGTTTCTACACTGTCCCAGGAGGTGATGTGTGAATGGGAACCAAGGAGACAAAGCCAGACCACTGCCCCAAAATAACACTAGCACTTTGAAAAAATATTCTTTTATTTGATCCTCTCAATATCCAGAGATAGGCATTCTTGTAAGTATTCCCATCTTACAGGCAAACCTCCCCCCTTCCCCCAAAAACCTGAGGTTAAATCTTGCTCAGGATCAGAGAGCCAGGAAGTGGCTAGGATGGGGCCTTAACCAGTAACTCTGGCTCCAAATCCATTTGGCCCCATCACTGCTCACACTCTGCATCAGATGTTTTATTTCTGGGGGTGGGGGAAGTATGGGTAGGAAGGAAATAGGAACAATGAAATCAGAACTTGATTTATCCCAGGTCAGTGTCACCATCATCAGAGGTAACCTTAGGAGGAAACCAAACTGTTTTCACTAGAGATGCTGGTTATTTCTGAAAATTTTTTTTTACCGTTTGCTTATTTTTGAGAGAGACAGACACAGAGTGCAAGCAGGGGAGGGGCAGAGAGAGAGGGAGACACAGAATCCGAAGTGGGCTCCAGGCTCTGAGCTGCCAGCACCGAGCCTGAGGCGGGGCTCGAACCCACAAACTGTGAGATCATGACCTGAGGGGAAGTTGATGTTTAACCCACTGAGCCACCCAGGCGCCCCGCGCTGGGTATTTCTAAAGGGGGTAGAAAAAGCATGAATCAAAATGAAGTTCTGGGTGCACACAGCCACAAGGTGAGGGGGATTTAACTTATTCCCTTTGGGGAGAGATTCATCGGTTCAAGGCCAAACTGCCCGTAATGTCTTCCCAACCGCTCAGATACTGATAACCTCTAAGGGGGATCCCCAAGAGAGAAATGAGGAGGAAGGCTGGCATACGTACAGAGAACCATCCAGTTAGGTGTTTGGTCCTTGCCCTGGGAAAGTACTCCCTAACAGGGCTAGGGCAGAGGGGCCTGTTAACAAAAAGTATCATAAAAAATAGCCCCACTGGGATGGCGAGTGATTGTAGGTAAATGTCACCGAGCACAAATCCAAAGGGCTGCCTCCGGAGAGGCTCAGCCACGTGCCGACCACACTGGGAAGCTGTCGGCATCAACCAACCTGACACCCTGGACCGGAAACCTCTTCCATATGGTACTTTTCATAGGCAGTATTCTTTGCGAGTTGGTTTTCTTGGATCACAATAATCAGGCTATTTTGTGGGTGTAAGGAAGTGGAGGAATCTTGTTTACTAGGGAGGGACGCGCTCTGAAACCTGGAATTGGGCATTCTCCGGTCATGTGACTGCACATCCTCCAAAACCAACACTCCCTACCCCACCTTGCCGGTCAAAGGTTTTGCACAGCCGAGGAGGGAAAAAAACTGGGAGGGTGTGGACTAGCACAACTCTCCTGGTGGGGCCAGTCCCTGGCCCTGAAGACCCTTAGCTTGGATTCAGATACAAAGGAGAAGAAACCACTGCCACCAATCAGTTCAGCCAGTATCATCTTAATTTAGGTGATGTTCATGCATGCAATCTTTCCTTCCTTCCTTCCTTCCTTCCTTCCTTCCTTCCTTCCTTCCTTCCTTCCTTCCTTCCTTCCACTTTCTTTCATAGTTTATTTACTTGGGGGGGTAGGGATGGGCAGAGAAAGAGGGAGAAAGAGTCCCAAGCAGGCTCCACACTGTCAGTGCAGAGCCTGACGCCAGGCTCGGTCTCACGAGAGATTGTGAGATCATGACCTGAACCACCCAGAGTCAGATGCTTAACCGACTGAGCCACCCAGGTGCCCCTCACTCAGTCTTTTCAAAGAACACTGTGAGAAAAGCATACAAATCATGAGTGGCACCCACCATTTACATGTCCCCTTACATTGTGTCTACAAGGGTCACTCTAGACGGCAAGTGATTACAGTGTTGGTATCTCATGCCCAGGCCTTCTTGCTCAGAAAGGCTGGGGTTGGTCATTTCTTTGGTGTTTGTTTGCAAGGCTGGGTGAAAAGCACTTGTGATAAGAACTCGGCGTTTTGCCCATTTCCTTCAAGTTCACATTTGGCGAAGGCACCAGAAGAATCCATCCATCCATCCATCCATTTATTTGACGTTTATTTATTTATTCTGAGAGAAAGAGAGAATGTATGCACGTGCATGCGCATAAGCAGGGGAGGGGCAGAGAGACAGAGAGAGACAGAGAATCCCAAGGAGGCTCCGTGTTATCAGGGCAGAGCCCGACTTGGGGCTCGATTCCACCAACCATGAGATCATGACCTGAGCCGAAATCAAGAGTTGGACTCAACCGACTGAGCCACCCAGGTGCCCCAGGAAGAACCCTTTTAGACAGAAACTCTTATTGTGCAAAGGACACACAGCCATGCTACAGTTTTAGCCTTTTATTTTTTTTAAGTAAAGAAATTCCATTGAATCAAAGATAACAAAATTACAGTTTTTGTTTGTAATGATCTTCGTTTACCACCACACAGAATCAAAATAGAGCCCAAAGGAATATGGGAACATAAAATGATCAAGGACACCATTGTTTAGTATAATTTCTTAATAAAGGTAAATATCCTCATATTTAGAAAAAATTGCATTGCTAGTTGCAAATCTTAAACGCCTCTGTGCTGGAGGATCCTGTATTTCCCCCCCAAAATCCGGCAGCACGGAGGCCGTCAGAACACAAACTCAAAAACACATGATTTTCAGGGCAGCATTTTATGTTTCAGAAAATCAAACAAAACAAAATCAAAACAAAACAGACAAAAATTAGGAATGCGAAAGTGATGGTTCTCAAAAATCAATCTGGAAGCAGATCTGCCAACAGAAGAATGTAGTTGACCGAGTCCAACCAGAAAAAGGAGAGATGGCCCCTGCTCCCCATCCCGCCCCCCGCCCCTGGTGTTGCTAAGGCAGCTGCATTGGCAGAAGTCAAAAGCTCAGGTACAGTGGAGGTCTTCCTGAGGCAGTGGGGAGAGGCCCGGGTCATCTGGAACTGGTGTGGAGAGGTGACAGGATTCTACACGGACTTGTGCTTTAGGAAAACTGAAGAGGCCAAAACAAAAGCCAGACAAAACCGAAGTCCTATGCCCAGGATGAACCAAGTCCCTGGGAACAGTCTGGGAGAGAAGCGGCTGGCGTGGGGACCGAGGGGGGCGGCAAGGACTCCTGTCAATGACTTGGGCTCCTCAACGTGGGTGGTCTAGAAGGAGAATGCCCGTGGAAATGAAGGGTATTTCTGCAGGGGCTATAAATGGACAGTCCCCAACTTATGGCAATAGATTTCTTGGCTAATGGGGACCAGAAGCGGGGAGAAAGTAGGTTATAGATTTCATTACTAATTGACTGGAGTCAAGGTGAAAGACAACCCACTGGTTAGAAATTGACTCCAGGTTGTTCATTAGAGATACACGAACGCTTTCCCCACGTACATGCCAGGAAAAACAGTTCGGGGTGGGGTGGGGTGGGGTGGGGTGGGGGGCTGACTCTTCCAGAAGGGGCAGCTGTCTACTGTCTGGGAGTCTGGGAATGGCCGGTGAGCTGGGCTCTGCAGTCTGCTTCTAAGGGCCACTTGGGGAGGATGCCTGGGTGGCATCCGGGGGCGGCAGCAGCAGTGAGGCAGGCCCGAGGAAGCAGCTTTAGTTTTGGAGAGCGTTCCGGTTCCCACTGCCAGCAGGGGCCGGTGCCCCTTCCCTCAGCTTCAAATGCAATTTGGCAAAAGCAATCCTAGTTTATGAATAAGGGGGGGTCCTTCCTTCTGCTTAGATAACAGAGGGAGGAAAAAAACCTTTCCCTCCACTGCTTGGCCTCTAAATGCCACAGACAGGCCACTTTTCATGGCTTTGTGAAGCATCCAAGTAGTCCGAAGTGGCTCCGAAGAACAGAGCGAGGCCGGGAAGGAAGAGAGGCATCGGAGGATGAGACATTTGGCCAGTTGTGAACCACGCGTGCTGTGGAGGGGTGGGGGTGGGGGGGAGCTAACGTAACAAGGAGCTCACAGGCCACACGAAGGGATTCTCTGGTTTTGCTGTGGCTTCGCTTCGAACTTCCACGGCAGATTTTAAATTCCAGTGCCGCACTATTGTTGGAACAGCAGGGGATACTCTACAGGCAAAGTAAGGCCTTCTGGGCACAGAGAACAATTCCAGGCGATGCTGTGGTGAATTGCTTTTTAATAACTCTCCTGTCCTGCCTGGAGGATAGAGCCCTGAGTTCTCTGGACTCCACGTGACGTTTCAGGGGTCTTTCCTTGAGCTCTACGAATCAACGCCACAGGAAAAGAAAAGCCTCTCACATCTCAGACATCTGCTTGCCTGGCAAACACCAACAAGAACACATGCATTGTTCCCCTGGAGCTGGCAGAAGGGATCTCAAGTCACACAGTTACAAAGAGAGCTCTCATTCAGATGCCAGGCATATAAGCTCAGCTATCCAGAAAGCTCAGCTTTAATGAAGACTGTAGTTTCAGAATGAAAGCCTGAGCGGGAAGGATTTCTGCCCCGGGAAATAAGACTATGAATCTCAATGCTCTGAATCACACAGAAGGCTGGGGACATTCGCCTAGTTCCAATGGTCAGCACCTGTCCCAGTCACAAGACCACCCTCGGGACAGCGAGGGTACTGAGATGCCGGCGGAGAGTCTAAAGAGAAGCCAGTCAGACACAGGGCTTTGGGCAACATCGAGGGTCTTCAGCAGAAGTTCCCTCTGTCCGAGCCCCCCCAAGATGACGCTGGAGCCTGGACGCAGCCACTGCCATTTGCAAGGATGGGTCCTCAGGCAAATGGTGTGTAAATAGGTGAATGGTCTTAGAGGCGGTCTAAGGTGAGGGAACTGGGGCTCAGAGAGGTGAAGTGGTTGCCCGCAATCCAGCCTGAATTAGAGACAATCAGGACAAGAACCTGGGTCTCTTGGACCCTGGTCCCCTACCACCAGGTCAAGAAAGGGCACGCTCCTGTTCAGCCTTGTTTCACCTCTTACGGTACATCACCGGGTTCCTCGCAAGCGTAAGGTGCTAAAGAGAGGTGCAAATACATTGACAACAAACCACTTCCTGCTTTCCTTCCGCTCTGGAATCACTGGTGCAAACTCACCGCAGGGAAGAGAAGAGCTTTTCCTGAAGTCTGTTTAACCTCCTTGTGACACAAGGTATCAAGGAGACCTGACGCCATTTTCCAGGTAATCTTAATTTGACCCGGATCAGTTGCTCACAAGGTGCCTTCTAACCCTTTAAGAGGCCGAGAGGACGGCAGAAATGCGGGTGCCTCCCGTCCGTGGTGTTTCATGTGTCGATGTGTTACCCCTGCAACAGGACTGGCTAGGTCCACGCAAGTTATATCTTTATTCTGATTTTAAGATATAATGTTCAAATGATGTTTGAACATTCGGCCTTGTTTCAAGCCAGACAGGACCTTCATCAGCAATGAATGGCTTCAGGAAGACACGCAAAGAAAGCTGCAGGAAGGAGGGGCGCCTGGGTGGCGCAGTCGGTTAAGCGTCCGACTTCAGCCAGGTCCCGATCTCGCGGTCCGTGAGTTCGAGCCCCGCGTCAGGCTCTGGGCTGAGGCTCGGAGCCTGGAGCCTGTTTCCGATTCTGTGTCTCCCTCTCTCTCTGCCCCTCCCCCGTTCATGCTCTGTCTCTCTCTGTCCCAAAAATAAATAAAAAACGTTGAAAAAAAAATTTAAAAAAAAAAAAAAAAAAGAAAGCTGCAGGAAGGAAAAGGCTGACCTACATATAAAATGCCGCTCCCTTGTCTATTAGGCAGGTTTGCATCTCCGTAAATTCAATGCCTCTGTGCTCTCATTCAGGGACAAACAAAAATTTTCCTGTAAGACCGCCACGGTCACATTCTCATTTCCATGCCTGAGACCCTGAAGCCTGAACAAAGGGCTTCAGTTGATCTCATGTGAGCCAAAATGGAATGTGAGTGCCATTCAGAGTCACACACATAGAAAGATTTCAGCTGGGACAGGGCCCCCACGCTCCCCTGGGGTAAATTCCGGTCGTGTGGCGACCAAGGCCCGGCCCCAACCCCTGCCTCAACTCCATGGGGCCCCAGGGACTTCTGGTCCCCCTCCAGAACTGGTGTCTTTTCTCTTCCTGAATGGGGCGGGTACCTGGCCACTGCTTTGTCAGAACAGGTCAAGAGATGTGACCTAAGGCAAAGGCACCCCTTGCTTCCAGGGATGGTGATTCAGCCCCACTTAGATATTGCTTCGTTTACCTAATTTCACCAAAGGTCTTGAGAAACAAAGGGAACAGTGGGAAACAGGACTGTGAATCTTCTAGGTTACAGCTGTGTTACAGGGTGGAGGGAAAAGCAAGAGGGGAGGGGCCAGCTTCCAAATTGAGGGGGTAGATGATAAAGTGCCAATCTGTGCTAAAAGAACATGGAAAGGAAATGCACTAGAAACATAACAGTTGGGCGCAAACGTCACAATGACGAACCTGGCGTGTGCGAGAAAGCACGACAACACAATGTGGAGACCACAGAAATCTCCATCTTTTGAGACAGCGGCTGCTTTTGATGTTATTAATTAGGATGACCTGGTGATTGTCAGAAAACTTCAGGTTACAGACGTGACTGTCACAGCCACTTGGACCGACGCCCAGAAGACATCCACCTGCAACCCTGAGGGGTGTATCTAGGCCCTGGCTCCCTTTACCCCTGAAACATCCACACAGAACCACTATTTATAATCCTGTCTGTCCTGGAGCAAAGGAGATGAAGCAGGGACATTAAAAAAAAAAAAAAAAAAAGTATCCAGACAATTTCACTCACAGTTCCATTTAGTTCCAGATAGCAACTGCCGATTTTTCAAAGTGCAGGGTTTTTAGATATTCAAGTACCACAGGACTGGAGGAAAGGAGTACTTGAAACCTCGAATAACATTTTCATTTGAAAAGACACACTTTGGAAAGATCTCTCCAACAGACTGTAAATATAGGCTATTAAATTAAAAATCTGGTTTCAAAATAACACCCTTTTTGGTTGGAAAGATCTTTCTCCAAACTCAGATCCAGCTTTTGAACTATTCGGTATCAAAAGCCAGAACTAGAAAGACTTGGGTTAAAAAAGTAAAATGATAATCGAATGTTTAAAAAAAACCCAAAACACCACTTTATATGAAAATGAGGGACAGGGAAAAAAAAAAAAAAAAAAAAAAAGGCGAATGATGACATCTACAGGAGGCCTCCCTGAAAGGATGCTCTTTCTCTCAGACCTCAGTGAGCTGAGTTTGTCATGGATCTTTAGAACCGGCAGTGACCTCGGCAATCCACCTGGTTCAAGTCCCGTTTTACACGTGAAGAAACTGAAGTTCGAGGGACTTTTCCAGGGTCATACAGCCAGTAAAAAGCAGAGTCTGGCGTAGCCCAAACTTTACTCCCTGCCAGGCCCTCTTCTGAGACATCACGCTGTGATTACACAAGGCAGCTGCACGAGGACAGGCCTTGATTGATACTTTGGAGGCCCCTGGGAGCCAAGAGACACGTCTACGTGTACATTTCCGTAAAAGGAGCTACGAGATGTTTCTAATTTAAAGGCCCCGCAGAACAGTGTTTCCCAAATTTGCCTGGTGGTGAGGATCACCAGGGACACTGGCCAAAAATTAAAATCTCCAGACCCCTTCCCGGACCCACTGAATCGGCCTCTCCCAGGGGAGGGACCTGGGAGGCTGAATTTTCAACAAGTGCCCCAGGTAATTCTCATCATCGGCAAAAGTGTGGGACACTGCCTTAGAAGACTGTAAGGGAGAAACCTGGCTCGTGACTCAAGAGAACTTTCTTGGCCACGTAAGAGGCCAGACTGCAGTGTGGGAGGCCCGGGCGCTTGGGCTCCCAAGCCAACCTGCATCGTCAGCATCGGCTTAGGTTGGCGAGCACTTGTCAGGGTCTACATAAGGACACATACAACCACCGCAAAATAGCATTCATCCTTCACTGCTCTGGGGGACAAGCCTTTCGATTGGCAAAGCAAAACTGCTGTTCAGACACATTTTTCATAGGGAAACTAGATGTAATTGGCTTAAGAGCAATCAAACGCCAAGACTGGGACAGGAGGGTGAGAATCCTGTCGCTAGTCACCGTGGAGAACAAGGCGGTGGAGAAAACCAGTAACTAAGCACAAAAATAGGCTGGAGCCCCCAGGGACTGGCCGCCTGCTCCAGCGCAGGCGCTGGTCCCCCGCTGATGGTGTGAGGTCAGATCCAGGTCACTGAGGGAGGTGGGGGGTGGGGGGGGGACCTGAAACAGCCGGTGATGGACGCGGGTTCCAGGGGAGGCAGCTGGAGCGCGCCGGAGTCCGGGAGGCCTCACTCCAGGTCGGCCTCCACCTGCTCCGTGTCAGAGCACTGAGACTTGTTCCGCTCCCACTGGCAGATGGCGTTGGCATACTCCACCACCAGCTTATCCATCCACGTCAGGGGCTCGGGGAACAGCACGGAACCCTCGAAGAAGCCCAGGTGGCCCCCGTGCAGAGGCAGCACAAACATGACGTTCTCCCGTTTCTCTGCGGGGGGAAGGCAGCTGAGTGAGTCACCGTCTGGCGCGCTCCAAGGCAGGATGTGCCAAAGGGCGCCGGCCAGGGTGGGCCCGGGCCTTCCCCACGGGTGAAGGTCACCAAGAGGATGTACTTGACTTCTCCTCACTCTGCCTCACTCACCAGAGTGGGAGGGAGATGAGGCGGGTGGCCAAGGCCGTGGGATCTAGCAGGTACTGGAACAGCTTGGCTTTGGGGCGGAATGGGCACCGGCTTAAGCAACACTTTGAAATCCAGAGGGTTCTCAGACTCGGGTGAATGTTAGAATCACCTGGGGTGACAGAGAGGGAGGGAGCACGCACGCTCGGGTGCACGGGTCTCGCTAAAGCTCCCCAGGTGATTTGATTATACAGCCAGATGCTTCAAATCTGACCGTGCCTCCAAATCCGGGCTGTCACCTTAATGTACCTTAATACATCAGGTGGAAAAGCTGACATTCTGCATTTCTAACCAGCTCCCAGGTGACGCCGAAGCTACCGGTGGGGGCCAGGCTTTGAGGAGGGATTCACGGCCATGTATGCTGTTATTTACTTCAGCGGAGTCAATGTTCTTTCATCACAGACACTTCTCGTTTGAGACTAAAACAGAACTTAAAGCTGGCCATGCCCAGCGCCGCTAACCTGGAGCCTGACTTCAGGAGTCCACACGTGGGCTAGTCCCGCGTGGGCTTGGAGAGGCCATTAGTGAAGATGGGCCAAGACGGGCAGCCATGTGTGGCCAGGGACCACAGAAAAATGTCTTCCCAGGGGACCGACTGGCAGGGGCCCGGCTGTTCCAGGCCTTGGAGCCACCTCCTGGGGCGCACAGTTCTGGCTCTGCGGGACTCTCTTGCGGGGTGACCCTCCCTTCTTCCTTTTCAGTTGCTATTTCATAGATTCTGCGTGGCAGCATGAGAGCTACTGGTGTTACTCTGGACACCGGAAGGAAACGGCACGGCCGCTTTCTCTGTTGCACGCTGCTCACTGGGCTGCTTTTGTGCAGGGAGCCTACGGCTTGACAGCGGGTTGAGGACGGGCGGCTTTATCACCTCACACACCTGTATCACACACAACATCCACTCCGAGCAGGGCACGGGGCTCCACCCGCTGTGGCTTTTACTCCCCTGGCCTGGAGTTCGAGCCAGAAGGGCCCCTGCTCTGCTTAATATAGGATATTTACAAGAGAAACGTGGTCGCGGAGAGCTACAGAGGGCAGGAGAATGGGTCCCGGGGAGCTGAATTGCAGTGCAAGTGGTCTTGGGATTTCCAAGTGTTTCCTTCTGTTGCTACATGCTCGCTCGCTCTCTCTCTCTCTCTTGTTTCTCCCTCAGCCCCTCTCTAGCGTGGGGTGAGACCGAGCCGGCCTGAAACACAGCGGCATTCCCATGAGCAACGTTCTTTGCTTTTTCAGTTGCTTATATTTTTATCCTCAAAGCAGAGGGAGAGGCTGTCAGAAGAGGCAGCAGAATTGGCTTTTTTGTTCTGCTTTTCATGTCAGGTTTTTAAAAATTTTGTTTAATGTTTATTTATTTTGAGAGAGAGAGAGAGAGAGAGAGAGAGAGAGAGAGAGAGAGAGAGAGAGAGAGAGAGCATGAGCAGGGGAGGGGCAGAGAGAGAGGGAGACACAGAATCTGAAGCAGGCTCCAGGCTCTGAGCTGCCAGCACAGAGCCGGATGCGGGGGTCAAACCCGTGAACTGTGAGATCGTGACCTGCGTCGAAGTCAGAAGCTTAACCGACTGAGCCACCCAGGTGCCCCTCGTGTCATGTTTAAGTTGAAATATCTCTTTAAATCAAACTCTCCAATTTAATGGAACCATAAACCCTGAAACAATAATTTCACAGAACACTGGGGAACTCCCCCAAACCCCTCTTGGCTATGGATATAAATGACGGTCGTCTCTGGCACCAAGAGAGAACACAAGGCTCTGCCCAGGGCTCATCACAGCCCCAGTACTATCAAGGCAGGCTGAACGAGAACCCCGCCACGGGATGTCCTTCCCCACAGAAGCCGACCTACAAGAGGTGACGGCAGTATGAAGGTGACAGAGTTTGCCATGGCAACGTGCTGAATGGCCAAGGGGGCAGCAGGAAGGAACACTTACCTGAAAGAGATTTTGGAATGGTTAGGAGGCTTTCATGCACCAAGGGGTCATCAGCTGCGTTGACCAGCATGAGAGGCACATAAATCTGCAACAGGAAAATAAAGGAGAAATAAATGATCGATTCCCTTTCTTAGACCCCCCTCTCCCCCCGAGTCAAGGCTCAAATTCAACTACCGGACATGCCTTTGAAGCAAAGGGAAGCGGGTTCCTGTTCAGTCCACTGCACAAGTGGATTAAGGCTGCCTGTGTTCCCTGGCGGTGGCATGAACCGTAACTGCAATCTGATGGCGGGCTGGCAGGTGTCCTAGGGGACCCATGTGTTCTGATGGAGCCTGGGCAGGTGCTCAATGGGGCTCACTGGCAAAATCTTTCTGATGAGACTCCCAGTATTTCAGGTTAGCCCACCTTTCAGAAAAGTGACCCTACAGAGAGTGATGCACACATTCATTCCATTTATACTGTGGGGAGGACAAATGGAGGGTGCTCCCTTCCAGACAAGGGAGATTTTCTAGGGGAATCTGAAGGGGAAAACCAAGAGTAGGCTGGTGGATATTGGGAAGCTCTTAGTGGGGTTGCGTTCAACATCCATTGTAGTAAAATAGCCTTTTTCATTTTCGGGGAGAAGGGCTGAGGGGCACTCAGACGCTATGGACAGCCGCGCCCGGGCAGCATAGAGACTGGCTTTGCCAACCTGGCGCTCTCAAACACTGGTCTAGACAGCTCAACGGTTCTGTAGCGGCTTCAATGAAGGCACCCAGAGCCTGGGGGATGATGCTAAACCAGGAGGGGTGACCGATGTGACAGACGGCAGGACCTCAATTCACAATTACGTGCTTCAGCTGGGTGAGTAGGGGGCCGAGCCACCAGGTGGACATTGACAGGGCTAAATGGGAAGTCCTGCGCTTGAGGGAAAGGAGCAATTGTACAAAGAATGAGGAGAGACTGGTTTGGTGGTGGTGCAGGTGAAAACAGAGGGCGCTGATGAGTGGCCACAAACTTAATTTAATCCACATAAAGTTTATGGCAGCTGCCAGAAACTGCATTAATAGAAACCTGCCCATCTTGCCAGCAGACCTGTTCCTCATCGTTCTGATACAGAAATACATCTCTTTTCCTCTGGGCTCACCAGATCATGGCAGGAACTTGGAGGTTTAGTCCTAGCTGCCACACTAACAAAATGCACAATGGCAAAAAAAAAAAAAAAAAAAAAAAAAAAGTCCAGAATTGTAAGAAATCTACACAGATCTATGAACGACCATGGCAGGAACCAGGCAAGATTACACTGTCAAAGAAGACTAAAAAAAAAAAAAGGGTGTTGCAGTAATTTTAAGGGCTTTAACACGGACACAGGAGCAGACTGGTCCCGCTCTGCACCTAGGGGCAGCTCTGGGATTAATTTACGGAGGCCCCAGAGGGCCAGAGTTTGGTTCACAAACAAAGCCCAAGTCAACAGCTACCGCGGTTCGAGCCTGAGGAGGTTGGGGAGCATGCTTGTTGCACGGGGTGTGAAGTTGGGGGGAAGTGATGCTACTTCTGAGCTGCTGCTACCTCTGAGTCCGTGCTGTCACTCACCCTGTGCAGGTACCGCATGCAGCTCTCCTCCTCATAATATTCCTTCAGGGAGCTGTAGCCGTGGAACTTCCTGGGAAGGAGAGGACGAAGCCACACTCGTCACAAGGTCGGATGCAGAGTGGATTTTATTACTGCTCCCATCCCACGCTGACTCGTCACATCAGTTGACAGTACAGATGCACCAGCGTTAGGGGTTAGGAACTCTGGCTTTGGTATCTGGGCTCAAATCCTGACTCTGCCACTTACGCGCTCCGTGACCTCCGGCAAACTCTTTAACCTCTCTGAGCTTCTCTGTAAAATGGGAGCCAGGAACAGCACCTTCCTTAACGGCACTGAGATTTATGGCATTAAAGTGCACACCGGCACAGAAACTCAGTGTTATCTATAGTATTTATTAGCACAGGTTACACACTTCGAGTCAGTATAAAACCAGATGTCACCGCAGACGCTAGGAAAATGACATTCAAAGGCATTTACGAGAGCTCTTCTTTTCAACAAAATTCTTCCTGGCCGAGTAACCCAGACCACTGTGAATTGCAATCCAACACGTATCAGGTAATGGGCATGAGACAGAGATTCAGTTACTGATTCCGTCCACCCACGGAGCAGTAGTCAGAGATAAATTGACATTTAACCAAACCTTTGTTGGTCCAGAATGAAAGTCCTGTAGGTTTGCTGTGCCCTGCGCCCTGTTCATCCTGGGGCTCTGACACCAACGGGCCAAGTCACCCCCAGGCCAGGGGATCTCTGCAAACCTCTTTCTGATGCACATTAGGACTTCTGGTATCTGAATGGTGGTTTTGTTCTATCCTGACTGGCATCTTAAAGATATCATGCCTCCCCTGAAGATGTACATCTCCTCCACTGCCAGGCCCCATACACATCTCTGCCTGGGAAGCCTCCAGAAAGTTCAGGCTGCACTGCCAGGGTCTACTCTGCAGGGAGTGGCTGAGCGCAGACATCACCTCTGGGCCACCTGTCTGCATGCAGTCAGTCCCTTTGTGGTCCCAGAGGGCCAGGAAAGCACTCCAGGCCTCCAGTATTACTGGTGACCTTCATGAAAACTGCTACGATCCAACACCATTCAAAAGGAAGAGCTTTAGGGAGAGTTGAACACCACTCCCTCTGGGGCTTAAAAAAATTCAGACGATCAATGGGGGAGTTTAAATGTTTGGTTTCTTTCTTGTTAGTACCACAATAAAGTTGCATTTCCCATCTTCAGTGAGAGTGGGTAGAATCCATTCTCAACTTCTGAACATACCAGTGATTTTCTAGTGTCTATTTCCTTTGCATAACCGTTAACAGGCTTATTTCAAGGTTGCTTGGTGTAAGAAAGCTACTAAAATCCTGTACGGAAGATAAGCAGCCTCAGGTCAATATCTGCCTATCTACTGGGTGAACAGTGAGCTTGCTTTAGATCATGCCTGAAGGTATCAAATAAAAATGATGTTGTTTTTAAAGAGAACGATGAGGCCAGAGATCAACGTTGCCTTTTCCAGCTAAGGCTAAGCTCAATCAGAAACTATGGGTGCTAGGAAGGAAGACACTGTCAGGGTCTCAGCCTCAGGTGCCTGAAGGGAGGGGGCAGGGAAGGATAAAGGACTGAAGTGGGCAGGGTTTGTGCATTATACTCAGGAGAGACTTCACTGCCCCGAAGAAAGAGGTTCTGTTTTCTTGCAATGCACAGCCCTCTTTGTCTATTTCTTGTTTTTTACTTTGGGTAGAGACACAGATAAGTGCAAGAAATATTTCCTTCTCCTGCAAATGCAAATTACGTGGCACCTGATCCCTGCCCCAGGGTCAGAGCACGGCAGGTGGGGTAAGGGCTATGGACAACTAGGGTGTGCGCACCCCAGGTCCCCAGTTTTCAAGCCCAGTTACACCGCACAAGAATGAAGAATGAGTGGTGAGAACTTCTTGTTTTCTAAGAGCAACTAGAAATTTGGATTTTTCTGTGCAGTCTTCAGTTTTTATTAAACACGAGACATTTATTCAAAGGAAAAAAAAAGACCTTAATGCTGAAGTGGGCAGAGGAAAAGCCCTTGAGCTGGGCAATGCCAGCCTGTAGCCCCCACGTCTGGCGCCCTGCCCCCTGAGCATGGACACACCTCATCACGTTGTCATCAATCTGCATCAGGGACGTGGCTGTGTAGAGGCGGCTCAAGTCAGTGTCCTCCAGGCTCTGGGGTTTCTTAACATGGTCTCCGAAAAGAGCTTGCCTAGAATGAGACACAACAGCAAATAGAACAAAAAGCAGATGATGAACCAAATCGTGTTGTACATTTGGAACACCTTACAATTTTATTTTTCAGCTCAATAAAGCTGAAATAAACATGTAAAGGGCAGATGATAACCGTGAGCAGAGCCTGCTTCCTTTCCCCAGGGGGTCAAGCCAGGAGAGAGTATCTGACAGGGGATACAGGGCAAGTCGGAGAGAGATCCCTTCAGCCCTCAGAATGTTCCAGAGGATGAGCTTGCAATGTTGATTTTTGAATAACTGCAGAAAGATGATTGCCAAGGTCTTGTTTTCCTTTTCAGAGGCAGCTAGACAAACTAAAGAGCGTGTTTGAGCCTAGGTGAGTACTGTCACTCTTGAACAATGCGGGGGTAGGGGCGCCCGCTTCCAGCGCAGTCAAAAATCCACATATAACTTCTGACTCCCCGGACACTTAACGATTAATAGCTTACTGTTGACCGGAAGCCTTGCCAAGAACCTCAGACAAAAAAACCCCACATATTTTGTATGTTACATGTATTATGTACTTGTATTCCTACAATAACGTAAGCTAGGGAGAAGAAAATGTTATAACAAAATCATAAGAAAAAAAAAATATTTTTTTTTTAAAAATTTTTTTTTTTTTCAACGTTTTTTATTTATTTTTGGGACACAGAGAGACAGAGCATGAACGGGGGAGGGGCAGAGAGAGAGGGAGACACAGAATCGGAAACAGGCTCCAGGCTCCGAGCCATCAGCCCAGAGCCTGACGCGGGGCTCGAACTCACGGACCGCGAGATCGTGACCTGGCTGAAGTCGGACGCTTAACCGACTGCGCCACCCAGGCGCCCCAGAAAAAAAATATATTTATAGTACTGGACTATAAGAAATCCACAAGGGGTGCCTGGGTGGCTCAGTCGATTGAGCGTCCGACTTCGGCTCTGGTCATGATCTCACGGTTGGTGAGTTCAAGCCCCGCATCGGGCTTGCTGCTGTCAGCGTGGCCCCCACTTTGGATCCTCTGTCCCCCCCCCCCCCCTCTCTGCCCTTCCCCTGCTTGTGCTCTCCCCAGAGGAAATAAATGCTTAAAAATAAATAAATAACAAATCCACATGCAGGTGGACTTGTGCAGCTAACACCCGAATTGTTCAAGGATCAACTATATTATGAATCCTTCACTGAAGGGGAGGGGAGGTCTTCGGAAGGGATCTATAGTGAGTGGTGGGCGGTCAGCCAAACAGTGGGGGGCGAGGGCTCACCTTTACACTGGTGTTGACACCGCCCCTTTCTCTTTAGGAGCTGTTTCAGTCACTTAACAAGGAAGACATTGGAAAACCCATTTAGCGCTGGGGCAAATCAACTGCTCTCCGACGTGTTAGCTAAAAAGCTTACGTATACTCCGAAGAATAGTCATTTCTATCAAGAACAAGATCCATCTTGAGAAGCTGATAATAAAGGTAGAGATCAAAACACACACACTTAGACCTTCATCCCCTGCAGGGTCTCAGGCACATAGCACAAGGAGGGCTGAGTCTGCGGTCTGGCCTTCCACGTTCTGGTGTCTACTCACTACCCCTCTCAAAGAAGAGCACACTTCTTTAACATATTTCCCCAAAAAAGATTATGAGGAAGATTGTATACCTACAGTTTAGAATTCACAATTTATTATTATTATTTTTTAACATTTATTTAGTATTATCAACATTTGTTTATTTTTTTGAAAGACAGAGACAGAGCACGAGTTGGGGAGAGATAGTGAGGGAGACACAGAAATCCGAAGCAGGCTCCAGGCTCTGAGCCATCAGCACAGAACCCGACGCAGGGCTTCCACAAACCGTGAGATCATGACCTGAGTCCAAGTCAGATGCTTAACCGACTGAGCCATCCAGACACCCCTAGAACTCACAGGTTAAAGTGCCCCTAAAATTTCTAAATGTTTGGCTTTCTGTAGGAAATTGAAAAAAATGTAAATACACCTAGAGCACATTCAAAGGGTTCCCTCAATTTGTTAAGAATTACATGATGGACCTTCTGGACTGATTAATTAGTGGCAAGACTGGGCCCTGTGGCCAAACAAACGTTCCCTGGGAGGAGTCCCCTCCCATTCCAGAAGTGTGGAAGGCAGACAGAGGACCTGCACTTGGTGTCAGAGGCTTGGCTTCACCCCTTCTGGAACGTCAGCAAATCCCCAGCCCCCTGTGAACCTCAGCTGAGCCACACCTGACTCACAGCTGAGACCCAAAGACCACCAGCTGAGTGAAAACAGTTTACATCCGGTCAGCCCAGGGGACAGAAGCCTCCTTTTGTACCTCCACGCACCAGTCACAAGGGCCTAGCAGCTTGGCAGCCTGAGGGGCCTGTGAGCACCAGCCCTGCCCAGACTCCACGTGGATCCTGCCCAATCTGGGGCGCCTGGCTAGGGCAGGCCAGTACCATATTTTCTTTTAACCACTGAGATCAGTCAGATCGCCTTTCCTGGGATGGCATCAAAACCCCTCTAAAATTGCTCCGTCTGCGTCCCCGTGATGTGCCAGGCTCTGGAGGTGGGGGAGGTGGATCAAACGCAGCCCAGGCCCTCCAGTGCTTTACAGTTTAGTTCAAGACACAGGATTCACACCGGGGAAGCAACAGAAAAACAGTTCGGGGGTGAAGGAGTTGGCTTCACAGAGGAGCATGGAGACGGACCTAAAGTATGGGTAGACGTGACAGGAAGGGCATTTTCGGCGAGGCCCCGGTGGCATGGGAGAGGCCAGAGGGCGCGGGACCTCCAAGTGGCCCAGTCCGGCTAGAGGGAAGGCGGGTGCAGGGGAAGGGGGAGGGACGGTGTGACTATTAACAATAACGACGATAAAGCCATCGCCAATACCTACTGACCTGTCCCGCACGCCGGGCACCGCTCCAAGCGTGGTCAGGGGCGACCCCACCCAAGCACCGTGAGCAGGAGCGAGGCAAGACTGGCATGGGGAACACGCAGAGGCGTGCACGAGAGCAGCCTAAGGAGAAAGGTCCCCAGACCATGACAGGCCCCCTCGGGGTTGCTCTAGTTTGGGCAAGAATGGCGTAGAATGGTTCCTCGTCTTGGGTACGTGGGGAATCATGAAAAACTCGCAGAAAGCGAGTTGGCGAATTGGGTAGCTCGGGACCAGTCTGCTTCTGAGCGAGTCACAAAGCGGTCGGCAGAGAATCTGCGGCAACCCTGCCTCTCTCGTCCTCCTGGAGAACCGCGAGTTCTGGCCTTCGTGACCATGAGCTCAGAGGGGAACGGTCCCCTGAGGGGGCACGGAAGGCGACGCACCTGTGCGAGAGGATGATCTTCTTCATGTTGTCCGCCATGAGGAAGTTGTAGAAGCGCCGGCACTGGTCCCACTGCATGAAGGTCTCCTGGGCCCTGAAAGAACCACGGGGGGAGTGAGAGACCGCGCCCGGGAAGACACGCTGCAGGGAGGCCTTGCAGGGACCCGCTAGCGGCACGCGCTGGGGCCCCGAGAAGGTGCTCACGGCACCTCTCCCTGGAGGAGGAGGGCACTGGCTCCCGCCCCAGAACACGGGTCTTTGCGGGGTGGTCTCCAGCTCTCCGTAGGGGAGCCGCAGGGCTGAACGCAAGGCCCCAGCGGGGAAGCTCTCTGGGGGCACAGGCTTTGTGGGTGGCAGTCCCGACACCCCCTTGCGGCACAGTGGCCTTTCTCAGGACCTGCCAGTACTGGCCTTTGAACACGTCCATTCGGCTTCCCACCTGGCCAGACGGTTTTTCTGGCTTAGTGAAGGAGTACGTAAGGGGGGTGGGGGTGGGGGTGTGGAGAGGCACAGTGCAGGGAAAAACTTAAAAGAACTTCTCGGTCGCTGTTTGAGAGGCAAAGGGAAAGCATACAGTGGTGGGCTTTCTATTGATTAGCCTTAGAATGTTTAAGGGGCAAGGAAACGGAAGAAGACGACGGGCGACCCACCCTCCCTGGGCGCGGCTGCTGCGGCTCGTTCTGAAGTCTTTTCCCCCCTCAAGCTACTGTGCACCGGCAGCATGACTAGGTCTACCTGACATGAGGGCCACCGCCTGAGTCCCAGCAGTAAAAGGCAGGTAGTATTATCCCCACTCTAGATTAGGAGACCACCACGCACTCAGGTCAAGGGAAAGTGCGGCCTTCTCTGCGCACCTGCGCAGATTTCCTTGGCCACACGACAGGTGAGCAAACACCAGTGTGCTAATTCCCACCGCCTGGCTCGGCCCTCACTGCTCAGTGCTCTCTTCCCTGGGTGTGAACACAAACATCACCGGGTCCATGCTAACTCCCACCTTGCAGACGTCTGGGTCTCGAGGCCTGCTTCCACTCTGGGGGTGAACCCGGGTGTCACCATTCCTACGCGGGGTCCATCGGTTTCCTATCCCAGATGGCCAAAGAGGGGACGGGGTGGTTCATAGGTTTTTGTTGTTGTTTTTTTTTTTAATCCAGAAGAGTTTATAAAAGTTATTTCCCCAAGGCTGCCACCCTTCAATTTTGGAACGGCAAACATTTCCCATAATACCATGGTTAAAAAATAAGAGGTAGCGGGAGGTTAAAAGCAAGAGGGTTTGTGGCTTTAATGGTGTGTGACATGCTCATAAAACGTGGGCTGAAGTTCACATAAACCGTGGGAAAGCTAACACCGCCTTCAAAGGTCAAAAGGCCCTTCTATAAACGCACGGGGGGCTCCCCAAATGCCGCACACACAGAAAGGATAGGCCAGATCACTGTGGGTGGGACCCCGACTAAGGCAGGGATCTGGACACTTGCCTCTTAGTCTGAGCGAGGAGGAAGGAGGGAAGTCACCCAATCCATGAGGCAGAACCTGCTTCCTCCGCTGGCATCCCCTCCTCTGACCTTGGACCCAGGCTGCCCCCTCCTCAGAGAGCAGACAGTCTCATTATCCCAGCTTTCTCTTGTCTTTGTCCATTTCTTCCTTGGCTGACTTCGTAAATGCTTTGGTTAGCACGTCCTTCGTATTAGAGGGAACGCATAAGGCAGGAAGTGGGGAGGTGCTGACCGTAAACGTTAAGACTTGAACGACAGCACCGCGGAGGCTCTCTTGACTGAAGATCACAGGCACCACTCACTGAGAGGCTCTGGGGGACGCACAGGGGCCCTGGGCTTGAGGAGGACAGGGAAGAAGGATGCTGGAACCATTTCCCTCCATCAATGCTGGCTGACGCGGATTCCTAGCATCTCTGCTTTACTACTCAGCATACACAGGGGCTGTCTTTCACCACCTTTGTGTATAAAATTAAGGAACTAACACTTAATTTTATACTGGTTGAATAAAACATAATCAAGGGCAATGTGTTATAAATGCACTCATTCCATATATTTTTTAAAAGGCCTCATTTCTTCAATCCCAACAACAACAACAATATATGGAAGGAAATCCGAGAGGAGAATCTATAGACTAAAAGAAACTTACGAGACAGATCAACAAATGCCACGCATAGGCATTACATGGATCCTGATCAAACAAGCCAACTATTAAAAACCTTCTGTGAGATAATCAGGGAAATCTGAACGCTGAGTAGAAATGGGATATTAGGGAATCATTCATTTCTTGGCATGATAATAGTACTGTGGTTACATAAGAAAAAGTTCTTAGAGTCTTTCAGTGCAAACTAGTAAAGTATTTTCAGATGAAATGATATGATGCCTGGGATTTGCTTTAAAATAATCAGCTTCTGGGGTAGCAGGGTGTGCCTGAGCTGTGGAGGAACCAGAGTGGCTGTGAGCTAGGCATTGCTTAAGTGGGTGATGGGCACCTGGGAATTCAATATCTTACTCTTTTTACTTTATATGTGCCTAAAATTTTCCATCATAATGAAGGAGGAAGAAGAAAAAGAAAGAAAATAGACAATTATTTTAGATTAGGAGCTACTGAAAATTATTTGCCCTGCTGAGGAGATCAAAGTTCAAAGAGATACAGAGAAAAGTCAAAGTTAGTCTTAACCGGGTAACTGTGAGCCTCAACAATCATTCTCAGGGACGGCAAAGAGACCGGTGGGTCGTGTGGAGCACAGCGCAGTTCCCATTGAGGCCAAACTCCCATTTTGCTGCCTTGTTTTTGCAGCGAGAGGAGGCAGGAGGCAGGAGCAGGCTGGTGTGGCAGATGGGCCGGGGGCCTTGGGGCGGGCGGCGGCATGAAGGTCTCACGAGACGTCCAGGCCACCCGGCTGGTGAGAGTCGGAGCAGGGACCTGAATACCGCCCATCCGACCCCACCACATAGGTCACCAGACTCTGCAAAACCACTTCACCTCACCAAGCCTCATCTGACAGATCAGGGGGTTGAAGGAGAGAATCCATTTCATACTGATTGCTCTATGGCTGAGGTAGCTAGACAGCTTTATCACAGGCCCGACAGAGGACTTTAGTGGTGTTTCGCTGCTCCTGTTAATGGTGGATGTGGTGAGTGGAGAGCTGGCCAGCTGGTGGTGGTAAGGGGTCTGGATTCTGGCCCTGGTTGAGGAGACCTGGGGGGCGGGCTGGCTCCTGAGAAAGACGCGGCGTGTGTCTCCTAAGGACGGGACAGACGTGTGCCTGGAAACCAAGGTGAATGGATCAGGAGGGGAGAGAACACTCAGCTGAAACCCTGAAAACATGGCGGACTGACTGCCAGCAAATGGCGAAGGACAGGGAAGGACAGACTGTTGCGGTCTTGGGTAGTGACAGGCCCCCGGGCGGGCCACACACACAGGGTGAACAAAACTCAGAGGAGAGCAAGCAAGATTTCACAGGCATCAGCAGGACTTGCTGACATGGGACCAGGACTGGAAGGAATCCTGTGGAGGCCCCTGGGTGGCTATGAGGGAAACTTCCAGCAAGAGAAGCAGAAGAGTGCTCTTCGCAAGAAAACACATTCCTGGGTTGAGCCCAAGGTCCAAGGTGGAAAAATATGAACAGAACATTTGGGTGACATCTGGCAGACGTTGTTTGAAGCAAGCCACAAATTGGGCACCAGAGACAGGGGACTTCGGCTCTCCAGACAACGAATGAACCCCTTTAGTTGTCCAAACAGCAGAACCTCTGCGTTCTTCTTTTAAAAATATTTGTTATTTTTAAGAGGGAGAGAGGGAGAGAGAGAATCTCAAGCAGGTTCTGTGCTGTCAGTGCAGAGCCTGACACGGGGCTTGACCCTGTGAACCATGAGATCATGACCTGAGCCGAAACCAAGAGTTGGGTGCTCAACTGACTGAGCCACCCTGGCGCCTCCAAACCTCCATGTTCTTGGCTTGTCTCTAGATGGCTACGTTCTCTACGAGAGAGAGGGGACAGCAGGATGGGCTCCCTGGGCTGAGCCACCAGGAGAGTCTGGCCAACAAGGGCACAAGAGAGATGTGTCATAATGAACAGTCAGGAGAAGGCTCTGAATCCTCCAGGAAGGCAGGTTTCATCCACTTCAGAAAGAACCAGGATGACTCTGCCAGGGCTGATGCCTCCCGAGAGTCACAAAGCTATTCTGCCATCGAGACTGCAAATGAGAAGCAGAGTACCTCCCAAAGCAGCATGCTTCACCGGGACACGTGTGGATTTTGAAAGAACTTCATCCGTCCATCTGTCTACCTACCTTTTATCAAAACAAATAAAGTTCTTTTAAAATGCCTTTGTCTCTGATCAATGTAATGTTAAATAATAAGATATTTTCTGCACTGCTTTCCCAGCCACCTGCTGGTGAGCGGTTTCTACTGGAACAGTTATGAGAGTTTTAAAAGGTGTTGTGGGTGGGGTGCCTGCTCAGTCGGTTAAGCATCCGACGGCGGCTCAAGTCATGATCTCGTGGTTTGTGCGTTTGAGCCCCGCGTCCGGCTCTGGGCTGACAGCTCAGAGCCTGGAGCCTGCTTTGGATTCTGTGTTTCCCTTTCTCTCTGTCCTTCCCTCCCTCATGCTCTCTATTCTCTGTCTCTCAAAAATAAGCAAACATTAAAAAAATATTTAAAAAATAAAAATAAAAGGTTGTGGGAGAAGACGGATTTTTAGATCACTTAGAAGAGGATCCAAAGGAAACAGGCATCCACAGTCACGTTCAGGGCAATCCACCGGGGCAGGGAGGAGCAGAGCCAAGCACTTCACGCTACTGGGGGGCTCTGCTCAGAGAAAGCTCAACCTCCCAACTCAGAGTTTCAAAACGAGTGGACTAAGCACTGATTAAAAGGAACTGAAATCGGAAGAGAATGAGATGGGGAAAGCACGCACCTAACACCCAAAGGAATTCAAGTCTCCCGGCTCAAGTAAATTATATCTCAGAGTGCTGAGACCCTGCGAGGGCGGCCAAACATCTTTTCTGTGGTCTTCGAGAAAACATGAAGGATGAGAATGAGACGCAGGTTCTGTGAACCTGGGCACGCGTGACCCTAACATTCCAAAAAGGGACAACAAGGCAGGCTACAAAAGAAGACATGGACGTAGGCAATATTACAACATACCTTGAACGTAATGTGCTAAAGAAACTTTAAAATCAAACCATGTTAAGCATCTCCTGGCATGTTATCACACCAGTGTAAGAAAAGTGTTTTTCTCTGGGGAAGGGAGTTTCTCTTCCAAGTTTTGCCCATCTACAATCTTTTTTTTTTTTTTCTTTTTAAAAATTTAATCGTGGTGGTAAAAAAAACACATACCATAAAATTTACCTCCTTAACCATTTTTAAGTACACAGTCCAGTAGTGTTAAGCATATTCACAGTGATGTGTCATAAATCTCCAGAATTTTTCCGTCTTGTGAATCTGGAAGTTTATATCCGTTAAACTAGGACTTCCCATTTCCACCATTCTACTTATTTTTATGTAGTTGCGCTCCTCATTACTTTTTTCATGTTTATTTACTTATTTTTGAGACACACAGTGAGAGGGAGAGAGAGGGAGAGGGGGAGGGGCAGAGAGAGACTGGGAGAGAGAGAATCCCAAGCAGGCTCCACACTGTCAGCACAGAACCCGATGTAGCCTCACTACTTTAAATATACACGTTCTCGGGGCGCCTGGGTGGCTCAGTCGGTTAAGCGTCCGACTTCGGCTCAGGTCATGATCTCACGGTCAGTGAGTTCAAGCCCCGCGTCAGGCTCTGTGCTGACAGCTCAGAGCCTGGAGCCTGCTTCAGATTCTGTGTCTCCCTCTCTCTCTGACCCTCCCCCGTTCATGCTCTGTCTCTCTCTGTCTCAAAAGTAAATAAACATTAAAAAAAATTTTTTTTAAATATACACATTCTTTTATGTTACACATTTTCTTGATTTTTAAATGTAAAATCTCCCTTGTTTTCCACTGTGATTTGTGGATAATATTTTATGACTATCCCTCCTGCTGGACAGGTGCCGGTTATCTCTAGCTTGGCCCTGCAAGACAGTCATACTGTCCTGGGGGCAAAACCAAACAGCCTTGAACAGCATGGTCTCTGGGAGGAAGGACGGTGGAGCGTCTGGTCCGGAGAGACCCAGGCAAGAGGGCTTCTGGCCGGCAGCTGGTTCGGGGGACAGGGCTGACCTGCGGAGAGGTCATCACCTCTAGCTAGTTTAGCTTGAGAGTGCAAGCGAAAGAAAACCATCTCTGCACTGGGACGTGGGCCCAGAATCCTTCATTCCAGCCAGTGGGGCTTTGGGGCAGGGTGGGGCACGGAGCTCAGACAAGGGTAGGGACTGCCAGTCCCCTCTCTGCCTCATCAGACTATTTGCCCTGAGGATGTCCTTTTATAGGAACGGGATTACTACATGAAAGGGTCTGTCACTCTCATTTTTCTGAGAGGAAAGAATTAGCAATAAAGAATAAACAAAAACCCCTAAGACACTAAGGGCAAGCCATCTGGTCAGCTTCACACCCCAGTGGTGGAAAAGCCAAGCATTCTTCCAGGCTGGAGTTCTGCCCACAGAGCTTCGTCTAAACTTAGCAGTTTCTCCCCCCATGCTTGGCTCTGATGCAAAATTACTGATTGTTAAAACCGGCATACAGTTCTTGCACTATAAACACAGATCCGATGAAGGGACAAGTCTATAGAGGGACTTTATGAATGACAGCCCTTGCTTTTGTCATAGACGCAGCCATAGTCTGGGGTTTGCCCACACAGAGCAAACGAGAGAATATATACGCCATTTGGCTGGAAAGTGATGTCTGGTGTTCTCTGCGGCAGGGAAGCTTGCGGAAAGCACCGTGCTGAGACCCAGCGGTGCTCACACGCTCCCCCAGCCAGGAGCCGACCGACACGGAGACCTGGGAACTTGTCTGTTGTCCTTTAAGGGCACCCCCCCCCCCCAGACCCTGTACCTACCCTCACCTCCTTCCAAGAGCCCTCCCCTCTGGCCTCCTCGCTTGACTGGGGAATTCCTGGGCACCCAGATGCCTAGTGTGGAATCTATTAGTGACGCGTATCGGTTGGTTTGCTGCTTTGTAAATATCCTTCTACTGTTGAGAACTGCCGTGAGGTCCTCAGACACAGGCTGTCTCTCATCCCCCAACTGTAATGACACGCTTGGATTCGAATCATATTATTACCGGCAGATTCTGCAATGCCAGATTGTTGAGGGCTCCCTTAGGAATGAAGACACGATTTGACCAGCCCCCCCGAAAGGCTTTCCTTCCCTTTTCTTTAAGCTCCATGAGGGCAGGAAATTTTTCCGCCTTGTTCCCGGCTGTGTCCCTGTTACCTAGAAGGGTGTCTTGGCCGAAGGAACCAAACGAATCAAGGAACGAATTAACCTGCAGGTAATCTTCTGGCACTGCCACTCCTGGCCGATCGCCACTCACTGCACGAACTTAGAATCAAGAGTCTTTGCAGGAACGTTTCAAATGATTAATTCAACCAGAGTTGCGCTGAGTCTGACCGCACACGTTTCCGGGACTGGCTGGCAGCTGCTTGTGCTGAGGGAACTATGCGAAGTCTACGAGACGGCAGGCATTTCGGGTTCTTGTATCCTGCTCTCGGGTGGTTCGGCACATCCTAGATGAGCTTCTCTGGCGGCAGCTAGGCTTTGCGAACTACGGCAAGCGGGCACGGCTGCTGGCCTGGGGTTGGCTCTGGCTACGGGGCTGGTGCGCTACTGGGGTGAGAAGCCAGCGGGAGGGGATGGGTCACTGGCAAGCGGTTCTCTAGGCTCAACTAGGAGAGATTTACCGGCAGCACGGACTCCCGTGGGGCCCCGGCAGAGGCAGACGAGCCCTCCCTGCTCCACCTCGGCGTAAAGGAAGCATGGCTGCCATCGTCCCAGTGCCGCAAAGGCTCATCGCCCTCAAGCCTTGGCAGGAAAAAAAGGTGACACTGGTTTTGAGTAAGGCACTGTCCTTCGGGGAGTAGACCTCATTAAAATGTTGAGGGCACCCGAGCCCAGGGCGGCGCCCGCACACACAGGGCGATGGGGTCCCCCTGACCTGCCACCACTTCCAGTGTGTACGTAGGGCCACAGGATCGTGGCCCTAGTGCGGGTTCTCTGTGCTCCCGAGGATGAAGTTGCCTCTTTGTCTCCTTACTGTACGAGGTTGATGTGATAATGAGTAAGTATGAGTGTGACGATCTCTGAGGTCTCAAAGGAAGGTGGTGTAGACTGTCTGCAAAATGTACGGCACCTCACAGAGTCTAAACTTAGCAGATTTTAAGCTCCCTTCGCGAGAGGGCAAACCCCTTAGTTCACCAACCGCACGGAGCAGATGCTCTTGCCAACAGCAGATGGCGCTGCTGCAGCAAAAGGAAAAGAAGCTGCGGTCGTTTAAGATCTTGTGTCTTGGTGGAAAAAAAAAAAAAAAGAAAAAAAGAAAACAAACTTGTCCTACATCCTCCTCCCACTTATCAAATGCTGTGCTCTCCTGGACGCAAAGTCCGTGCTCAGAGCACTGGGTTTAGGAAGGGACTCTGGTGATTCCAATCTTACAGGTGATAGAAGGCTTGCTGAAAACCGGACCATTTGTCAGGCAAGAGCAGGCAGGGTCCTCGTGTCAGGACCCGTTCCCCTGAATCCTGTGGTAGGGACCTTACCCTCTCAGCGACTTGGTTAACTCCGGTTACATAACAGCTATGAATTGGGAACTGGATATTTCTAGCCAAGATCAAGGGACGTGTCCTTTCAGCTGGCTCTCCGGAGCACAGAGGGCAGTGAAGGGGAGGATTCCCGGCAGGAGGATGAGGGGTATCTAGTATCATCACTTCGGCCCATGATACTAGAGCTGGAGGGGCCGCTGAGGTCCCCAGGCCCAGTGGCTGCTAAATGTGGCTAAATATCAGAAGTCACTCGTGGAATGTGTCCAAATGCAGATTCCTGGCCTCATGCCCCAGATTCTAGAGCCCAAATCTCCAGGGCTGGGACCCAAGAAACTGGATATATTTCTAACATGGTCCCCCGAGGGGTTCTTAACGCAGTGAAACTGTCACCAGTTCAGTTCACCAGACTGGTCTTTGTGACCCACTAGCGTTACCTTCTTGTCCCACCATGAACGATGGTCATTACTGGTCACTGATGGACTCTCTACGTCCCTGCCCTGCATACGTGTGCACTCCTCTGACCCTCACAGCGGCGCTACGAGGTAGGTACAATTTATTAGTATTGTCTCCCCACTGTGCAGGCGAGGAAAACTAGAACCCAGGCCTCGGCCCTAGAACTCAGGAACGGTTCCGTCAGGGATGTTTTTCAAGTCTTCTTTCGGGCCCATTTAAATCCTCCTTTTTGGCCAGCTTTACGCCTCACGGGCAGAGGCTGAATTCTAGGCTTGCATTTGCCCTTTGGCTGTGCCGGCTTCAAATTCCAGTTAATATGTATCTTTGGAAACAACAGAGCCTCTATCCATCAGCAAATGCTGAAACAGGTTTAAGCAGCATTTTGAGAGATAACGGGAGGCCAAAAGGAAGGAATCATTTGTTAACTATAAGGACTGTTTGGTATTAGGTCGGATCAATGACGGAGACTTTTTTTACTTTCTTGTGCAATACAGAATTTCCTCAAGAGATCTTTAATAATTGGTCATACCCATGCATTATACAAGAGCCATTATCATGAAGAGTGAGTACGGGAAAAATGTGGATGCATTTGAAGAGTCTGGAGAAGTGTGCGTGAATGAATGAGCGTGTGTGTCTGCTGGCTCTCGGGAGATCTGGGGCAGCACTGGTCTTGAGGGGGAGTCAGAGCAGATGATAATGCGCTCCTAGGGCTCGTCCTGCGGGGCTCTGTGGGCAGGAGACTAAGGGGTAAGATAAACCTTTATCTAGCAGGTCATCTCCCTTGTGGTGATGTCTGGGATGCCTAACGGAGACTAGTATTTGAAGGTGAGGGCACAGATTCCACCGTTTCTACAGATCCTTCCCCATGTCTTTCGAGACTCAACTCTTCTGTAGGCAGGAGGGATCTGGGGTCATAAGACCCAGCTCCCAGATTCTGGGTTACCCGTCTCGTGTTCTTTGGTAAACCCACAGTTCTTACAAAACTCCTGCAGCACGAACAGATAAAATCACCTCGCAGAGACTCCACAGGGAAACCGCGGCCTATTCAGTTACAGATCTGATCGCCGAGCACAGCTGCGGATCGGGCTTAAGGAGTCTGGTAAGACAACTCCCATGTATGATGTGGAAGCAAACCAAGGTGCCTCCAAGGCCCAGACACCTCCACGGTCCCTCTGGTCTTCCCAGACCGGCGCTGGAGCACTGACTGGGGCACCTCAACGAGCGGAGCGCAAACCAAAGACCCCGATGGGGGAGAGAGGCAGGAGCAGGCGGGGAGGCCACTCACCTCAGCGCGCTGTACCCCTGGCACACGCTGACACAGCACAGGACCTTCTCTTGGTTGGCCTGAGTCTCCCCCAGGTATTTACACACGATGTTGCCGCCCAGGCTGAAGCCCACGACGACCAGCTGGGTCTGGGGATAGGTCTTCTTGATGTAGTTTACCATGGCTCCAAATTCCCAGGTGCAGCCTGTGGGCAGAGAGGGAAGGCCACTCCATCACTGTAGGCGCAACAAAGACTGGAAAAAACGTGAGCTGGAGGGTTACTAAATGGGTGCTAAGATAGTAACAGAGAGAGCGGGGTGTGTGTGTGTGTGTGTGTGTGTGTGTGTGTTCAGAGAGAGAGAGAGAGAGAGAGAGAGAGAGACAGATATACAGACAGACAATTCTCTTGGGCTACCTGGAGAGAAGTTTCCAGACGCTCCTCAGTAGGGAGGAGACGCGGTCTTAGTAGGGCCCATGAGGAGAGGTATAGACAGATGTATTCAACAGATGTGCAATGCTCTTTGAAGGTGGGTTGTGGAAAAACCTTCTAGATGCACATGGAAATCAAAACAGATATTCATGGGGCACCTAGGTGGCTCAGTCGGTTGGGCGTCCAACTCTTGATTTCAGCTCAGGTCTTGATCCCAGGGTCGTGGGACCAAGCCCTGCGTCGGGGTCCGTGCTCAGCATGGAACCTGCTTAAGATTCTCTCTCCCTCTCCCTCTGCCCCTCCACCACTCGTACTCTCTCTCTCAAAAGTAGAAATAAATAATAATAAATAACATAAATAAAACAGGTAGGTATTCAGGGCGTGCGTGAGCACATTTGTTCGCACACAGACATACACGAAAGCAAGAGCAAAACCCTTTGGGATTAGCTTCTCAGGCTCCAAAACACGACTCTATACCCATGTGTACAATGACTCATGGTGTTAAGAAAAGTACCAAGTGTATGTTATTACAGGATCTTCTTGTCAGCGTGGGGGAAGGACGGAAAGACAAATTCAGTCCAGCGGGACGGCCAGGATGCTCTATAGAATAAGGATAAAATGTTTTTGGTGACGTAAGGACAGAGTGCCGAGGGAGACGGACGCATTCAGAAGGACACAGAGGAGACCTCTGCACGGAGGCGGCCTTGTTTGCCCAGGAGGGATGGTCTCAGCTGGCTCCACGGGGAAGCCTGCGAAGAGGAGGGTAGTGCCCTACGTGGGTGAAGGGGTTTGTCACATCCTTCTAAGACCCAGCCCCAGGCTCTTCAGGGAGCCGACTTAAAATGAAACCTAACAGGGAAAGAGGGATGTTGGCAAGACGCGTGCACACGACACATGGCGTGAGGAGACCGTGGATTTATAACGGAAACACGGGGCGCCTGGGGGGCTCTGTCGCTTAAGCATCTGACTCTTGGTTTCGGCTCAGGTCATGATCTGACAGTTCGTGAGTTCGAGCCCCACCCTGGGCTCTGTGCTGACAGTGTGGACCCTGCTTGGGACTCTCTCTCTCCCTCTCTCTCTCTCTCTGCCCCTCCCCTGCTGGCTTGTGTTCTGTCTCAGAATAAATAAATAAACTAAAAAAAAATTTATAATGGAAACACGAGCGGTTGACCTCGGCACCAGCTCAGAGGTTTTGACACCCCTAATGAGGGCTGAACAGCTTCTTCCCTAACCAGCAGGCCGTGGGCCAAGCGCCTCTCACAGCTTCTTCTCACAGAGGGATGCGGCCCAAGCCAGTCCAGCACAGCCCGTGCAGGGGTTCTCAAACTACGATGTGTATAGAATCGCCTGGTGAGAGAGGCTGTTAGGAATGGGCATCCATGGGCTTCGCCCCCAGAGAAGCTGACTCAGTAAAATGAGGGCCAGGCCCAGGAACCGGCATTAACATTTTTTCGGAATAGGTAAAACATGCACCTGGAACAAAATTTAAATAGCGTTAGAGATGTGGTCACAGGTAACTTCTAATATTCTCTTTAAAAATATCAGTGGTAACATACAGATTATTTAGTAACCTTGTGTACTTTGTGTTTCTTTTTTTAAACAATAGATATGTCTTGAAAACCACTGTTTAACAATACACAGAAAGCCGCCCTAATTTTTTTTTAAGTAATCTCTGCACCCAACATGGGGCTCACACTCATGATCCCAAGATCAAGAGTCAGACGCTCCACTGACTGAGTCAGCCAGGAGCCCCTGCCCTATTCTTTGTTATTTTTATTTAATGAGGCATAACATAATACTCAGGAAAGTGCACAATGAATTTATACATGCTTACACCCACGTAAACATTGCCCAAACCATTTCAGCCATTGTTTAAATTACTTTAAACAAGGGGCGCCTGGGTGGCTCAGTCGGTTGAGCATCCGGCTTCGGCTCAGGTCATAATCTCACCGTTCGTGAGTTCGAGTCCCGCGTCAGGCTCTGTGCTGACAGCTCGGAGCCTGGAGCCTGCTTCGGATTCTGTGTCTCCCTCTCTCTCTGCCCTTCCGCCATTCACATGCTGTCTCTGTGTCTCTCAAAAATGAATAAACATTAAAAAAAAAAATTTTTTTTTTTAAATTACTTTAAACAAGTAATTGTAACTTAAGACTTGAAAAGGCCAATCTAGGTTTCTAGATTTTCTCCAAAGCTTCGATGTGATGGCGTCGATCTGATGGCACATTAGAATCACCCAGGGATCTTGTAAAACAACACCAATGCTTGGGTCCTCCCCAGACTAGTTAAATCAGAGTATCTGGGGGTGGGACCCGGGCATGGGAGGTCTCGCACAAGATCTGTAGGTGCTTCCCAAGTGCAGCTGGGGCTGAGAACCACTGATATAAGGGACAAGGACCTCCGTGGCTCAGGCAAATATGAAAAAGCAGATTTAAAAAAATTTTTTTTTTTTTTAATGTTTATTTAGTTTTGAGACAGAGAGAGACACAGCATGAACAGGGAAGGGGCAGAGAGAGAGGGAGACACAGAATGTGAAGCAGGCTCCAGGCTCTGAGCTGTCAGCACAGAGCCCGACGCAGGGCTCGAACTCACGAACGGTGAGATCATGACCTGAGCCGAAGTCGGACGCTTAACCGACTGAGCCACCCAGGCGTCCCCGAAAAAGCAGATTTTGAAGCATACTCTCGCTCTGTCTCTGGGCCATTCCGTTTCAGACTTTCCTTTCCCTTCCACTTGCAGGAAGCAACTTTCACGTGTGGAGGCATTGCTCTGCCTTTTGGAAGCTTCTGGAAGCAGGGCTGTCGGCCTGGTAGCAGCTTTCTGCATATTTCCTCAAAGCCAGGTTTCTACAGGGGGTGAGTCTCTGCTCTACACAGCCAGGCACCTCCTCTAGGTGTGGCAAACGCCAGTCTTTAAAGCACGTATCAAGTGCTCTCTGGTAATCTTTCTTATAAAGAGTGAACCAGAAAAGCAGCATCGAGGTTAAATCACTGTGAGATTTAAGCGCTGGCGATAGCCCAGTGGTTCTCAAAGTGTTGTCCCTGGGCCAGCAGCAGCGGCATTGCAGAACTGTTCAAAATGCGACGTCTCGAGATCGTGACCTGAGCCGAAGTCGGACCCTTAACCGACTGAGCCACTCAGGTGCCCGAAAGGTTTTCATTGTTTAGAGTTTTATTTATTTATGTAATCCTGCACCCAAGGTGGGGCTCTCACTCACGACCCCGAGATCTAGGGTCACATGCTCCGCTGAGTGAGCCCGCCAGGTGCCCCCTAGGCCTGTCTATCTTTACTCAGGTTGAGACTCATTACCTGAGACCTAGAACAGATGTTCAGATGTCACTGCGGCAGTTGCAAAACTCAGATCTGTTACACTACCGAGAAACAATTGCAGCTTAATTAAATCCAAATACATCTGATGTGGACGAAGGGCCAGCCCTGCCTAACGCTGGACAAGCTGTTTGGATGTTGTGTGAAAAGCGGCCTTCTCTCCCAGGCAAGGGCAGTGTCAGCCCAGCTCCAGGCTCTGCCTTCTGGGAGGCGCCGGGCTCTCCTGGGATTTCCACCTGACGACAGTTCCCAAACATCCTCAGGGACTGGGAGCCGCTCCCCGGACTGTTCTAAGAGCTACAGGATCTGTTTTTGCATCCCAGGAGGATTTTAATGGGGTTCTATGTATTTAATCCTTGTGGGATTAGCACTGGTAACAAGATTTAGGTATCTAAGCTTGTTGAGCTTTTAAAAGACAGAACGAAACACGAGCCACTAACCTGGCCTTAGAAAGAGGAGTACCACCAGCCATCTGGGAAAGGCAACCTGCTGAGAACAAGAACGACTTTTCTTCGGTCTCGCGCCCCTGGGGAAGGACAAAGCTGAGGCCACCCGGAAGCTACTTTCACGGGAGCCATTTCCCAAGCGGCACCAGTGTGACGAAGCTGGCTCAGAGACAGGGATGCAGAGACTCAGGGCTCCTGGTGGATGGAGACTCTGAGTCACCGTCATCGTTATATTCTCCACGCCAGGCCTGGGCCTAGAACGTGGTGGGTGTGCCACAAATGACAGCACCGTAAGGAGGAGGTGTGAATCGTGTGGCACTCGAGCACACACTACCGGCCATCGTGACCATGGCGGGGACCGGCAAGAAGTACCTGAATATCTTCCCCGCTAAGTGTAATCCAAGAGAACGATCTGGTCAGGCTAACAACGTGACTCCTGGTGGGCGTTTGGGGCCAGCGGCCCCTGTCATTTCTCAGTGTTGTGAAAGCCACTGCAAAGCGGAGTCACTCGGGAGGAAAACATCTGCAGAAATTAGAGTGAGAGCCCTCTCTGCGTAGCATGGGAGCTGGCCTTGTCCTTCTCCCTGAAAGATTTTCACGAGTGAGCGCTTTTAGCTCTATTTCCGCAGGTATGTGGTATCTAAAACTATCTTTTCTGTCTGTCTGTCTTCACTTTCTGCCTGAAAGTGAAGTATCCAGATCTGATCCTGGAAGCGCAGAGCCCATCACTGCTTCTCCACAATTCTGTTCTGGGTATTTTCTACCCCCATCACGTTCCCGAACTCTGGGCCCTCGGCACCATTGCCATGCGCGGTGACTCCCGGCACATGATCTCGCCAGATGGTTTTCCAAGATGTTTGAGCCTCTGCAAATGCACCACCTTCTCTGTCACGTTCTCCCTCCACCCACCTCCTCCTCCCTCCCACCTTCCCGTGTCCTTCTGCCATGGTAACACTCAACGGTTGCAGAGGCCACACAACTCGTGGTGGTCAACCTGGAATCATGAATGTGATCCAAAACTGAGTCCCCATCAGTCAAAATGGTACCTAGGAGAAGCTTATGGAAACATCTGCACTCATGATCTAATCAAAGGTCTTCAGACAGATTGAGCAGTAAAAACACAATGGAAGTTCCTTAAAAATCACTGTCTGGGCACCTGGGTGGCTCAGTCAGTTGAGCACCTGACTCTTGATTTAGGCTCAGATCATGATCCCAGGGTCATGGGATCAAGCCCCACATTGGGCTGTGCGCTGAGCATGGAGCCTGTTTGAGATTCTCTCTCTCTCTCTCTCTCTCTCTCTCTCTCTCTCTCTCTCTCTCTCAAACCAAACCAAACCAAACCAAACCAAACCAAACCAAAGTCACTGTCTGCACCTCCTTACGACAAGATGGCTTGGAGCCTGGGTGATCTCTACAGCATGCAACAGCAGGGTGGCCGTACATCCTAGTTTGCCTGGGAGAGTCCCGGAGTTGGTCTTTTGTTCTGACATAGTCATAAGTAAGGTCTTCTTGTACTCTCAAAAGTTGGGATGCTAAATCATACGGTCACCCTAGGTACAGGACCTCCCCTGCCTTCTAAGGTTGAAATGCTGCCTTCTAAGCAAGGCAAAGTTTCCTGGCCTTACCTTGTGGTTCCAAAAGATAGTTAAAAAAAACAAAACCAGCGTCCGACTTCAGCCAGGTCGCGATCTCGCGGTCCGTGAGTTCGAGCCCCGCGTCAGGCTCTGGGCTGATGGCTCGGAGCCTGGAGCCTGTTTCCGATTCTGTGTCTCCCTCTCTCTCTGCCCCTCCCCCGTTCATGCTCTGTCTCTCTCTGTCCCAAAAATAAATAAAAAACGTTGAAAAAAAATTAAAAAAAAAAAACAAAAAACAAAAAACAAACAAACAAAAAAAACAAAAACAAAACAAAACAAAAAAAACAACCCAAGAAATCCCAGTATTAATTAAACTCAGTAGGACATTATACAACACCTTCTCCAAGCAACAGAAGACACCTCTTCTCCGCTTGATGTCTGATGCCAGAAATTCAAGGGTTTAGAAGTAAGGGAAGGGCTTGCTTCCATGTTTAAACTCATAGGGAAGGCAATTTAAATCATTTGAGACCATTTGCCGTGCCACAATGCCAGCTCCGTGTTTGGTCAGGGATGGGTACAAGTTCTCAGGAGGTTCCTGATCCTAAGGATGCAGTCACCTCACGGGGGCCAAAGTCAGGTTGTTTTTATTCCTTTCCCCTGATGCACAAGTGACTTTAAAAATCCTAAAATTTCTCTCTTATAATCAGGATCAAAGTCATGGTCCCTTTGTCACTTGGCTCAACTTCAAGAGCAATCTTGGAAACAGAGGTCACAAGAACCACACTGGATAATTATGGTTTTTAGTTCATTCCTTGGCTGGTGGACTTGATCCGGTTGTCCTTTGCTCTGACCATGAATCCTGGACGATTGGGATAAGGCACTTAGCCAAACACAGAAAGATGCAGCAAAATGCTTCCTTCTTTTATGGGTCTCCTGCATCATCACCGACAAAAATACTTATATTCCAAACAGTGTCTGGGGTAGGAAATCAATACAGTCGATAAAGAGTAAGCCAACGTGTTCACGGCTATAGTGTTTCAATTAAAGATTAGGCTCTTTAGAATAGATACACTTCAAAAAAAATCTTTAAGACTTCTATATCTTCTTGCATTTTCAAGTGTTATTTATTGATCTCACCCGCATGCCAGGGCTGTGTCCTGGGTCTGATCCTGCGAAGTATCCGGCTCAGTAAGAAATTTAAAAGACTGATAAATTGCACTCTTGCGGGTCCCACTTGTCATCCTGACAGTTTCACATTTTATTTATGGTCAGATCAGCTAATGTCAATTCATTTAATTCATCACAAAAGAAATTTAATATTTTCTAGCTTAAAAAACGTATGAACTAGACCGCAACAGGTGGTGAGGAATTTTTTTTTTTTAAGAATGAAAATAATTTGGGGCGCCTGGGTGGCTCAGTTAAAGGTCCGACTCTTGATTCCGGCTCAGGTCATGATATCGCGGTTCATGAGATCAAGCTCCACCTTGGTCTCCGTGTGCCGACAGAGCAGAGCCTGCTTGGGATTCTCTCTCTCCTTCTTGCTCTGCCCCTCCCCCCCATGCCGTACTCTCCCTCTCTAAATAAATAAAAGGAATGAAAATAACTTTTAAAAGGCTGAAACAGAGCGAGAAGAGCACGAGCTACAATAAAAACACTTTGCCTACAGTGACTCTAAGAGCTGGCTGTGCACAGCACCCAGAAGAGCTGAGCTGGAGGTGGTGGCCCCACCCCAGGGTCACCACACCGGGTAAGGCACCAGCTCCGAAGGTTGTGCAGTTAGAAAGGCAGAACGGCATCCTTTGAGATCACCACAGGGGCCGGGCTGTTTCTGTACGCGGAGTCAGAACTTGCACCAGGCTCGAGACAGAAAGAATCTTCTGCTCAACGAGCATAGCTTCTCACACTGGTCTCACATGCAAAAGCTGACATGCGGTCAACGGCACGAAGCTGAGGCAGAGGAGAGCTCATTTAAGACTTCCGCCTTTTCTCCTCTAGGTCGGTTCACGGAAAACATACAGACAATAGTCATTGCCACTTACTGGTATTTGCTACACGCTTTTATACTGATGCCGACTTTCTCGACAACCTTCGTGAACCAGGCGTTCAAACCCCCACCTGCTGGGCTCTGAAACACAGGCTCTGTCCTTACGCAGGCATTTCCTGAGCATCTCTCTCTAAGTGATATGCTAGATGCGGGAGACTGATGTCACAACTCACAGGAAAATTGAAAAGCCACATCTGGTCCCTGTCCTTCCACGTTCACTGCTCGGACAGACTGTGGCCCTGTGCTCTTCCCACCTCATGGTGAGCAGTTCCTCACCAGCCCGGGAGCTCCACGAGGGCAGGTGCTGTGCCCACCACCTGTGTTCTCAGGGACGCTGGCCCCTCGGAAGCCTCTAGATGCTGGATGAACAAAAGAGGGGGGCCCAAACCTTCCAGGCCCTTTGCTGTGGCTCTGAGAAGCCCCTGGATGCACTTCTGCCTTACACCGAAAGTGTATGTGAGTGGGAATCCTTTCCTCACTCCCCAGCGTACCAGCAGGAGGCGGTCTGTCCCTCGGGCAGGCGATGTGGCTCATTGTTCAGAAGCATAAGCTTCCGGACGAGACGGAAGCTGGGTTTTCAACCCAGACCACCCACTGAGCAGCTCAGTGATCTGGAGCGAGTCAGGAAACCTCGCTGGGTTCCTCATCTGTAAAAGGGGGACGGCTGATTTAATACATCCCATCAAGGGCTTAGGACGGTGCCCGGCACACAGCAGCTGCCCTGTAAGTGACAGCGATTAATACAAACTGTAATGAGCACGGCCACCGCAGCGGGGCAATTTTTAAACACGCAGCTGTCTCCCTGCTCCCGTGCGGCCCTGATGAACCGTATCCTACACAGGACGGGCACGACCACAGAGGCAGTGCTGAGCCGGGGTTGAGAGCCACACGATCCGAAGGCTGGTTCCGTCACTTACTAGCCGTGTGACCCCGAGCCTGTGGAGGACACTAGCACCTCCCTCCAGACGTCAGCGACGGTCAGGAACACGTGCTCGGCGCGCCCCGGCACTCATCAGTGTGACATAAATGGGAACTGCTGTCACTCAGGATTGTCTTCAATGGCTTCAACCTTCAAAGGCAGCGTGAAGGATTCTAAGTCACGAGAACGCCTCAGTATCCATTTAGGAAATTCTTCTGTTCGGGAGAGATCTGTACTTAACAATTTCTAGTCCCATCAGCTCAAATGTCCAATGGCAAGGGACTCTGTTACATGGTCTGGAATGGAGTTAGTCTGTCACGCAGGGAAAGGTCTGCTACCGTTTTCTCAGAGACACCTGAGGGGGCGTGGGGGGGGTGTGGCGGTGAGCTGAGGAGGTAAAACTTCCTCCTAACACCCTCTTTAGATTTTCCTCCGGTCAAGATCAGTATTCACAGTGGCTTGATGGCCTGCCATCTGCTCAAGAGCGGCGCGGCCTGCGCAAGGGAAGGCTCACGTAGCCATCGGCGCATCTGTTTGAGACATGGTTTGCCACTCCAGCCCTACAAACTGTCACTTCATGTCCCTCACCTGGGTCCTCGTTCTAGGGCACTTTCTAGGCGCCAAGCAGGATTCTGGGCTTGGGGAATCACACCATAGAGCACAGAGACTGCTGGCCCCCATGGCAGGGACACTGAGAGGGACGGGATGAGGAGGCAAGGGCAGGCCACAAGGGCTCTCCAAGAAGAGACTAAATGTCGAGACCCGAATGACAAGAAGAAGCCGAGGGAAGACCCGAGAAGGGCCGTCCGGAGAGAGCATGGCCAGACCCCCCCCATCAGCAGCCCTCCCCCCAGTGCCTGGTGTCAGCATACTCTCTGCAGCTTGTCCTGGGATCCGGAGCCCCCTTCACATCACATCCAGCCTCCCACCCGCCCGAGGCCGACATGATGGGGGGCCTATGACAAGCGAAGGGAAGGAGATTTAAAAGAGGCTTAAGACGTCTCTCTGCTTTCTTTGACCTCTTCCACTGAAAAGTAGAGAAAGGAAAGAGAGCACGAGGGGCAGTAATATTTAAAGAAAATATGTAAAAGGTTTAAGAAACCTATTATCCAACTGCAATGTACAGGGACGGATTTGGCTCCTGAATCAAGCAACTAAAGGGGAAGAAAAACAAAGGAAGAAGCCAGTTGGGGAAAGTGAGGTGCTAATAAGGAATGTGGGTGTTTTAGGGGTGATGGTGGTATGATACGTTATTTTACGAGCCGAACCGTGTTGAAGTCCTAGCCCCCACTGCCTTAGGATGTGACTGTACTTGGAGGAAGGGCCTTTAAAGAAGTAATTAAGTTAAAACGGGGTCATTGGGAGGGGCCCTAATCCAACCTGACCGGTGTCTTTATAAGAAGAGGAGATTAGGACACCGACAGGGGGAGACACGGACATAAAGGCACAAGACAAGGAGAAGAACGCATGAGCTCAGAAGAAACCAAGCCTGCCCACACCTTGAACTTGGACTCCCGGCCTCCAGAACGATGAGAAAATAAATGTCTGTAGTTGAGGCCACCCAGACTATGGTATTTGTTATGGTAGTCCTAGCAAACTGAAACAGTTTACAGAGAGTCCGCGTATCTTAGCATCATCCGCTAAAATAGTCCCAGATGGAATGATGGGCTCTCTGGGACCAGCTCCAAAATAATCTTCGAGAGGAAGGAAAAGGCAGGAAGGGGGTGACGGGTGAAACAAGCCTGGCCATAAGTTTAGTAAATTGTTGAGGTCGAATGGTGGGCACACAGGGGTTTATTTGGATTCATTTTACTATCCTCTCTATTTTGTGTATTCTGACTAACTCTCAAAAAAAAGGTTTTTGAGAAACTGAAGAGGAAACCTATCTTGTAGGTCGTCCGCCTTTCCGGAAAACTACTGCGATCTAACAAACAATAGGAATTTGCTTCTAAAATTCTAATGAAACAAACTGTAACAGCAACAAATGAAAGGAAAGGGTTAACTGGCTTTGAGTAACTGTGTGTGTGTGGGGGGGGGGGGGGGCGGGGGGGTGGGGTGGGGACTGAGTTCTCCCTGGATGGACCGACTTCACCCCCGGGGATCTCCCTTGCTGAGATTCAGCTCACCAGCCCAGACACGCCATGCTCTGACCCATGTGACCTTGAGGACCTGTTCAAATGCTTTTCCTGGAAGAATCCTTCCTTCTACAACATGACAGCTTGCCTCTGGAGACAGGCTGGTTTCTTTCTTTCTTTCTTTCTTTCTTTCTTTCTTTCTTTCTTTCTTTCTTTCTTTCTTTCATTTTCTTTTTTAATGTTTATTTATTTTTGAGAGAGACAGAGACAGAGTGCGGGCGGGGAAGGGGCGGAGAGAGAGGGAGACACAGAATCCGAAGCAGGCTCCAGGCTCTGAGCTGTCAGCACAGAGCCCTATGCGGGGCTCGAACCCATGAACTGTGAGATCATGACCTGAGCCAAAGCCGGACGCTTAAAGGACTGAGCCACCCAGGCGCTCCCAGCTGGTTTCCCTTTGCTGCTGCCTCACCCATCACACTGTTGTAGGATTGTTTACCAATAGTCTCATCTCTTCCTATGGAACTTTATCTGGGCCACAGACAGGCTGATCCCTCCCTCGCTCGTGTTAACAGATCTTCAAGTATTTGAAAAAAAGAATAAACCAAACATTTAATAAATGGTTACGACGTGTCGGGCACTCGACTGCCTGCTAAGTCCTCAGGAGCCCATGTTCAACTGTAAAACTGGAAGCCCCGTTTTGCTGTTGAAGAATCTGGAAGTGAGGTTAGAGAGCTGCTCCAGGCCACAGCAGGCAGCGGCAGGGCCGCTCTGTGACCACGCGGAGCACGGAGCCTACTCTTCTCGGCTCCTTCAGCCCATCTCCCGGCTTGTGTGCGAATGTCTCCTGACCCAGTGTCCTTTCCCGACGGCCCCTGGCACGGCACCCCCGGGGGCAGGGGCCCGGACCACCCACACCCAGCTCTTCTACCAGCTCTTGCGTGATCCCGGCCCCTGGGGCCGCCAGACCCAGGCTCTCCTCTCCGCTCTCCTACCGCCTGGCTCTGTGCCTTGCCCGAATTACTTAACCTCTCTGCGCCACAGGATGCCTTTTCATCACAATTTTGCTAAGTGCCTCCCTGGTTGCTGTGGAGATCAGAGGGATTACATCTGTGTGAGATATCAGCACTGGGTCCCGCACGCAGTAAGTGCCCCCGCTGGCATTTCTGGTCTTGTTTTTGGCACACTGTTGCTGTTAGCGCTCCCCAGTCTGCCTCTGTCTGGGGTCCTGAGGTCACACCATGCCTCCCCATCTTCACCTTGTATAGACGGATTTTTATATCCAAGCACGGGACCTTATAACCATTCCCCGTCATTCTCATTTTTGTTAGGTTCTGCCCATTCGGAAAAAAAATTTGCTTCATGTTTATTCATTTTTGAGAGAGAGAGACAGACAGACAGACAGACAGGGGAAGGGCAGAGAGAGGGAGACACAGAATCGGAAGCAGGCTCCAGGCTCTGAGCTGTCAGCACAGAGCCCGACTCCGGGCTCTAACTCACAAACCGTGAGATCATGACCTGAGCCGAAGTCGGACGCCCAACCGACTGAGCCACCCAGGCGCCCCACTGCCATTTTTTAAAAAGAGAACTGGTTTTATCTTTTTTTTTTTTTTTTTGAGAGAGGGAGGTGTAAGCGAGGGCAGAAGGAGGGGGAGGGAGAGAATCCCAAGCAGGCTCCATTCTCAGCACAGAGTTGGTTGGACGAGGGGCTCGATCTCACAACTGTGAGATCATGACCTGAGCCAAAATCAAGGGTCAAGGGTCGAACGCTTAACTGACTGAGCCACCCAGGCGCCCCAGATTTTGCCATTTCTGCTTTTTGGATGCAATCCTGTCTCCCACACACTCGCTATTCTCCATGTGCCTGAGTTATCTGTAAATCTGGACCTTCACCTATATCTTCAAGCCACTGACCAAACTGTTGAACGGAAGAGTCTGTAACACAGTGTGCTTAGTTGTGGGAGTGAGTGCAGAGAAGCAGCGGGGCACAAGGCACCCGGGCTTGCACAGAGCAGGTGCACCCTTACACATCACCAGAAGCAGCATAAACCAGAGCAAACTCGCTAAGAGGACCATCTGACAAGATGTACAAATACACATAAAAAATGTGGACTCTGAGATTCTACTCTTGGAAATTTAATCCAAAATAATCATTAAAGAGAAAAAAAATTCTACGCGAAAGATATTTATAGTATCATCATTTAAAAAAACTCGAGGGGCGCCTGGGTGGCTCGGTCAGTTGAGCATCTGGCTTCGGCTCAGATCGTGATCTCACAGTTTGTGAGTTCGAGCCCTGCGTCGGGTTTGTTGCAGTCAGCGCAGAGCCCTCTTTCAGATCCTCTGTCCCCGTTTCTCTCTGTCCCTCCTCTGTTCTCAATCTCTCTAAAAAATGAGTAAACAGGGGCGCCTGGGTGGCGCAGTCGGTTAAGCGTCCGACTTCAGCCAGGTCACGATCTCGCGGTCCGTGAGTTCGAGCCCCGCGTCAGGCTCTGGGCTGATGGCTCGGAGCCTGGAGCCCGTTTCAGATTCTGTGTCTCCCTCTCTCTCTGACCCTTCCCCGTTCATGCTCTGTCCCTCTCTGTCTCAAAAATAAATAAATGTTAAAAAAAAAAAAAAAAATTAAAAAAAAAAAAATGAGTAAACATTAAAACATTGTTTTAAAAAAATGCTGAAAAACTCTAAGTATACTAAAGGGACTACAGAGAGGAACAGTTACATAAACTATGAGGGAAGCTCTTACAAAGATCAAATGTAATGACTGTGCACCTGTTAGCAAATACAAGATTATTTAAATTAGGTCACCTTACATATACACACCTTGATTGCGACTACATAAAAACTATGTACCCAGATAAAAGAATGGGAAAGTTAAAAAATAGAAAATTACAATTATGGTGAGATTATATTTATTTATCACTATTCTTTTTTAATGTTTAATTTTGAGAGAGAGAGTACAAGGGAGGGAGGCGCAGAGAGAGAGGGGGACAGAGGATCTGAAGCAGGTTCTGCGCAGACAGCAGCGAGCCCCGTGTGGGGCTCGAACTCATGAACAGTGAGATCGTGACCTGAGCTGAGGTTGGACACTGAACCAACTGAGCCACCCAGGTGCCCCAGTTATGGTGAGATTATAGATGCGATTTTCAATTGTTTCCCATTAAAACACACGATAATTTATTTGGGTATAAACAACCCCGTTTGCACATGCTTAAACACATACTTTGTGGTTTTTTTTTTAGTTTAAAAAATTTTTCTTTAAGTTTTATTTATTTGTTTTGAGACAGTGAAAGTGGGAGAGGGGTAGAGAATCCCAAGCAGGCTCCACGCTGCCAGCGCAGAGCCCGACGTGGGGCTGGAACTCATGAAACCATGAGATCACGACCAGAGCCAAAACCAAGAGTGGGACGTTTAATTGACGGAGCCATCCAAGAGCCCCTATACTCTATGTTTATTATTTATGTGTACATCTACAACATGAAGGGAAACTCAAATAAGAATCAAGAACCGGGGCAGTCCAGAAGACAGAACCTTGGCTAATGCAAGACTTCAACCAAAGGCCAGAAGCCTTTGTCTGAGTGTGAGAACCAGTTCCTGTCTTCAAGGACCTTGGGATCCCATGAGTTGTCGGTGTGCCAGATTCCCTTCTCACGGTCGTGCGTGTGCCTTACCTCAGCCCTGGCACGCCAGTCACCAGAGTCCTGAGGAACGAGCGTGAGGATGCGACCGTGGGCAAGGGCATTGGCCGTCCAGCTCCTGGCCCTGCTCTGACACTGGCCAGCAGGGGACCTGGGGCAAAACCTTCCCCTGTGAGTTTCGCTCTCTGTCTCTAGAAGGCAGGATGAGATGGGGGTGGCTACGGTGCCCATCTGAGAGGCTGATGTGAAGCGTGGCATCGTGAATGCCCAGTCCAAGCTGGCTGCCTTATCACCATGTGCCCCACTGCCGCTCGCAGACGGGCATAAATTCTGCACTTAGCAAGGTAAAGCTAGTTAAGCAGTTAACGGCACACTCGGAGTGCGAACAGCAGTAAGGGGGCCTCCAGTTGGCCGTGCCCGTACTTACCATAGGTGAACATGCGTGGTGAGGTCAGCTCAATGTTGGGCAAGGCGCCCAGGTGGTTGAGCACGGCGCACCGGTAGCCATTTTTCTGCGCGTAGTCGACAAAGGTGCGGATGTACTGCTTCTCGCTGTGATTGGCGATTCCAGGGCAGATGACCATGGTAATGTCATCTACAGGGTGAAGAAAGAGAGCCCGACACATCCAGTAAACGGTGAGGATAAATGGCCACCATTACACATCCCTGGCTGAGAAAACAGCAGGAGGGAACTTCGCGTTGAATTTCACGCACTTCTCTGGGAAGAGGAGCCTTCCCTTCGAGCTGGAGTTGTCTACACCAGTGCTTCTCACACTATTTATGCCGAAGGGTCAGTTTTTAAAATTTCCGACCGTGGACAGATACTTTTGAAAACTAGGATACAAATCAATCACCGGAAAGACAAGATGAAAAAAAAAATTTAAATCTCCATTTCTTATTATTAGATTCGACAGATAAAAAGCTTCTCTGCTACATTGTTGTACAAGTTCCCAAATCTCACTCTCAATTTCTGTCCGAAAGCCTGCATGAATGGTGGAATGAATGAATAGAAAAGTAAAAAGCAGTATCCGCACAGACTTCTCTGATCAAGGAATTTTACTTCCAGGTGTTTATCCTACAGATATACCTGTACGTTGGGAAAACAAGGTCCATACCGTATCGGTGATAATGGCAAAAGACTGAACACAACCTAAATGCCAAGCAACAGGGGTCTGGTTGAATAAATTGTTGCATATCCAAGTGATGAAATATTATGTAGCCCTTAAAAATGATGAGAGCCGTCTTTACATATACTGATGGGGCAAGCTCTCCAATGCATATTAAGTGGGAAAAAAGCAAGGTGCAGAAAACGGTTATGATAACGCTGCCGTCTGTGTGGAGGAAAAAAAGACATCTATGTTTATCAATGCATCCACTAGCTCTGGAGTCATACGTAAGAAACCTAACAGTGGGGGGGCGCCTGGGTGGCGCAGTCGGTTAAGCGTCCGACTTCAGCCAGGTCACGATCTCGCGGTCCGTGAGTTCGAGCCCCGCGTCGGGCTCTGGGCTGATGGCTCGGAGCCTGGAGCCTGTTTCCGATTCTGTGTCTCCTTCTCTCTCTGCCCCTCTCCCGCCCGTTCATGCTCTGTCTCTCTGTCCCAAAAATAAAAAAATTAAAAAAAAAAAAAAAAAAAAGAAACCTAACAGTGGGTACCACTGGGGAGGGCCCTGGGGCGGGGGTACAAGGGTGGAAGAGAGACTTATACTTTCTCTGTGTATCTTATAGGTGCCTTTTGGATCTTCTATCATGAGCATGAATTACCCACTTGAAAACATGAATACCCAGTCTCCCTTTATTTTTAAGAAAATTTTTGCATAGTGTTCCTTTATTTATTTATTTTATTTATTTATTTATTTTTTTAAATGTTTTTATTTATTTTTGAGACAGGCAGAGACAGAGCATGAACAGGGGAGGGTCAGAGAGAGGGAGACACAGAATCTGAAACAGGCTCCAGGCTCCAGGCTCCGAGCTGTCAGCACAGAGCCCGACGCGGGGCTCGAACTCACATACCGCGAGATCATGACCTGAGCCGAAGTCGGCCGCCTAACCGACTGAGCCACCCAGGCGCCCCATGCATAGTGTTCCTTTAAAAGGAAAGTGGTATCTAGGGTATCAAGTCTGATCATAAATGTCCCTTCCAAAAGTTAAGATAAAAACAACTTTTAAATTCTTCTTGAATACGCAGAACTTTACAGACATGACCTAGCAGCTCCAGCTCTCGGACTCTTGCCTCAAATTTCATGGTTAACGGTGCTCACCATAGAATTACGTACAGTAAGAAAACTGTGAACTCCACAGTGGATGAATCATTAAACGGTGGCATGACCATATTGTAGAATATTAATCGTTCAGATCATGGTTTTGAAGACTTTTAGGCTTTGAACGACAGGAGAAACATATAACATAATGAATGGATAATCGTTCAGACTTTGGAAAAACAGCGCATTTGAACTGGAAGGAAACACAATGCCAACAACAGAATTCTGGGTGGTGGGATTCTAGGTGGTGCTTATTTTCTTTTTAAAATATTCCTATGTTATCTAAATTTTCCAAAATGAGTTTTTATCCCTTTTGTAGCCAGGAAAAAAAAAATCATGGAAAAGAAAAAAAAAAAAAAAGGGCTGCTATTTCCTAGAGCATCTCTTGGACACGCATACGGAACCACCTTTATCCGTCCCCTTTTGGGGACGGGGGGTGATACACAGGAATGAGTAAACAAAACATCAAAGGTTTTCCCTTTTCAATTTTCCGTGTTGGTCCTGGGAGGAAGAACAGAGTGGTGAAATCAAATTTTGTGCTTTACTGGTAGGAGCGAGAGCATTAGAAGCAAGAGAAAAAAGCATTTGATGGTACGGCGGAGAAATAAATATCTGAACGATGAGCTATGAGATGTGTACACACAATGGGGACTCCTAACCCATTCATTTATTCATTCCTTCTGGGACTGCTGAGTGGGAGGCTGCCGCTCGGGGCTCGGACCCCATAAGGTGACAGAGTGGCAGGTGCCGCGGAGAACTAAAGCAGGAAGGTGTGGTGCATTTACACGGGAAGGAAACAGCAGCGAGGGGAGGTGGGGGCCGTCCCCCTGGGGAGGGGACATCTGAGGTGAGACCTGAATGACAAGAAGGAGACGGCCACGGGGAGGGAGGTCTGGGGACGAGTATTCCAGACAAAGGGAACATAAACTAAAGCTTCGTCGCTGGCTAGTCAGCGGTTCCGGTTACTACGAATAACTCAGTGCTTTAACACGTTTACTGCAATTTACTCACAAATAGTCACCGAGCTCCTAAAAAACACTAGGTGCCTTGTGTACTTCAGAACTCAAAAGAACTCTCTCCCGGGAGGAGCAGCCGTCAAAGGAAGCCACCATGCTAACATGAGTCCTCATCGTGGACCCTTTCCGATGGGTCCCTACTCGGGGGCTGGACCGAGCAATGCCAAATTCTAGCAGCAGTGGCAGTTGGAGTGGCTTCTGACAGACGGGTATCCCACACCCTTGCATAAATGGACCTCAATGTGGCTTTTTGTCCGTGGAAAGCTAAGCAGAGGGCACCTGAGAGCCTGTTATGTGCGAGTACCCAACAAATAAGACCAGCCTGTACTGCATCTCTGAGCCTCAGTTTCCTCATCCATAAAGTAAGGATAACAAGGTACCAACCTTGTTGCCAGGGTTAAGCGAGATTCCAGGATATTTAAAGCACTTAGAAGAGTCTAGCTTTTATTGCTGTCATCAAACCAGAGGCGTGGTCCTGGGGGGCCTGGGCTCCAAGTTCTCCCTCGACCCCTTACACCCAGCTTCTGTATTTCGCAAGCGGATTCACAAACTACTCAACAATGTTCTCTGACGGGCCCTGCGTGGTGAGTTGCAAGCATGAGACAAGAGCTAATCCCTGCGGTCGCTCCGAAGTGATGGACCTCAGGGGACTTCCTAGCAGCCCCCAGGTGTGACGGTGACTTGCTGGCATGAGGATCTCCACCGCGCTCCCTCACTGGCCGGTGTGATGGCCCAATCACAGACCCACGCTAGCTCACCTCCAACACAGTGCTCAGCCAAGGGCTCAAAGAGGTCGAAGGTCGAAGTGGCTCCGTCGGACATGGTGATGAACTTCCGGTGCCCATACGGGTGTGGCGACCTCACCCTTCCCATCTTCCCATACAAGGCTGTTTGGATGTGTCCACTTTTCCCCCAGATCAACGGTGGGATGTATCTAAGAAAGAAGGAGAGGAGAGGTCAATTTTCCCCACATTCCTTGAACAATGCGTGGAGAAATTTTTGAGCAGGTCTTTCAACCTATTTAAGTTTTTTTCCAGACAAATTCTCTATACTAAGGATACATGAGACCTTCTTTAAAAGTTTTTTTTTTTTTTAATGTTTTATTTATTTTTGAGACGGAGAGAGACAGAGCATGAGCGGGAGAGCAACAGAGAGAGAGGGAGACACAGAATCTGAAGCAGACTGCAGGCTCCGAGCTGTCAGCACAGAGCCCGATGCGGGGCTCGAACCCACGAACCGTGAGATCATGACCTGTGCCGAAGTCGGCCGCTTAACTGACTGAGCCACCCAGGTGCCCCAAGATTTTCTTTTTTCTTTCTTTTAAAATTTTTTAAAAATGTTTTTATTTTTAGGGAGAGAGAGACAGAGTGCGAACAGAGGGGCAGAGAGAGAGGGAGACACAAAATCCGAAGCAGGCTCCAGGCTCTGAGCTGTCGGCACAGACTTATGGACTGTGAGATCATGACCTGAGCTGAAGTCAGACGCTCAACCGAGACACCCAGGCACCCCCCCCAAGACTTTCTTTACCTTATATCCTTGCCACGATTTACCTCTTTTGCCCATTTATTAATACATCCTGCATCAGATTAGCTCTAGGAATCACCAGGACATGCTTACGTAGACAGGATTTCAAATTTACAGTGTTAAGGAATTCAATATGGGTTATTTCTCTAATGCACGTTAAAAAGAAAATAAGTAATACGTTTTGAACACATGCTAATTGACAGGGTTAGCCTCATTCTCAAACGGGCCCAGGGACTAATGCACACGAATGCACACTGCCTACACTCACTAATGTTCACTTCTTTGCCTTCCCCTAATAAGACAGGCCACAGCTACGGTGGTCACCCCACCAGCCAAACTGCTGCTCTCTGTTACACTGGGAAGGACTGCAAGCTTTCCTAAGAGCCTATAGGTGTCTCGTGCGTGCGTTATCGGGGGCACTGTGTGCCCTGGAGAATGAGCTGGAAGGGCAGAGCAGTGTAAGTATCGGGTTAAATGAAGGATGAAGGCTTATCAGCCTACGTCATGACGCCACCCTAACAACTGTCCTTCGTGAAAACACGTGAAAACAGTGACTCTGGTCTCTGGGAGTAAATGCAAAAACCACACACTAGTTAATTACCAGGAAAGCAAGGTGCTCCTGGTTACAACTAAGAAATGATTCACAACCACAGCGTAAGGATGGTTCCCTTTACCGAAGCTGCCACTGGTTTCTCCTTCACGGCTTTGAGCCCAGGCATGGTGCTTGGCCAGGATTTGTGTTCTATATAGAATCACAGAACATAAAACACGGTAATAACGTCCATCCTTCATCTCTGTATGATCTCACAGTGGTGAGCATTTTACTAAGGGTTTGCCTTAAACTATTTCCCAATTCATGCCTAGCTTCTCTATCACACCAGGTGATCCTAAAAGCCCTCCTTAAATGAAACCAGATTTGCTTTTTCTGTTTTGAATTCGTTAAGTCAGAAATTTAAGAGAAGTGACGCTATCACCCTACGCAAGCCAGTTCCCACACGTACTTCCTCTGGGAGGGTGGGGAGGAAAGAGTATTTTAAGACCTAAGGACATGAAGCCATTTGCCAGCATGACACCACAGGTGCAAATCTTAGTGCAGAGGCTACGGCATTTGGAAAGCAGACAGAAGCATTTATAAGAGATGAGTGGATTATGACAGCAACGAAAAGCAAGCTTATAAAAATAACGTCAACTGGACAACTCAGCATGACACGAGATTTAGATATGCAATTTATAAAGGGTTTCAAGACGACCAACTTGAACAATAAGTTATACATGGGGGGGAGAGGAGTGATCCAAGAAACCAAATTCCTGGTCGCTCCCAGAGGAAAGTTCAAAGAAAACTTAGTTTATAATACAAATTTAAAATAGAATTGTGCGAGGTTAACAGGTCAGAAGAATGGGTTACATTTCACATACCTATCTTCTGATCTGGTTTAGAATATAGTATAATCCCAGCACATGACAAAAAGAATAAGATAAAATTTTCTCTTGGCTGTTCACAGATGGCCCACATCATGATGACACGGGTGGTCATCCTGATGCTGTGCTCCTGATTCAGGGTCACGTTACCTCTCTGAGGTGGCCTCCAGCCTCTACTCTCGTCCCCACTTACTCCAGCATCCACCTGCCAGCGGAGGAGGGAAAACAAAATATGTAAACCTGGCCAGCCTCGTCTACTGCGTGGGTCCTAACTTGGCCTAGGAGGCCCGCCGTGCCTGTCTGCTTACGCCTTTCAGTGTAAGTTCCGATAAACCTGAGCCACGGGCCCGGCTCCACTCCAAAGAGGCAGAGCTTGTGCTGAGCTATTTTCATCCCAAATGCCAAGCTGTTTCTTCTGCCTGGAATACGCTCCTTTTCTCCTTGCACACCCGTTGCTTTCCTCACCAGCTACAATTTGTTTTTCTTTTCTTTTTTAATTTTCTTTTAATGTTTTTATTTATTTTTGAGACAGAGAGACAGAGCATGAGCAGGGGAGGGGCAGAGAGAGAGGAAGACACAGCATCCAAAGCAGGCTCCAGGTTCTGAGCTGTCAGCACAGAGCCTGACACGGGGCTCGAACTTACAGACTGTGAGATCATGACCTGAGCTGAAGTCGGACGCTTAACCGACTGAGCCCCCCAGGCGCCCCTACTATTTGTTTTTCAAGACTCACTTCCAATCAGGTCGCTGGGGGAGCTGCCCTTCTCTGTGCCTCCTGGCGAAGCACCCTGAGCAGAGCTCTGTCCTGGCGTCCAGGAGGCTCGACTGATATCAGGGCTCTTTACTGGCACATTCCTCCCCACCACCTGCAGGAGCCAGGCTTAGAAATCGTTGTGCCCATCCCCAGGGTGCTTCATACCCTAAGCATTTGGAAGGGCTGCCGAATGAATAGCGTACAGACCCACTTAGTGAATCTGAGAAGAAACAGATGTACTTAAAAAAATGATATGCACCATAATTATGGCAGTTGGACTGCAGCATGGGTGGTGCTTGGTGACTGTCCCCTTCCCAGGCCATCTGGCAGCATTCTCAGACCAGGCTGGGAGAAAATCCTGAAGGTGTGCATGTGCGTATACGTGCGTATGTGCACGCGTGTGCGTGAGAATAAGTGACCGCCTCGGGATCACTCGGGACTTTCTCACTTCAGCGTAAGGTCAGTTGTGCACAGTAGACGTTTCACAGTCTTTAATTCTACCACCATAGCATCTACTGATAAAGCACTGTTTTTAATTAGCTTCACAATAACACAACACCGGAGTTTACGAAATCGGACGTTTAGACAGCCCCGTTTTGCTGTGTGTTTTCCTCTGTTTACAGAAGTCATCCACAGATCACACGAAAAAACGAAAAAAAAAAAAACCCACAAAAAACCGAAAAACTGGAATGGGTATAACTAGTTACGTGGTTTCGGTCAAGCAGGAAATGTGGACCAAGACAAGACTATTTTGAAAGTCACATAAACACGTAAGCAAGCACTTAAGAGACACTGCTGAAGTGTACAAGGAGGAAGCTGCTTTATTCTAACTACCTTTGTGATAGTGGATCTGAGAATATAGCTGCCAGTGACCCCACCTATCCCCAGGCCCTTGAGCCACTCTCCCCATCGGGGCGCCCCCTCCAGGAGTCTGGGCTGGCCTAGGACTAGTTTAGGCTGGTAGAACGTGGTAGGACGGCCGCTGTGCAGGGCTGGGGCTGGCCCTTCAAAGAGAAGCCTGGCAGTTTCTGCTTTCACCTCCTTGGAAGCCTGGCGCCATGTTGTAAAGGAGCCAGGGCTCGAATACCCAGTGAGTAGAGGCAACACGGAGGGCGTCTAGAAGATGCGACACAGAACCGAGTGCTGCGTGCGTTTAAAACTCAGAGCAGCACCGTACCGCCTTCCGAAACAGATGGACCAATTTCTCATTTCCAACCGTTATGCACGCAAGTGCCTCTCTCCCTCACCCTCATCAATAACTAGCTTTGTCAATCTTTGACATTTGGGCCACCCTGATGGGCCAAAAAATGGGTATTTAACTTCAACTTGTGTTTCTTAAGGCTGATCCAATCTATGGAAAACAAGTTTCTTATCTGAATTTGCATTTTCCTGATCCATATGTTTATTAGTCATTCACATCTCTCTTACGTAAACTGTACCCTTTGTCCATTTTTCTGTTACATTTTTATCTTTTTCCAATCCATTCATAGGTACTGTTCTTGTCACCCCTGCACGTCATTGTCTATTTTATGTTGCAAGCGCTTTCTCCCAATTTATAGTATATTTCAATTTTATCACTTATCTTACATAACTTTCATATTTTGTGGTTAAATTTGTTCGGTTTCTTTCTTTTTTTTTTTTTTTAACGTAGGCTCCACACCCAGCCTGAAGTTCAACATAGGGATTGAACTCACAACCCTGAGGTCATGAGTCAGTGCTTAACTGACTAAGCCCCTCCGATGGGCCTAAGATTTTTGTTTAAAAAAAAATTTAAAAAAAAAAAAATTTTTTTTTTATTTTAACGTTTTTTATTTATTTTTGGGACAGAGAGAGACAGAGCATGAACGGGGGAGGGGCAGAGAGAGAGGGAGACACAGAATCGGAAACAGGCTCCAGGCTCCGAGCCATCAGCCCAGAGCCTGACGCGGGGCTCGAACTCACGGAGCGCGAGATTGTGACCTGGCTGAAGTTGGACGCTTAACCGACTGCACCACCCAGGCGCCCCTAAAAAAAATTTTTTTTAATGTTTATTTATTTTTGAGACAGAGAGAGACACAGCATGAGCGGGGGAGGGGCAGAGGGAGAAAGAGACACAGAATCCCAAGCAGACTCCAGGCTCCGAGCTGTCAGCGCAGAGCCCGACGCGGGGTTCGAACTCGTCAACTGGGAGATCATGACCTGAGCTGAAGTCGGACGCTCAACCGACTGAACCACCCAAGCGCCCCTGATTTTTGTCTTTAAAGTAATCTCTACACCTTACGTGGGGCTCAAACCCATATCCCTGAAATCAAGAGTCACATGTTCCTCCGACTGAGATAGCCAGGTGCCCTGATTTGTTAGGTTTTTCTGTTAAAACCTTTGTGTTTTGCATTTTGTTTTAAAAAGAACTATTCTAGCACCCAATTTTAAATACATTTCCCAATATTTCCTTTTATTATGCCTACAGTTAAAAAAATTTATTTTTAATGTTTATTTATTTCTGAGAGACAGAAAGAGACACAGCATGAGCAGGGGAGGGGCAGAGAGAGGGAGACAGAATCCAAAGCAGGCTCCAGGCTCTGAGCTGCCAGCACAGAGCCCGATGCGGGGCTCGAACTCACGGAGTGTGAGATCATGATCTGAGCTGAAGTCGGACGCTCAACAGACTGAGCCACCCAGGCGCCCCTATCTATTTGTCTATTCTTATGCCAATATGACTCTGCCTTAATGAATATAGCTTTATGGACTATTTTGAGCAGTAACAGTGCAGGCCCCCCCTTCACTTGTCTTTTTTAAAATTCTCTTGGCAGATTTTTGCCATTTTATTTTCCAGATGAATTACAGGATTAGCCTGTTTCATGACAAACTTGGAATTTCTAATTGGAAACACACCAAACTCCTATTGACACGTTTACAGTTTTTACTGGTCCCATTAAAAAACGTGCAGTATCCGTATATTATTCAAGTATTTATGTCCTACAGTAAAACTTCATAGCTTGCTTCACGTTCCAATGCTCAGTTTTTACTACATGAATTTGCATACATTTCTACTCTTTTTTTTTTTAATTTCTACATTTTTAAAAAAGCTATTCTTAGAGTTAGCATCTGGGCATGTTTTACTCCTAACTCCCTGAAAGCTGCATCTCAGTACTAACACATACGGTGGTTTGTCCAAAGTGCTGTGGCCAGTGGTTAATAAACGCTTGTTACTAAGAAAGAAGCTAGACCACAACGAAATATAGAGGCCAGGATGTCCTTATCTTCTGCATCAACTTATAAGCAACACCTGGCTAGTGCCCAATGGGAAAGGCCGTAAGGGAGAATCTAGATCTCCCTCCCACCCACATCCCTCCAGACAAACACACGCTGCCTTCGGACGGACGGAGTTCACATCAGCAAGGACAGATGGTTGCCGGGCTGTTTACAAAAGAGCCGGAAAAAAAGTTGACTAATGCTTACCCTTGCCCTCAATCTGCGGGTGACCAATCGATTCTTTCCATGGGGGCGTGGGTTCCTTGGTTGTACATCAAACTACTTTATAGCAACTGAACCCAGACTTAGCTGTCAGGCCCTCTGATTCTCCCCAGCAGCTCTCTACCAAACTGGCAGAGGCCTGGCATACATATGACATCCGAGACTGGGCCCTGGACCCCTACTTCCGGCAGATACCGTCCGGTGACCTAGATGCTCATTAGCAGTTACTCCTTGGTTCTAATTTTACTTTTGTTTCAGACAAGATGTTTTGGTTAAAATGACACAATCCAACTCTGACTAACTTAAGAAGGGACTATGCGGGGCGCCTGGGTGGCTCAGTCGGTTAAGCGGCCAACTTCGGCTCAGGTCACGATCTCGCGGTCCGTGAGTTCGAGCCCCGCGTCGGGCTCTGTGCTGACTGCTCAGAGCCTGGAGCCTGTTTCGGATTCTGTGTCTCCCTGTCTCTCTGCCCCTCCCCTGTTCATGCTCTGTCTCTGTCTCAAAAATAAATAAACGTTAAAAAAAAAATTTTTTTTTTAATAAAAAAAAAAAAAGAAGGGACTATGCTGGGGTGCTCACAAAATGGACAAGAGGCTGGAGGACCAGCTTCCAGGAAAGAAACTGGGGCTACTCGACGTATGTGCTCTTTACACAGCAGCACCCCAGGAGCCAATGCCCCACGAGTGGGGTGTCCAGAAGAAGGGAATTCTGGAGGGCGGAGCAGTGCATCTTGATTTATTACCTGCATATAATGGGAGAGAAGGACTTGCCCAAAATGCCCTTGGGGAGGAAGAATGGTGCTGGGCAGCCAGAAAGGGACAAATGCTCCCAACAAGGTTTTGGGCTCGACTTGTCTTTGCTACAAGTGGCTTCGTTAGTGCCCTCGGTACCCCACGACCCTCTTCAAACCATCATGTTCCCAACTAGTTCTCCCAAAGTCTCTTCTTTCTGTCTTTGTTCCCAACCTTGGTCCCAACTCAGCATTTCCCATAATTCTCAAATGTATTTACTTTGAAGCCTCTGCCTCACCTATAACACAGTGTGGATCACAAACAGGCAACCTACTTGGCTCGAGTGGTATTTTTTATCACACTCCCATCTTTCTGAAAGCAAAGTTTATCACATATGAGTGTGTGCTGTTTTCTTTAAAGGAGAAATCTAGACAAGGAGAGTTTTTATGACTCCTGGTCAATCTTTACCGGTCTTAAAGGAGCACACTTTTTGCAACTCACCACATTGCCCCACTGTTTTTTTTTTTTGAAGGTAACATTCACATAACATGAAATTAACTTTTAAAAATTTTTATTTTAGAGGGGCGCCTGGGTGGCGCAGTCGGTTAAGCGTCCGACTTCAGCCAGGTCACGATCTCGCGGTCCGTGAGTTCGAGCCCCGCGTCAGGCTCTGGGCTGATGGCTCGGAGCCTGGAGCCTGTTTCCGATTCTGTGTCTCCCTCTCTCTCTGCCCCTCCCTCGTTCATGCTCTGTCTCTCTCTGTCCCCCCAAAAAAAAACAAAAACAAAAACAAAAAACGTTGAAAAAAAAATTTTATTTTAGAGAGAGCGCATGCGCACAAGCAGAAGAGAGGCAGAGGGAGAGAGAGGAAGGGAAGAAGGGAGAGAGGAAGGGAGGGAGGGAAAGAGAGGAAGGAAGGGAGGGAGAGAGAGAAAGGGAGAGAGAGGAAGGGAGGGAGGAAGAGGGGGGGAGGGGGGGAGAGAGGGAGAGAGAGAGAGAGAGAGAGAGAGAGAGAGAATCTAAAGCAGCCCTGCCACAGGCCTCAATCCCATGACTGTGAAATCATAACCTGAGCTGAAATCAAGAGTCAGACGCTTAACCAACCAAGTTACCCAGGCGCCCCTGAAACGAACCACTTTAAAGTGTACAATTCCATGGCATTTAGTACATTCACAATATTGTATACTTATCACCTCTAGATGGTGATGAACGTTTCTTTGCTCCAAAAGGAAACTTCGTGTGTGTTAAGCAGTCACTCCCCATTCTCCCCTCCCTCTACCCCCGGAAACCACTAATCTGCTTCCAGTTTCTATGGAATTCTGTATTCGGGATGTTTTCTAGAAATGGAATCATTGAATATGTGACTTCTTGTCTTGTGATTTTTCACTTAGCATAAAGTTTTCAAGGTTCATCCATGTTGTAGCATGTATCAGCACTTCATTCCTCTCTATGGCTGAATAACATTTCATTATATGCACATACCTACCACATTTTCTTTATCCATGTGTTGGTTGATGGACATTGGGTCGTTTCCACCTTTTGGTGAAAGGTGGAAACTGTGAACAGGGCTGCTGTGGACATCTGCATACAAGTATTTGTTTGAAGACCTGTTTTCAGTTCTTTTGGGTATATATCTAGGATCAGAATTTCCGGGTCATATGGTAATTCTATGCTTAACTTTTTGTGGAACCTCCAAACTAGTTTCCATAGTAGCTGCACAATTTTACACTCCTACCAGAAACACACGATAGGTCCAACCTTTCCACATTGTCACCAACACTTGTTTTTTACTGTTTTTTTTTTTTTCATTGTTACAGCATCTTAGTGATATTAAACCTACTCTTTTGACGGCAGGCCATTCCTTTCCACTCTGTCTCTACTTCCATTTCTACGTTTAATATTTATCTCAATTTTAAAAATGAATTAGTTGAGAAATAAACACGTACAATCAGTCTCATTCATTCCTACAATGGCTATTGTCGGTGGAAAGGCTTGAAGCAGAATAAAGTTGGCAACAGTCAAAACTGCATGCGGTATACTATGGGACCGTCTAAAAATTGACAAAAGAATCCAGCTTTTATAAAAGCATTTAGACTTGCAAAACGTAACCTAGAGAATTGGACTTGGTGGGAATAATAGCCACGAGAAAACTTGCTACCGCAGAAGCTATAGTCAGTGACACATCATGTGGACAAGAAACTGCTTCTAAGCTTCGTGGTAAAATTTAAATGGAAAACAAACCTGATGAAGATAAAATTGAACTGTCTTGCGTTAAAAAATCATCATGGAATCACACTGGGTCAGTAGAATTTGTTTCAGAAAGTATTCTCTAGGATGATTTAATGTTAGCATCACTTGGATGAAAACGCTTGTATTTTAAATGTCCCTGGGTTCTGCCCCTCCTGACTCCTCCTATGGCAGTGCAGGTGGCTAGAACCTAGCTCACACTCTACTCCGGCATGTTCCTCCCTCCTGGGCCAAGAAAGGCAAGAGACTCGGAACCAACAAAGGAGACGATACCGGCTGGAAGGTAATACAGAAGTAGGTAGCGGAGAAGACCGATAATGCTGGGGCCACTCACGGTCTGTGGAGGGGTGGGTGGGCAGGCCACTGACAGGCTCAGCCAGTTAAGCATCTGATTTTGGCTCAGGTCACAATCTGAGCCAAAGATTTGTGAGTTCGAGCCCCGCTTCGGATTCTCTGTCTCCCTCTCTCTGCCTCTCCCCCACTCATGCACGCACGCTTTCTCTCTCAAAAGTAAACAAACAAAAAAATATTGGGCTTATCTAGAACCAACGTAAATGGGACTTCACATATCTTAAATAGTCAACAGCCAGCCTCTAGCTTTAAAAATATATCAAATTAACATATGCATATTCTGGTGTTGGCCATTACGAAATTTTTTTTTAATGTTTATTGATTTCTGAGAGAGAGAGAGAGAGAGAGAGAGAGAGAGAGAGATCATGAGCAGGGGAGGGGCAGAGAAAGAGGGTCCAGAAACCGAAGCAGGGTCCAGGCTCAGAGCTGTCAGCACAGAGCCCGGTGCCGGGCTCAAACTCATGGACTGTGAGATCACGACCCGAGCCAAAGTTGGACGCTCAACTGGTTGAGCCACCCAGGCGCCCCAAGGTGTTGCCCATTTCTAAAGCTACTGCCAACCAGGGGTTTTTCAACAACACGGCGAGCCCTGGTATTTATTCCTGATATAAATCTGCTTATTGAGAAACAGTACGTAAGGGCCTCCAGGCCAGAAGCTGACAGCAAACAGGAGAAAGGACAAACACGCAGACCAAATTCCAGGGCTCTGGCAAGTTCAAGACAACGATCGTCAGGGCGGACCATTCGGGAGCGACCCCTTCCTCCACGGCAGTGTGGTGTAGTCACGTCTCACCCACGGCCTGGTCCTCAAGGTAAAGGGTGAAACTTCCCACTAGAGGCAAATACCCCCGAACATGCCTGAGGAAGGAACACGCTGTCTCAGCGAGCGGGGCCCGGCGGTGCTCTTCCAGTGCTGGCGGGTGGCTGGGGCTGCACGAAGCGCAGGCAGCACCGGGGCCTTGAGGTTAGGGTTGTGCCGTGAAGCAAACGAGCACGGCCGATGCTGCCTCCTGCACAGAGTCACAGGGTCTGCGGGGCCTTGCACTTGCTTCCCGAGCGGGGAAGTGCCGAGTGGCCAGCACGGATGGAGTCGAGCGCGACAGTGCGTGTGTGCACGCACCTGTGTGTATGGGTGTGCGCGTGCACATGTGTGTGTGTGCATACGAGTGTGTGTGCACGTGCGTGGTTCTCTCTTTCCCGGTGTACACAGTTGAATCTGCATATGTTCAGTAGACACGTGATAGAACTCCGCTAGAAAGAGCATCAGGTAATAGTTAAATATTGTAACATTAAAAAGAAAGCAGCAAGGAATTCCTCTTTAATTCACACCCTGCTGAAACTCAAAGGTACTGGGCAGAAGGAGCTCCCAAAACATAGCAATCTATCTGCAGGATTTCCTGGGGCCCCCACAGCCACCCCACCTTGGCTATGCATCTAGAACTTACTGTCGAGGTTTAAAAGGTCATCTGACAAAACGAGTGGCCCTCTTCTCAAGGGTTTGTAACTTTACACGTTAGCATTTGTGAACGCAGCACTTGACTGGAAGCCTCCCAAGTCCACAGGCCCCAACCTTGTCCCCTGGGCAGGCCGCTCACTCTACAGACACGGGTCCGCCATTTTATACTCTGCCCCTCATGGCGCCCTCTCCTTCCGCAAGCCCAAACCAAAGGGACACTTCAGTGTCACTTCAGGAGTGACAATGTCCTGCAAACTTCACTTTCAAGTGGCTGATAGTGTCCTTGGCTGGCTTTGTGCCAACCAGCAGCCAGAAAGTGAGTCAGGTGCTGGGGCCGTTTAGGAGACATGGGCTCAGGACGTTTCCCCAATCTCCAGAGAATGCCCATCTCACGAGGCCATCCTCTCTGCTGCAAGCACACATTCAGGTAAAAAAAAAAAAAAAAAAAAAAAAAAAAACATTTCCATTTCAAGAAAAATATTTGTCCAGTGAGCAGAAAGATGACCTTTATTCTGAACAAGAGATCTGATTTGCGAGTGACAACAGGGACCAGAGATGCCTCCTGGAGCAAGCAGCTGGCATCTGGGACCAAACCAAAGACCTGTTCTCGGACAGCCTGCCTCGGCCTCTGTTTTCTTTTGGTTCTTATATATTGAGTCAATAAAATTCAGAGATTAGCAAGCCTAATCTGCTCACGGAGGGTTCACAGTCTGGGGGTGAAAGCACACGAGGACAGACAACTACTGTCATGGAGGAGACTGGGCACTGGGGTCAGAAAGGCAGAAGGGGGTGATCTTATGGGGAAGCTTAGTCACATGGCTGAGAAGTACCAGTTTAACCCAGTGCGTGATGGGGAGTGTTAAGGACCGAACGTCTGTGTCCCTTCAACATTCATGTGTTGAAGCCCTGACCCCCCCCCCCGACTCGCTGTGATGGTACATGGAGGTGGGGCCTTTGGGAGGTGAGTGAGTTTAGATGAGGTCATGAGGGGAGAGCCCCAAGGTGAGACTGGTGTTCCTACAAGAAGAGGGGGAGAGACCACAGCTCTCCCGAGGCCACAGAGAGAAGGAGGCCATCTACAAGCCAGGAAGACGGCTCTCACCAGGAACCGGATCTGCTGACACCTCATCTTGGACTTTCCAGCCTCCAACAACAGTGAAAAATAAATACCTGTCGTCTAAGCCACCAATTTTACGGCATTTTGTTATAGCGGTCTGAGTTAAGACAGGGAGCGTGAAGTCCTCAGAGAGCAGGGACGTTCTGAGCATCCGACCTCTGTGTCAAGGACTGGACTGTCTCTCATTTAGTCCGTACAACAGCTCTGAGTGACGGTATCGCCCCTGTTTTACAGATGAGAAAAACAGAGCCTTGACTTGCCTCATTTTGCAACGTCAGGCTGAGAGGACAAGCGTCTGGCTTCAGTTCAGAGCTTTTCCTACTATGGCACAGTCAAGATACATCAACTCCCTCAAACACAGATTAAAATAACAAACATCTTTGTGCCTGTTTTTTTCCTGTCTGATCATCTGTCCGCACGTTATATTAAATCATGTTTCTCCCAACTGAGAATTGAAGTTGTTAGAACTCCACTTTGGTTTTCTTCGCATACATGAAACAAAAAACCATTTCTTTGATTTCACATGTGTTTCACAACTGTAGCCGACTTCTTAATGTCAGCGAAGTTCTTTTGGGCAGATTAATCATCTGGAGGGTGATTCATTTGAATTCACATTTGAATATTTCTAGGACGAGGGCAGGGTCTCCCCAAAAGTAAGGAGACGCAGGAGAGAGGCTGGAGGTGCTGTGGAAAGGCAAGAGGTGTCTGATTTGGGGAAGCATTTTTATCCTCTGTTAATGAGGGAGGCTAAATTAATTAGGATGAGTGTCAGTGGGGGGAGGGGGTAGAGGGGGAGCACGCAGGGGGCAAAGCTTTGTGGCAGCTCCAGAAGTCGGAAAACTGAGCTCCAGGTCATTGTGCGTGTGTGTGCACATGTGCGGGTGTGCACTTGAGCACATGGGTGTGTGTGTGTGTGTGTGTGCGTGTGTATGTGTGTGTGTGGTGAGGAAGCAGGGAAGCTATAGGGCCCTTTCGAGGTCAGGGGAACATTTACAGGCATTTACCCTGGATCCTGACCTTCCAGAGCTTCCCCTCCACAGGCCCTGAACTCAGGACTCCTGCTCCTCCTACTACGGACCCCTGTGGTTCCCTCTGTGGCCTCTCTCCCCTCATCCGGCCTGGCCGATGTGAGCCTACCCCACTGGGCGTCAGCCTTCTCCACCTGTGGGGCGGACCCTGCACGACATCACACCAGTGCTACTGGGGGAGGCAGGGAAAGGACTTCATCATTTGCTTCGGGACTTTCATCTCAGAGTGGCAAGTGGCAGATTCAGCTTCCCAAACACCCATTAATAAGCTCATCAGAAATCTGCTTTGCGCACAGCGTTTTCCCCCACCGGGCAAATACTTCTTCACAGCTGTCGCACATTACATTTTCGCCGTCGTTGCTAGATGTTCTATTCCTGAATTTCAGGATTATGCACAGGAAAATTCCAATGCAGAGATATATTCTGTTTCTGCCCGAAGTGACCAAAAGTGGCCTGAGGAAACGAGAGAAATCAAATTCTGTTCCTGTGACTGGTTTCTAAACATGGGACAGAGGCCACCAGGCCGAGGTGGCACATTATGACCCATCCTCTATCCTGTGCGAGCTATAAGACACGAATGTTAGAACAGGTAAAGGAGTCACGATAAAACTGCTTAAAAACAAACCACGCTCTTTTGCTTCAAGGAAAAATAAACTCAATTTTCAAGTTCAAAGAAAACCAGTTAGAAACCCTCAGGATTGTATTCACACGTTAAACGTATCTGATCCCATTATCTTTCTGCTCCGCAAATAGCTTTTAGGACCGGTCACACCCCTCCCTCCGCAGAGGAAAGCGCAACCCTCTTTCCTGTGCCTCTGGACCTGGTCTTGACGCTGCTTTCAGGGGGCTTGTAGCTTATGAAGAGGCTGCAGGGTTCCACCTGCCAAGTGTCACCCATGAAAGAGCCTGTCCTGCCGAGAGCCAGTCACATATTAGTTACCCAGGTAGGAGACTGTATTGTAGACTCGCTCGGCTCATCTACCCTTTGCCCAGAGCCCACTCCTCCCAGCCTCACCCTCCCTATTGCTAAATTAGGGATTTGGGAAACCGGCTGGTGCTGACCAGACAGGGCGTGTGCTGATGCCCAGCACACTGGACACCCACCTCTGTTTTGTCCCTGTCTCCCCTGACCCCCCTCCCCTGTCACTCACACAGATGTCAACCGGCTGCTCTCTGCCCGATCCAGGGTTGCCTTTGGTCTGCTTCTCAGCCCGAGGCCACCTCAAAATCTGTGCCAGGTCTGGGCAAGAGGGGAGACGGGAGCTGAAAAGTCACATTGGATTTGCTACTATTCCTCATGGGGGACCTAGAATACCTAAATGTGAAGGTCTTGGATGATCTACCTGGAATGCTCTCCAGGAATGCCTTAATCAAGAGACGGCTTCTAAGAATTAAGATGCTGACATGGCAACATCAAGCTCATGCCTTGCTTTTCCTTCATGTGCAGAAAATAATTCACAAAATGGCAAGCCACAACGTTAGAAAAAAGGTGGGTTCTTCAAAGCCATCTACACATTCAATGCAATCCTGCATTCTTCTCAGAGCTAGAACAATCCTAAATTTGCATGGAACCACGAAAGACCCCAGATAGCCAAAGTAATGTTGAAAAAGAAAACCACAGCGGGAAGCATCACAATCCTGGACTTTAGCCTGTACTACAAAGCTGTAATCATCAAGACAGCATGGTATTGGCACAAAAACAGACACATAGACCAATGGAATAGAATAGAGAACCCAGAATTGGACCCACAAATGTATGGGCAAATAATCTTTGACAAAGCAGGAAAGAATATCTAATTCTAAAAGAGACAGTCTCTTTGGCAAATGATGCTGGGAGAAATGGACAGCAACATGCAGAAGAATGAACCCGGACCACTTTCTTAAAACACCAAAGTAAATTCAAAATGGATGAAAGACCCAAATGTGAGCCGGGAAACCATCAAAATCCTAGAAGAGAAAACAGGCAACAACCTCTTTGACCTCAGCCCCAGCAACTTCTTACTTGACATGTCTCCAGAGGCAAGGGAAACAAAAGCAAAAATGAACTATTGGGACTTCGTCAAGATAAAAATCTTCTGCACAGCAAAGGAAACAATCAACAAAACTAAATGGCAGCCAGCAGAATGGGAGAAGATATTTGCAAATGACATATCAAATAAATGGTTAGAATCTAAAATCTATAAAGAACTTACCAAACTCAACACCCAAAAAACAAATAACCCAGTGAAGAAACGGGCAGAAGACAGAATAGGACATTTTTCCAAAGAAGACCTCCAGATGGCTAACAGACAAGTGAAAAGATGCTCAACATCACTCATCATCAGGAAAATACAAATCAAAACCACAATGAGATACCACCTCACACCGGTCAGAGTAGCTAAAATTAACAACTCAGGAAACAACAGATGTTGGCGAGGATGTGGAGAAAGGGGAACCCTCGCGCACTGTTGGTGGGAATGCAAACTGGTGCAGCCACTCTGGAAAACAGTGTGGAGGTTCCTCAAAAAATTAAAAATAGAACTACCCTAGGACCCAGCAATAGCACTGCTAGGAATTTATCCAAAGGATACAGGAGTGCTGATGCATAGGGACACAGGGACCCCAATGGTTATAGCAGCACTCTCAGCAATAGCCAAATTATGGAAAGAGCCCAAATGTCCATCAACTGATGGATGGATAAAGAAGATGTGGTGTATATATACATAATGGGATACTACTTGGCAATGAAAAGTAATGACACCATGCCATTTACAACAATGTGGATGGAGCTGGAGGGTATTATGTTAATTGAAATAAGTCAGTCAGAGAAAGACAGACATCGTATGTTTTCACTCATGTGTGGAAGTTGAAAAACTTAACAGAAGACCATGAGGGAAGGGAAAGAAAAAAAAAGGTTACAAACAGAGAGGGAGGCAAACCATAAGAGATGTTTAAATACAGAGAATAAACTGAGGGTGGTAGGGGATGGGGGGGGGCGGGGAAAACGGGGGATGGGCACTGAGGAGGGCACTTGTTGGGATGAGCACTGGGTATTGTAGGTAAGTGATGAATCACAGGAATCTACGTCGGAAGCCAAGAGCACACCGTATACACTGTACGTTAGCTAACTTGACAATAAATCACACACAAAAAAAGAAAAACTAAAAACTAAAATACAAACAGCAAAAAAAAAAAAAAAAGAAAGAAAAAGATGTGTTCTTAAAATATTTAATAAAAAATATGCTTCTGTCAGTAACTATATACGTCATCACTGCTAACCCACATTCAAAACTTTACTCTGTTCCTGTTCCCAGGGAGATCACGACCATGAGAAGATTAAGAAGAAAATTTTATAATGCGCTTTAGGGCTTTAGAGAGTGGAACAAAAAAACTTGCATTGGAAAACACAGCACTACAAGCATGCTAAATCTCCCTCAGTTTCCTATAAGTTTAACAGAGTCACGGTAAAAAAAAAAAGGTTTTTTTTTCGTATTTGAAATCAAACAAGCATTCCAAAGTTCATACGGAAAACTGAACCAGCTATAATTACCAAGGAAATTATGAAAAGAAGTGTAAGTGAGGGGGAGTTAGCACCACCCCCAATGCCTATAATAAAAAAAAACATTTAAAAACTATGAATCTGCTAATGGTATATATATATTCAGGATTATCGACAGAATGGAACAGACTGGAAATATACCTAAATATATCCGAGAAATTTAGTTGGAGAAAAAGGTGACATTTCAGTAAATGGGGTAAAGATGGCTTGTTCAATAAACAGTGTTGAGTAAAGGGAAGCCATTGACAAAAATTTAAGTTGGAGCCACACTTCGTGCCAGGATAAATTCCAGAGAAAGTTTATCTCAAAGTAGAAAATGGCATCATACGTGTGCTAGAAAAAAGTGTGGAATTAAAAAATATATATATCGTACAATGAAGACCTTTCTAAGAAAAACAGAAATCCCAGAAGCCGAAAGAAACAATCAAAAGATTTAACTCTGCAAACATTTTTTTTTTTTAAAAACTTTGCATGGCAAATACCACCATGGGCAAAGTAAAAGACAAATGACAAACTGAGAATAAATATTTGCATCGCATATCACAAAGGGCTAATATCCCCAGTACATACAGAACTCTCTGAGGTGATCAGGAAAAAGACCAACGACTGTCAGAAAATGGGCAGTGGCTACCAATAGGCAGTTAATAGAGAGGGAAAGAAAAATTGTTCTTAAATGTAAAAAAGACGCACAGCCTCTTTCATAAGGGAAAATACAAATAAAAAATCACAGTAGGAAAATACTTTTTGCCTACCAGATGGGCAAGTATAAAAAAGTAGGAGACCCCCTTCTGTTGGCAAGGTATGGGGGGAAGAGACTCTCCCTTGGGGCTGGCGCGGACGGGCTGAGGGCACTGGCCAACGTTTTCCATGCACATTCCCCTCCGACCCAGCGATTCCATTTCCAGTTTTTCCTCCACGGACAGGTACGCATCCATCAATGCAAAATGACATGTTATGGCATTGTGAAAGTGGGTTAGAAACAAATGAAACCTCCATCAGCAGAGGGATGAAACAGGAGTCTCCATTCTGGAATACCAGCGCGTGATGGAGGCGATTCCCACACTCACGTGGCAACACCTCTCGGTGATATTTCACGAAGAGGAGCGAGGTGCACAAAGTATACGGTGTGCGGCTCCGTGCAATAAAAGGAAAAGCAATATGTGAGCGTGCATGTGTGTGTAAGTGCTGGTTTTGCGTGAAAAAAAAAATCAAGAAACTGGGAACGTGTAACCATGATAAATGCACTCGGATACATGGGGGGAGCCTAAGGACAACACTGGAGGAAAGAGAGCGCAAGGTCACAGGCTCTACTGGTGGAGAGAACTTCTGGGAAACAGCCGCTGCTTCTTGAGCAAGGTGAGCCCTGAGCTGAAAGTCAGAGGAAGGAAATGATACAGCTGCCCTGGAGCTTTCAAGGAGAGGAACACAGTTCCAAAAAGCTGAAAGAAGCCACTGTTGACGGCTGTGGGGCTGCTCTGCCAAAATGGCTGCCCTCTCCTCGGGCATGAGAACGCAGGAAAACAGTTCCTCAAAGAGTCAGCAACTCCACCCTTGTGAAGAGGCACCACAGCCCAGGCACCAACCCTTCATTCTTGTCCACACAAGACAGAGCACCGCAAAACCATACAGATAAGCACGTTCTAGAAAGTTCTGCTAAAGCAAAGTCTCTCTCTCTCTCTTTACCCATGAAGGACAAATGTGAAAGGCAGCGAGCGGCTGGTGTCACTGCTTATACTTATTATTGGCAATGAACGACACCTTGCTTTCAAAACCATGAAGGATGGAGTGTATGTTCAGAGTCCTTCTGATTTTATTTCGTATCAAGTTGAAACAGCTAGAAGAAATAAGAAGTTTAAAATTCGTCCATATCCTCACAACCCTTACAAAAGGACTTCATTTTTGTTTCCTTTATATCTGTATTTATTTGAATTTAGAGTATTTACTTCGTTAAATAGTAATATGTAAGTATGTAATTTTGTCATTTTTCCCCCATATCCATAGTTACTATATTAAGTTCTAGATGGCTGCACAAAATTCTATCCTGTTTAGTAGCTACAATTTAGGGAGTAAACATTTACGTAGCACCTTGTATGGGTGCATTACGTAATCTGATTTACCCTCTACAGCAACTCTTACTGTTGGGAAATCCCCTTTGTTTATAGACCAGAAAACCAAGTGTCCCAAGAGCTGGTAAGCAGCAGACCCTGCCTTTGAACCCCAGTGCGTGTCTGACCTAACCGCCCACGTGCTCTCCCCTGCGTTACACTATTGCTGTCTCTAGCGTGGGGCACGTCTGTGCCCAATGTCTACTACGATAAGCGGTGCTGGTGGAATATCTTCCCATATTCCATTTTTTCCTTTCTAGATTACTTTCTTCATTTCAGTCAACATACGTGTCCATATTCCAACAAGATGGCTCCTCACCCTTCTCCACTCCCAATTCCTGCTTCGGAGAGACTGCTATTTTCAAGTCTTTTAGGGTCCCTGTCACCCCATACGTGCCTCCGTACTTCTGGATGCCGTGCCTGGAGGGCTGGCTTTTGCACACGTTTCCTAGTAGCCTACCGAATTCCCTGCTGTGGAGACCCTCAGCTCTAATACACCACCCCTAAAACACGCACCGTCCCCTCCCTCGTTCTTTCAACCTTGGTACAGCAACACCTTTGGTTACGTTAATTTTCAGTGTTCATATGATGATGTAAATCAGTCACAACTCAGTCACATATCCTTTTGGTAAAGTTCCTCATTTTCCCCAGGTTATCACTTTTGTCATTTCCTCAGTAGCTTAGCGCATCGACCGCCAGCCTATTTCCAAATTCTGAGGGAAACTAGGTCTCTGCACAAAGACATCAGGCAATCAATGGTTTCACTTTCTCCTGGAGACACGGTTCGGGGAGCCCTCCCTCCATCCTGCAAGGACCCCTCAGCTCCCTCCTGCATCCCGGGCCCCAAGGCCACTCTTCCTTGGCTTCCTTCCTTCGGGAGAGGCTGGCTTCCACTAGCTTCTTGAGAAAAAGTGACTTGGAAAAGAGAAAAACACCTTTTATTTTTTTTTTAATGTTTATTTTTATTTTTGAGAGAGAGAGAGAGAGAGAGAGAGGGAGAGAGAGAGCGTGCAAGCAGGGGAGGGTCAGAGAGAGGGAGACACAGAATCTGAAGCAGGCTCCAGGCTCTGAGCTGTCAACACAGAGCCCGATGCGGGGCTCATACTCACGGACCAAGAGATCATGACCTGAGCTGCAGTTGGAGGCTTAACGGACTGAGCCCCCCGGGTGCTCCAAAAAACACCTTCTCTGAGAGCAACTCTCCATGTCTGAAAATGCCTTTATTTTGCCCTCACGCTAGATTGAGTTTGGCTGGTAAAGAATTCTAAGTTAGAAACCATTTTTACCTCGGGATTTTGAAGGCCTCCCTCCACTGTCGTCCAGCTTCTGGTCTTCTGTCGGCATCTGGGTCATTCTGATGCCTGATCCTCGAGTACCATCTCTCTCCTTACCCTCTGCGAGTTCCGAGGTCTTGCTTTGTTACCAGTGTTCCAAAATTCCACCAGGAGCCTCCATGGGGTCTTTTTCCCTCCCTGGGCTAGATTTTCGGAAGCTCTTTCAATCTGGAGTTTCAGGCCCTACGCTCATGGGACAGCCAGGGGATCTTTCTCTGGTAACTTCTTCCCCTCCACTTTCTCTAGTCTCTTTCTGGAACTACTATTACTTGGATTTTAGGTTTCTTAAGACTGTTGCTCAAATTTCTCTTCCACTTTCCGTCTTTTGTCTACTTAATCTACTTGCTGGACGAGATCTTCAATTGTACCTTTGCCTCGATTCACCGTCTTCATTTTGTGCTCCAAAAGCACTTCCTGTTCTCGGAATGTTCCGGTTTTAGAGGCTCCTCTTGCCACGTGGATATATACCTTCTCCTCTCTCCAAGTATGCTCATTATGGGTTTTCTTAACTTTACTTTGGCTCATGTCGCTATGTTTCTTCCACCTCCTTTCTTCTGCTTGCTCTAAAGCTGTCTTTCATGTTCAAGGCTTTTCCTCCTCTGTCCAGCGACTCCTGGTCGTCTGCTCCTTCTGCAGAGGACATGCTGAAGAGTGGATATACAGCCATCTGACAACACGGGGAGACCTGTCAACCTGCGGACTCCAGCCTCTCTGCTAGAAGACCCCCAAATATGAGTGTCTCTGGGACTTTTCTCTTGGGCCAGTTTCCCCGGGGGAAGCCTCCCATCTCCTCGGGGAACCTGGTCATGGCTGGGGCCTTCCAGGTGCAGACTCGATGGCCTGGTACCTCACTCTCATTCTTTTTTCTTTTTTAAATATTTTTAGAAACTTTTAAAATATTTATTTTTGAAAGAGAGAGAGAGAGAGACAGACAGACACAGTGTGATCTGGGGGAGGGGCAGAGAGAGAGGGAGACACAGAATCCGAAGCAGGCTCCGGGCTCCGAGCTGTCAGCACAGAGCCCGACGCGGGGCTCGAACTCACGAACTGTGAGATCATGACCTGGGACGAAGTCGGACGCTCAGCTGACTGAGCCCCACAGGCGCCCTAGCTTTTCTCTGTGTTTAAGTAATTTCTGTGGGCTAAATTTATAAAGTGGAATCAACTTTTTTTACGCCTTTATTCACGATCTGTGTGTTCATGTATTCAGTCCGTAAACATTTATGAAGCACCTACTATGTGCCAGACACTGTAGTGGGCAGTGAAGACACATGGTGTAGGGAAAAGAACAAAGACTACGGGGTCAGAGAGACGAGGGTGCGATCTCCGTTCTGACACGCAGCGACTTTGGGCAAGTCAGTTCACCTGTTGGGTTACGTTTACTTCTTAAAGATTGGAGCACAGAGGTGGGTTTAACCTGAAGGCTAAAGAAAGCGTACTGAAATCACTGAACTTAGCAGTTGAAGGATAGGAGCCCCCAAGGAACGGTAGTACTTGTTATTACTTGTTACGTTTGTTGTTGCTAATAGTAACTTATCTCACAATTTATCATGGGATGCAGACAATAAAAAACTTTAATGCCGACGAGTGTAATTCCGTGATGGCAGAGTCAGCTGCTATGAGACAACAAAGGACAGAAGAACCCACAGGGGCACCTCAGCTCAGGTCATGAGGTCACGGTTCGTGGGTTTGAGCCCCGCATCAGGCTCTGCATTGACAGCATGGAGCCCGCTTGAGACTCTCTCTTCCTCTCTCTCTCTGCCCCTCCCTTGCTCGTGCTCTGTCTCTCTCCCTCTCCAAACAAATAAGCACGAAAAAAAAAATTAAGAAAACACAGAAGAAAAGTGCTCACGCTGAGTGTGGAGGAGGGTGTCCAGGAAGGCCTCCTCCAAGAGGGGGTGTCTGTGCGCTCTCAGATAAGGAGGGTGTGTAAAGGCACGGAGGGGTCCCAGGGGAAAGGAATGGCAGGTGTGAGACGCTAGCAGGAGAGAAATGTAGGGTGATCTGACGCGTCTAGAACACAGGGCACAAGGACAAGGGAGCAAGGCCGAGGCTCGCCCTCGTCCTCCAGGCAGCTTTAAAGCAGGGGCGTGACACATCAGAGGTGGGCTTCCCAGGGCAGCTTAGGGGCCTGGGAGAGAAATCAGCTGGGGCAGAGCACAGAGATGTGGCAATGGCATCAGTGCGAGCAAGGGCCGAGGACACCCTGGACGGAGGCAGAAGCAAAGGAACGGTGAGGAGGTTCAGCTGACAGGACGTGGTGACTTTTGTCACTATCGTCCTCCCCTGTGTGCTGGACATGGGGTAAGTCTGCACTTCTGAGGTTAGCGTGGCCTCGAGCCTTGCTGTAACCAATGAAACAGGAAAGGAAATGACAAAGTGCCACTTCAGGGGAGCAGGCGTTAAGAGCCAGCGTGTGGGTTGTCGCGTCCCCTCTCCCGCCTCGGCGGAGCCTGTGGAAGCACGGGTTGAGGCGACACCTCCATCAGCTGGGGTCCCGGTGACAATATGATCAGTACAGCCCTCCTCCTGCTAAAGTCAAGGAGCAGCATGAGTGAGAAATACGTGTTTGTGGTTTTAAGACACCAAGAATCAGGGTGCCAGGTGGCTCAGTCGGTTAAGCGTCCGACTTGGGCTCAGGTCATGACCTCACGGTCTGGGAGTTCGAGCCCCGCGTCGGGCTTGGAGCCTGGAGCCTGCTTCGGATTCTGCGTCTCCCTCCCTCTCTGCCCCTCCCCCGCTCGCCCTCTGTCTCTGTCTCAAAAATAAATGAAACAGAAACAAACCAAAAAAAAGACACAGAGGTCGAGGATCGACACTAGCGTCTCTTGACTAGTACTGTGTCCAACTGAATTTCGTATTGATCATATCATAGTATTGATGATGTTGCCAGATTTTCCTCTGAGTAGCCAATAAGGCTTTATTCTTAGAAGTTCCATTGTTACCAAGGCTGAATATTATTTGGTATCTACTGCTGGGATCTCCCCTTGCGACAATTACCTAGGCATAGCCTGCACCCTCTTGCCCACGCAGTCTGAGTTCTCGTATACTCGTATGAACTCGTACCTTATGCCCTTTGTCATTTTGCCAGTGCCCTAGCTAATACTATTATTAATGTAAAAATAGCTCCAATAATAGCAGCTGTGCTTACTCAAGACTTACACATGCTAGGCATTCTATAGATCACGTCACACGCTGTCTGTCCGTAGCCTCATACCAAGCCTATAAAGTACTATGATCCCCATTTTACAGGTGAACAAGTGGAGGCTCGGCAGGGTGGGGTCGCCCAGCCAGGTCTCGAGCTGGCTTCTCCCTCTCTCTTTTTTTTAATGTTTATTTATTTTTGAGAGAGAGAGAGAGAAAGAGAGACAGAGCACGAGCGGGGGAGGGGCAGAGAGAGAGGGAGACACAGAATCCGAAGCAGGCTCCAGGCTCTGAGCTGTCAGCACAGAGCCCGACGCGGGGCTCGAATTCACAAACCGTGCGATCATGACCTGAGCTGAAGTCGGACGCTTAACCGACTGAGCCACCGAGGCGCCCCCTGACTTTTTGTGCTTTCTAGAAGCCACTTTCTCCTTCTCTGGCCTCTATGACGCTCAAGGCTCCTGGTTCTCCTCCGAACCTTTCTCACTGCCCATCTCTGGCTCATTCACCGGCTCTTCTTCCCACCCTCACCTGCTGCAGCCCCCAGCCCCCAGTCTCTCTCTGCTCTCTGCCTCCCTCTCCCCGGCTGGCAGCTGATCTGGAACCCGCATGTCTGGCCTTCAGCTCAGGCCTGGGCCCCGCTGCCACACTGCCACCTGTCCCTCTGCACGTCCCACAGTGGCCAAAACTACACAGCTTGCCCTGAGGAAGCGGCTTCCTGTGACTTCCCTATTTCTGCCCATGACTTCATTCTTCTCTCAGCTGCTCAGGTCCCTTCATATTATCTGCGATTCAACCCTTTCTGCCAACACCCAAGGACATTCCATTTTCCAGCACACCTACTGATTCGCATTCTTTCCTGACCCCACAAGTGCTCATGGGATCAAGTCCAAACTCCTCCTTTCTGGGAAGTTGAGGCCCCATGTGATCTGACCTCTTCTCCCCAAAAGGCCCGGGGCTTTCTGCTGTAATCAGACAGTTCTTGTCACATCTCACGATGACAGAGGGACTTGGCAAGGAGCTGCTCGGGAAGCAGCTGTGGGGACCGGGCCAGTGATGGGGCCCAAGCCCATAAGCAAACAAAATCAAGGGCACAGCGAGCAAAGGGCAGAGAGAGCGGCAGGTCCAAAGGGCACACAAAGAGCACCAAGCTCGTTAGGAATCACAAGAGAGACGGTCCAAGGCCAGCCAGGTGAAGACCCATGGATCTGGGGGCGGGGGGCGGGGGGCAGAGCAGAGTGGCTGTGGGGTCAGGGCAAATCAGCGACAAAGAGGAAGTGTGCCAAACAGGCAAAGCCTCAGTCGCCTGGCGACCCACACAGGCTGGCTGGAAGGCTGGCAGGGCAAGGGAGCAAAAAAGCACTGGCTGGAAAGCGAAGTCGCTTTTCCACCACAAGAGCGTGTCTAAATGATCGATCCCGCCGGCTCTCGCTCACACTGACTTCCCTACCTTCTCTCATAGGGCCCCACTCGTCCAAATCAACTCATCTTACAGGGCCACACGAACCTCAACATCCAAGCCACCACAGTACCACCTACCTCTTTCCCTAAGCTCCTTTAACATGCCACTGAATTGCTCGTTCGGACCCTTCATCACATGGGTTCCTACCCAAACTATCTACAAATGCCAGGGAGCACTGAATGTGTGCAATGCAGTGGGCACAGAGAATTCAGGACATTTTAAGACGGTTGCTCTCTTTAAGCCTCTCAGAATAGAGTTGGCCTGAAGAGGGAGAGACACACACATGGAAGGGATACCGCCTTTCCTCCTGTCGTCAGGTGGGAGCCACAGGGACAGCAGAGGGCAAGGGTTAGAGAATGCATCAAGAGTCAGCAAGTGAGGCGGCCTGGAGGGAGTTGTCGGGAAGGTGGAAATAGGAGTAAGGGGATTATGTGTGTATGAGAGGAGGCGAGTGTGAGGTACACACGGTGAAAGACTGAAAGAACAGGTTACTAAATGTTAATTGACGAACTTCAAAAAAATCTAGGTCCTGAGAGGAATCTTCCTTTATTGAAAGGCCAAGGAAGGAAAAGTCCCAACTGTTATGGCCTGGCAGATTTCAAATTAATAAACAAAACAAAACAAAAAACAAAAACAAAAAAACAAACAGGGGCGCCTGGGTGGCTCAGCCGGTTGAGCGTCCAACTTTGGCTCAGTCGGTTGAGCGTCCGCAGTTTGTGGGTTCGAGCCCCACGTCGGGCTCTGTGCTGACCGCTCAGAGCCTGGAGCCTGCTTTGGATTCTGTGTCTCCCTCTCTCTCTGCCTCACCCCCATTCGCACTCTGTTTCTGTCAAAAATAAACAATATTAAAAAAATAATAAAAAAAAAACCATACACAGTTTCTCACTTCATGTTAGTGAGGAATTAGTGTTCAGCTTTTGTGATCCGGCTGAAAACACCAGCTCAGGGTCTTGTCACAGGAGACTCTGGTGTCACAAGCCACAGAAACGTCAGGCTAGTGTGGCAATGGCATCAGTGGCCAGCGGGAAGATGGAACAATTTGTGACCTGCTGTTTCTCACGGATCTCTGTTCCCAGGAGGCCACAGGTGGTTCTGGATCAACCACTGACCTCCAGGCAAGAAGGTTTCCCAGATGCACTGGATGGTGGCCTCTTTTCACGGCTACCTCAGACGCTAAGCGGTCTGGCTCGAAGCCGTGGCCCGGGCCGACCTAGAGCCCTCGCACCATGACGAGAACCTGGCAGAGGTTCAGGGCGATTCAGAAGCTGCCTCGAGGGCTGACTCATTTCCGTGGCTCCTGGGACACTGCAGACAGCCACCGTGGGCAGATGACCAGCTCCGAGGAGGGCACAGCCCTGGGGGGAGGGTGGCGCTCCGCCTGCCAGACAGTCACCGGGTGGCAACAGGGATGGCGTCTCATCCAATCGCGCGAAACATCGATCCGTCAAGGATCACAGTTTTCTGCAGCAGTGAAAGCTTCACTTCTTAGACTTTCACGGAGCGGCAGGTTTCCTTTAGAAACGCAGGAAAATTCCTTCTTGAGTAACTACGATGCCACCTCGCAGGTTGTGATCCTAGAGCCCAAGGCCCTCAACAGACTCCACCCGTAGGGAAGTCATTCTCAAGGCTGCTGAGGGGGACTGGTTCCTGCACTTGCGCCTCCGATGAGGGCGGAACGCAGACCACAGTCCGCTCTGAGCTCCGCGGCGCTGCACGGAAACGGTGACCACACCCACTCACCCTCCAGAAGACACTGGCCACCTTACTGTCTTAATTATACTTTTACCAATAAAGTAGACACTGCTCTGGAGCATAAAGTACCCTATCTATCATAATGAAGGGAGACGTGCCGGGAAGTGGGCAGAGAAAAAAGACCAGTTTGGGATCAGAACCGGTGACCAGCGAATTTACAGAGTCAATAAACACGAGCAGCTGATAAACGGTGGCTACTCTTAGAAAGGTTAGACTTTCTGGAAAACAAGGTCCATTTCCTGCTCCTGAGTACTGGACCAGCTGTCAGCCAACTACATATACTGGGAAGGACCACAAAATGGATCTGACCCCTGGCGAGTCCTAGTAAGCAAATTCCGTTTAGTAAAGAACTTTAAGTAAAGGTAAGGATGATTGGTGGACAAAGACGGACCCTGGAGCCTTGTCCGGGAAAGACCAGAAAGGCGGGGGGGGGGTGACCCAGCGATGGGACAGGCTTGCTCAGAGCAGAGGTCCACCTGCCCATCGGAGGTGCTGGGTTTAACTCCGTGGGATGGCGTCAATGGTAGCCCATGCCCCTTCTGCCGTTTGAAAGACATAGCAGAGCCCTGAAGAATAAGCTCAAGCTGGACAATACAATAGGGCAGTGGTTGGTCATACATTTTTAGAACCGGAAGCGATCGCCTTAAGGAGGTCAAGGCACATGGAAGATGAGCCTCTTTCCATCTGAACTAAATCACGGGAGTCTTGAATAGTTTGGATTCCGAATCTATTAGATCTTTCAGCAATTCCTGCCCGAAGGCACAATCCCTAACAAGAAGCTACAGTCTCTGTCCCTACCCAGGTTAGAGAAAGTAAATGAATTTTCTCCACAGCCTCAGCTTGGTCATCTTAATGCAGTGCAAGTGGCCTCAAGGATGACAGCACCTGGCTCCTGGCCTCCTGGATGGGTGATCTGCTAGGGCAGAGACAGTGCAGGTGGACAGCATCTAAAAGTTGAATTAAACCTGGCCACTTGCCAACTAACCACCCACCCCCAAATGCACACCCGTGTGTAAAAAACTCACCATCTGATGGCAGAAGACAGTGAGTAACACAGAGAGGGACCAACTCATCCCCGTTTGGCTGGTACCTCCCCTGTTTAACATCGAAAACCCCACGTTTGAGGAAACCCATCCGTCTTGGAAAAGCTGGGATGTGTGCTCAGCATAGGCACAGAGGACAGTATCCCGGGCTTATTGGCAACTCTAACCTTGACAGTTTGGGTTCGGGCCATCTCATCGGAAACACAAGCAATTTCAAGAGGAAGTCACCCAAAAACATGACCTCACCGATGCTAACCATCAATATGCAGTCTCAGTAAAGATGATTTTGAGCCTTTCATCTTTCAAGTGCCCTCTTAAAACTTCCGGGGAAATGTGTCTACATAAGAAGCACATTGTAGCGCTACAGATCGACTTATCAACTGTTAACGATTCACCACAAGAATCTAAGGAAATATTTGCACAGCTCTTAAAATGGGTAACTTAACAGGTCAATGAAACTAAGACACTCGGTAATTAGGAGTTTATCCTATAAAAAGCACAAGGCTTTAGTGTTCGGCCAAGGAGGAAAGGATCTAAATCCGATCTGGAATGTCTCTGTGAACAAGAGGGAATTAAGAAGAATTTAAGCCCAAGATAATGAAATTCTTTTCAACTTTAACTCACTATAAATAAGCTGTGCTGGCTCCAGAATTTCCACCCGGGAGGGGGCTGGGGGCAGCGATCCGACTGGAAGGGAGTGTGTGGAGCTACATTTGCAGAGTGTTTTACTAAAGACTGGGCAAATATCAGTTGTCCTTATCTAAGCCCCTCGCCCCCTAGCTTCCCTTCTGCCACTGCCACTGTCACTGCAAATAGTCGGCCATATATATATATATTTAACGTTTATGCATTTTTTAAAGATTTTTTCAAAGTTTTTATTTATTGATTTTGAAAGAGAGCACAAGTGGGGGAAGGGCAGAGAGAGTGTGAGAGAGAATTCCAAGCAGTTTCCGTGTTGTCAGCACAGAGCCTGACGTGGAACTCGAACCCACGAACCATTGAGATCGTGACCAGACCTGAAGGTGGATGCTTAACTGACTGAGCCACCCAGGCACGCCTAACTGTTTATTCATTTTTGAGAGAGAGAGAGAAAGCGTGAGCGACAGAGGGGCAGAAAGACAGAGAAAGGGACAGAGGATCCGAAGTGGGCTCCTGAGCTGACAGCACAGAGCCCGATGAGGGGCTCAGACTCATGAACCGTGAGATCATGACCTGAGCTGAAGTCGGACGTTCAACCGACTGAGCCAGCCAGGTGCCCCAAATAGACAGCCTTACAGAGAGAGCAAGGAAGGAAATAGCAAGGATATAGGGTCTCCAATAACTCCATATATCGCACTATATATGTGATCAGGATTAGTGCTTCTCTGGAGCGTACTTCTAATTATTTAGTACATCCTTGATACGCAAAAATAGTGTATCTTGCACATCTGTGACAAATACAGTATTTTTATATATAGAATTGGGCTTTTATTGAGAGTAGATAAAAGAGGAATGGATACTTACTGTCAGGAAGTAGAATATGTATGAAGCCATAGGGAGGGGGTTGATACTGTTTGAGAGAAAAATCACAAAGCAGATCTCTGCTTTGCTGTCTCAGAAATAACCAGGAACCACAGCTGTGCATTAAAAAAAAGTGCCTCTAGAAAATTTCTACAATGAAAACTTTAAAAAAATGTTTTTAATGTTTATTTATTTTTTTTAACGTTTTATTTATTTTTGAGACAGAGAGAGACAGAGCATGAACGGGGGAGGGGCAGAGAGAGAGGGAGACACAGAATCGGAAGCAGGCTCCAGGCTCTGAGCCATCAGCCCAGAGCCCGACGCGGGGCTCGAACTCACGGACCGCGAGATCGTGACCTGAGCTGAAGTCAGACGCTTAACCGACTGAGCCACCCAGGCGCCCCCTTTTTTTTTTTTTAACGTTAATGTTTATTTTTGAGAGAGAGAGAGAGAGAGAGAGCATGAGTGGGGGAGGGGCAGAGAGAGAGGGAGACACAGAATCCGAAGCAGGCTCCAGGCTCTGAGCTGTCAGTACAGCTCCCGATGTGGGGCTCGAACTCATGGACCAGGAGATCATGACCTGAGCCGAAGTCAGACACTCAACCGACTGAGCCACCCAGATGCCCCTACAATGAAAACGTTTTTAAAAATGACCCTTCTTTAAGATCTCCGACACGGGTATCAGAGAAGTAGATCCTCAAATGTTCGTTAACCAAGACTCACGGAAACCAAAGACATGGACGAATTATGATGAGCACAGCATTCCAACAGGAGCCTTGTTTGGAGTTTGTACCCTGGTGAGTGAGGAGGAGAGATGGGAAAAGCAAAGTACGACATAAACCCATTAGCCACCTATGGAAAGGTCATGGCGTTTCTGCCATTCTCTTGCGAGTGTCTGAAGCAGCTTCAAAGAGGAAATGCTCAGGGAGGGCATGACACAGGGCAGTCAGCTGCTGCTTCTGGCTCGATGTTGGAATGGGTGTGGCTCTGATCTCCAAGTCTCAGGGATCTCTCGCCCCTACAGAGGACAATAATCCAGCTCCTGTGAGTACAGGTGTTAGCTGGCTGCAGAAGAGAGACTAGTCTCCAGGAGAGAAAGGACCCACGAACATATGGCTGTGGTTTTGATCACACTGCTTTCCTTCTCCGGACCCTGCGGGTTCCTACACGTCTCTTGTGCCCAGTAAAAGCACCTCAACGATCTGTTTCTAGGCTTGTCTATTAGCTAAGCACTCCGCCCAGCTCCCAAATGCCTTCATCCTGAGCTACACAGCGACCCACACCGACAGGCCTGCTCATGAGTGAAAAAGCAGAAGCCTGGCCTCCCACAGGGAATATAGAAATTTCAACAGCAGGCTTCCAGGGATGGGGCACCTGCTTCGTAGCTTCACTTCCCAACCAGGGCCTGGTGATGGAAACTTCGGCGGGGCCCGAGGGGAGGGTGGAGGCTGCAAACTGCTTTTATGCATATATCTGGGGTTGCCCCGCTTTAATTTAAGACCGAAAAAAACCCCAAGGTGTCTTCTTTCAGAAACAGCGTAAGTGACGTCCCCAAAACTACAATTTTGTCAGAGTTAAAGGCACACTGATTCTCTGGAGCGCAACATCCCTCACCCACACCCATCAGTGGGAAACGAAAGACCAAAGAGCATTATACTTAAGACCTGCGCGCACTAGGGATCCTGTCCTGTCTTCTCACGAGTGTGGCTCTGCATTTGGGACACCGGTACCTTACAGATGAAGAAAAGAGATCGAAACGATTTCCCAGAAAACAAGGTGGAGTGTGTTGAATGGACACAGAAACCCCACGCTGGGGAAACATGCAGGTGGGAAGGGGGGGGGGGCTCGTTCCGACTGAAGAGGGGTGGGGAGACATCAGGAGAATTTCTCAGGATAGATGCCAGGAGAGAGGCGCTCTGGTGGAGGGAGAAAGGAGGGGGGACCTGGGGATGGCCCGGGGTAAGAGCTCAGGAGGCAGGCACTCAGTGGGCCGCAGGAGAACGCCACAGGTGGTGAGGCCAGACAGGTAGGTTGGGGCCACACTGGTGTGTGGGGTGCCGGCCTGCTCCAGGAAGCCAATTCGGGTGGTACTGTGACACATGGGTGGGTCAGAGGCAAGGAGGTGACTCAGGACACTCTGGGAAAAGCTCAAGGGAGTGGTAGTTACACGGGTGAATACAGATGTAAAAGGTCCTGACCTGTATACTTAAGGTTTGTGCATTTTACTACATGTAAATGATAGCTCAAAATACCCTTTGTACTTAGAGCGCATAAAGAGAGGGAATGACCCGTCCCCCTCTTTAGATTACATAACCTGTTGGGTTTTTCTGGGCTCTACGCAGAGCAGGCTGGAAAATCTGGGAGGGAGATACGTTATTTCCAACTACTTTAAGGATAAAGTAGGTAAGTAGGAGATGCATTGTATAGGCGACTTGCTGAGTGGGTCACAACAGCACCTTTCCAGACTCTCTCTCTTATTTGTACTGAGTGTAAAGTGACTGGCTAGCACCGAAGTCAATGAGAGTGGGGGAGAGAAAGAGAGAGAATCAGCAACTACAGGAGAGGCTGAAGGAAGCCACAGTAAGACAGAGAACGGCAGGTTATTGGGAAAAAACTCCACCAAGACCGTGGAACTTCAAGCTTCTCATTCTGCATAGAAACCATTTTCACATGCTATTGCAACCTATGTTCCCAACAAGCCTAGAATTCCTGTTTTGCAGATGAGCAAACAGAGACAAAAATACGAACAAAAGGGAAACCTACTACATTCCTGAGATTATAACCTGTAAAAATTCCAGGGTATCTGGGTGGCTCAGTCGGTTAAGTGTCCAACTCTTGATTTTGGCTCAGGTCATGATCTCTCGGTTCATGGGACAGAGCCCGGCATCAAGTTGTACATTGACAGTGTGAAGCCTGCTTGGGACTCTCTTTCTCTCTCCCTCTCTCTCTGGCCCTCCCCTGCTTATGTACACACACTCTCTCTCTCTTGCTCTCAAAATAAATAAACTAAATAAACTGTAAAAATTCCTCTGGAAAACAGTTTGGCAAAATATGTAAAATTCCTTAAACTGAGTATTTCTTTTTATACAGCAAATATATTAACAAGAATTTACCCTAGGAAGCAATCAGATCTCTATATGCATCCACCATCGCAATGGTTATAATTACAAGGATGTAAAAAAGGAAAGAGAAATGCCCAATAAAATAGGAAACTGGTTAAATATGTTATGATGCTTCACACGATGAAATGGCATTACATTTATCAATGGAATTTTTTATATGAGATATGTTTCTAATTGAAACTTTCAAGTGGCCAAACAGTTTGTATGCGTCAATCAATTATGTTACATAATAAACACATATGCACAAAAAACACCGGGGGAAAAAAAAGTCCTTAAAAAAGTGCTTAAAAAAGCCAAAGCCCTAGGGGGCTACTGCCAGCCCATCCTAGAACATGGGGGATGGAAACAGGTAGGAGAAGGCAGATACACAAGAAAACCTTCTCTTTGCGTTCTCGTCCTTACTCTAGAGCCAGGACCCCCCACCCCCAGGGTCCTTCATCTAAGAGGACTTCTCTGATGCGTGGTTGACAACAGTGGTACTAGACGCAGGTTGCTCGTGCCAAAGGGCACCATGGGAGCGCTGACTGTTTCATTTCACACAGAAGGAAGCCAAGGGCCAGGAAGGCTGTCACTTGGTCCTGGTTTCCGCAGCTCGTGTAGAAGTAGAAGACCGAGGTTTCCATCCCAGGCCAAATTTCAATTCACAGTTTTTACTCTGTACCACTGCGGCCAACAGCCACTAGAAATTTGAATGGTTGACAGGATTCTCCAGCTGTTAAAAATCAAGTGTTAGAAAATACATAGCAGCATGGGCAAGTGTCCATGGCATACTCAGTATTAAAGCAGGCCACCCAATGCTATACAGACAGACCCCTGATTTGGCAGGGGAAAGTCTCTACAGAAGAAAAAAACCCCACAGGGATGATCACCCAAGGAGTAACAGGATGGAACTTTGAGTAGGAGACTGATAGATGATTTTCATACGGTTTACTTTACTTTTCAGTTTCAGAAAATGCATATGCATTAAACTTTTAATTCAGAAAAAAGTGGAGATTTGTAGCATCATCTAGATTTTCCCCCAATTCTGAACTGAGCTTTAGTCTGCCGGGTTTCACTGAAAGCAGACATTTCCTGAGAACAAAAAAAAAGTGAATCACTAGGTAAATATTGATCTGTTGCTAAGGGATCAAGAAACACATCATGCCGTGTTTTCCTCCAGACATTAAAAGATGCGTTTCTAATGTATCTTTGGATAGATTATCTTAAAACAGATTCAAAAACTAATGTTGAAACAGAGAAAAAAAATTTATTCTCATAACATGTTTTCAATCTTCACCTTTCATCAGTTTTTTTTTTTTTTTTTCCTATAGCAGAACAGCAGGGGGATAAGATCTGATTCCACACCTAAGTCATAATAACCGGCTGCCTTCAGTCAGGTTAACCGAGTAACACCATTAGTTTGCGGGAAATCAGTTAACTGAACTTTCTAGCCCAGACCATTGTTTGTGAAGGCTGCAGACGGGCTTCCGCTAGGAAAAAAAATCTTCAAAGTCTCAGGAGAAGCACTTTCACCCGTAACAGACATGCTTCCTGTCCTCAGCTTCAAATACACGGGAGGCTGTTACAGAAATGTGACACAGAGGAAGAACATCAAGGACAGTGGCTCCCGACAGAGCGATTAAAATAGAAAGAGGGTCACGTGGGAATCGGAAGGCCGCTTTGGGGCCAGTCCTGCCGAAGGCTCTCATCTTGGGCCAGCCCCTTAGTGCTCTCTGCTCACTTCTCTGCACCTTGAGAAGAATCTGTCCATCTCTCCATGGGTAAGAGGGGAACCAAGGCTGGATTCAGTTACCGTCTCTGCTACTGGGAAGTTTCCTCATCCTCAAAATGAGAGGAAAAACGAGTCCAACCTTAAAGTCATTAAGAGTAAATGAATAATGTCTACAAGAGACTCAGCAAATTTAAAATGCAGTAACATAGACAAAACAGGGTAACGTGAAAACACTCTAGTGATAAGCTGCATGAGAGCAGGATGTAGTTATTTCTAAGATTAGAACCTAAGTAAAAAATAAGAGGTTAGTTAGGGCGCCTGGGTGGCTCAATCAGTTGTGCGTTCGACTTTGGCTCAGGTCACGATCTCACGGGTTGTGAGTTCAAGCCCCACACTGGCCTCCTGCTGTCGGCACAGAACCCGCTTTAGATCCTCTGTTTCCCTCTCTCTCTGCCCCTCCCCTGTTCACTCTCTCTCTCTCAAAATAAATAGACATTAAAAAAAAAAGGTTACAAGATGGAGGGGAAAAAGTGAATCCTTTTGTTCTTTGATCATTTGTCATGTTCAAGTCAGAGAGCTCGGATGCTTAGAATTTAACTGTTTAATGTTCCTACATGCTCGGAGAAGGCTGGTCCCATTCTCAAAGGGACAGGTCTCGGAAGGAAACAGTCTTTGGGGAACTACCTTCAAACTGTGGGTAAGTAACTGAGGCTGATCTCCACCACTCCCTAATTTGGGTTTCACCAGGAGGGAGCATGTGGCTGGTTAATGACAGGGGTGGTGTGGCAGTGGGGGTCCATGGAGGTCTGTGGCCAGGGATCCACTTCCACACCAGGAGAGTGGGTGGGGCCATCTCAACGGGACGTCATATGGTGCCACACCTCAGGCTGAGGGAGACATCATGCCAGAGAGGAAAAAGAACAAAGAGAACTGTTGGGTTTAATGTTTCTAGGTTATTTTTTAAAGGAAAACACGGAAAGAGGTACAAATCTGCTATAATCAACATTTTTTTTTTTAAGCTTGGAACAATTATTATGGAATCAAACCATATGTGATGTTTTTCCAGATTTTCTGTGGCCTCCTCTAGTTACTCAGGAACCAACGCTGGGTAGAAATTTGCACTCATCTAATCTATACATTAGCTTACCTAGTTACTTAATACCTTCATTTTTTTTTTCTCTAAAAATAAGATGGCGAGGAACTTGGTCTAGCTGGGTCCCGCTCAATATGAAAATAGGTGCCAATCGTATTGGCCAGTCCAGACTAGTGAATTCTCTAAGTAGTGAAGGGGCGCCTGGGTGGCCCAGTTGGTTAAGCGTCTGACTTTGGCTCAGGTTACGATCTCACGGTTTGTGAGTTGGAGGCCCATGTCGGGCTTGCTGCTGTCAGTGCAGAGCCTGCTTCGGATCCTCTCTCTCTCTCTCTCTCTCTCTCTCTCTCTCTCTGCCCCTCCCCTGCTCATGCTCTCTCTCTCTCTCAAAAAAAAAAAAAAAAAAAAAAAAAAAGAATAAACATTAAAAAAAATAATAAATTAAGTGGCGAAGAAAAATGCCGGCCGATTTGGAAAGCACACAGATTCTGTGCACAGCCCTCAGGGAGGAGAGCTTTCTCACCGCAAACGCTGCTGAATACAAACGACTTTCCTACTGCCCACTTGTCCCGTCCCCCTGGGGTGATGTGAAGGCCCCTTAGCGGTTCCAAATTCGACATGATGACATCTGTACCGTATGTGACACTCCACAAGTATTAGGCGACACGACTGAGTTCTGAGTCACTCTCAACTTAACTTTTGGGGCCTGGCGTCACTGTTGCAACAAAGAAAACTCCACGCGAACACCCCAAACACACAAAGTCCACAATGGCAGCTCGTCGCCCTTGGCTAAGAGTAAGTAAAAATCAACTAGATAATCACACAAGACAAAGCAAGGGCCCAAACTCTCAGATGGGTCTGTGGCCCATCTGTCCACTCTTAGAAGAGGATCGTTTGCCCGATGTCACCGACCCCCCTAGAGGGGGTGACAGGTGCTGTCGGGAGAGAGGGAAAGCTTCTACCACCATCCACTGAGTATCAGAAACTCGAGTTTCCGCGCCGAGGGGACGCGGTTCAGGAAGACGGCTCTGCCGGCAGCTTCCATCGGATAAGGTGTACCCGGCAGAGTGGAATCGGTGACAAGAGGCACAGGTGGTGAAGCAGCAAGAAGGAGACAGCGGGAAGGGATTCACACCCAGCAGAGCAAGGGACGCTTCGTGCCCCACGTGTGGCCCGAGCCCTAAAGGAAGACAGAGCTGTTCGGAAGACGTCACCAGGGAAAAATGACACCACGCGCCGCTTGAAGACAGGTGTGACGGAACGCAGACTGCCGCTTCTTCGCCGTCAGGGTTCCTCTGTCAGGAGCAGCGTTCACCCTTGGCACCTCCCATCTACAGGCCCGGGCCTCGGGCAGGGAGACCTGGCTCCCTCACAACGCAAGTATTCTCTTGGCTACTGTTCAGTACACTTTTCAATGATGGAGGTGGAGAGTACCCAGCTAGGACGTCTGTGCTTTTTTGCTCAGTAATTATTTTCGGTAAGGACAGTTCCTCCGTCTGAGGACGGACAACAGCACACTTGGTAAAGGGCTAGAATACGACCTAAACGTGACGACTGCTTTCCGCGAGGCCCTCGTCACGGACGCTGACACCGCAGTGAGGGAGGGAAGCTTCTAGGCAACAAAGATCCGACCCTGTCTCCTACCCTCCAGGATTCAAGCACCAGATGTGTACTGAGACTGTGGCGGTTTTGACACCAATGACCCTATCCTACATGGATGCCTTGAGGACAGAATGTGGCAAGATTCTCTGAACACTGCACCAGCCAAACAGATTAGCAGAGGGGCATACAGTGGGCGGCGAGGTCTACTCACTCTTTGGTCAGAAGAGGACAGGACTTGAGCAGAAAGCGCGAGAGCCCCGAGTCCTGGAAGCAGAGGTCAGGTGGGGCCGTGGGGCTCTTCAGATTCAAACACCGGACGATCACATATAACACGGCAGCCACTGCGGCTAGCTTCACCCCGTCAAACACGGCCGGGAGCTCGGGGGTCTCCAGCATGGCATTCATCTTGATCTGGGGAGAAGCACACGTCTAGGGTCAGAAGCACAGGGAGGAGGGGAGCAGCCACCACACTAAGAGGCAAAGCCAGCGAGGAGATGTCCATAGCGTCCCCGGGCCGACTGCCATCGGGGCCTTCGAGCCATCACCGGGACTGGCGACAACCCAAATCACACACAGTCCCGAGCACTGATAAACTGGGTAGGGTTTTTGGTTGTTTTTAATCTAATGAGCACTTCGAAGATAAGCAACTTAGAAAATGCTGACAAGAACATCCTTTGGGGAGCAGGGGAAAGTCCAGCCAGAGACTGGGGCGGCACGCTGGTTTCTGTGGACCGGCGGCCGTGAATCGCTCCGCACCAGGTGTGTGCGAAGTGACATGGTGACAGCCTGGAACAGAGACCGGGACGGATGCTACTGCCTACGCATGTGACTATCGCGTCCTCGGGCCCCACCCCCTATTTTCAGAGCAGGAGGGGAGGAAGCAACCTGGGCGTGACTCAGCCATCTGCTCCTCGGGGGGCAGCCCCGGTGCTGGGGTCAAGTTCAGACTCGGCCCAGGTGGCAGCGATCTTTGACCCTGGGGGTTTCAGGTAGTGTGAGACGCAACTTGGCCAATTTTTTCCCCCCCAAGGGTACCTGACTACAACCATTCGTCCCCAAATCAGGGTAAAAGTGGACCGCCAGACCAAAACCAAAATTCAGGAGTGTGGAAAATGTGTATGCAGATTTGGCTTTTCCCCCAAGCTCTCCTAATAGTTTATCTTTTGTGGTAGCTTTACCTTACATACAACACACACACACACACACACACACACACACACACAAACCTTCCAAACACAGAAAACCAAACATCAACAACAAGGGCAACAGCAACAAAAATCCAGTCTTTGCCTTGCTGCTCGGAAGAAAAACAGCACATTAGCTGTTACCTTAAAAATCAGGGAAGCCACAAGCTAACAAAAAGGAGAAAATGGTGACTCACAGCCAAGGTAGCTATGGCAACAGCTTCCCTGGAATGGCGTCTACTAGCCTCTGCTAAAAACAGTCAGCAGAGAACTCCGGTGGCCAACAGTACAGGCAGAAGGGGCAAGACACAACAATCTCCCGACAATGCGTGGGGGCCATAACCGGATGAACTCCCTAGAGACCCCCTTTTCTTCTTTACCCCAGAAACCCTTTTCAAAGGTCAAGGTGACTCTGGCAAATGCAGGACCCGAACATACTGCCGATGATTTCTGGCAGGGGTTCCAACTCAGTAAGAAAGGCCATCAAGGATCATGGCTCAACTAGCCTTCCACCGTCAAGGCAAGAAAATAATTTTCAAACATCCAACATGGGGCGCCTGGGTGGCTCAGTTGGTTTAGTGGCCAATTCTTGATTTCGGGTCAGGTCATGATCTCACGGTTCCCTGCTTGGGATTCTCTCCCTCCTTCTCTCTCTGTCCCTCCTCCGCTCGCTCATTCTCTGTCTCTCTCAAAATACATAAATAAAAACCTAAAAAAACTTAAAAAAAAATTTATCCAACACAGTGTTGAATCAAGGCTAGATCTCAAAATATACTTTCAGCTGTATTAACCTTTGAACCTTTATGATCAGACAGTTGCCTTAAAACCTAACTTCTGGACCCGTGTCACCTCACTCCTGGGACCATGTCTCCTAAAGTCTACTTATAAACCCCTAAGACAGGATTCTTAACTTGGGGTCTGTGGGTCCCCTACCGTACTCTAGGGTCCAGGAACACCCTAAAATTCTATGTGAAGGTTTGTGTGTACGTAGCTTTCTGTGGTGAGGATCTGCAGATTTAATCAGGTTCTCCATGGGGTTTGCGGCCTCAAAACATACACAGCACCACAAAGCGTTCCACAGCGCTGGTCCCTCAATTCACCGCAACCCTGCCACCTAAGCCAGTCGAGCCGGCAGGAGACAAATTTCCAAGATGCTGCTGTTCACTAATACGGGTTTTTACGTCTAGCGAGCAAAGGGCCCAAAACAAGATCCAGCAGGAGTTCCAAAGTCTCTCTGACACAATGCTGGTAACATGGCTCTTTCTTGTCCCCTTTGTTGAGAAGAGAACAGACAAATGCAGCAGGTGGCTTTACCAGTTTCCTTGTGGGTCAAGAACTGAAATTTTATTGAATTAAGAAAATAAGTCCCTCCCTCCCCACTTCCTCTCACTGCTTACTCACATAAAGGGAGGAGAAGCAAAAATAAAAGCCTGGGCCATACATACCTCTATGCCCCTTGTTCCTCTCTACTGAGAATATTAACTGTCCTTGAAGAGTTGTCCAGCGGGGCCGCTCAGGTCAGATCTCTTATTCAAATTAACCTAAAAGCTGAAAAGATGAGATGGTCAGGTTCTAAAGGATGAGAAAGAGGCAATTTAATTAAAATGAAAGCACAGGCGAAGTTTCTCTTCCTTTCGAGTCTTTACGGAAAAAGGCAATTTCTTTCATTAACACGGGTGCCACACTCTCGGCCACTTGGCTGTTGGCACAAACCTGCCGGGGAAAATCTTGGTGGAACCACACGCTGACGGGCTCTCTCTGGTCTCCAGGACAAGTTACCTGCTGCGTTCAGAACTCCGGCTAAGGCAAACCCACACGGCTCTCACGCTTTATCCCCCAACATCATCTTCAGAAGCACCTGACGGGTATCACCTGGGTGACCGAGGCAATAACTCAGCAAGGCCTTAGGTCAAGACAGCAGTCAATTGACTCGTTCCTTCTCTCCCAAACATACAGCAACAACAGAAAAAAATGTCACAAGGCTAAGGGCGTGGACGGGCTCAGAAACCCCGTACCAGGAACAGCCCAGCACTGGAAGCCTGTGGTGGGAAAGCCACATTGCCTGCCAGGTCTGCATCGGGGCTGGGGGCCGGGGGCTGGCCGTGGAGGGGCGCCAAGAGCTAAATGTGCTCCCTGTGAGTGGGGACCCAGAGCCGGGCCCAGTGCTCTGAAAATGCATGGCTTCCAAAGCAGCAGGGGAAACAGGAAAGAGCAAGGGGTGGGGGTGGAGGGGCCAGCCAGTGTTTACATAGCGCGATCTACGTGCCAGGCTCTGTCCCTGGGACATTCCGTGCACACCAACACGTTGCATCCTTGCTGCACACTGTGGAGTAGGTACTATTATTATCCCCATTTCGCAGATGAGGAAACTGAGGCATAGAAAATGTGAGCAACTTGTCCAAGGCCACCCAGCGATTAGGTAGAGAAACCAGGATTCGTATCTGGCTCCAGAGGCCCTCCTTCTAACCACCACGCTGTACTATCTGAAAGGAAGAAAAGACAGAGAGAGAGAAGCAGGCAAGAAAGAAAAAGGACAAGGCCGAAAACGCAGAGGTCTGAGACACCAGCGGCTTGCCCAAAGTCACACAGCGGTGAGACAGACAGCAGAGCTGGGAACCCAGCCCAGTGTTCTCCGATTCCACCACGCTGAAATGACTTCAGCCGGAAATGAAAGCCGGTTGAAGGGGGGACCCAATTAACCTTCAGAGTAGCCTTGCTCAACCTCAGATTTTTATTATTTCTTCGTATTCTGAGACAAATTAGCCACGGAGGGCCAGGCTTTGTTGAGGTGGGGACCAAAGAGCAAAGTCCTCAGCCACATCACAGCGCGCCTGACCTTTCCCGGGCTCGGCTGCCAACTGGAAAACGGGATGGGACGGACCAAAGATGCTCTAGCAGAAGCCCATCGGATGACGCTGCCTGTGGCTGGCATTAAAAAAAATGAGTTTATTGACTGCCAACATATAAACAGCAGGAGATTTCAGGTAAAAAAATCTGAATTTCTGGTGTCTCTTGGGGAAAAAAAAAAAAATCACGGTGCCTGGATGGCTCAGTTGGTCAAACGTCTGACTTCAGCTCAGGTCATGATCTCACAGTTCATGAGTTCGAGCCCCGCGTCATGCTCTCTGCTGTCAGCACAGAGCCTGCTTCAGGTCCTCTGTCCCCCTGTCTCTCTGCCCCTCTCCAGCTCCCTTGCGTGTGCACGTTCTCTCTCTCTCTCTCTCAGAAATAAACAGTAAAAAAAGAAAAAAAAAATTAGAAGATTTGGCAACGCTGAGCTTGTGTTCTCACTTGGCAACAATGGAGCTGAGAGGGGGCCGCCCCCTCCAGATGGGGCCTCTCCATCATGGTCCGCAACACTGACCCCCTGACCCCCGCCGCCTGCTTAATCATTCAGGATGTCTGAGTGGTTCCTATGGGCATCAGAATACGCTACCCGTGGAGAAACCTGCATAACATCCCTCTGGCCCTGGATAACTCTGTATTGACTGAATATTCAAAACATACACCATCAGCATACGTATAAATAATAAACTCATAGAAAAACTATGGAAGGGCGGAGTGGCACTTACGGTGTAGTGTGTTTTGTTGTTATTCACACTGATGTTTACCTAAGCCTTGACTTTTTCCACAAACGATCTGAGACGGATTCAAGAAAACACTGAACAGATACGCATGGAGAACGATCCAGAAATGTAGCAGACGGCTCACTGCTTCCCAGAAGGAAGTCTCCCCTTCTTCCTTGTAACAGAGACCTGTAAAATGGTCCTGCCTCCTGGGAAAAAACTACAGCTGCCCTTGCAGGTTGGTGAATCAACAAGACTAAATTCTAGCCAATTCTGAAGGCGCTGGTCTGATTTCTCCGAAGACTCCCTAAAAGGCAGGGAGTTAACTCCTTTTCCATCCTTCTTCCTTCCGGCATCCCTGGAATGTAGGCAACATGGCTGCACCCCCAGCAGCCATCTTGGGCCATGAAGTGACCTTGAGGTCATTCTAGAAGCCACATTAAGATGACAGCAGAGTAGAAAGACAGAAGCCTGGGGTCCCTGATGATTTCATGGAGCCATTGTATCAGACCTGTACTGCCTACCTCCAGGTTTCTTTTATGTGAGAGAATAATCCCTTGCATGTTTAAACCATTGTTACTTCTAGAATCTCTGGTCTGCAATTTCCAATGCTACAGAATGAAATACTCTTTTTTTTAATGTTTATTTTTGAGAGAGAGAGAGAGAGAGAGAGAGAGAGAGAGAGAAAGGGTTTGAGCAGAGAAGAGGTAGAGATAGAGGGAGACACAAAATCTGAAGCAGGCTCCAGGCTCCGAGCTGTCAGCACAGAGGCTCGAACTCACAAAATGCGAGATCATGACCTGAACCGAGTCAGACGCTTAACCAAATGAGCCACCCAGGCGCTCCCAGAAGGAAATATTATATGCTCAAATCTTTCCAGATGCTACAATCACTGGGTTATTAGAGTACAGACACTTTTTCTTCTCTTTTCCAAAATTCATAATAATAATAAATATTTTTATTAGGGGAAAAAAGCTTGAAAATAGCAACTAATAAAATCTTAGGAAGAAATTAAGACCATCTAGACAAGAAAAATACCTCTTCAATGTACACGATTATGTACAGGAGCAAGCCTAGAAATGGACCTGAGCTTTCTGAGTGCGAAAGGAAAAACGGAAACCCAGTCAAACCTATGGTTCTCCAAAATCGAAAGAAACAGAACATGTACTGTGCTTTAATCCCAGAAAGCATGACAGATACGAAGGGGAAGCAGGGTTTTTCTGGCACCAGAGTTATTTAAAAAGAGCCTCTGCGGGACTTTATATAAGGGGACCTTGAGTGATGTGATAGGCAATGTCCTCCTACAACTTTTTTTAATAGCAAATGCAGCAGAGAATTAATTTCTGCAACCCTCAAAAAATGCCAAGGTTTTAAACTGAATTCAATTCAGTGAAGGCAACCCTATGAAGGATTTTAATTATTACTGTCCAGATATGCAGCCTTGATCCAAGCCTTGGACTTGAAGTCCCAAGGAGCAGGGTGTCCCCAGGGCCACCTCTCTTGAACTTCAGTGGCTCAAGGACCCGACCACTGTACTAAGCATTGCGTAGGACCGCGACGAAGTAGAACTCTCATTTTAACTGGGGAGAAAAGACGCGTATCTTTTTTTTAAATTTTAATTCCAGTATAGTTAACATACAGTGTTTACATTAGGTTCAGGTGCACAAAACAGTGATTCAACACTTTGGTACATCACCCAATGTACTCCTTAGTCCTCAACCCATTTCCCTCATCCCCCCACCTTCCTTCTGGTGACCAACAGCATGTTCTCTAGAGTTAAGAATCTGTTTCTTGGTTTGTCTCTTTTCTTTTCCCCCTTTGCTTGTTTTTTTTTTTTTTTAAGTTTATTTATTCTGAGAGAGAGAAAGAGCGAGCTTGAATGGGGGGTTGGTGGGGAGAGAGGGGGAGGGAAAGAATCTCAAGCAGGCTCCAGGCCATCAGTGCAGAGCCTGACTCGAGGCTCAATCTCACGAACCGTGAGATCATGACCTGAGCTGAAATCAAGAGTCGGACGCTTAACCGACTGAGCCACCCAGGCGCCCCTGGTATTGGTCTTTCTCTGACTTATTTTGCTTAGCATGCTACTATAAACATAGGGGTGCATCTATCCCTTTGAATTAGTGTTTTTGTACTTTGGGGGATAAATACCCACCAGTGCAATTACCAGATTGTTAAGGTAGTTCTATTTTAAAAACTTTTTTTCATGTTTATTTATTTTGAAGGAGAGACAGAGCACGAGCAGGGGAGGAGCAGAGAGAGGGAGAGAGAGAATCCCAAGCACCGTGAGGCTCAAACTCATGAACCGCAAGATCGTGGCCTGAGCCGAAACCAAGAGTCGGGTGCTTAATCGACTGGGCCACCCAGGTGCCCCGGTCGCTCTCGTTTTAACTTTCTGCGGAACCTCCACACTGTTTTCCACAGTGGCTGCGCCAGTTTGCGTTCCCGCTGCACTGTTGTGCAACAAGAGTTTGAAAAGAAGTTTATCTTAAGGCTATCTATACTTTGGGAACTTGGGGACGAGAATAAATTCGCCTAGGAAAAAATTAACCAGGGAAGGACTTAGGGAGCAGCTGAATTTAAGAAGACGTATGTGTGAGCGTCAGAGAGGACGTGTGTGCGCGCCGTATGTGTGTATTAAATATGTATATAAAAATACATATTTAACACGTATATTAAATACGTATGAATATGTGTGTGTGCATAAAACCAGGCATTAATTAAGTGGCAATTTCAGAACAAAACTCCTGACATTCGTTTTAATTTACCTTGCTGCATTTCATTTCATGGCGCTCTCGCTTTCCAATTCAATCTGCCACAAAGGATTAATATTCTGAACTTGTTCCAGGCATAGCAAACTACGCTGCGGTTGTACTGTTTCGTGTGCGCCCCTTCCTCCCTTTTCCGGGCAGGCGAAATCTGGTTAATATGAACATCAGGCAGCCCAGGTGGGGAAAAGAAGCCACACAGAAGGTGGAGGGGTGGGGGTGGGGGTGGGGGCCGGGTATTGTGCCAGAGGGAAAGGAAGCATCCCCCCGCCCCCACCCCACCTCCAAAAAAAAGAAGGGCTGGGCTTACCGCAGACCTGATGGGTCGGTCCTCAGCCAGAGAGCCGCACACCTCTCCCGCCCCCACCAGTCGTTTTGAGTGGATTTACTCATAAAATGCTGTAACTGATAGTTAAAACCGCGCATGTAGTCTCTCCGTTAAGAAGGAAACCCCAGGTGCAAGGTGCTGCAAAAGGAACTTTCAGGGGTGCCTCAGTCTCTACGACATGCTTGACTAGTAGTAGTTCCACCACTGCTCTCCCAAGGCCAAGGCCGTTATTTTGAGATGGACACACAGATGCAGTGAGACGGGCCACGGCTATCGGGCTGGGAGAAGCTCCAGTCTTGGGGTTCTGAGACCTGGGTCCTAGTGCCTGCCCTGCTCGTCCTATCTAGTGACCTTGAATAAGTCACTTAACCTTTCTGGGCCCCAAAGGCCTCCTCTGTAAAATGAGAGGATTAGGTTAGAAGCAGATGATGCCAAAGGTCTCCTACAGCTCAAAATTTCTGAGATTCTAGGGATAGAATTGCAGTCCGTGGCTAATAGGCACAGGAAAAACTCTCCGTGCTCTGTAACAAGAGACAGCCCCTGTTGCCGGCTGACTCGGTGCATCATTAACAAGACTCGCAAGAGCAACAGCCCTCATGGCCTTTGTTCTTCCTTCAAACAAGTTCAACATTTGTAGCTGTGCCACTTATGCCCGTAGTTCTGTCACAGTCCCTCCACCTGCGTGGGTGAATGACGATTTCAGCCTTGGAATATTAATGTTCACTGATAACACAAAGGAAGGAAAGAAAAAAACGAGCAGAGACTTCAAACACAGAAAACTCATTACACGGTGTGGCGGGATACGTAGCGTAGCCACCCCCCCTCCCCCAAATTCCCGACCGTCTGGGACCTGTGAATGTGACCTCCTTTGGATATCAGTTCTTGGCAGATGTCATTTAGATAGGGGGTCACACTGATTGGAGTTGGCCCTAACTCCACGTCTGGGGTCCTTGTAAGGAGCAGGAAGTTTGCACACAGAGATACAGACACGCAGATAAGACCTTTTAAAGGCGGATGGAAACAGAGGGGCGCCTGGAAGCTCAGTCAGTTAAGTGGCCGACTCTTGGTTGCCTCTCGGGTCATGATCCCACAGTTTGTGAGCTGGAGCCCTGCGTCAGGCTCTGCGCGGACAGCATGGAGCCTGCCTGGGATTCTCTCTCTCCCTCTCCCTCTGACCCTCCCCTACTCGTGCTGTCTCTCTCCCTCTCTCTCTCTCTCAAATAAACTTAAAAAAAATAACCTGAAAGGTGGAAGGAGAGACTGGAGCGGTGCACCACGGAGAACAGGAACGCCAGGGGTTGCCAGCAACCAAGAGAAATTAGGAGCAGCGCGCGAAACAGACATTCCCTCAGAGCCCTCGGGAAGGAAGCCACCCTGATTTCAGACTTTCTCAGCACTGTGAGAGAATGTGCCCAAATGACCTCTCCCGACTCCATAGCTCCCCGCTTCTGTCCTTAGAGGCCAGAGACACCCTCTGTCACGTCCTTCTGAAAGGTTCCTGGTGACCCACACAAGCTCCCTTGTACTATTTCGTGTGCCCCTTTCTCCGGCCCAAGTCAGCGAGCGGACATGAACGCTCACAGGCTACTCATTAACACAATTCAAATCGTATTCTGTGCACACACAGTATTGGCTTCTTGGCCTCTGCGGTTCAGCTGTCAGACCACCCTCTCCTCTCCTACTATCAGTGACCTAAGGAAGCCAGAGACGGGGACATGTGGGGAGGGGGTGTCTCCTCCAACCTGAGGGGACCTGACCGATAGGCTCCAGTCCTTCTGTGGGTCTCACGGTAAATACCTCTTAAGGAAAACCAAGCCAAACTCCTAAGGAATATCTCTTTCTATTCCCCGCTGGTTAGACGTGGATTTTGTGTAGGTTCGGGCCCTGGAGCGAGAGAGCCCAGTGTCAAGTCCCAGCCCCACCGGTCATGGTGTTTGTCCTCGGGGCTCAACTGCGATCTGGACGTGCTGATCCAGAGACACTCCTGGCATCCAGCGAAGGGCCCCCAAATACGAGCTATCCCATCACCGCTACTAAGCCCTCCTCCCGTTTTCCTTAGAAAGCTCCCTCATCTGACAGAAATTACCCTAGAAGATATTCTTTCCCACCTGACACAGAACCCTCCTTAAAAATGAAGTAACTGGCTGACTGACTGCTTGGACCTCCTCCCACAAGTCCGGACTTCACCCCGGGACACACTCCTTCTTGATTCTTCCGATGCGGAACCATGTTGAACTTAACGAATCACTACATACTAAGTGTTCTTCGTTCACCAAGTTCTCAGCTCTTCACAGTTCCAAGATGCGTCCTCGTTTCTGCGCCGAAAGGGGTTCCGGTCGTGCTCCTGACACACGCGCCCTCTCTCTCCTGCTGAGGGGGGTCCCCCCTTCCCCGTGGAAGGGCTGACCCCTCACCCACACCCCTGCCTGCGGGGTAAACTTATTCTGGCCTGGCCTGGCTCTGCTGACAAACCTCTCCGACGCCCTGAAATAAAACCCCAGGCGGGCCCCGGAAGGCTCTGGCAGGCTTCGCAGGCCCCGTGAGGAGAGTCAGGAAGGCCGGTGGAAGGCCACGGCACACCGCCGACGAAACCCTCACGTCACCCCAATGTTAGCCTTGTCGGTGGCCGCTTGGTTAAAACGCAGTCAGCCCTAGACGTTGACAACGTGACAACTTTGAGGAGAAAGCGGGGACGGAAAGGGCCCGTTTCTACCCCACTTTCTCTGCCACTTAACTACAAAAGTCAGAGCAGTTAGAGAAAAAAAAGCAACTAAATGAACAATCTGAAGAAGCCACTCCACAGGAGACACAGGCCCAGAGCACATTGCCAGGAGAAAGCCCGGCCGGCCGGCCGCTCACTGTCGCTCACTGCCACGGGGCCGGGACGGTGTCCCCAGAAGGCTCCGAGGTACATCCTGGTCTACCCAGAACTGCACGCTTCTGACAGCCCGGGCTGACATGGGGCCCCGTTCTCGCTCCCAGGGAGGTTTCAATGCCCCGCGTCAGCCCCTGTGCCAGCAGCTCACAGAACCACCCCCCAGCATCCGTAGGCTGTTCCAGGCCTGCGTGTTCTCGCAGGGAGAGTTCTGCGGGGATGAGCCCTCAGGGTAACCGCCTCAAGCCCGAAGTGATGGACAGCCCTGGCAGCGACAGGCCGCTCCTGTCCTCAACAGATGCCCCACGAGGCTTCTTTTTGAATACTGAGCACTGAGGACCTGGACGAGATTTCCTCCAGCAAATCAGCCCGGGTGGCCGTCGGCGGCTCGTGTGAAGATGCTGGGAAGCGGCTGACGGGAGGGAGACGACGCGGCAAGGAGAGAGAAAGCCCCCTGGTGATCTAGCACAGTATCTCTTACAGATCAGGGGCTACAAAACGAAGGGCCCGTCCGAAGTCGCACACAATTTGGCAGAGAGAAGGGGGAAGAATTTACAGATAATTAACTACATTTATGTTGACGTTGTTTTCACTTGTGGCCAAAATTCGGGCCTTGAAATTGCCTCTCTGCGCGAACTCACTCACGTATTAACTTTAATGTAACTTTAATTACATTAACTTTAATGTAATCCACAAAGTCATAAGGTCACACGCCAAACCGGCTACGTTTCGGAAGATGTCCTACAAGTTCCTAGTAAGGGGAGAGCTACCCTCTTGAGAAAACGTGAACCTCACATGTCAACGTCAGGAATGGCTACCAACCCACCAGCTTTCCCGAAAGAAAATCACTAATCTAAAAATAGCAGGAGACTGAGTCACAGTTAAGCACGCACATTGAATTGAGCACTTTTACAAGCCCTTACTCAAATACAGAAAGGAAGCTGGCCTCTCCCATTAGCGAAGAGCCCTGCTGAAAAGGTAATTATACTTCCTACCGGAGGACAAGGTCGAACGGGTAAAGTGCTTAGTAAAGTCACAAGCAAAACGGTTTTCTCCACCGCAGAGAAACCCTTCAATCCTTACCTGAGAACAAACAAAAAATCACAAGCCAGGTGTTTCCTCTATAGAAAGCCTAGAATTTTCTAAAGGGACAGGCACTTTAATGAATATATTTGATAGTCCTACACGTGGTGTTACAAAACCTATTCTGTAATTAATACCAAAAGCACATCTCAGCTTACCGGAATCCAAGAAACTCAAGTGCCCAGTTTCCTGGAGTTTTTAAGAGAAGGGCACAATTGGAGGGGCGCCTGGGTGGCTCAGTGGGTTGACGTCCAACTCTGGCTCAGGTCATGACCTCACAGTTTGTAAGTTCGAGCCCCATGTCAGGCTCTCTGCTGTCAGTGTAGAGCCTGCTTCGGATCCTCTGTCCCCCTCCTCTCTGCCCCTTCTCCGCTCGCGCTCTCTCAAAAATGAACGAACATTAAAAAAAAACAACACAGGGGTACAACCAGAGAGAAGAGCATCTCTGGATGTACGGCACAAAAAAAAAAAAAAAAAAAATCCAGGCATGTTCTGGGAACGGCACGGATGCCACCCAGTCTTCAATGTCTGCAAACAAACTGCCAGAAGGAGGAAACTGGGGAGAGGGCCAGTGCCGGAGCAGAGCACAGCTACCTGGCTAATACAGCAAGGTCCACACCCTGCAATGAAAGCAATGACACATATGGCCTGCTATAACTCTGGCACCCGCCCTCCACCACGCAGACGTCAAGAAGTAGATGTGTGAGCGGCGCTTGGGTGGCTCGCGGTTCAGTGTCTGACTCTTGACTTCGGCTCGGGTCATGATCCCAGGGTTGTGGGTTCCAGCCCAGTGTTGGACTCTGTGCTGAGTGTGGGGGAGCCTGCTTGACAGTCTATCTCCCCTGCCCCTCCCCTGCTCGTGCAAGCACAAGAACTCTCTCTCTCTTTGAAATGAATGAATGAATGAATGAATGAATGAATCAGTGAAGCAGATGTGTGAGAAGACCTGACCAACGTGTCAAGCGCCTTGCCCTTTCCCACGGGAAAGACACTGCCCGCAGGGTTAGCTCACCAGCCCTCCGGCCCCTCCTGGCTCTGTGGTTCCCCGCTGATGAATTCTGTCAGTTGTGGGAGAAAAGAGCTCCCCTCAGGGCTCGGCCGCCAGACCCTTTAACACAGGCCTAGAAAGCAGGAAAGGTTCTGGGCTCTTTGCCCTTCCAAGACTGAGAAGGTTCTGGAGGCAAGGGTATACAATGTGCATGGCATTTTAAGGCATGCTTTACTTATTTCTGTTTTATAAATATCTCAGATGCTGTGAGTAGAAACAGTATTGCATGCCAGCATAGAGCGGCAGGCTTAAAGGTCACATGGATTCCATTGTGACAAATGCCCAAGTCTTAGAAGACAAACTCCACCAGCTCAATGCTGATAAATACGAAGGACTGATTCACACCCAGGCCCTTGGGTTAAAAATGAAGGCAAGGATATGATATGATGAGACAGTCACCCATCTGGTCCTAACCAAGCCCGCCGCCACACTGGGCCTCCGTGGAGGCCCGACCCAGCCTCCGCCATCAGTCCGGCTGATTCCAGGCACTCAATAGAGCCTCGTCCCCAGCTTCTAGGTCACAACCCAAGTGGAAGGACCCAGATGTGCTGGATCCTAGCCGTCAGAAGAGGGAAGGGGCGCCCATGTGTCTTCACACTAGTTGCTTCTGGTGGCATCTGGAGCTATTCTCTCCTCTGGATATGCTGGGCTGTGCAACTTTGGGCAGATCACTTGCCCTCTCTGAGGGTTTTGAAGTTTGCCCTAGGAGCCCGTGTGGTATAATGTAACGACGACAGATTTTAGCATCGGAGGGCCCGGGTTTGAGTTCAGGTTCTCCCAAATGATCTTAGGTGAATTATCTAAGTTTATTAAAAATATTTTTTTTAATGTTTTATTTATCTTTTTGAAAGTGAGAGAGAAATAGCATGAGCAGGAAGGGGAAGCAGAGAGAGAGGGGACAGAAGATCTGAAGTGGGCTCTGTGCTGACAGCTGCGAGCCCAGTGTGGGGCTCGAACTCACGAACCGTGAGATCATGACCTGCGCTGAAGTCAGACGCTTCACTGAGCCACCCAGGCGCCCAGAATTATCTAAGTTTTATGAACGTTTGCTTTTTCTTCTATAAAATGGGGGAGGGGAGGTTACACACAGGTTATTAAGGGAAAGCAGTTAATGAAATTATGTAGATAAAAGAAGCTTTATAATTATAAAATACCCACAGATATACTCAAGATAAGGTTTGTAAGATGCCTTGAGCTTTTTAGAGGAAAGCTGCCTTATTAAATATTTTAAGATTATAAAAATGTTAGTTTTAAAGCAATAGCTAGGGACTTTTAATACATGAAGAGCATGGAATTGGTCCCTCAGGCTTTCCTGAGCTTGGCTTTATCAGATCCTTCTACAGAAGACACTGAAATAGCTAAAAAAAATAAAAATTCAAAAGCTCTAAGATGGAAAGGGCAACCCTCTGGATTGATATTTTTGGGGTCTTGGCTAAATAGATTCTTTTTCAAAGCAAAGAGCCCGAAGTAGGTTCACGCCCTCAAGTCTTCCCGTCTCCTCAGACATCGACACAAACATCTCACTGTTGTTCTAGGCCTCACCCGGTCTGGCCTCCTACTCGGGAAGCGAGCTTTCTCAGCCTTCTTTAAAGCACAAGGGCAAGTCCCAACTGCTGCCCTCGTCACCCAGCGGCCTCCTCCTTGGGTTTTTGTCTACACCTCGCCCGTTTCAGCCACGCGTCTGCTCCGAGCCCACCCCGGTCTCCCTCCACCCAACGCCGTAAGATACCGCGCACCACGGGGCCTCAGCCGCCAGCTCACTTTATAGGGGTTCCTCCTCTCCTGAGCTTCCCCCATGGGCACATGTCTCCCGAGAGATGAGGAACCAGCCATCAAGGAAGATTTTTTCATCAGAAATGAGGGAACTGCTTCTCCATAACTGGGAAAGAGAGTGAGTCCGTTTCTCAAAAATTGATTTACTGGTATAAGCTGGGAGCACCCTCATGGATACAGCAGTGGTTTGTACACACCGCCCCCCCCCCCCCCACCACACACACATACCTCGTCCTCCACCAACCCCTGGAAAAAAAAGTGTGTCAATACCACAGGGGGTGGGGAGGGTGTTACGCAAATTCACACCCCCCTTCTGACATTCCATGCTGTTCTCCATGGGTACCAAAGGCATTAGCTTCATTCTAAGCTCGGGGAGGACTATGAAAGTATACAGAATACGTGGCATCCATGAAGTAACTGGAAAACGGTGCGAATCCATGCGTATTTAAGTATGAAATCCTAAAGTGCCAGCTACAGATACTGGAGGAATTCAAACAAAGGAAGCAGAAGGAAGAAGGAGGTGGACCCCTAGCTAGGGGCCCCTGGGAAGAGACGGGACAGGAGGGGAAGGGAGGAGCAGGGGTGGGTACAGACACCAGGCTGGGCTCCCAGGCTGAACCAAGGCCCAAGAAGGCTGGACAGTCAGGAGGCTGGCAGACAGGGCAAGAGGGTGGGGTCTGGGAGCAGAGTGAGTGAGTCATTATGGAATGAAGCTTCAGGCCTTTACTTACAAGATGGCGCCACACAGATGTGGCCTTGGCCGTGCGTGCTGTGCAGGTACGTGAAGGTCTGAGTGCACGAGGCAGTGGGTGTGAGCATTTATTTGGCTCCGTGCAACCTGATCCATGGGATGTTAGACAAGCATTGTCATTCACCATTCGAACATCATGGCATGCCCTCGATGGCATCCAAATAGGTTTGTTTTTTTTTTTAAATATACTTCACACACGATGTTACCACCGAACAGTCTTGTACGACCTGCTGAACTACACAGGAATCTTCGTTTAGGGGCCCATCCCCTTAAGGCCCTAAAAACCACACCATCTCCCGCCTTTCCATTTTGCAAACACCCTTTTATAACGAGAAAATCTGTAAGCCTCATCGCTACATGAAAGTAACGATTCATATGCCTTTCGTCTCTGTTGGGGATTCCACGCCCTTCTAATACCACCCTTGTGTGAATTCTACACAAGTTTAAATTTAATGGTGTCGAGCACGCAGCGGGGGCACTCTCTACACGTTTACTGACCGAGTCTGTGGGAAGGCCTGACACATCACCATCCGGGTCCCTTGAGCAGAATTTTCTTACAAGGAGATTGTGACACTAGGCTGAGAGGTACGGGTCTTTGTTTTTGTTTTTTTTTTTAATTTTTAACGTTTATTTATTTTTGAGACAGAGAGAGACAGAGCATGAACGGGGGAAGGGCAGAGAGAGAGGGAGACACAGAATCCGAAACAGGCTCCAGGCTCCGAGCCATCGGCCCAGAGCCCGACGCGGGGCTCGAACTCACCGACCGTGAGATCGTGACCTGAGCTGAAGTCGGACGCTTAACCGACTGAGCCACCCAGGCGCCCCAAGGTACGGGTCTTTGTGAGTAACGGCCGCACTAGCGCGGAGCAAGAGAAAAAAAACTCGGTGTGCCCTGGGCTGGCAGCCGTTTTTGGATATTTTAAAGAACATCTCAGAGTTCAGGCAAATAATTATCCATCTAAATGAAAGCTTTCCACTTTCCATCACTCAGAGAAGCTATTGTCTGATGCCATATTTCTTTTACCTTTCCCCCCGTTTGTCTGAAACGTATCTTAGTAAGTTCAAGGAGCTCTAAATCAATCTACTTCAGAAACTGCTTACACACAAAGAGAAGTCAAAGCCCAAACAGGCTGTTCTGGGTAGCAGAAGGAAGCAAAGGCACCCAAAGAGAAGGCAGACAGAAAGCTGCCTACTGATTGTTGGGATTCAGATAAATCCTGAAATACCTCTAGAAGACTCACAATTTTGGGGCGCCTGGGCGGCTCAGCCGGTTAAGCATCCAGCTCTTGGTTTCGGCTCCGGTCATGATCTCACAGTTCGTGGGTTCAGCCCCACGGCGGGCTCTGTGCTGACAGTGTGGAGCCTGCTTGGGATCCTCCCTCTCTCTGTCCCTCCCCCACTCGTGCTTGTGTTCTCTCTCTCTCTCTCTCTAAAAAGTAAATAAACTCAAAAAAAAAAAAAAAAGAAAAGAAAAAGATCTATAGAAGACTTACAATTTCTGCTCACGTACTCCGAAACAGCCAGTGCAACAAAATCGTCTATGGTATTTTCCAACTGGCGTGAACTCATGACATAATCCAGCAAATATAAATTTGAAAACGATTAATCCTAAATTAACCTGGGTCGAAATGTTGGTGGAGTTACAACACAGGGATCTTTTTTGGCATCTAAGGGAAACGGAAAAATCCCTCCTCAAACATCTATGGCATCTGATACATGTCGGTGTAAATAGGTCAGAACAATTGTGGTTACAAAGACTTCTACTTCATCGAGATGCTTTCTGTGGGTGTGCACTGATGGGGTGGTGAGGCCACGCACAGCAGGGTGGGGAAATTCACAGGCTTTGGGGACAGATAGACCTGGCCTGAATGGCAACCGTACCATTTACTGACAATGTGACTTCGGGCAAGCTTCTTAACCTCTCTGCTCCTCGGCTTCCTGACCCATTAAGTGGGGCATAATAAGAGTGTCCTGCGATTACATTCAATAATTAAAAACTCAAACACAATGTGAACTTGGCAGTGGTGTCCTCACCAGAGGAGGGGCTTGGCTTCTGCAACAAGGCTAGAGAATCCCAGTCCAGAGCCAAACATCCAGCTCCCAGACTTGCCTGGGAGCGATCACGACCGGTCCAATCTAACCGTCTTCTACAGGTGACGAGTGGATCGTACGTGGACACACCTGTGTTCCCATCCCAGCCCATTAGTTTCTCTGTCAGCCACCCAGAGAAAATACTGTTTGTAAGCCCCAGGTTAGGGTGTGACGACCCTCACCTTGGGCCCCTGGGGTGTTCTCTGGCTGATGTTAACAAGTCACTGTATCTTGAAAACAAAGGAGGAGAACCAGATGATACTAAATATTCCTATGCGTGTAACTCTAATCAAATGCTTGTGATTGAAATACATCAGTTATTCCTCAAGCAAGTCACGAAATGCACTAAAGCTGACAGTGGAGACCAATTACATAATGTACCGTTTACAAGAGTGCGTCCGCAGACACTCCCACATTTGAGTTGGTATTCAAAATAGTTCTGTGAGTTATTATTAATGCAAGTGAGGAAACTGAGGCCCAGGGACCCTCCCGGTGCCAGGCTGTGGGTAAGGCTCTAGGAATACAAAGACGTGAGGCACCTACCCGTCTCAGAGGCTCTTTGTAGAGCTGGACAGACCCCGACTACTTTAGCCCCGTCAATAGGTGCTCTCTGAGCCTCTTCCATCTAAAGGGAGCCTTAAAGGGGCGCCTGGGTGGCGCAGTCGGTTAAGCGTCCGACTTCAGCCAGGTCACGATCTCGCGGTCCGTGAGTTCGAGCCCCGCGTCGGGCTCTGGGCCGATGGCTCGGAGCCTGGAGCCTGTTTCCGACTCTGTGTCTCCCTCTCTCTCTGCCCCTCCCCCGTTCATGCTCTGTCTCTCTCTGTCCCAAAAATAAATAAAAAACGTTGAAAAAAAAAATTAAAAAAAAAAATAAAATAAAATAAAGGGAGCCTTAAAAAAAAACCTGCATTCCTCTTAGAAGCTCTTTGGTGGCAAAGTCAAGATTTCTCTGGCAATTTTGCTGCAACACCCAGCTTTCTATGTAAAGTCAATAAATAGACTGATGAGTGATATTAATGATAGACTAAGGGAAAGGGGTTGTGTTTTCCAAATTGGGGAGAATATCCTCGGTTGTAAGCTACTCGGCATTTCCCATCATCTTGCTATTTAGGAGGGCACATTTTTCAATGTCACGGACAAGAAAGAGTAAGCACTTTATTTACGTGATCAGAATAGAGAAGGGCATTGCAGCCAAGGCATTTGGAAGCTAGAAGCTAAAAGTCCATGGTGGGAGCCCAGTTCAGGCCACACAGCGAGCTAGCTGTGGAGGGGCTGGAGGCTCACCAGGCATTTATGGAAAGTGACCTCGGGGCCAAGCAAGGGCTGATGGTGGGGCAGAAGGTCCGGCCCCCATGGAAGGGCCAGACGGCAGCGGCCCAGCAGAGAGAGACCTCAATAAATGTTTGCTGAACAAATGAACAGCTCCAGTGCAATCACATACTCCTAGGCATGTTGGGTTTCCCTCAACTTTTAGAGGGAATAATGTCATAACTGCATACCTGAGAAAGTTAATAGGATACCAAACAATGCACGTGGACATTTGCTAAGACGCATCATTCCACGTTAACTGAACAAAGCGAGAGAGAGGACCCCAGGCACAATACGCTGCCAGTTATATAAAAAAGAATGGTCGGGGCGCCTGGGTGGCTCAGTCGGTTGAGCGTCCGACTTCGGCTCAGGTCATGATCTCACTGTTCGTGAGTTCGAGCCCCACGTCGGGCTGTGTGCTGACAAGCTCGGAGCCCGGAGCCTGTTGCAGATTCTGTGTCTCCCACTCTCTGCCCTTCCCTCGCTCATGCTCTCTCTCTTTCTCAAAAACGAATAAACGTTAGGAAAAAAAAATTAAAAATAAATAAATAAATAAACTTAAAAAAACAAACAAAAAAGAACCACAACGTGGCACTTTAGACACAAACAAATCAAGACCTCACAGGGTCAAAGAACAACTTCCGGGACTGGCTCATATCACTCTAAGATACTACAACTGCATTATCAACGCTGTGTAGTCCACACCACCTTAAAACACCAGGCACAAACCCACACCAAACGATGCTACGGGGAGGCCAGCCAGGCTACACGAACGGCCTGGTTTCCCAGCACTGTTTAAGGAACCCGGAAAAGTGGAACCTCCTTGACCAAGGTCCTCTTCTTCAGGCTCTCTTCAGGCCATGATTCCATTTCCACTAGCTCAAGCTTTTTAGCATTCTAAACCTGTTCTGTTTATCCCGGGACACCGACCTTCCCATATTTTTGGTATTAAAATATCTTTTCTTTTTAAAACAAAAAAATTTTTTTTTAACGTTTATTTATTTTTGAGACAGAGAGAGACAGAACATGAACGGGGGAGGGGGAGAGAGAGAGAGGGAGACACAGAATCCGAAACAGGCTCCAGGCTCTGAGCCGTCAGCCCAGAGCCCGACGCGGGGCTCGAACTCACGGTCCGTGAGATGGTGACCTGAGCTGAAGTCGGACGCTCAACCGACTGAGCCACCCAGGCGCCCCTAAAATATCTTTTCTTAAAAGATGGCAACAATAGGGGTGCCTGCCTGGCTCAGTCTGCAGAGAGTGTGACTCTTGATCTCGGGGTTATGAGTTCAAGCCCCATATTGGGTGCAGAGCTTACTTAAAAATAAATAAATAAATAAATAAATAAACAAACAAACAAGTAAATAAATGAAAAGATGGCAACATAGGAGATGACAGAGCTTTTTTGGTTTCTTACCTGAAAAGATTAACATGTGGCAATCCTATGTTGGACTTCCTGATTTTTCGTGCTCTGACAGGAGTAAGTGAATAGCACATAAATACATACGAGGGGTGAGTGTGCACAAATGGGGCGATTTTCAACGTTTCTCTCTCTGTTACCCCCAGGAGGCTGGAAAAAGCACAACTGATAAAGTCACTCCCTTGTATCACGTAACATGTATCTACGGTATGACTGACAGATAATGTGGACTCCCAGCGCTGAGCAAAGACCAGAAAGTAATGACTCCAGATTAGACCGGTTGACTAAGATCTTGGAGATTCAATTCGATTTCACGGTGACTCCAAATTAGACTCAGAGGGGGGTGCCTGGGTGGCTCAGTGAGTTAAGCGTCTGACTTTGGCTCAGGTCATGGTCTTGCGGTTCTTGAGTTTGAGCCCCACGTCAGGTTCTGTGCTGACAGCTCAGAGCGTGGAGCCTGCTTCAGATTCTGTCTGTCTGTCTGTCTCTCTCTCTGCCCCTCCCTGCTTGTACGCTGTCTCCATCTCTCTCTCTCTCTCAAAAATAAATAAACAAACAAACAAACAAAGTTTTAAATTAGACTCAGAGGTAAATAAAAGCAAGATGAAGATTAACATACATTTGAAGAGGGAAACAGAACAGGCAAGACCTGGGAGCCACAGAAGACCAGAAGACCGTGTTTAATTCAGTGCAGTTATATAGAACATAAGTGCAGCCCTAGAAAATTCAAATATGAAGAACCCCAAAACTCCCTTCTTAGCGTCACCGCCAGAGAAAGCTTGGCCAGGCCGTGTCGGGTTCAGACCTTGGAAATGGTAAAGTGATTTAGAGAATTTGGGAAACACTGTTAAGGAGAACAACAAAAATGATATTCCCAAATGTTGCTTTAGGAAAGATGCTTGACGGAGGCACAGGTGGGAGAGCTGGTTTTTCCTTGGGTGAGAGACAAGGGGTGGGGCACTTAGCAAAGCTACCCAAACAGGAAGTCCGGTAGTGAGGTGCACAGTTCCTTCCTGATGCTCAGGGGCAAGGACAAACAGAGCCTGTGCCACGGTGCAGGAGACAGGGCTAGGCGTGACAGAGGTGCTGACATGTGTATCACGAAGGTCCAGGAGTCTTCTCTGGAGACCAGAGAAAACACAGCAAGCTTCCCCTGGCAATTCCAGCACATTGTGCCCTGAGGGCAAGGTGAAGGGCCAAGGGTCACTGTTCCTCATCCTCCAATGCTCCCACTCTCCCTTCATAGGATGACCTTTAGGAGAAGCCCTCCACCTCACCTGGCTTCTTCTCAGGCTTAGAGCTACAAGATGCAGAGAAGAACCAGAGCTGCCCCTAAATATCCACAAAATGTGTTAGGATCTCCATGCAAAGCTGCTGCCTAAATAAGATGGTCCTTAGCATCCTTCGCAACAGAAAGCAGACAGCTGAAATTGACCACCTCCATAAAAAAAATGCCCCCGAGGGGCGCACGCCTGGGTAGCTCGGTTGGTTAAACTAAGTGATCGACTCCTGATTTTGGCTCGAGTCAGGATCTCGCGGTCAGTCGTGAGTTCGAGCCCTGCGTTGGGCTCTGTGCTGAGCATGGGGCCTGCTTCGGGTTCTCTCTCTCCGTTTCTCTCTCAAAACAAATAAACAAACATTAAAAAAAAAAAAAAAAAAAAAAGCAAGGTTCCAAATAGCATGTACAGTATGCTACCGTTTGTGTGCAAGGGAAGGGGATACTCATGATGAATTCGCTGCTAGACGTATAAAATATCCTGGCTGTGCAGGGAACACCTCTGGAGGATGAAGAAATCAGTAACGCTGGTGGAAAACATTAGGTGGCAGGGGTCAGGGGTGGACCGAGAGGAGTCTACGGTCTCTTCTTTGGTGCCCTTCAAAACGTTTTCTTTCATCCTGCGTTACCGATTTTTCGAATTTGAATTAAAAACGTTAAAAATGGGGGCGCCTGGGTGGCTCAGTTGGTTAAGCGGCCGACTTCGGCTCAGGTCATGATCTCGCGGTCTGTGAGTTCGAGCCCCGCGTCGGGCTCGGTGCTGACAGCTCAGAGCCTGGAGCCTGTTTCAGATTCTGTGTCTCCCTCTCTCTGACCCTTCCCCGTTCATGCTCTGTCTCTCTCGGTCTCAAAAATAAATAAACGTTAAAAAAAAAAAAAAAAAAACGTTAAAGATGTTCTCAACGTAAAATAACAACAAAACCGTCTGCAAAGTGAACACACGCGTTCATCCGGACAGCTGTTTTCCTGGCACACACCACATGCTCCATTTGTTGAACTGAATGAACCCCTTCTTAAAGACGACAAGAGAAAATCAGAAACAAGGCAAACCCACGGGTATCAACGTTCCAGTTCTCTAGTAAGCTCTTTACCTGTCTGCTACTCCACTGTGACAAAAGATCAGAAAATGGGGCCCTTGTGTAACAAGCCTTGCAAGCAGCGGGATCCCAGGCACAAGCTTCACAGATAACGACGGGTCTGATCATCTGTCCGCACCAGCCATTTCATAAAAAGAAATCACTTAATCCAAAAAACATGATGCCCTGGAAGCAAGACAACACAAATAAATATGCAGATATGGAAAATGATCCTGGAGGGAGATGACGTCAGCGTGCACAATGACATCGACACAAAAATAGCAGCACAGGGGTTAAAAATGTCCACGGGCGGCCAAAAAGGTTGGGACATGAAAAGCTCCTACAACATTCTCATGCCAGACCACATCAAGAGGCAGCCTGAACTTCCAGCGCTCTGTTCCTGGGGATAGTTTGGCCCAAAATGGGACCAGAAGGCTGAAACACCGCATGCCCCGGTCATCTACGCGCTCAAATTGGTCAAGGGGTACTCAAAACCCACACTGCAATAAAAACCAGAATAATGTTAGCAGTAGATCACAGCAGAAATTCTGCCACATGAAATTCTATTATTTTGGAAGTCTCCCTGCTAGGGTTTTTAATAAAGAACCAGGTTTTAGGCAAAAGGGAAGCCAGACTCCACTTCGGTCTTCCACAGGGACCAAAGAAATTACCTCATGTTCTGGGCAGAGGGGAACCACCATATTCATTGTGGGCTCTTTCAGAGATGACCAGGAGGAAGGTGTAAGTGGAAGAATTAAGGAGTAACTGCAAATGAGAAGCCTTAGGCAGGAAAAGAAAGGTGGGGGAAAAGGGGCCCATATTAACACACAAAGGAACGAAAACAATTATTCTAAGATGGCTGAGCTCTAGAACGTCCAAAACAAAAAACCCAAACTCAGAATCAACTCTTAAGGAGGTGTCAATCAGTGAATATGATAATCTTTGGTTCATTCTAGAAAACTCATAAACACAGAGAAGGTAAAACCAAAAGTGACCAGATTCCTGCCAGAAATAAAGGTGACTGGTTATCTTCCAATTAGAAAGGAATTGGCTGTGGCGCCTGGGTGGCTCAGTCAGTTAAGTGTCAGCCCCTTGGCTTCAGCTCAGATCATGATCTCATCGGTTTGTGAGATTGAGCCCTGCGTCGGGCTCTGCGTGGACAGAAAGGAGCCTGCTTTCCATCCTCTCTCTCTGCGCCCCCCCCCCCCCCCCGCTTGCTCTCTGTCTCTCTCTCTCAAAATAAATAAATAAACTTAAAAAATAAAAAAAGGGATGGGACGCCTGGGTGGCTCAGTCTGTTAAACGTCCGACTTCGACTCAGGTCATGACCTCGCGGTGCGTGGGTTCGAGCCCCGTGTCAGGCTCTGTGCTGACAGCTCAGCACCTGGATCCTGCTTCGGATTCTGTGTCTCCCTCTCTCTCTGATCCTCCCCCTGCTTGCTCTCTGTCTCTCTGTTTCACCCTCAAAACTAAATAAAGAATAAAATTTTTTTTCTTAAGTAAAAATAAAAAAAGGGAACTGGCTGGCAAAGTGAGATAAGATATATTTATCAGAACCATGAAAGCAATAATGGAAAGGGAAGGGAAGGAAAGAGAACTGTCCCAACTAAAACGAGAGGAAAAGTCACTCCACGGCACTTTCTCGTTTGTTTCAAGCTCAAGAAAAGAACTGGGAAAACATGGGAAAACCAGCGAAGAAGCTACATTCCCAGCAGAAATCAGTCACACGCTTGTGCTTCTGCCGAGGAAGACAGGCGCTGCGGGTGCTCCCCCTGCTCCAATGACTAAGTAACTTGCTTAAATGCATTTGACACACGATCCTTGAACTTCCAAAAAGCACTTAATACAGTGGCTCATGAAATCTTCATCTAAAAATGTTCATCCATTTATAATCAAGCTGCATCACACTGACAAATGGGCAGGAGGGCCGCACAGAGGGAACAGATATTTGGAAGGATGCCGTCAAGACTGGTATTATCAGGGACTTTGTTGATCACTCGGAAGGATTTCTTCCTCCCTTTTTTAAAGAGAATAAAAGAGATCTGTGGTCTAAATGCAGTGTAATTACAAAGGGAGGACTAACAGAGGAAATGAATTACATGATTCAATAAAAGAAAAAAAAATTTTTTTAAATGCAGTGTGACTTAGAAACCCCCACAGATGTCTCTGTTACAATGAAATCTGGAATATGTTTGATGACTTGGGGGCAGGGGGGACAGGGAAAAAAATTAGCTCCTGATAGAAAATATTGGATGGTAGATATGGGGGGGGGGTTGGAAAAGGCAACTGAACATCAAATTTAGCAAATCAAGAGTGGTTACTATGTGCCAGGCACTGTTCTAAATGCTTCAGATATAGTAACTCATGTAAACCTCAAAACAACCTTCTAATCTAAGTACCATTATTATTCCTGTTTTATAGGTGAGCAAACAGAGGCACAGGGAGGTTAATTAACTGGTCAAAGGTTACAGATTGTAAGACGCAGGGCTAGGATTCCAATCCAAAATCTGTGCTCCTAACCCTTCTGGCTTCCCCTAGAATTTAAACACCGAGAGGGTCAGAGAAATACGAGTCAGGCATTAGCTAAATCCAGGGTTAGCAGATCACCCCTTAGTCACGGCTCCGTGATGACCAGTCAGCCCTGTGACCTCTGCGGGCCTTAGTTTCCTCACCTGTGCATTGAAAAGCTAGATTAGGCGAGCTCTAAGCAAAGGTTCGGCAGCTCTAAGCTGCCCCAAATCTATGCCGACGGTCTACGGTATATGGCCTGGTCTGCTTTCTGACCAGGATACTCAAAGATTATTTCATCCTAAAACAGGCAGCAAGTTGTATTAAGGTTCTTTCTCTGCCTCCTGACCTTCAGAAGATTATTATGTCCCCTCCATTCAGGCAAATGACAGAGAGTAATGAAAGGGGTACTGTACGGTTTCTCTTCTGGACTCGACTTAATGTGGTTGTAATGAAATGGCCCTCGAAAAGCTCTCGCTGCAGACCACGGGAACTGTGCTAAACCTACCAATCCCGGGCCCCTCTCAGGAACCAGTTCTTGGAATCTACCCTCCCATCTGGCTACGGGAATGCAGGTGAAATTGACACACTGGAGGTGGAGCAACCAAAAGAGAGGAATTGGGGAGATGAAGACATGGAGGGCAAGGGAATCCCAATTACAGAGTTTCGCGGTGGCTAAATAAACCTTATCTTCTTGCCATACTCCATTCTCTTTGCTGACACCCACTCTTCAGAGTTGAGACCACAAAATTCATTATGGTGAATTCAACACCCACTTCCAAACTAACAGACCCCCAGAAATATCCTTCTCAAGCTGGGCCTTAAAGGTCACCCAGAGTGCATCTGTGAGTGAAGGAGGACCTTCCAGGTGGGTCACGCAGTCCTCCTTTGAGAGTCCTTTCTAAGCATCCCTGACAGGTGGCTGTCATCTGGCCTCTGCCTGGACACTTCCAAGGTCGACGCACTGGCTGCCGCCTGCGCTGCTGGACAGCTCTCTGTAGGGAAAGCCCACGAAGCGCCTAGAACAGTGCCTGGCGTGGGGCCAAGCTCAGTAAGTGCGCCTCCAACTGGGTCAAAAGCTGCCTCCTTACAACTTGAACCCACCGATCCATGGTGCACCGCTGGAGCCCTGCAACGCAGAGGCCCCTCGGATACCCGGGGCTGTAAACAGGCCCCTCGGCCCTCTCCTTCCAGGTGCGGATCCCAGACCTCCATCATCAGGCCTGGGTCGGCAGACCCCCTCCCCAAACCCCAGAGGTCCCAAGAGTGAGCACCAATGGAGAGACAGCCGGCAGGGAGGCCGCAGTCAGGGATGCCCCAACCTCGGTACCCGGGGCAGGAGGGGACAAAGAAGAGCTTTCAGAAAGGCGTATCCCACGCGCCGCGGTCCAGGCTGCCTCCCTCCCAGCCACTGGGCGAGCCGGCCCTCGGGATCCCCGCGGCGCCAGGTGACAGGCCCCGGAGGATCCGAGGCGCAGGCAGCGGCGCGATGGGCCGAGCCACGACGGGGACCTCGGGGCTCAGGGATCTGGCCCGACGGATCGTGGGAGCGATCCCGGCTTAGCGGAGCTCGCCGGGCCGTGGCTTTACCTGCGCGTGGTTGACTACCGCGTCCTGGTTTGCCCCTAGCCGGGTTCCCGAAGCTCCGCGGCTGCCGGCGGCGCTCATGGAAATGCAGCCGGAACCCCTGGCCAGCGCAGCTCCCGCCGCTACCGGCCCCGCCCAAGCAACTGCCGCCACGCCCCTGACGACCGCTTCTGCCACGCCCCTGACTCGGAACCCGCCCGCTCATTGGGCGGCCAAGCCGCTGCTCTACGAGCCCCGCGCGCTCATTGCACCCGGCGGGAAATCCATTGGTCAGCGGAGCTGCTTCTCAGGGTGGAGGCGGGACCCTCGGCGAGAAACTCCTCCACAGTTGGTTACCTTTGACGTCTTTAAGCCTGTGGGCTGAGACGCTATTGGATGAGACCAGTGCGGAGGGAGTGGGGAAAGAGGGAGGTGGGCTAAAAGATGCGTCGTGTTTGCTGTTGATGGGGGCGGGGTGCAGAAAGGGAGGCAGTTGTGACCGCGAGCTTGTTTGGGGGGCCGGGTAAGGTCAGGTGTCTTGTGAATTGAGCGGAGGGAGGCCAACTGGTGGTTAGCTCAGCTGCAGAATCTGGTGGCTCCAGGCCTACCGACTAACTCACCTGTAGCCCAGAACACAGCCCAAGACACCGGTCATAACCGGGAGAGGAAGGAGGTTGGTGAATCACCGAGCCGCAAAGAGAAGAAAGGATGTGGAGGCATCAGCCTCTGGCCCCTTGCAGCTGGTTAGGGTGATGGGGACGTGCTGGGCAGTGTGGACCTGTTACTGCCCCACTGCCCTTTCAGCACTTAAGATGACAGCCCAGTGGGAGGCAGCCTGCAAGAATGCAGCCTTTAGAGTCAGACCTGCTGTTGATTAGTACTGGTTGCATGGCCTTGAGCAAGTCACTTAACCTTTCCATATGCACCCTGATTTCTTCCTTTCGCAACTGGGAGTAACAGTGATAATTGACGAGGAGATTAAATAAATCTGGTAAACACTAAGTGCCTGGCACTCAGCAGGCATTTAATCAAAACTGGTTCTCCACCTACTCACCTCCATGGGTCCATGGAACTAGGCCCAGTTCTAAAATTCTATGAGCCTGAAACTGCTTTTGCAATGGCATGTGCTTCGCCAAGAATAGAACATTTGACTGACTTGAAATGCAACTCCTTTAAGGGGTGGACAGGGTCACCCTACCAGGGCACGGCAGGGCTGGAAGAGAGAGAGGAGAGGAGGAGATGGAAGGAGCATTTGTAGCAACGTTAAGTCTTTTCCAGCACATTTCAGGCTTATGACAAGGGAGAATGGAGCTTCCCCCATCCTGTTCACCCAACTGTCCAAGGGCTCAAGTTTCATGGAGCGTGACCAAATAACCCTTTGAAGGCTGATCAGCCCTGGACCAGAAACCACCACGTAAGATCTTTCAGGGATTCCTGAAGCCCAGTCCCCATCCTGAAGGCATGGAAGTCCGAGAGCGTGAACAGAAAGAGCCTCTCGCCTGAATTTAGCCCCAGACCCCTTGGGACCCAAGGTGTTCCAGGGTGAAAGAGGAGAAAGAATCCTTTGCCATTGCTGGATTTTTCATTCAGTTGTCACGTTACCTAAAAAAATGTTGCACCTCAGTAGTTATTTATTCCTCTCTATTCTCTTACATCTTGGAAACGAAAAAGCCAGGCTTCAGAAGCAACGAATTTTAGTGAGGGACCTCCATAGTTCTGGCTCCTGTTAAAATAGCTTGGGCCGCCAGAAAAGAGCTTTCGATCTGCTGCCAGTTGTGTGTGCCTGTGTGTGTGTGTGTGTGTGTGTGTGCACACATGTGCACACGCATGCACCCACAGTTGGTTCTGCCCCACGGTTTTCATGTCTTTAAACAGGACTGCTTGGTGGCCATACATATGTCTGTACATGTGCTGGGGAAACTGGCCTGGCCCGCTTCAGGTTAGCTCCTGCCGTGTTTGCTGAAGGAGACTGAGCTGTTTTGTTAGACCCTGTAAGACATTAAAGTGCCTCCTGGGGTCTGGGAAGATTTCTCCAGCTTGATTCAGAGCCACAGAAAGCAGCTGTTAGAAGTAGATGACTCTACTGGATGGATTTTTCCCCCCTTGTCAGGAATACAAGTTTAGCCAAGAGTTCCAGAAGGGGACAGTCATCCGGTTCAGGAATTCTAAAACAATTGCATCACAAAGGCTTAAAAAGACTTTCGGAATGAGCCTGGAGGAGGAAGAAGGAAAGGATTCCGCGCATCTCTGGCTGGCTTCAAGAATCATCCACTGCCTTCTGCAACACATAGAACTTGTGTTCTTACTTGTTGCTGGTTTCTGTGTCCTCCTCTCTACTTTGGCTCTTGCTGTGTTCTGTTGAATCACATTATTTCCTTCTATAAAGCATTTCTGTGGGAGGCCATTTAGGAGACAGAATGGACTCATTTTTGCCTCCTGGGTTAGTAGTCTGTGGGGACTGAGGATTCGGTGAGGGTTGGCCTGGGATAACCAGTTTGTAGAACATGGCTACGAAATGCATTTCTGGGGGCGCCCGGGTGGCTCAGTCGGTTGAGCATCGACTCTTGATTTTGGCTCAGGTCATGACCTCACGGTTCTCAGGATTGAGCCCTACATCAGGCTCTGTGCTGACAACACAGAGCTTGCTCGGGATCCCCTCTCTCTCCTTCTCTCTCTGTCCCTCCGCATGCTTTCTCTCTCTCAAAATAAATAAAAAATACGTATGACGTACATTTCTGAAAGCATGAGAGTGCCTTGTTATGAAGACAACCAGGGAGAATATGTACACTCACTCTTGTTCTGGAAAAGCTCCGAGACTCTACTAAAGTCGCCCGGGCTCTAAAGTCACCTGGGCACGCCTCTGCAGGATTTCCTAACCCTTTGAAAATCTGGGAGGCCCTCCAGGAGATGGCAAGCAGCAGTGGTCAAAGCAGATAGTGTTCTCTGTTTATTCTCTTCTTGCAAAATCAGCAGTTCACCTGGTTGGTCAGTTTCATTGTTTATCTTCAGGGAATGGTTGAGAGCAACTGGCCTTGGAGCCTCTGCTACTTGGCCTTGAACCCTGGCTCTGCCCTTCCTTGCCTGGTGTCCTTGGGCAAGTACCACACCTCTGTATCCCACTTTCTTCTGTAAAATTCAGGTGACATTAATGGTGCTTCCCCAATGGAGCAAATAATAGATGTTAAGTGCATCAAACAGTACCTGGCATATACTTAGCCCTTAATAAATGTTTGCCATGGTTATGACAGGAGACCACTTAAGAACCTTTCTCGGGGCACCTGGGTGGCTCAGTCGGCTAAGCGTCTCTTGATTTCCGTTCAGGTTAGGATATCATGGTCTTTTTATTTTTTTTAATGTTTATTCATTTTGAGAGAGAGACAGAGACAGTGCAAGCAGGGGAGGGGCATAGAGAGAGGGAAAGAGAGGGAATCCCAAGCAGGCTCCATGTTGTCCCAATGCGAGGCTTGAACTCAAACCATGAGATCATGACCTGAGCCAAAATCAAGAGTCAGACACTTAACCGATTGAGCCACCCAGGTGCCCCAGGATCTCATGGTCTTGAGATCAAGCCCCACATCGGGCTTTGCAAAGGACATGGAGCCTGCTTAAGATTCTCGCTCCCTCTCCCTTTGCCCCTCCCCCACTTTGGCTCACATGCTCTTGCTCTCGCTCTTTCTCTCTCTCTCTTAAAAAAAAAAGGAAACTTTCTCTAAGGTGATCATTTAAAAAAACTTTTTTCCAACGTTTTTTTTTTTTATTTATTTTTGGGACAGAGAGAGACAGAGCATGAACGGGGGAGGGGCAGAGAGAGAGGGAGACACAGAATCGGAAACAGGCTCCAGGCTCCGAGCCATCAGCCCAGAGCCTGACGCGGGGCTCGAACTCACGGACCGCGAGATCGTGACCTGGCTGAAGTCGGACGCTTAACCGACTGCGCCACCCAGGCGCCCCTAAAAAAACTTTTTTATGTTTTTATTTTATTTTTGAGAGAAAGCCAGAGTGCAAGCAGGGGGAGGGGCAGAGAGAGAGGGAGACAGAATCTGAAGCAGGCTCCAGGCTCTGAGCTGTCAGCGCAGAGCCTGACGTGGGGCTTGAACTCACGGACTGCGAGATCATGACCTGAGCCAAAGTCAGACATTCATTCAACTGACTAAGCCACCCAGGCACCCCTGTACTTTACCTTAATATAGCTTTAGATTCACAGCAAAATTGGGCAGAAAGTACAGAAAGTTCCCATTTATGCATCCCCACCCCAGAACGGGCAGGATTTTTTTTTTTTACTAGCAATATCTACCAGCTGGTGAAATTTTTCTGTTGGAATACCCTTACCAAAAGAGGGTTCCAAGGACAGAGTCAAGGTTTTTGAGGATAGACCTCATCACCATAATAAATGAGAAGGAAACAGGAAAGGATGTGGCTGAGAAAACCATACTAAAAACTGCAGTCTGGATGTTGATGAAATTTCTCAGAAGGCCTAAGAGTGTCGACTCTAATGAGTCAAAAATTGCTACTTTCTTTTCACACCCAGTGCTGCCTATGTAAAGTCTAGACAGGGAGCTCAGAGTTCTCCATGGCCAGACTTCCTGGCTAGATTCTTATTGATAATGGTGATGATGTTTGCTCAGAAGTCCCCGTATGCAATAGTTGTAGGAGAACAAACTATGAGGAAATTCAAGAGTTTGGCTTGTTTTGTTATTGAAAAGCTTCCTACTGGCCGTTTGAAGCAGTGATGAGTCATAACCTTATGTTTGGGGCTGCTTCCTTAAACCTACATGTGAAGTTGTCTATAAAAAATGCATAGGGTGGTTTTATGCCCAGGATAGTCTTGGTTTATGCCTATTGCCCTGGAAATTTTTTAACAATGCCCCCCTTTAGTCTCAAATGGACTCAGTTTGGGTGATAAATTATATGGTGATATTTACACTTACATACACAGGACCAAGCACTGAAAATGCTCAGGAAACACTGCCCCCCACCCCCCATCCCCCCCCACACAGGCGAAAAGGGAATGTTTCAGCCTTATAATCAGATACAGAGTATCAGACAGGTGGCTGGCTAAAGATGTCTTCTTAGTCACCATGCATTCGTCTTCTTGACGTCATCCTTAATTACAGTAATAAAAATTGAACTCCTCATGCTATCAACTCAAAAGGAGTCAATAAAACCTGTGCATTAAATAAGTGCATCACGTATCCTTTCCTGCATAATTTCATGTTATTGAGCTCTTTTAAAGCTGTTTAGGGGCACCTGGGTGGCTCAGTCAGTTAAGCGTCCAACTTTGGCCAACAGTTCGTGAGTTCGAGCCCTGTGTCAGGTTCAGTGCTGACAGCTGGGAGCCTGGAGCCTGCTTCGGATTCTGTGTCTCCCTCTCTCTCTGCCCCTCCCCCGCTCATGCTCACACTCTGTCTCTGTCAAAAATAAATAAACTTAAAAAAAATTTTTTTAAGCTGTTTACATCCTACCAGAGATCCCTATTTTGTTTTTCCATATATTAGAATTCATTAACAAGATAGTAAATATTTTTACTGCGTGGGACATATAGTACTAACAAGATAGAACCATAAACCAAAGTCCCATCTCGATATAGGACAAATACCGTAAGAGACACTAAAAAAGGCTGAGCAGTAAGCAATACAGTGTAATCAACATTGCGAACAATTGTTCAGAGGAGGCAACAATTTCTTCTGGTTTAGAATCTTAGAGATTTGAACTGGGCCTTGAAGGTTCACGGGGCTGAAGTTGGGGTGGGAGGTGGGTGGCATTCCCAGCAGGTGAAGACATCAGGAACACAGAGGCCCCTAAGTAGAAGAAAACAAGTTGTTTTGTCTGGAGCAGAGTCCAAGTGGAGAACCAGCAGGCGAGAAGATGGAAAGGCGGACAGGGCCAGTGATAGGCAAAGTCCATATGCCTTCGTCTGAGTTCATCTCAGCTGCCAAGTATTTGGACATCCTAGCACAGTACACGGCATCCTCCAGGCATCTACATATCGCCTTAATAATTTTGAACCTCTCTCTTTAGTACCTGCTTATTATTAATAGTTTCATGAAGCTCACTCACTTTTTAAATCAAATACCTTCTTCAGCCTCGTACCGAATCTCAACTAGGGGGCAAGTTCACCCCCCAACTAGAGATGTTTTTTGGTTGTCACAACTAAAGAGAGTACTGCTAGCGTTTAGTGGCTGGAGGCCGGGGATGCTGCTGAACAGGACAGCCCCCACCACAAAGACTTATCTGGCCCAAAATGTCAGTAGTGCTCAGGTTGAGAAGCCCCGATTACAGGCTCGATGTGCTCGTTCTATTTTATTCTACTTTACATTAAAATAATTTCACAGCTATTAAATTTTAAAATCTTCTTCCCTGTGCTACTTGATTCGAACAGATATGTGAACATCCACGTTCACTGCAACATCATTCATGATAGCCAAAAGGTGGAAACAACCTAACCGTCCACTGATGGATGAAGGGATAAACCAAGAATAGCACATACACAACTATGGAATATCATCCAACCTTAAAAAAGAAGAAAATTCTGACACCTGCTATACCATGAATGAACCTTGAAGACATGATGCCAGTCACAAAAGGACAGGTATAGCATGATTCCACCTATATGAGGGACCCGGAATAGTCACATTCACAGAGACAGAAGCTAGAATAGTGACTGCTAGGGAGTGGAGAGGGGGTAATCGGTAGTTAGCTAAAGAGTAAAGAGTTTCTGTTTTGCAAGATGAAAACATTCTGGAGTTGGAGGGCGGCGATGGCTGTATAACAATGTGAGTGTACTTCATATCGCTGAATTGTGCATTTGAAAGTGGTCGAGAGGGTCGACTTTATGTATATTTCACAATAAAAATCTTACATTTGTTCTCAAGATCATTGGTGATACACCTCAATCCAGTTTTGAAAACACGAGGTGGAGCTCACAGTAGGTGGTCACTAATGTTCACCGAATGAAATGGAAAGGAGTTAGATGTGTCTTCTTCTAAGACATAAGATGCAATCAAAGGCCACGTGCTTTAGAAGCAGAAAGATCTGAACTTAAATCCAGGCTGTGGCAATTATTAGCTGTGCTTTCTCAGAGAAGTGAACGAAGACCGTATGAGTTTCTATTTCTTCATCTATAATGTAAAGAAAATAATACCCATGTCATAATGGTGGAAAATGAGATCATGTGTGTGAAATACTTAACACAGTACCCTGTATATTGTAAGTGCTCGATGAGTGCACTCATCGATAATAGCTGTTGCTATTATCATGATTGTTTTTTACAGCTTTAATGAGATATAATTCATATACAATACAATTTACCCATTTAAAGTGTACAATTCAATGGGTTTTCGTGTATTCACAGAGTGTGCAACTATCACCACAAGCAATTTTAGAATGTTTTTCTCACCCCCGAAAGAAACCTCTTCTCCATTAGAAGTCACTCCCCGTTTCCCCCAAACACAACCCCCACCAGCTCTAGACAACCTATTATTCTTTCTGTCTCTTTAGCCTTGCCTAGTCTGGACATGTCATATAGAGGACAGAATACATTATGCGGTCTTTTATGACTGGCTCCTTTCACTTAAAATAATGTTTTCAAGATTCATCCACATTGTAGCCTGTATCAATATTTCATTTCTCTTTTAAAAGATTTAAGTATATTTCTTTAAGAGAGAGCGAGCACAAGCAGGGGCAGAGAGAGAGAAAGAGACAGAGAGAGGGAGAGGGAGGCTGACGGTGCATGGAGCTCATTGCAGGGCTCTATCTCACGAACCATGAGATCACAACCTGAGCCGAAATCAAGAGTCTACACTGTAACTGACCGAGCCACTCAGAAACCCCTTCTTTCTTTTAAATTGAGTTGTAAGTGTTCGTTATGTATTCTAGATATAAGTCCCTTATCAGATATATGATTTGCAGATACTTGCTCCCATTCTGTGAGGTGTCTTCATATTCTTTTTTTTTTTAATTTTTTTTAGCATTTATTTATTACTGAGAGACACAGAGAGACAGAGCATGAGCATGGGAGGAGCAGACACAGAATCCGAAGCAGGCTCCAGGCTCCGAGCTGTCAGCACAGAGCCCGACGCGGGGCTCGAACTCACAGACCGCGAGATCGTGACCTGAGCTGAAGTCGGTCGCTCAACCGACTGTGCCACCCAGGTGCCCCAAGGTGCCTTCATATTCTTAATGGTATCCTTGGAAACACAGATGTTTTTAATTTTGATGAAGTCCAGTTCATCTGTTTCTGTTTGTGCTTCTGGTATCATAGTGAAGAAAGCTTTTCCTAACCTGAGATCCAGAGGATTTACTTCTATATTTTCTTCTAAAAGTTTTCTAGTTTTAGCTCAGGCATTTAGGTCTAAGATCGAGTTTGAGTTCATTTTTGTGTGATGTGAGGAAGATGACCAACTTCATTCTTGTGCATGTGAGTATCCAATTGTCCAGCACCATTTATCAAAAAGCAATTATTTTCCCACTGAATGTCATGCTTGTCAAAAATCAATTGGCCAGAGATGTAGGAGCTTCCTTCCGGGCTCTCAATTCTATTCCACTGATCTATATGTCTCTCATGAGGCCAGTATTACATTGTCGTGATTACTGTCATTTTGTGGCAAGTTTTTAAAAATCGGTTCAGTGTGAGTCCTCCAACTTTGTTCTCCTTTTTCAAGGTTATGCTGCCCCTTCCGGGTCCCCTGATGAATTTTTCATTTCAGTTAGTGAACTTTTTGATTCCAGAATTTCCATTGGTTTTTTCATAATTTCTCTTTACTACTGAGATTCTTTACTTAATGAGACACTGTCATCAGACCTTCCTTTACTTCTTTAAACATGGCTTCCTGTATTTCTCTGACCACATTTATAACAATTGCTTTCAAGTCTTCGTTGGCTAAGCCTGACAGCTGAACCCTCGCAAAGGCAGTTTCTGATGCCTGATTTTTTTTTCTTGTATATAAGTCTTCGATTCATGTTTCGTTGCGTGTGTCATAGTTTTTGTTGAAAAGTGGATACTCTAGGTAACTTTGGATATAGATTCCTCCTCACCCTGAGGCTTGTTGTTGTTAGCTTGCTTAGCTTTCAGGGACTTGGCTGGACTATTCTAGTGAAGTCACTTCCCCCAGAGTGTGCACTCTGATGTCACTCCTCCGAGGGTGCAGCCTTGGGTATGTGTACAGTCTCTCTGGGATGACAGTAGTCAACAAGGCTCTCTTTGTCTTTTTACCTGATTTCTCTGGTAAGCTGTCTGCCCCCTGTGGTATCACACCCCGCTGTTAGCCTCCACCAGCTGCTGGCTGGCTGTTCTACTGGGTTTAACATCGTCCCGGGGCATAAACTGCCCCACAGTCTTGTCTAGCTACATCTGGGCCCCCCTTGCAGGGGTAGTCTTCGAGGCTTCCAACCAAGCTTCGAGCTTCTATGATTGCTCCGTAGCTGTCTCTTTCCCTCGTCCCCTCTAGTATACCTCTAGCTAGTCTGTGGTTTAACTTCTTGTTTGAGTGGAGCTCCAGACTCCTCTTAACCGCTTCCCAACAATGTCTCCATTGTTTTTGAGAGCCCCCTTACCTTGCACTTGAACTTCCCCACGTTGTATTGCAAATAAAGTGAGTTTCCTTGGGGTGAGCCTTGGGGCTCTCTGTTCTTAGGGCCTGCTTCCCCTCCCTAGGCAAAACCACTGCTCCCAACATGGGGAGTATGGGCAGGGGCAATGGCCTTCTTATCTTAGAGGGACAGCGGTGCTTTATGAACAGAGTGCTGGACAAAGGCAGTAGCGTCCAGTTTTGTTGGTTTGCCTTCCCGCCCATAGACACTCTGGCCTGTGAGCAAGCTGGGGCAAGAGTGACTGAGGCCCCAGTACTTTCAGCCTGTTCTGCCTTATGAGTGGGAGCTGAGTAGAGTCACTGAGCCCGGAGCGGTGGGAGGGAGGGAGAGGTCTGAGGCTCTTTTGTCACTGACTCTCACTGTTCTGAGATTTAGTGAATTTTCTTGCACAAAATTTCCTAATTTGCTGTGTGCTCTTCAGACACTTTTCAGATACTGTAAAATTATTGTGATTTGGGTTTTTGTTATTATTATTTTTTTAAATTTTCACCAGTTACGGCTGTTTCGGTATGGAGAGGGTTTACAGAGCAACTCATGCCGCCATTCCAGAAGTCAGGTGCTCTGTTGTGATCATTCATCGCGAGGCAGTACTTTGGCCAAGTTAGTCTGGAGGCAGTGTTCTGGGTAATTTAGCAGTAGGAGTGACTGATGCCAGTAGAAGAGACAGTTGGCTACTGTCCTGGTTCAGGGATAAAGTGATAAAGGTCTGAACTTGACAGAGGGAGTAGAAAGGAAAGGAGTGGTGTGGGCACGGCCAGATTCATCAGGACCTCTCTGCAGGTTAGATTTGGGGTGCGGGGGCGGGGAGGGAAGGGTCAGAGAGGACTCCAGGTGATTCTAATGTGGAAGAGGTGGGGCAAGTCTGATGTAGATCTGTTGAGACTGTGGTAACAGATATATTCAAGGGAAAGGGCAAAGAGTGCATTGTGATCAGAAAAAAGCAGAACTGGAGAGTAGGGGAAAGGTGGTGTTTTGTAGACAAGGGTTTTTACAGTCATACTTTTTTTTTTTTTTTTAATTTTTTTTTTCAACATTTTTTATTTATTTTTGGGACAGAGAGAGACAGAGCATGAACGGGGGAGGGGCAGAGAGAGAGGGAGACACAGAATCGGAAACAGGCTCCAGGCTCCGAGCCATCAGCCCAGAGCCTGACGCGGGGCTCGAACTCACGGACCGCGAGATCGTGACCTGGCTGAAGTCGGACGCTTAACCGACTGCGCCACCCAGGCGCCCCTACAGTCATACTTTTTATGTAACACTTTACAACGTCGCCCACACACAAGATAGCAGAAGTCATGAGAATAGATAATTTTCAGACAGAAAAGCAGACCAGGCCACTTAAATGTGGGAGAATGGAACTCTGAGGGGGCAGGAGTGAGGGAGATCGAGAAGTTACCACAAGAAAGGTAGGAACAATGACTGCTAATACTCATTACCCCTTACTAAGAGCCAAGCACTGTTTTAAAAGCTTTACGTGTTGTCTTACATTTAATCCTCAGAAGAACTCCCCAGGGTTGGGATTATTACTTCCATTTTACAGATCAGAAACCTGAGACCAGAGAGGTGAACGAATGGGCTCAAGTTCACACAGGTGGTAAGCAATAGGGCCCAAACTAAAACCTAAGCCAACTGGGTGCCGGGGTGGCTCAGTGGGTTAAGGGTCCAACTTCAGCTCAGGTCATGATCTGATGGTTCGTGGGCCCGAGCCCCGCATCGGGCTCTGTGCTGACAGCTTGGAACCTAGAGACTGCTTCAGATTCTGTGTCTCCTTCTCTTTCTGCCCCTCCCTTACTTGCCCTCTGTCTCTCTCTCAAAAATAAATAATAAATATTAAAACAAAAAACCTAAGCGGTCATGGACATATATACAACATTCATTCCAAAGTGTGCACACCAATGTTCATGGTGGCACCATTTGTAATAGCCTGAGACTGTAAATCGCCCTCGTGTCCATCAACACTGGAATGGATAATCAAATTGTGGTACCTTCGTATTCAATGGAATATTATACGGCAGTGAGAGTGAAAAAAAAAACATTGCTAGAAGTAACAACACGGACACAGTGATGGGGTTTTGGGGTGATGGGGGGGTTCGGAGCTGATGGCCAAGAAAGAATTCTTGAAGACGTCTTTGGTGCAAAAGGTGATTTTATTAAAGCACGGGGACAGGACCCATGGGCAGAGGGAGCTGCTTGGTGGGTTGTGAAGAGTGCCTACTTATATACCTTCAAGTTTCCAGGACCTTAAGGGGCTAGTGGCCGTTAAGAAAACGTCATTTATTACTGGTTGGTAAAACCTCAGTCAAGAGACCCTTCAGATGTATATCAGGGGGCCATAAGCTCGGAGTCTGATTGCCAACATGTATCTTGGGTGGGGGGGTAGAGATAAAGGAAGTTTCCAAAGGAATTTTTATGTGTTTGAGGAGATTCACAGGATCCTGGGGGGGGGGGGGGGTCAGGATAATGTTAAGCCAAGATTCCCTTTTGCCCCTAACAAAGTGTCATCATCGAGGCAGCTGAGCTCCTAGAGGGAGGTCACTCTGCCTGTTTCAAGGACTCGTCACTGGGCTGTAGGCAGTAAGGGAATTTAATTTTTCATTTACCTTTGTTTCCCACATCACCATGGCAAGCACTTAAACCCCTTTGCTTTGTTATTGAGTAGCCAGGAGTGTTGGAGGAATATCGCACATATCCTACCTTGCGGGGGTGGGGGGTGGGGGGTGGGGTGGGGAAGGGGTTGCTGTTAGCCTGTCCTTTGCCCTCAACTTGCCCTACACTCCCTCATCAATAATACTGAACAAAAGAAGCTGTCACAATAGAGAACATGTTGTATGATTCTATTTATATCAAGTCCAGAACGAGGCAAAATGAATCTATGGTGTGAAAAGTCAGGTCACCTCTGTGGGGCAGAGACTGGGAAAGGGCATGAGGAAGGGGTCTAGTAATGTTCTGGTTCTCGACCTGTGTGGTGGTTACACGGGTGAATTTAGGAAAATTCACCAAGCTGCACACTTACAATTCATGTACTTTTATGTGTATAGGTAACACATCACTACAAAATGTACTAAAACAAAAGAAAATAAAATGGAAGTAGGCTGTATGATTGTGTGATTGAGAATATACCCTTTAAAAAATTGGTTTTTTAACGTTTATTCATTTTTGAGAGACACAGACAGAGTGTGAATGGGGGAAGGGCAGAAAGAGAGGGACACACAGAATCTGAAGCAGGACCCAGGCTCTGAGCTGTCAGCACAAAGCCCAACGTGGGGCTCGAACTCACCAACCGTGAGATCATGACCTGAGTCGATGTTGGACGCTTAACCTATTGAGCCACCCCGGCGCCCCATGAGGACATACCCTTTTTAACCATGAAGCTGTCAAGATAGTAGCTGTCTTGTTTCCTCTTCAACAAATAAGATTCAAAGAAAAATACACAGGGAGTCCATAAAATCATAATTTAAAAGAAATTTAAGAGGCAGATTGACCAAATGTAACATATAGGACTTGTTAACTTGTTAGCATCCTTATTAAAACAAAGTGGAAAAAAATAAAAATGATGAAACAATCAGAGACTTTAAACACATTGCATCCAGATGACATTAAAGTATGGTTGAGGGGCGCCTGGGTGGCGCAGTCGGTTAAGCGTCCGACTTCAGCCAGGTCACGATCTCGCGGTCCGTGAGTTCGAGCCCCGCGTCAGGCTCTGGGCTGACGGCTCGGAGCCTGGAGCCTGTTTCCGATTCTGTGTCTCCCTCTCTCTCTGCCCCTCCCCCGTTCATGCTCTGTCTCTCTCTGTCCCAAAAATAAGTAAAATGTTGAAAAAAAAATTAAAAAAAAAAAAAGTATGGTTGATTTTAGGTCTATTATTGTATTGTGATTATTTTTAAAAAGGCTTTATATTTCAGAGATATATATTGACATGTTTATGAGTGAAACAATAGGACATTTGGGATTTGCTTCAAAATAACGTGGGCATAAGCATAGAGATGAAACCAGATTGGGCAGGAGTTGATCACTATTTTTTTTAATGTTTATTTACTTTTGAAGGAGAGAGAGCAGGGTGAGGGCAGAGAGAGAGGGGGACAGAGGATCCAAAGCGGGCTTTGCATTGACAGGCTAACAGCAGCAAGCCCGATGTAGGGCTCAAACTCACGAACTGTGAGTTTATGACCTGAGCTGAAGTTGGATATTCAACTGACTGAGCCACCCAGGTGCCCCAGGAGTTGATCACTATTGAAGGTGGAAGGTAGTTATCTGGGTGTCACTGTACTATTCTCTCTACTTGGGTGCATGTTTGAATATATATATATATATATATATATATATATATATATATATACACACACACACACATACATACACACACATATATACATGTATATATATATATGTATATATATACACACATATATACATGTATATACATATATATATGTATATATATATACACACATATATATACATACACACACATATACATACACTATATACACACACACACACACACACATATATGTATGTATGTGTATATGTGTGTGTGTGTATGTATTTTACTGTTTATTTTGGGGGGAGGGAGGAGAGAGGGAGAGAGAGAATCACAAACACAGAGCCTGACATGGGGCTTGATCTCATGAAACATGAGATTGTGACCTGAACCTACCTCAAGAGTTGGACACTTAACTGACTGAGCCACCCAGGTGCCCCCGAACATATTTTTAAATAGAAGTTTTTTAAAAAGAAGAAAACTAACACAATCCCTATCAAAATAACACCAGCATTCTTCACAGAGCTAGAACAAACAATCCTAAAATTTGTATGGAACCAGAAAAGACCCCGATTAGCCAAAGCAATCTTGAAAAAGAAAACCAAACCGAGAGGCATCACAATCCTGGACTTTAGCCTGTACTACAAAGCTGTAATCATCAAGACAGTATGGTACTGGCACAAAAACAGACACTCAGATAGATCAATGGAACAGAACAGAGAACCCAGAAATGGACCCACAAACTATGGCCAACTAATCTTTGACAAAGCAGGAAAGAATACCCAGTGGAATAAAGACAGTCTCTTCAGCAAATGGTGCTGGGAAACTGGACAGCAACTTGCAGAAGAATGAACCTGGACCACTTTCTTACACCATACACAAAGTAAACTCAAAATGGATGAAAGACCTAAATGTAAGATTCCTAAAGGCTTCCTAAAAGGAAGCCATCAAAATCCTAGAGAAAAGCAGGCAAAAACCTCTTTGACCTTTGCAACAGCAACTTCTTACTCCCCAGAGGCAAGGGAAACTAAAGCAAAAATGAACTATTGGGACCTCATCAAAATAAAGAGTTCTGCACAGCAAAGGAAACGATCAGCAAAACGAAAAGGCAACCGATGGAACAGGAGAAGATATTTGCAAATGACATATCAGATAAAGAGTTAGTATCCAAAATCTATAAAGAACTTATCAAACTCCACACCCAAAAAACAAAATAATCCAGTGAAGAAGTGGGCAAAACACATGAATAGACACTTCTCCAAGGAAGACATCCAGATGGCCAACCGACACATGAAAAAATGCTCAACATCACTCATCATCAGGGAAATACAAATCAAAACCACGATGAGATATCACCTTACACCTGTCAGAATGGCTAATATTAACAACTCAGGCAACAACAGATGTTGGCAAGGATGCGGAGAAAGAGGATCCCTTTTGCATTGTTGGTGGGAAGGCAAGCTGGTGCAGCCACCTGGAAAACAGTATGGAGGTTCCGCAAAAAATTAAAAATAGAACTACCCTATGACCCTGCAATTGCACCACTAGGTGTTTATGCAGGGGATACAGGTGTGCTGTTTCAAAGGGGCACATGCACCCCAATGTCTATAGCAGCGCTATTGACAATAGCCAAAATATGGAAAGAGCCCCAATGTCCATCGACGATGAATGGATAAAGAAGATGTGGTATATATGTACAATGGAGTATTACTCTGCAATCAAAAAGAATGAAATCTTGGGGCGCCTGGGTGGCGCAGTCGGTTAAGCGTCCGACTTCAGCCAGGTCACGATCTCGCGGTCCGTGAGTTCGAGCCCCGCGTCCGGCTCTGGGCTGATGGCTCGGAGCCTGGAGCCTGTTTCCGGTTCTGTGTCTCCCTCTCTCTCTGCCCCTCCCCCGTTCATGCTATGTCTCTCTCTGTCCCAAAAATAAATAAAAAACGTTGAAAAAAAAATTTAAAAAAAAAAAAAAAAAAAAAGAATGAAATCTTGCCATTTGCAGCTACATGGATGGAACTAGAGGGTATTATGCTAAGCGAAATTAGTCAGAGAAAGACAAATATCTTAAGACTTCACTCATATGAGGATTTGAAGATACAAAACAGATGAACATAAGGGAAGGGAAGCAAAAACAATATAAAAACAGGAAGGGGGACAAAACATAAGAGACTCTTAAATATAGAGAACAAGCAGAGGGTTGCTGGAAGTGTTGTGGGAGGGGGGATGGGCTAAATGGGTAAAGGAATCTATTCCTGAAATCATTGTTGCACTAGATGCTAACTAGCTTGGATGTTAATTAAAAAGTAAATACCTTTTAAAAAAAAATTTTTTTAATGTTTATTTATTTTTGAGACAGAGAGAGACAGAGCATGAATGGGGGAGGGGCAGAGAGAGAGGAAGACACAGAATCGGAAGCAGGCTCCAGGCTCTGAGCCATCGGCCCAGAGCCTGACGTGGGGCTCGAACTCACGGACCGTGAGATCGTGACCTGAGCTGAAGTCGGACGCTCGACCGACTGAGCCACCCAGGCGCCCCAAAAAGTAAATACTTTTTTAAAAAAGAAGAAAACTAACATTCAGTGTGTCAACAAAGTACAGTAAAACCTTGGTTTGCGAGCATAACGTCTTCTGGAAGCATGCTTGTAATCCAAAGCACCTGTATATCAAGGAATTTCAAGAACCATCGGCTCAGTTGTCATCATGTGACAGACATTTGGCGTCACTTACTACTCTTATTGCAAGACATCGCTCATTTATCAAGTTAAAATCTATTAGAAACGTTTGTCTTGGGGCGCCTGGGTGGCGCAGTCGGTTAAGCGTCCGACTTCAGCCAGGTCATGATCTCGCGGTCTGTGAGTTCGAGCCCCGCGTCAGGCTCTGGGCCGATGGCTCAGAGCCTGGAGCCTGTTTCCGATTCTGTGTCTCCCTCTCTCTCTGCCCCTCCCCCGTTCATGCTCTGTCTCTCTCTGTCCCAAAAATAAATTAAAAATGTTGAAAAAAAAAAAAATTTAAAAGAAACGTTTGTCTTGCAGAAAACTCACAGAACAAGTTACTCGCCATCCATGGTTTTACTGTAATTGATTTCCATGACTCCATATTTTTAAGTTTGTTTCCACAGAGATGGACAGAGGAGAGCGCAGACACATGGTCACGGATACCAGGGGAGGAGGGAACTAACAGTCTCGCGGTGCCCACTGCCGTAGCTCTGTTTCTGTCTCCACTGCTCCACTGGAATGGTTCTGGCACAGGTCACCATGACCCCCATGCCTGAGATTCTAGCCGCAGGTGCTCCTGCTTTTCCCTGTCTCCCTGTTAGTCTGCGCTATAGACCCTTCTTCCGGCGGCTAAGCTATGCGTTCTGTCATCAGGCCTCTACTCTTCTCCCCTGTACGCTCCCCAGGTGGTTTCATCCTCTCCTACGAGCTCAAGTTGCCGTCAGGCTGTCTGTCTAAAATACAACTTTGTTGGGGCGCCTGGGTGGCTCAGTCGGTTAGGCGTCCGACTTCGGCTCAGGTCACCATCTTGCAGTTCATGGGTTTGAGCCCTGCGTCGGTCTGTGTGCTGACAGCTGGGGGCCTGGAAGCTGCTCCGGATTCTGTGTCTCCCTCTCTCTCTGCCCCTCCCCAACTTGCACTCTGTCTCTCTCTCTCTCAAAAAAAACAAAAAAACAAAAAAAACCCTAACTAAATAGACATTAAAATACAACTTTGATCACCTGATTCCCTTGTTAAAACCAGAAATGGCCTCCCATTCCTCAGCGATAATGTTCTAACTCTTCTCAGAGGCACAAGACAGCCATCAGCCTCTCTTTGCATCTCCAGGTCTCCAACTACCTTCCAGCTTCCCTCTTCCCATTCCCCTTCTGACCTTCCATGTCGGCCTGTTACATCATCAGCACTTCTGGAATGTGCCGTCTTCTCCCATACCTTTGAGTCCATCTGGAATTCCTACCTGTACACTTCCTCACCTGGAAAACCCTGCTCATCCTTTAGGACTCTGCTATCAGGTCATTTCATGTGTAAAGCCTTTCCTCATCTTCCTGTGGAGTTCATTCAGTCATTCAATCATTCATTCATTCATTCAAAAAATATTTATGTTCAGGGCCCTGTGCTAAGGTTGAGCACTGAGGTAAAAAATCTACACAGTTCACACTTTACATAATGACTCTTATCTCACTAGTAGTGTTGACTCACTTACGTAAAAGCCACTCCTATCCCAATACCCCACCTCTGGAGGCCAAGGATGGTGACTTATTCATCTTTGCACCCCAGTAGTGGTAGGCATAAATATGTTTGTTTAGTTGAATTGAAGGAGAACAGTCACTGAGAAAACACCTCTGGGTTTGGCTATCCAAACGCTCTTGATAATCTTTGGGTTTCTATGTCATGAAGTTCAGGATCAAGAGTGGACAGAACCAGTCCACACTTGGAAACAAGATGGCAGCAAGATTAGGTGATGGGGTGTTCAGAGTGTTTTAAAAGGCAGTGGGAGGGGCGCCTGGGTGGCTCGGTCGGTTGAGCGGCCGACTTCGGCTCAGGTCATGATCTCGCGGTCCGTGAGTTCGAGCCCCGCGTCGGGCTCTGTGCTGACAGTTCAGAGCCTGGAGCCTGTTTCGGATTCTGTGTCTCCCTCTCTCTGACCCTCCCCCGTTCATGCTCTGTCTCTCTGTCTCAAAAATAAATGTTAAAAAAAATTTAAAAACAAAAAGGCAGTGGGAAGAGCCAATAGGAAACAGGTGAGGGGTGCCTAGCTGGCTCAGTGGGTGGAGCCTGTAACTCTTGATTTTGGGGCTGTGAGTTCAAGCCTCATGGTGGATGTAGAGATTACTTAAAAATAAAATTTTTTAGGGGCACCTGGGTGGCTCTCTTTTTTTTTATGTTTCTTTATCTGAAAGAGAGAGAGAGTCAGGGAGGGGCAGAGACAGGGGGACAGAGTATCCAAAGCAGGCTCCAGGCTAACAGCAGAGAGCCTGATGCCAGGTTTTTTTGCACTCATGAACTGTGAGATCATGACCTGAGCCGAAGCCAGACAGACGCTTAGCAGACTGAGTCACCCAGGTGCCCAGTTTGACTCTTGATTTCTGCTCAGGGCATGATCTCACAGTTAATGGGTTCGAGCCCCATGTCGGGCTCTGAGCTGACAGCCTGGGGCCTGCTGGGGATTCTCTCTCTTTCTCTCTCTGTCTCAAAATAAATAAGAAAACATTAAAAAAAAAATCTTTTAAAAAAGAAAAGAAAAAATATGCCACTTAGTGGAGGCAACCATCCAGAAGCAAAATGACAAAGACAAGGTTTGCTTTTTTTGGTGGGGGGTGGGGGGTGGGGGGTGGGGGGTGGGGTGGGGAGGCAGGCCTTGGACCGACCCAGAGACAGTGGCAGTAAAAAGGGGAGTAGAGATCGTGGTCCCCTGGAGTGCCCATGTCAGGCCAGATCCTTTGCATCTTGTTGTTTTAAGCTTATTTGTTTTTAAGTAATCTCTATGCCCAATGTGGGGCTCGAACTCATGCCCCTGAGATCAAGAGTCGCACGCTCCACCGGCTGAACCACCCAGGCCCCCCTACATCTTTATTTTACTTAATCCTCACAGTCTTCACGTTCAAATGAGGAGATTAGCTCAAAGCGTGTCAGTGACTCTCCAGCCTGGCTACCCATTGGAATCACCCGAGGAACGTGCGAAAATGTGGTTCTGGGTCTCCCAGCTTTTCTGGTTTCATTTGATCCGGGATAAAACACAGGCCTCTGCGCTTTTAAAACTCTTCAGGTGATTCTGTTGTACAGTCAGAAGGTAAGGAGTCTGGGATGGAATTTAACTCCTAGAAGCCTGATTCCCAAGCCTATACATTTCCGCCTGGAGCCGTGGTTCTCGACGTGCAGTCTCTGGAACGTTTCCCGCAAGCAGAGACCTCACTTTCTTGTTGACCTGGTACATGAGAACCCCCGGAGCCCAGCCATCTCCCTCCACAAGTCCCCCTAGGTGGCTCTGATGCTCACTCAAGTCTGAAAACCACCTTGCCCGCAAGCTTTGCTCCTCAAAGTGTGTTCCACAAACATGCAGCATCAGCCGCACCCCCCAGACCTACTGAATCAGAATCTGTGTTTGGCAACACCCCTGGGCACTTCGTTCGTGCATTAAGGTTTGAGAAGCGCTGCCTCAAGCCAGTAGTTCCCAGATCTGCCAGACGAACTGAATAAACTCAGGGGCTTTTTGTTTTAAAGCACAAATTCCCCGGGCGCCTGGCTGGCTCAGTCGGTGGAACTCTTGATCTTTGCTCCACGTTGGGAGCAGAGATGACTTTAAAAACTAAAATCTTTAAAAATCAGTAAATAAATAAAAAAATAAAGTACAGGTTCTCTAGGTATCCCACCCAAGCTTCTGATTCATTAGGTTTGAGATCACGCCTAGGTCCCTTCTTCAAAGCCCCCTGTAAATCTGATGGTCAGTTACGTTCAGGGACTATTCCGCTCTATGATGCTGCCTCTCGGTACAAGAAGGAGTTTTCTGAGTATTCTTCCTTTCCAAGGCACCTCACAAGGTGTTTCCCCTACAACTATGGTTGTGAGATTTGGCAAATGAAAATACAGGAAATACAGGAAAATACAGGACACCCAGTACAATTTGAATTTCAGATAAAGGGTAAATATATTTTGGTGTAAGTATATCCCAATGTTGCTTGGGATATACTTATTAACACTATTTCATATAGTAAGTTCTTAAATTTAGTGTATTTACTAGTAAAAAAATTAAATTTAGTAATTTGGGCAATTTAAATGTAGTAAAAATTGCTAACAATATTTGTTGTTTATGACTTAAATTTAAATTCACATTGAACTGGATGTTCTGAATTTTTTCTGGCAACCCTACTCACAACGTCCCAGGGCTGGCTGGCTGGCTTTCTTTCTTTCTTCTTTTAATTTTAATTAAACAAATTCTTAACGTTTATTTATTTTTGAGAGACAGAGCGCGAGCAGGGGAAGGGCAGAGAGGGAGACACAGAATCTGAAGCAGGCTCCAGGCTCTGAGCTGTCAGCACAGAGCCCGATGTGGGGCTCGAACTCACGAACCGTGGGATCATGACCTGAGCCGAAGTTGGACACTTAACCGACTGAGCCACCCCCGCACCCTAGTCCCAGGGTTTCAAGGAGAAATTTGGAATAACCTTAGGAAGAGGCAGTGCTTGCCAAGACATCAACAAGAAATGGATGAATGAATGCGAGAATATAAAAAACACAGGCCACGTTATTTCAGTCGGCTTAGGCTAAGTTATGCCTAAGGCTGCAGAAACAAATGATTCATGTCTCAGTGGCTCACAACCCCAAACGCTTATTTCTTGGTCACATTCCATGTCCATTAAAGGTCAGCTGCATCTCCTCCTCATTCTGTAACCAAGGCTCATGGGAGGCTTCTAACCTAGAATATTCCTGGCTTCATGAAAAGGAAAAAAGGAGAATGGTTGGCCACATAATGATTTTTTTCCCCCTCAGCACTCTCTCTCTCTTTTTTTAAATTTAAATCCAAGTTAGTTAACATATAGTGTAATCATGATTTCAGGAATAGAATTTAGTTTAAAAAAAAAAAGGCATAGAATTTAGTTATTCATCACTTACATATAACACCCAGGGCTCATCCCAACAAGTGCCCTCCTTAATGTCTCTTGCCAATTTAGCCCATCCCCCCAACCCAACACCCCTCTAGCAACCATCAGTTTGTTCTCTGATTTAAGAGTCTCTTATGGTTTGTCTCCCTCTCTGTTTTGATATTATATTGGCTTTCCTTACTTTATGTTCATCTGTTTTGTGTCTAAAATTCAACATATGAGTGAAGTCCTACGATATTTGTCTTTCTCTGACTGACTTGTTTTGCTTAGCATAATACATTCTACTAGTTTCCTCCATGTTGTTGCAAATGGCAAGATTTCATTTTTCTGATTGCTGAGTAATATTCCATTGTATTATATACCACATCTTCTTTATTCATTTGTCAGTTGATGGCCATTGGGGCTCTTTCCATACTTTGGCTATTGTCAAGAGTGCTATGAACATTGGGGTGCAGGCCACATAATGATTCTTTTTTTTTTAATGTTTATTTATTTTTGAGAGGGAGAGAGAGGGAGTGCAAACAGGGGAGGGGCAGAGAGAGAAGGAGACACAGACTCTGAAGCAGGCTCCAGGCTCTGAGCTGTCAGCACAGAGCCCTATGCAGGGCTCGAACCCGGGAACTGTGAGATCATGACTTGAGCCGAAGTTGGATGCTTAATCGACTGAGCCACCCAGACGCCCCAGGCCACATAATGATTCTTAAAGCTAGGGTGGCCAAATGTCCCATTTTGCCCAGGACTGGGGGCTCCTGAGACACGAGACATTAGTGCTAAAACTAGAGTAGTCCTGGACAAATCAAGATGGTTGGTCACCCAAGGAAAGCTTCTACTTGGAAGTGGCACGTGTCACTTGTGCTCACATTCCATTGGCCAAAAGAGTCACATTATCAAGTTTGTCATCACTGGGGGGAGCACTTATAAGCCTCCAGTAGTGAGGGATCCACAGAGAGAGACAATGAATATTCTTAATGCTAATACAATCTACCACAAAAAGCAGGTAGAAAAACCTCAGAGTCCCAAGGAGGGCATATGCCCTCTTTAGGAAGACTAAAGAAGAGGAAGGACCTCCATGACGACAGAGCCAAGGGCCACGAAGGACAACGGTGTGAGGATCTCCCCTCTCCCTGGGAGCAGGACTAGGCCCTAATCAAGAAACCCTGCCCACACTCAGGGTCAGTGTCAGCCCAGTGGAATTTCGAGACTTCCACAGAGCAGTGACTACTATGTCCCCCATTCTTTCCTTTCCGAATGGATTGGGATCCCCTCATCCCTGTTCTTCCCTTGTCCATCAAAAGGAACGGATAACTTGTCTTGTTAGTTCTAGATCTCCAGATCTAGAGGAACCACATCCAGACCCGACGTATCATGAAATGCTGGACTTAAAGTCTGATGCCGTGGTTAGATGGGAATTTAGGTTGTCTCCCGAGAGGACTGAGATTTGCAGAAAAGAGGGAAACAAATACCTGTGGCCAAGGAATATTGGGGTAGATCGTGTTATAACCCAAAATATCTGTTGCCCCTCCAGGACTACCTCCTTTGGGATCCCTACCTTTATGAGGACTGTGTTGGCAACGCCACTCACCTGAGGGTTAGCCCTGCGACTCGATGGGGTCAACAGAATGTAAGTAGAACGGACGCGGGTCCCTTCAGAGCAAGGGTTTGAAGAGCCAGCCCATGACCTACTATCTTCTTTCCTTCTGCCCTGAGATTAGCAATGTTCCGGAGAGAGGCTGAATCTCAGAGCAGAGCTTCAGCCAATCAGCGACAAATACGTGGCTACGAGTGAGAAACAAGTGTTTGTAGTCGGAAGGCCACTGCGATTTTGATGTTTGTAACCACGGCATAACGAAGCCAAACCTGCCAGATACGAGAGCAAACACACAACATCACCTAAGAAAATCGCTGTATGATTCTGTTTTTACAAAGTCTGCCAACTGGCAAAACTAAGTAGTATCTTACTTAGGAATAAACCCGGGGTGGCAAACTTATAAAGAAAGCAAGGGCCTGATTAACACAAAATTCAGGGGAGGGCTTGCCTTTGGTCGGGGGTCAAGGAGACATAAAATTATAGAGTTTCTCCACTATTCATATGTCATATTTTCTCTTTTGCGTGTGATTATAGAACTTAAAGAAAAAGCCCTGACAGATTCTGCTTGCCAAAGATGGACACAGTAACTCCCGTCTACATTTTCTTTTAGAAACTTGCCACGCCTTGACCCTGGGCAACTGTGTGACTGCTTCAATCAATACACTATGGCAGAAGCAATGCCTTGTGACTCCTGAGGCCGGATCGTGAAAACGCCACGCGCTTTTGCTCTGATTTCCTGGACACCTTCTCTTTGATCCCAACCGCCAGCTGGTTTGAGCCCATATGGAGAGACCATATGTAGGTGTTCGGGCTGACGGCCCAGCTGAGGATCCAGCCAACAGCCAGCATCAAATGGCCAGACATGTGAGCGAAGATGCCTCCAGATGACTCCAGCCCCCACCCCTGGAGACACCCTCAGCCTTCCAGTCTTCCCACATGAGACCCCAGGCATCGGGGAGCAGAGACAAGCCACCCCTCCTAGGCTGTCATAATTTCTGATGTGCAGAATCCATAAGCATAATAAATTGGTTGTTTTATGCCACCAAGTTTTGAGGCAATTTGTTATGTAGAAGTTGATCATCAACACCCTTCAGATGCACACAACACATTTTGAAAACTGTTTCGGTTCCGTGTTATAAATATCTCTCCCTGGGTCCTCCTACACTGAGTTTGTGATATAAGATGGTAGGCTGCCCACAGAGGCCCCTGCAGGGGAAAAAGTCTAGGGCCAGGGTCTTTTTTATTTTTTAATGCCTATTCATGTATTTTTGAGAAAGAGAGAGAGAGAGTGCAAGTATGAGCGGGGGAGGGGCAGAGAGAGGGGGAGACAGAGAATCCCAAGCAGGCTCTGCTCTGTCAGCACAGAGCCCGACACGGGGCTCGAACTCGCGAACCATGAGATCATGACCTGAGCCGAAATCAAGAGTTGGACCTTTAACCAACTGAGCCACTAGGGCCAGGATCTTTGAGAAGGAAATTCTCCCTCATTCCGTGGTGAAGGAGGTGGAGGGTTATTTAGTTTTTGTGAACAGAGAGTTGCATCGGACTGTGATTCTGCACTCTGTTGCTTATTCATTTAGAAATTAATTCATTCACCAAACAGTGGCAGGTCACCTCGAGCGTAGAGCCCAAGGAGCCATCTGTAGTTTGGCCTTCCTTGGTGGTCTGGACCCTCAGAGCCTGGGGGCGGGGGGAGACAGACAAGCAGCGAGTTCACTCCTGAGTGGTAAGTGTTAGACGCAGGCTGCTGTAGAATTCCAGCGAGGTTTTTGGGAAAGGAACAGAGACCCCTCAGTCTCTTCAAACCTCCCTTCTTCTTTGCCAAGAACCGACACAATGTCGGAGCAGAAGCGGCAGCAGACCTTCTGCAAGTTCACGCACGGCGGGCAGCATGGACCTGGATTGCAGGCGGGATGCAGCCTGCCCGCCCATGAGCTGGAAGTGGTGACTGCGCACCTGCTCGGACACCTGCTGATGTGCCTGCAAGCGGCCGGGCAGCCTGGGGTGTCTACACCCTCGAGACGTTCAACCAGGTGGAAATGCAGCCTGGGATGATTGGCCACTACGTGGGCGAGTTCTCCATCACCTACAAACCCCTGAACCCCGGCTGCCGGGCATGGGGGGCCCCTCCTCCTCCCGCCCCACCCCCCTCAAGAGGCAAAGGCACAGACTTCTCTAAAACAACACGAAACAAACCTCTCTCCTTGACCCTACAGAGTCTGCGGCGGAAAGAGTCACGAGTCTCCACCGCTTTTGCCTCTTTGTCAATCAGAGCCAAACTCCCTGAGCCCTGTGACCTCACAAAGGCCCAACCACGTCTTCCAGAGGGCAGGGCATCCAGAGGAGGGACGGCTATCGCAGCTGGGCCCTGTCGCCACGCCCTCAGGAGCTCGGCTGCTGACACCAAAGGGAAACACTTCACCACGGGTCTTGCCCTGTCTCGCTGCTGGCCTGCTGGCTCCCTTGGCCTGCAACCAAGAGGTCCTGCTCAGTGGCTCAGTGTACGTTTATATCCAGCACTCCTGTTGCGGATTTGGCTCTGGAAGGCCCTCTGGCACCTCCTGGTTACTTGTTTGAACAGAAAGTAATGTGCCTGCCATGCCCCGGAAAGAATATAGGGCAGCAGGATGCCCAGGGTAGTGGGCTGAACTGTGTCTCTCCAGAAAGTTATGTTCCAGTCCTAACCCCTGATATCGGGGACCATAACTTTATTGGAAGTAGGGTCTTTGTAGATACAATCAAGTTAAGACCACACTGGGTTAGGGTGGGCCCTAGGGCCAATGACAGGCTGTTTCTGAGAGAAACACAATGACAGGTGTTTCTGAGAGAAAGGAGAGGGTGACTCAGTTGGAAGAGCTTGCGACTTGATCTCTGGGTGGTGAGTTCAAGCCCCACATTGGGTGTAGAGATTACTAAAATAAATAAATAAATAAACCTAATAAAAAGAGAGCAAGGAGAGGGAAATTTGGATATAGAGACCGAGAGAGACAGAGGCAGGTAGGCCACGTGGCGACAGAGACGGAGATTGGAGCGATACACTGCCAGGAACACCGAGGATTGCCAGCAACCGTCGGAAGGTAGGAGAGAGGTGGGTGAGAGATTCTCCTCCACAGCCCTCGGCCCTCGTAAGGGACCAATCCTGCCCAAACCTTGATTGTAGCCTTCAGCACCGTGAGATGGTAAAGTTCTGTTGTTCAAGCCACCAGGTCTGCGGGGCTTTGTTACAGCAGCTGTAGCTAACTAATACACCCAGGGAAAAAGTGCCGAATGTTGCACGATGTTAACCCTTTCCAAAGAGAGAATACAGAGCATAGTGGTCATGCACAGACACTCTAGTGAGGTACAGACCAGATCCAAATTCCGAAATCATCCACCAGCCGGTGCCTCTCGATGCATGATTGAACCTGAATTCCCTTATGTGCAAAAGTAGTAAAATTTATTCTCTTCGGATAATGTGTGTGTGTGTGTGTGTGTGTGTGTGTGTGTGTGTGTGTCTTTTAATCTCTTCGGATAATGTGTGTGTGTGTGTGTGTGTGTGTGTGTGTCTTTTAATCTCTTCGGATAATGTGTGTGTGTGTGTGTGTGTGTGTGTGTGTGTGTGTATGTGTGTGTCTTCCTTGAAGGAGGTGGAAAATGACCTCAATCACCAATGGCAGAGGAGGGGCTCTCTCAGATGGAAAGAATATATATTTTAGTAAACTCTGCACTCAACGTGTGGCTCGAACTCATGACCCCAAGATGTAGAGTTGCATGCTCTACTGACTGAGCCAGTCAGGTGCCCTAAGAATTAGATATTTTAAGTCTGGAAAGGAAGGCCAGGAACCAAGATGTCCAGAGCACTCTCACTTTTTCTTTTATCCTGTAAGTACATATTTAAGATCTAGTCTTTGGGGCAGAGGATGCATACTCCTATGATATAATTTTGGAGACAAGCATAGGAAGGATTAACACAAAATTCAGGATAGTGGAACCTTTGGGGGTGAGAGACCAGTAAGATGGGGCAGGGCTTCCAGGGGGCTCCTAAAATTCTGAATGTGTTCTATTTCTTAAGCAAGGAGTGAAAGTACAGAGGGGTCCATTTTATTATTATCCCTTAAACTTTACATATGTTGTATCTTCTCATATGTAATATATTTCTCAACAAAAACATATAAAGATTGCTCATTACGGAGAGGTTGATCAAGTAAAAATTTTGAGATGATCAAGTGTTTATTATCAGTGATCTGGTTAAATAACTTATAGGATATCCGTTTAACAAAATATTAACTAGCCATTAAAAATAATACTGTAGGGGCACCTAGCTGGCTCAGTCAGTAGAGTAGTGACTCTTGATCTCAGAGTCATGGGTTCAAGCCCCATGTTGGGTGTAGAGAGTACTTAAAAATAAAATAAAATACTGTAATCTTACTTTATTGACATGAAACAATGTCCACAATATACTAAGTGGTGGCTTAAAATAACTTGTGTACTCGAGCACTTGGATGGCTCATTCGGTAGGGTGTCCGACTTTGGCTCAGGTCATGATCTCATGGCTCATGGGTTCGAACCCCACATCCAGCCTTGTGCTCTCAGCTCGGAGCCCGATTTGGATTTCCTGTTTCCCCATCTCTCTGCCAGCCCCCCATTCACCTCTCTCTCTCTCTGTCTCTCAAAAATAAACGTTAAAAAATAACTTATGTACCAACTGTCTATGGACAGCTGAATGGATAAACAAAATACATACATGATGAAATATCATTCCACCTTAAAAAGGAAGGAAACTCAGAACATGCTACAACATGGATGAAACTTGAAGACATTACACTAAGTGAAATACCCCAGAAACAAACAAACAAACAAAACCAAAAAAACCAATTTGTGTGATTCCACTCATAGGAGATCCTTAGAGTAATCAAATTCAAGGAGACAGAAAGTCGAATGGTGGCCACCAGAGTCCCGGCGGGGATGAGGAGTTAGTGCTTAATGGGTACAGTGTTTCTGTTGGGGAAGATGAAAAGGTTCTGGAGATGGATGGTGGTGATAGTTGCATGACAATGAAAATGTGCTTAATGCCACTGAACTGTGCACTTAAGATGGCTAAAATCGTAAGTTTTATATTTTGTATATTTTACCATAAAAATAGCTATATGTATAGTTACCTTCCTCTGTGTGTGTGTGTGTGTGTGTGTGTGTGTGTGTGTGTGTGAGAGAGAGAGAGAGAGAGTAAGTATAGGAAAAAGTCTGGCAGGATTTATATCAATATGTCCACAGTAGTTATCCTCTGGGGTTCAGGTTATAAATGATCTTTATTTTCTTCCTTATACCTCACGTGTTTCTATATATTGATAGTTTTTGGCTATGAGTAAGTTTTAAAACGTGTAATAGAAATAAATAAATAAATAAATAAACCTGGGGGACCTGGGTGGCCCAGTCGGTTAAGCGTCCGACCTCATCCTAGGTCATGATTTCACCTTTCATGAGTTCAAGCCCTGCATCAGGCTCTGTGCTGACAGCTCAGAGCCTGGAGCCTGCTTCGGTCTCCCTTTCTCTCTGCCCCTCCCCTGTTTGTGCCCCTGTTTGTCTTTATTCTCAAAAAAAGAAAATAAACATTAAAAAAATAAAAATAAATAAACCTGATTTAGAAAGAAAGGGATTCTATCAAGAAGCAGCAGTTGTGATCGGCAGAGTTAAATGAACAAGATAAAAAAAAATTAAAAGGAAATTATTCTCCAATCAAAGTGACTCATCTGGTAAGTGGTAGAAACCAATAAGGTGAGATAGGGCCAGACTTCGATCTCTTCTTTGACATATTCATGCCCACCTTACAATCAAACATCTCCTCAAATGACCCCTGTTCTCCTCTTGCCAGAAGAACCAACCAGCACTGTGAGTTCATTCCTAAATGGCTTTTTAAAAAATCAATTCCTTGACCTCCTCCGGACTTCCCCTGGTGCATCACGCCCAATCTGAATGAACAACGACCCTGGAGCCCCTAAACACCCTTCTTCACAACTGTGCTTCTTGGACCTCAGTCTGCTCTCAGGACTCCACTTTCCTTTCAGCCCTGGGGCCCAAAAGACTTCTCTCTCCCGATTTATGTGCTTTATCCTCCAGAATTCATGTCTTAAAAGTGTCCTCAGCCTTCAGCAGTCTCTGTGAGCCTTCACCTTGAAAGTTCTGCCTACTCTTGCTTCTCAAGCTGGGTGGTGCTGGGGCACCTGGGTGGCTCAGTCGGTTAAGCCTCCGACTTCTGCTCAGGTCATGATCTCACGGTTTGTGAGTTCGAGCCCCACGTCGGGCTCTGTGCTGACAGCTCGGAGCCTGGAGCCTGCTTTGGATTCTGTGTCTCCTTCTTTCTCTGCCCCTCCCCAACTTGTGCTCTCTCAAAAAATAAATGTAAAAAAAAAAAAAAAAGCTGGATAGTGCTGGATTCGCTCCTCGCTGGTGTGGCTTTAGCCTTATGACGCGATGGGGCTTAGAATTAAGTCTTGCAGACACAGCCCTTTCATACTGCTGGTGAGTGAAACCTTCCAGAACAACCATTTGGCAGTATGGAAGAAGGTCCTGAAAATATTCATAGCCTTTGAGACTCTGACCTTGTAATTTCATTTCCAGGAGTATTTCCTAAGGAAATATTCTAAACCGATAGACAAGGATTTATGCAGAAATATGAATCAGATCATTGAAATCAGCAAAATGACAGAAGCACCTTGGATGTCTAAGAGCAGAGACTTGATCAGGCAAATTATGGCATACACATATTATGGACAGTTGTGCCACCATTGATATGTCTGCAAAGTATTACTAACGTTATGGAAAGTACTTTTGATCAAAATTATGTATTTAATATGATTTCATGATTTCAAGTGAAATAATAAAGGCATAGAGCAAAGATAGGAAAGAAATATGTCAAAATATTGATAATTTGCCTCTGGGTTGTGAGATTATAGATGCTTCCCCTCCCCCCATTTGTCTTCATACTTATGGTTTTCAAAAGTTCTATGTGAGTATAAATCACTTTTATAATCTGAAGGAAAAAAACTCCAAAAGACATCTCATGGGTAGAAGAAAAATTATTAAATTACACTTGAACTTGGTATCCTAGTGTGATATTGTGATTTATAATATGAAACATATATTTGGTCTTCCTCCATGGTTCTGGGCACAGAGCTCCTAAAATCACTGGAATTTCTTAAGTAATGAATCAGGTTGAAGTATCTTTTGTTGTGCTAATGAGGTGACTTTTGGGGAGCACCTAAGGGTGGGGGGCTGGTTTGCATGGGAGCCAACCATTATGATTGAGGAGTTGGAACCTACAGCCCCACTGTCCAATCTCTAGGGATGGGGGAAGGGCTAGAGATTGAGTTCAATGGCCAATGATTTAATCCATCATGGTAGCTAATGAAGCCTCCATAAGAACCCAAAAGGAGGGGATTCAGATAGCATCCAGGTTGAGGAATCAGAATGCTTCCATGTGCCACCATGCTGGGCCCCAGACTCCACAGGGACAGAAGCGCCTTTGTTTGGGACTTCGCTCTAAGTATTTCTTCAGCCAGCTGGTGACTCATGTCTTTTAATATCCTTTGTACTAAATCAATAACCTAGTGAGTAAACAGGTTTACTCCTGAGTTCTTTGAGCTGCTCTAGCAAATTCATGGAACCCAGGGAGGGGGTTCGTGGGAGCCTCTCTATGATAACCAGTTGGTCAGAAGTACAGGTAACGCCCTGGGCTTGTGATTGGTATCTGAAGTGGAGACCAGTCTTGTACGACTGAGCCCTTTGCCTGTGGAATCTGATGCTGATAGTGTCAGAATTGAGTCAAATTATAGGGCACCCAGCTGGTGTTGGAGAATTGCTTGTTGGTGGCATGGAGAACCCTCCCCTCACAACACACACACACACACACACACACACACACACACACACACACATTGGACTTTGGAGTTTAGAACCTTTTACCTGAACTGTTGAACTTCAAGGCCTCCATGGATATCATTGAGAACTTACGTTTTATCTTATTGTCGATGCAGTGCGAAGGGTTCCTTTTCCTTTTGGGGTGAGGCTGTGGGGAAAGAAATCTTCAGGTTTTTGAGATCTGTGTTCTTCCCAGTGGATCTCTAATATGGGGGAAATGGCTGACATGTCCTTTGTATGGGGAACTGGAGTTGAAAACAGGCCCTGGGGTAGTTCTCAGGGGCAAGAGGGAGGTACAGGGTTGCTTTGCAATGAGAGGCACCTGTCTGAGCCACACCCCTCTTGGAATGGGAAAGGCTATGCTACACGAATGCTTAAAAGAACTAGGAACCAAGAGACAATGCATTGGGAGCCGGAGAGGGGCCCCCAAGCTCATGGAGGAAGATGTGTTCCTTTGAGGACCTCAGCTGGTCAGGGGACAGTGGAGTAAGATTTCCCCCCATGACAGCAGCCTGCCCTCCTACCCCACTTCTGCCCCAGTGCCCACTGTCTCCGGGATGGTGTCTGTAACTCTCCTGCCAGCTTGCATATCATAGGCTAACCAGTCACGCTTCTCAAGCCCATCACTACATTACAGTCAAATTCTCCAACCCTTATGGTTCAAGGGTTTTTCCCCTTTATCCAAGCCATTGTGTGCCCAGCATGTCGGCAAGAGATCCAAGGCTTCCTTCACAAGTTGACTTATGACCGTCTGACCAACCTCATGAATTTTGACCAGATTTGTGGGTTAGGGAATTGGAACAGTAATCTGTAGGGAAGTAATCTGTACGGTGCCCCCTCAAGGGGCAAATAATAGCCAGTCTGGAGGCTCCTCCCAACTGGCGAGTGGTCAAAGACTGTGCCAGCTTGCTCTAGGACGCACATTTTGTTGAGGTTGCGGGCGGGTGCCTAGTCTGAAGAGGTACCCCTTCCCGAATGCCCTGGCATGTGGGCATTCGTGGTGCTGGTCCAGGGGCTCAAATGAGATGGAAGGGATGTGACCAGGTAGAGCAGAGAAGGGAGCACCTCCCCCACCCCCGAACAAGGGGGGGGGCATGGTGAGAGGTGCTGGAGAGAAGAGAAAATTTCCATTTGGCTTTTCAAGCTCCTTGCCATGTCCCCAGAGGACAGAAACTTGGCAGCTGTGTGCCTGATCCCTAGTCTTTCTTCATGAATTTTTTATTTCAGGCAAAGAGCCTTATCTCTCCCTGGAGCTGCTTCGGAAGCCTGCTTTCCCATCAGCTGAAGACGGGGCAGATGAAGAGTTGCATTAAGGCGGGAATTATCGGTCCCTTGAGAAAGGAAGGGCACTCTGCTTTTGGAAGGACAGCTCCTACCCCCCCCCCCCATTACTGTAGGCCTCTATTCTTCATATAAATGTTAGGTTGCTGTTTTTTTTTTTTAATTTTTTTTTCAACGTTTTTAATTTATTTTTGGGACAGAGAGAGACAGAGCATGAATGGGGGAGGGGCAGAGAGAGAGGGAGACACAGAATCGGAAACAGGCTCCAGGCTCCGAGCCATCAGCCCAGAGCCTGACGCGGGGCTCGAACTCACAGATCGCGAGATCGTGACCTGGCTGAAGTCGGACGCTTAACCGACTGCGCCACCCAGGCGCCCCTAGGTTGCTGTTTTTATTGGGATATTGTTGAGGGCTCAGGGAGAAAGGTTTGGGGGCAGTCACTGCGGGCTTGCCTGCAGGGTGAGGTCCTTCCTGGTGCCACTCGGTGAACATGACAAGCATCCACAGCAGAGATGAGGCACCAAGGTGGGGACTTGGCCTCCGACAATTCAGATTTCCAGAAGTCCAGATGTCTGGGGGCATGCTCAAATGGCGGTGGGCTTAAAGATGTCATAGGGGTGCCTGGGTGGCTCAGTAGGTCGAGCGCGTAACTCTTGATTGTGGCTCAGGTCACGATCTCACAGGTTCGTGGGTTCGAGCCCCACATCGGGCTCTGTGCTGACATGCAAAGCCTGCTTGGGATTCCCTCTCTCCTTCTCTCTCTCTCTGCCCTCTCCCCTCATGTTCTGTCTCTCTCAAAATAAATGTACCTAAAAAAAAAATGATGTCATCTGTCCCTGCCCCAGAGCAAGAGAGGCCCCTGCTCTGCACCTCTTCAGTCTGCCCCCTTCCCACCCTGTTATGGATTGGATAGCAGCCCCCCGGAAGGCATGTTGAAGCCCTACCCCCAATACCTCAGAATATGACCATATTTCGAAATAGCGTTATTGTAGATGTTAATTAGCTTACACGAGACACACACACACGAGGGCAGCGCATCACGTGAAGACAGAACCAGGACTAGAGTGCCGCGGCTACAAGCCACAGACCGCCAAGGACTCCCCGACAAGCCACCAGCAACTAAGAAGAGGCAAGGAAGGATTCCCACCTGTGGGCTTCAGAGGGCACGTGGCCCTGCTGACAGCTTGGTTTTGGACTTCAAGCCGCCAGCTCTGTGAGGCAAAGAGCGTCTGTTGTCGTAAGCCATCCAGTTTGTCGTACTTTATTACAGCAGCCCTGGGAACTTAATGCACACTCCCAGACTAGACTCTGGGTACCAGAGCCCCCAAATTCCTGCCCAATTAGCACCAAGCTCTCTTCCTGCGTGGACTTCCTCTCTGGGTCTGTCCGCCCAAGGGTGGTCCTCACTAGTGTGCGTGCCCTAGCTCCTCAGAATAGCCACGGGGTGGCTATTAGCAGAGGCGTGGTTATCACATATATAATTATTGTTGGTTACTAGTATGGGCGTAAAGATGACATGTATGGGCTGGGGTGGCCACAGCCATGAATGTGATGGGGCTCACAATGTGGGAGGATCGGACGTGATTTGGGAAGAGAAGGGGTAGATCAAGGGCTGGAGGTAGGGAGCCAGGAGCCAATTCTCCCAAGCCACTGTATCCTGACATCCATCTCTAAGGAGTCTGAAAAATCCTAAATCTGGACCTCGTCTTCCAGATTGTTGTGAAAGGGTGTATAAATGTCAAGGTGGGAGGACGGGAATAATGTATTTCAGTTTGCTAGCTCGAGTGAATAACTTCAAAGTATTCGGACACAGAGTACGCGAGCCTCCACTGTCCTCTTGCTCAGGGCTCTGCACAGGTAGTTAGCCTTAAATTTGGAGGTGGGGACCAGGGAGCCCTAGTCCCTCTGGTTGGAAAGGGCCGTGAGCTGCAGGAAACAAGCGAGTCCTGGCGAGCTAGAATTTTAGCTCATGATGTCCTCTGAGTCCATTATCTTTTTGCTGTTCCTCAGCTTTTAGGACAGTCTTGTCGGAAAGTTCCACCCGGTGTGACAGTTCCACTGCAAGGCAGATGGCCGCTGTTGCAGAGGGAGCAGTGCCACCCTGAGGCTAGGTTGGGAATGGCAGCTGGCGTCTCCGAGCGACACCCAAGGAGGCGTGCCTCTGGGGGAGCCGGACACACCCGACAGATGGGTCTTCTCCCTGGTCCCACAGCCACAGCTACATTAGAGAGTCTGCTTTTTCTTTTCTTACCCCAAATACCATTTTCCTCTTTGATGCTCCCCAGGGAACTCTCAGCTGTTTGCTAATGGTGAAAATCAATCCTGGAAGGTTCCAAGGAATGCAGCCCCCAACCTCCCCATGGCCCCTGCGTAACCCCTCCTCCCCCCATCCCCAGATACCACCCCCACGCCAAGTGCCAATATGATGCACGAAGGGAATTAGCTGTGAGGAGCTCAGAAGAGCTAATCTGGGGGCAGCCTCTGAAGCAGAACTCACGCGGCTGCCGAGGGGATTACACAGGTCTTTCCCCCTTCACTGAACATTGTTTTCAATTGTACCAATTGTAGATTAAACTGGATTAAGAGCGTGCAAAAATGTTCATGCCTATTTGCTGTCTTTCCTGGCATTGCCCTCACGTCAACCCTGACAGGTATAGATTGCTAGCATCCCCATTTTATAGACAAGGAAACTGAGGCATGGGGCAATTAATGAACCGCTCAAGGTCAAGCAGTAGTAAGGGGCATTGCTGGATCTGTCTGTGGTTTTTTTTTTTTTTTTTTTTTTTTTTTTTTTTTTTTTAAAGGCACTGTCCTGCAAGGGTCTCTGAAAGGATTAAACATTCAAATTCCTACCACAGTCCCTGCACTGGGGCATGGCGTTCTCTTTTCCCTGTTACTTCTTAAAACGTCTTCTACCACATTATTCAAGTTGCAATGTCATACACATCATTGTAACTAGTCAGATACCTCCAACATCAATCACCTCCTGAGGTGAATGATATTAACGGGTTTGTGAGTTATTTTCCCGGGGAGATACAAACTTGTAAAAATGCATATAGGGATTCCCCGCCTCCACTGACAATATTTAAATCAAAAGCAAAAATCAGGGACACCTGCCAGGCTCCCAGTTCCTGAGTCCGAGCCCCGCATGGGGCTCTGCGCTCATAGTGTGGAGTTTGCTTGGGATTCTCTCTCTCCCCCTGCCCTCCTAGCACTGTCTCAGTCTTTCTCAAAATAAATAAATACACTTAATTAAAAAAAAATTTTTTTTAGTAATCTCTACACCCAACATGGGGCTCGAACTCACAACCCTGAGATCAAAAGTCGCATGCTCTACCCACTGAGCCCAATGGGGCGCCCCACCCCCACCCCCCACCCCTCTGGCACTTCCTTTAAACCCTTCAAGAAAGCCAGTCTGCTTGGGCGGCTGGTATTGGGGGCACGTGCAGGGCACAGATCTCGGAGCAGGCCGTGTCAGAGGGCACTGGTCCTGCAGGTGGCTGGCTTTGTGGGAGGTCCCGGCCCAGCTGTAACACAGGTGGTGGGGTCAGGTTGTACGTTGTCTCTGACCACAGAAATGGCTGGGCTCCTTTTCTGGAACAGCCCTGGCGAAGTACCACAACCTTAACAGAAATATGCTACGTTACTGTCCAGGGGCCGGAAGTTCGAGGTGAAGGTGTCAGCAGGATGGTTTTTTTCTGAGGGCCGTGAGGGAGCGTCTTGGCTGTGCCTCTTTGGGTGATTTGCTGGCAATCCTGAGAACTCCTTGCCTCATAGACACCGTCGTCTCGTATGGCGTTCTCCCCGTGTGGGTGTTTGCGTCCAAAATTCCTTCTTTTCATAGGACACCGTCACGCTGGATTAGGAATGAGGAAGCATTTACATCAAACAGAAACTGTGAAATTCCGAGACAGGTCCGGCTGCTGATTTGGTAGCAATTTAGAACTTTCTTCACCTCTTCTTCCTGCAAACTAGTCCTTTAATATGATTATAAATGTATGTGAGCAGATGGCTTTGTTATCAAATACACTAAAGACTAACCTTAGGCCTTTTCAAGTTGAATCCCTTCCTTTTTTTTTTTTTTTTTTTTAAATTTTTTTTTTCAACGTTTTTTATTTATTTTTGGGACAGAGAGAGACAGAGCATGAACGGGGGAGGGGCAGAGAGAGAGGGAGACACAGAATCGGAAACAGGCTCCAGGCTCCGAGCCATCAGCCCAGAGCCCGACGCGGGGCTCGAACTCACGGACCGCGAGATCGTGACCTGGCTGAAGTCGGACGCTTAACCGACTGCGCCACCCAGGCGCCCCTTGAATCCCTTCCTGAACCACACCAAAGCCCAGACAAGAAGCCCTCGGCCTAAGGCAGGTCCAGCCTCCCCCCCCTCAAGAAAGGAGTTCGGCCACAGGGCTCCCACCTCTCTGAGCCATGGTCTGGGGAACGGCGTGAGTAATCTAGCTGAATAACAGTATGGGTAAGTCAGTTTCCATCCTGTTGCCTGAGAACCTAGCCTCCATTTATGGCATTGTTCCCATGGGAAAATGCATTCCAAATTCCAAGCAACTGATTTGCACATGAACTTTCACTCCGGAGGTTAGGGACTGCCAGAATGTGTTCTCTTGTGGCCCTGTCTCCCGACAGCTTCCCATGAGTCCGTTCCCCTGTCCCCCTCCTCATCTCCCATCTCTCCTGTGTACACATTCAACCCTCATATGGTTGAGCCCTCTTCTGCAAAGTCTCCATCACATCTCTCTCCCTCCCTTGAGTCCCTGGATCTTCGGGCCTGGGCTGCATTGCTTACTGTGCTCTGTCTGAGTCTGAGGAATGTGCAAAAGGGTCCTGGCCTCTTACAGGATCTTCAGATCCTTGAGGATGAAACTGTATTTTCTTCATCTTGTATCTTTCCAAGGAAGAGCACGAGAGCTCTTATGAATGAGCATTTATGAAGCACCTACTGTATGCCAGGCTCCGACACAATGCTTTCTTGCATTCTTTCTTTTACTTATCCCCCAGTGCCTAGCCTAGGGCTTGGCACATCACAGATGCTCAGTAGGTAACCCTGAAATGGATTGAAAATCCCCCCAGCCTCCTTTCCCTCAGTCTTCTCCTGGCCACTGCAGCATGCTCCCCCAAGCTCCCTGATTCACGAGGCTCAGGGAACTGGGCAAGTGGCAGGATTAACTCCCTGGGGAACTGTCATCTGGTGTCTCAGGGAAAGCTAGCCCCTCCTCTCCACCTCCTACCCCAGCAGATGGGACCCAGTGAATTTTCTGGGAACAGGAACAGATTGGATCCCCAGGACTCACTATGTAAGAACAGGTGTGCCGGGTAGCAATCTCAGTCAGAGAACTCAGGTGCACGTGAGATTGAACTTCGTTTTTCATAAATCAACTATTCGGCCGAACTGGGGGAAACTGAATTCCGGTTCTTCTTGGGGATGAGTTTCCTACTTCCTAGCCCCCGTGCTGTTGTGCACTCCAGCTCCCAAATCTTAGACTGGGCCAAGCCATCTCGTTGGACGAATGTCACATGGTTACTGCTGGAGATGCCCGTAGTCCCTGCCCTCTGGTCCCTATGTCCCCAAACTCTGCAAATTCTACCTAAACTGGCTCCCCCACCCGGACACACTCTCTTGCCATCCTTCCCTGCAGTTGCACATGAAGCTTCTGAGTCCTGGCAGGGAGCCCGGCCAGGTCTGTGCTGCTCCTGGGACCCGTGACCTCTCCTTCCGCCCAGGCCTAGTGTCCGAGGGGAGGGGACACCCAGCTGCTTTCACCTTTCTCCAAGACGTTTTGTCTGCCCCAGGAAACCTTCTCAACCTTGAGGACTTAGACTAGACCTATGGAAACAGTCCAGAAAGGGAGCTGGTATTTAGTGGGTGATTTTGTTTTCTGCCCTGCAATAGCCCTGCCCAGAGACAATGAGCTCACTGCCTGTACATTTGGAGGGATGGCAAAAATCACAGTGCAAGGAAGAGGGGAAAAAAAAACCTCATCGATAAATATATTGAAATATTTCTCCCAACCTCGTAGATTGCCCCTGACCTCAACTCTTTCACCGACAGCAAACACACCTTCATTTAGGGTGCCAGGAATAGCCCAGGCAGGATGGACTGTCTCCTTCTCAGGGACTCCAGGTCCTACCGCTATTTGTCCACAGCTGTGTCACTCGCTGTTTCCTGGCCACCCTGATGATGTTGGAAAGAGCCCTGACTTGCATCCCAACGGTCAGCACAGACACAAAAGCAGATCATGGCAAGCCCCAGAATGAGAGTGGGAAAACCAAAGAGTCTAGGCAAGTTAAGAAGGAAGGGATACATTTCCAGGAGGGGAGTAAGCAGGAAGTCTGCATGGAGGAGGTGGCGTTCAGTGTAAGGATTTAGGTGTATGCTGTGGAGGAAACGAGCAACAAAACTAAAAGGCAACCTACGAATGGAAGAAGATATTTGCAAACGATAGATCTGATAAAGGGCTAGTCTCCAAAATATACAAAGAACTGATACAACTCAACACCCCAAAAATGAATAATCCAACCAAAATGGGCAGAAAATATGAATGGACATTTTCCTAAAGAAGACATGCAGATAGGGGTGGCTCAGTTGATTAAGCAACCGACTTCGGCTCAGGGCATGATCTCGTGGTTTGTGAGTTTGAGCCCCGCGTCGGGCTCTGTGCTGACAGCCCAGAGCCTGGAGCCTGCTTCGGATTCTGTGTCTCCCTCTCTCTCTGCCCCTCCCCCACTCATGCTCTCTCCTTCTCTATCAAAACAAATAAATACACTTAAAAAAATAATAAAGTAGGTGTGCAGATGAGTTAATACCTGCAAGGGGCTTAGACTGGTACCTGGCACAGTTATGCCTCAGTGTTGTCAACAATGTTGGTGAGGATGAGGATGATGATGGGCTCCCCTCCCAATCAAACATCCTAGGGGACCCCTCCTAACCCCACCCCTAGCTGTGCCTCTGATTCCAGATAGGGGAAGATGCTTGTGCCCTTCCAGGTCTCAGGTCCCTTATGCTGTGACCACCTCACTGCCACCAACCTCTGTCTCTGCTTGTCCGCCCCTTACGGAGGGTCTGGGGGAGGCGAGCCCTGTTGATGGAGGCAGGGTGTCATGCATGGTCAGCGGAGCAGGCCGAGGGCAGAGTCGCTTCCCCAGCGGGCACTGGCCCCTGCCCCGGCTCTACCCCGCATGCCTCAGCGTTCTGCTTGGTGACCTCTTTTCTCCTTAGTGACGTCTTCCCAGAAGCCTCTTTTCTCCTTAGCGACATCTACCCAGAAGCCCTGATAGAGACACGGGCTTGACCCAGATCTCACAGCCGATCAACGGCCAAGGCTGGATTCACACGCAGGTAGCCTGACCTTTAACTTTCTGCAGTAGAAGCCACTGCACGAGGCCCAGGTACCAAGGGGGTTCCAGGAGTCTTGAAGTCTTAAGTGGTCCTGCCAGGTCAATGCTGTTGAGCCTAAACAGAATTACCATAAGTATATAATCAATAAATCATAATAAAGCAGAATTCAAGCCCAAACTCAGAAAAATCAATTCTTTCTGTGCCCTTGCAAACCACTCTAAAACGTTGTTGGCTTAAAATCACAAAATTCCCATTTGCTTATGGCAGGGACAGCTCCTCTCTGCTCCACGTGGCATCATTTGGGGCCGCTCCACGGAGGCCGGAGGATGCAGTTCCAGGAGGCGCACTCACTGGGCTGGAAACTGATGCTGGCTGTTGGCTGGGGGCTCGGCTGGGGCCGTCAGCCCAGGCGCCCTCCTCCTGCGGCCTCCCCGTACAGCTAAGTCAAACGTCTGCAGCCTGACAACTGGGTTCCAAGAGGGAGCACCCCAAGAGGACAAGCCCAGGGTGCAAACACTTTTCATGCCTCTTCTGGCCTCTTCTTGCTAACGCCCCATTGGCCAAAGCTGGTCTCTTGGCCAAGCCCAGAGTCAGGGTAGGGGGACCACACACAGGCATGGACACTGGGACCAGCAAAGTGGCAGTCGACCTCCGCTCAGTTTTTCTGAGTTTCACCCCTTGTGCTCTTGACGCGCTCCCCGCCAGCCCCCCCTCCAGCCCCCACCAAATCCTTGCTGCAACCAATTGCCTCTCTCTCCCCTGAGCCATTCTCTCTCTCTTCACTGAATTGTCCCCCCCCTTTTTTAAAAAAATATTTTAATGTTTATTTATTTTGGGGAGGGGGGAGAGGGAGAGAGAGGGAAAGTAGGGGAGGGGTGGAGAGAGAGGGAGACACAGAATCCGAAGCAGGTTCCAGGCTCAAGCTGTCAGCACAGAGCCGGACGTGGGGCTCGAACCCATGAAACACGAGATCATGACCGGAGCCAAAGTCGGACACTCAACCGACTGAGCCACCCAGGTGCCCCTGAATTGTCACTTTTATCCAATAATCCACTTGCATCACAGCTGTCCCCAACAGCTTCCTCAGCCTTGCTTTCCCCTCAAGCTACTGCCCTTCTTCTCCCTCCATGCCTTCCCTTCCGAAATGCTTCAAAGAGCGACTGATGCTGGAAACAGAAAGGTCGGTTTGTTAAATTTACTGAATATTCTGATTTGCTCACTTAAAATTTTTCTTTAATTTTTTTAATGTTTATTTATTTTGAGAGAGAGAGAGAGAGAGAGAGAGAGAGAGAGAGAGAGAGAGAGAGAGAGAGAAAGAGAATGAGAATCCCAAGCAGGCTCTGTGCTAACAGCGTAGAGCCCGACATGGGGCTTGATCTCACCAACTGTGAGATCATGACCTGAGCCGAAATCAAGAGTCTGATACCTAACCTACTAAGCCATCCAGGTGCCCCTCTTTAGTATTTTCAATGAATATGAATATATGCTTCTTATGAATGTATTAATAAATGTATCCAATAATACACTCTTCATGAATATAAGTAAAAGAAAAATATATTCTAAGAGACCTAAACTACCCTGTAACCCTTAATTTTTAGCAAATTGAGGTTTCAGAAAAAATATACTCATGTCTTGTTGAGAAAAACTTTCTTTAAAATTATTTTTTTTTTATAAATTTGCCAAAATTAGCACGAATCCCTTAAGTGAAAAATTCCATCCACCCATCCACCCATCCACCCAACTATCTATCCGACCATCCAACAGATATTTAATATCATTGCATGCCCAACCCTGGGGATAAATGTGGTCAGACACAGACCGGGCCCTCGTAGAGTTTACAGTCTAGTAGCAGAGACAATTGTGACTCAAACGATCGTTTGAAAGAAACAGTGAACCTGCAAATATGACCAATGCTACCAATAGAGGCGCCCGGTGTCCTGACAGCCCGTATTATGGGGTTTGACCCGGCCAGCCGAGGGTCAGGGGCTCTGCTCTCCCTACAAAGGGCTGTGGGAGGCTAGATGCATAAGTAGGGGTTAACTAGGTGAGGAGAAGGAAGTGGAACTTCCAAGCAGAGGAGAAAGGTCTTGAGGGGGAAAGAAGCATGACAAGAACGAGGCTCAAGTTCTTCTTCGGTCTTCAGTAGGATCTCTACCTCCAGTATCCCTTAGAGTGGTCCCTCAGACACTGTTCGCTGGCTAGACCAACAGAGGTTCCCACTTACTTCTTGCCTGCTGTTTCCACTACAGAGGTAGTTGAAGGTGACCACGTGACAGATTTCTGACATATGAGACATATACAGAAATGTCTGCAGAAGGCTCACGGGAAAGCTTCTGCTTTCCTCTTTCTCACCTTGAACATGGTTGTGATATCTGGAGCTACAGCAGCTGTTTTGTGACATGAAGAAAGAAGCATGAGGGAAAGCCAAGAAGATTATGGAGATCCTTGCTGGCATCCCTGGGAGACTTCAACTAACCCTCCAAAGTTTTTATTATATAAGAAAAGTAAACCCCTGTTTGTTAAAGCCAGTGAAAGGTTTTCTGTTGCCTGCAGGTGAATACATTTGATACATTCAGGCTTCTCTATCCTTGGCCTTTTTGTTATTCAATAGACTCTCACAAGGCATTCTCGTGGCTTCACATCCACCTGTACATCCAGACACCCAATTTTTAGACCAAATTTTTAGACCCGTCTCTTGAGCTCTGCATGTGTGTATCCACATCACTTTAGGCTTATGCCACAGGCCATGTCTGGTATTCTGTCTGCATCTTTGCTGCATAACTAATTGGCTGTAGGGCAATTTTGCCAAAAAACATCAAGTTACAAAAAATAAAAGAGATAGTCATTAAAAAGGACATAATGAAATGTGAAAAATGAACAACAAATGAGACATTAAAAATAAACAAAATCAAAAAGACAATTGGGAGGGGCGCCTGGGTGGCACAGTCGGTTAAGTGTCCGACTTCAGCCAGGTCACGATCTCGCGGTCCGTGAGTTCGAGCCCCGCGTCAGGCTCTGGGCTGATGGCTCGGAGCCTGGAGCCTGTTTCCGATTCTGTGTCTCCCTCTCTCTCTGCCCCTCCCCCGTTCATGCTCTGTCTCTCTCTGTCCCAAAAAAAAAAAAAAAAAAAAAAAAAAGACAATTGGGAAATACAAAATATTTGAATACATTCCAAATGTATAGCGTAGATTCATGGCAATACTATGCAAATAACTGATTTTTTTTTTGTGTGTGTGTGTGTGTACGTGTGTGTGGATTGCACCTAAGCACTTGTCTTCAAAGTCTCTCCTTCACAGTATTATTTTTTTTCCTTTGGCTTGTTGATTTGTCTTCCTCATTCAGCATCACGCTTTTTCTTTAGTCACTAAAAATATTTCCTTTATTAGAGAGGTATCAGTTTCCAAATACTAGGATGCATCCTTGTAACTGAGCTTTGTGTTATGTTGGGAAAGCCTTCCACACTGTCGTTTGTCCTTGGCATATTGTCAAATGTCCATTGATAGACATTTCAAAGTTCTATGGGAAATGTTGGTTCCATACTCTGCACCACTGCATAGACCATTATGAGGGCTAAGATTTATGTAATATAAAAATGGGGACCAGCTTTTTGTTTGCTTGAGAAAACATTTCTTCAAAATTATTTTTTTAATAAATTTGCCAAAATTAGCACAAATCCCTTAAATGAAAATTTCTATCCATCCATCCATCCATCCATTCCATCCATCCATGTATCTATCCATCCATCTAACAGATACTTACTGAATGTCATTACGTGCCCAACATTAGGGATAAATGTGGTCAAACACAGACTGGGCCCAGGCCCTCATAGAGTTTACAGTCTAGTAGGCAAGACAATTGTGACTGAAATGATTGTTTGAAATAGTGATACTGTGCAAATTTCAGTCAATGGAGCATTCCACCCTTGATCTCAGGGTTGTGAGTTCAAGCCCCATAATGGGTGGAGAGATTACTTTTATTTTTTTTAATTAAAAAAATGATTTATTTATCCAGAGAGAGAGAGCGAGCGAGAGCACACACACAAGCATGAGCAGGGGAGGGGTGGGGAGAATCCCAAGCAGGCTCTGCACTGTCAGGGGCTCGAGCAGGGGCTCAAACCCACCAACCGTGAGGTCATGACGTGAGCCAAAACCAAGAATCAGACACTTAGCCAACTGAGCCACCCAGGTGCCTCTAAGAGATTACTTTTAAAAAATGGGAATACTGAGTCAATGGAGAAGTGAAAGCAAACTGTTAACCAATTGATGAAACCAACAGTTATTTCTTTATCTTTTATGGCAAAATTGCCTTATGGCTGATCGTGTTGCAAAAATCTTGCGGCAAAGATAAGCACATTGAAATTACCTAGAACTGTCACAGGCAACTCCAACCCAATATAGCCCAATATGAATTTATATTTTTCTCCCAAACCTCCTTCTTTTTCTGGGTCCCCAACTGAACTGACGATCTCACTTACTATTCACTCCAGTGTCCGAACGACACATCTGAGAGTTGTGCTAAAGCCTTCCCCACTCCTTACCAGAAGCTCGTTTCCTCATAAATTGCTTTTGAACTTAATTCAAAACCATCTTTTTCTTCTCAGTGCCCCGTTCCTTCCACCGCTTTTTCGGTTCTTGGATTTGAAAGGCAGAATCCAGCTGCTGTAACCAAGATCTCCAAGTAACAGGGACTAAAACAAGATAAGAGTTTATTTCCCTGTCACATAACCATAACCATCCGGGAATACAGGCCGGTCTGGAAGCTTCATGGTGGCAGGACCTATCCTCCTTACATCTCATTGTTCTGCCATCACTAAGCTGTCCTCCTCAGCTTGGTCCCAGATGGCTTGCCATCACATGTAGATTACAGCTGGCAGGGAGAATTTACAGGTGGTCCTTTAATGAGACCACCAAGAAATTTAGTACATTACTTCTGCTTCCATCCCATTGACCAGAACTTGATCACATGGCCACGACTTGCTGCAAGGGAGGCTGGGAAATGTAGTCTTTGTTCTGGATAGCCAGCAAACCGTTGGAGATGCTATTTCTCTTCAAGAAGGGAAGAACGGATTTTGGAGACAAATGCCAGTCTCTGCCACTTTCCCTATCATCTGAGCTGGGCATTTCCAGTAGCTTCCTCACCAGTCTCTCCGGTCGTTCTCTCCCCAGTCAACCCTTCATGCCACAGCCAGAGGGATCTCTCTAAAGCTCAGATCTGAGCACTTCTGTACCCGATTTAGAAAATCTTTGGGATGCCTGCCTGGCTCAGTTGGTAGAGTGTGTGACTCTTGATCCCAGGGTTGTGAGTTCAAGCCCCACGTTAGATGTGGAGCTCACTAAAAATAAATAAGAACGATAAAAATTAAAAAAATAAAAATTCACTGGAACTCAGTGCCTACTGGTTAAAATCCACTTAGAATAACATTCAAAAGCATTTAGATATTCACAGGCTCCAACTTGCTTTTCCAAAATTTCCCTATTTATTCTTCCTCGTCTTTTTCAACTCCTACCATGCCCTTTGGCATTTACCCCTTTGATGTTTTGATCATACACCCCCTTTATTTGCAGTGCCCTTCTCCTGCTTTCTCTGCCTCCATGCACCACTTATATTTCAAGACTCCCATTGATAGCCCTTACTCTGAGTTCTAGCCTGGCTCTAATCCCTAGGAAGGATTAATTTCTCCCTTACTTATGCTCTAGCGGCATTTGGTATAAATTTGTAGTAGAGAACACATCAAACCAAAATCTATTATGTGTTTGTATCTTTTCCATTAGATTGCAAGCTTAACAGGGTCAGGAATTCTGTCTTCAGAGCCTTGCTCTTAGTAGGTGTGAAATAAATGTTTGCTTACACAGGGGGCCATCTTTGACACGGAAAAATTCCCCTCGGCACCCATTAGGGGGCAGACATCCCCATGTATTTTTAAATTCTCTCCTGCCCTTTTAAAGACTTAAAGTCTGTCCCACAATATAGATGTTAAAAATAAGCTTGAGGGAAAAACAATACACTAATATATTTGCTTTCCTATGCCCAAGGTATCTCTGGAAATACCCACAAGAAGCTATCGTATTTCATCAAATCTAAAGTGCCATCAATTGTAAGATGTTTTGCTGTTTCGTATATAACAAAGACATAGAAAAGACTGCCAAATGGAGAGGCAAAGACCCAGAATAGCCCACACAATATGGAAGAGAAGAATAAAGTCAGAGAGCTGACACTTTAAGACTTATTATAAAGCCGTGGTGATGGAGACCATACAGTAGCAGTGGAAGAACGGACAAGTAGATCAGTGGATCAGAACACAGAGCCCAGAAATGGATTCTCATAAATACAGTCAACTTAGCTTCGATAAAGGAGCAAAGGCAATACAATGAAGGAAAGATCATCTTTTCAACAAACGGTTCTGGAGCAACCAGAAAACATGCAAAAAATTGAATCTTGACACAGACAAACTCTTCAGAAAAACTCACTCCAAATGGATCATAGACCTAAGTGTAAAATGCAAACCTATAAAACCCTAGAAAATGCCACAGGAGAAAATCTAGATGACCTTGGGCATGGTGACGATTTTTTAAATATAACTCCGAAAGTACAATACGTTAAAGAAATCATCAATAGCTTCGATTTCGTTAGATGTAAACGCTTCTACTCTGTGAAAGACACTGCTGAGAGGAAGAGACAAGGCACAGGCTGGAAGAAAATATTTACAGAAGGCAGTTCTGATAAAGGACCATTATCCAAAATGTACAAAGAACTCTTAAAACTCAACAATCCAGGGGCGCCTGGGGGGCTCAGTCGGTTAAGAGGCCGACTTCGGCTCAGGTCGTGATCTCGCGGTCCGTGAGTTCAAGCCCTGCATCGGGCTCTGTACTGACAGCTCAGAGCCCGGAGCCTGTTTCAGATTCTGTGTCTCCCTCTCTCTGCCCCTCCCCCGTTCATGCTCTGTCTCTCTCTGTCTCAAAAACAAATAAACGTTAAAAAAAAAAAAATTAAAAAAAAAAAACAACTCAACAATCCAAAAACAAACAGCCTGACTTGAAAATGGGCAAAAGATTTGAAAAGACGTCTCCCCAAAGATCTACAGATGGCAAATAAACATATGAAAAGATGCTTCACATCACATGTCATGAGTGAATTGCATTTTAAAACATCAACGAGGGGCACCTGGCTGGTTCATATGGGGGATCGTGTGACTCTGGATTTTGGGGTTGTGAGTTCAAGGCTCATGTTGGGTGTAGAGATGACTTAAATATATAAAACTTAATATATATGTACATATATATAAAAAATTATACATGTGCATATATAAAAATTATATATGTGTATATATATACACATATATTTTTTATTTTTGAGAGACACAGATACAGCGTGAGAGCAGGGGAGGGACAGAGAGAGAGGGAGACACGGAATGCGAAGCAGGCTCCAGGCTCCGGGCTGTCAGCACAGAGCCCGACATGGGGCTCGAACCCACGAACTGTGAGATCATGACCTGAGCCAAAGTCCGAAGCCCAACAGAGCCACCCAGGCACCCCTTTAAGAAAATATTTTTTAAAAAGCGCCACACAACGAGATACTATTTGAATGGCCCAAATCTGGGACACTGACAGCATCACATGCTGCTGAGTATGTGGGGCAACAGAGACTCTCATTCGTGGCTGGTGGGAATGCAAAATGGTACAGCCACTCTGGAAGGCAGTTTGGCAGTTTCTCGCAAAACTAAACATACCCTAACCATACGATCCAGTAATTGTGCTTCTTGGTATGTACTCAGATGAACTGACAATTTCTGTCCACCCAAAACGCTGCACAAAGATGTTTATAGTAGCTTTATTCGTAATCGCCAAAACTCGGAAGCATTAAGATGCTCTTCAATAGGTTGGCTTTTTGGAAGGCTCCATCATACACTGATAGTAAATCATAGTAAATAGTAAACAAACAAATGAAAACAAACCCTCTAAAACTTTTAAGCTTTGGGGTGCCTGGCTGAGTCAGTAGAGCATGGCACTCTTGACCTCAGGGTGTGAGTTCGAGTCCCATCTTGGGCATGGAGCCTGCTAAGGTAGGTAGGTAGGTAGGTAGGTAGGTAGATAGATAGATAGATAGATAGATAGATAGATGATAAAACTTCTAAGCCTTTTTTTTACAAGGGCTATGAAATTATTTATGTCCCTCGTTTATAATTTTTTTTTCTTTTTTGGGTGTGGACGAATGGGTGGAGTGAGGGAGGAGATTTACATTTATTCTTGTTGGATAGGATGCTATTGTTGTTGGCCCATTGGTCTGTGCCTGGGTGGCTCAGTCAGTTGAGTGTCCCATTCTCGATTTCGGCTCTGGTCATGATCCCAGGGTTGTGGGGTCGAGCCCCATGTCGGGCTCCATGCTGAGTGTGGAGCCTGCTTAAGATTTTCTCTCTCCCCCACTTGCTCTCTTTCTCTAAAATAAAACAAACACAAAAAAGCAAACAAAAGAAGAAACAAAACCCCCACAGATTTCTGGGCCCCATTCCTAGAATTGCTTCATTAAGTCAGGAATTTGCATTTCTAGCAAGTTCAAGGTGACACTGATGGTGCTAGTCTGAGGACCACACTTCCGCCATTGGTCCAGCTAGCCTGTGGAGATCTTTGGAAGCATGATGCCATCCCCCAGATCTTAGCTTCCCTCCTAGTGTGATCTGTATCTTCATCTAGGTCACTGACACGAGGTTGAACGGGGTGAGACTGAGGGCCCAGCTTTGCAGCAAGAGGCTCCAGGCTGGCCTGGGTCCACTCGTTGGCCCTTGTAGGATAGAACGAATTTCTGTCAACGAGGAAGCCAATAGCCGTTCTTCTCAGCCAATGCATTTACCCTGTTTTCTAATTTTTGCCCTTCTGATGGGAGTGTGAGGAATGTGTAGTCTTGTTTTAATTTTCTATGTCTTCAATTATTAATATGTTTGAACATTTCTTTTAATGTTTGCTATTTTCTGAGAAAGATCTATTTACAACTTTTGTTCATTTTTCCTTTCAAGTTCTCAGAGGATTTTTTTTTTTTGCCTGATTAGAAGGAATTTTTATATATTTAAGGTTAACCTTTTGGCCTTTGAGATTGGATGTGGTTTACCAGTCTGAGATAGGTCTGTTAACTTTCTTCATGGTGTCTCTCATTGAATCAAAAATCCTTAATTTCATATGATCAAATCTGTCCATATTTTTGCCTATGGATATGCCTTTAGAGTTTTACAAATTCCTCCCAATCCCTGAATTCCCCTATATTATCATTTTTATGCTTTATTATTTCCATTTCAAATTTAGGTATCAAACCCCTTGGATTTCCAGCTTTATATGTAGTGTTAGGGAACAATGCAATCTTATTTTCCTCTATATAGGGAGTCAGTTTTCCCAGCAAAATTCATTAAATACTCTGTTCTTTCTGCATTGATATGTGGTGATTACTTACTATATATTGAGTTCTTATACATATGTGGGTTTATTTTCATTTTTATTTTTTTAAGATTTTATTTTTAAGTAATCTCTGTGCCCAATGTGGGGCTCGAACCCACAACCCCGAGATCAAGAGTTGTATCCTTTAATTTTTAAAAAATGTTTTATTTATTTTTGAGAGGGGGGGGGGAATGAGTGTGGGAGGGGCAGAGAGAGAGGGAGAAGGGTGACACAGAATCTGAAGCAGGCTCCAGGCTCGAAGCCGTCAGCTGTCAGCACAGAGCCTGATGCGGGGCTCAAACCCACAAACTGGGAGATCATGACCTGAGCTAAAGTCAGACGCTTACCAGCTGAGCCACCCAGGCACCCCAAGAGTTGTATTCTTAATGTTCTACCAACTGAACCTCCCAGGTGCCCCTGGGCTTATTTTTAAAAGCATATCTATGGTGCCTGCCTGTAGCTGTTTCTTTATTTGTATCTTTTCTCTTGATAAGCTCATAGGTCTCTCTTACTAATACATTTGACCCTTGAACAATGTAGGGATTAGGGGATGCCAACCCCCTGAGCAGTGGAAATCCGAGAACAATTTTTGACTTGGCCAAAACTTAACTACAAATAGCCTACTGTTGGCTGGAAGGCTTCCTGATAACCCAAAGAGTCGATTAACACATTTTTTTGTACGTTACATGTATTATATACTATATCCTTACAATAAAATAAGCTAGGCAAAAAGAAAATGTTACTAAGAAAATCATAAGGAAAATACACTTACAGTATTGTACTTACAGAAAAAATCTGCATTTAAGTGGACCCACACATTTCAATTCTGTCTGTTCAAGTGTTAATTGTACATATTTTCAAAGAACCAAATTTTGCTTTCACTGATTCTCTGTATTTCTTTTGTCATCTATTTCATGAAAAATTTTACGCTTATTTTGGGGCACCTGGCTGGCTCAGTCAGTGGAGCGTGCAACTTTTGATCTTGGGGTCCTGTTCAAGCCCCACAGTGGGTACGGAGACTACTTAAAAATACAATCTTGACAAAAATTTTACTTTTATTTCTTGTTTCTTTAGGTCTGCTCAATTGCTGGCTCTCCGACTTCTTGAGCTAAATGTTTATTCATTTATTTTAAAGTCTATTTATTCTGAGAGAGAGAGAGAGAGAGAGATTGATGTGGGAGGACCGGAGAGGGAGAGAGAGAGAGAATCCCGAGCAAGCTCCGCACCGTCAGCACAGAGCCCGACTAGGGGCTCTGTCCCATTAACTGTGAGATCATGACCTGAGCTGAAACCACGAGTTGGATGCTTAACTGACTAAGCCACCCTGGCACCCCTGTTTACTCATTTAAATCTTTCTGGTCCTGTGGTAAATGTAAGTAAAGCTATATATTTATGTCTCCAACCACTGTTTTAACAATGCCGTTCAGAGTTTGACATGTAATGCTTTCATTGCCATTTAGTTTTAAATATGATAATTTCATACATACATATATATATGTGTGTGTGTGTGTGTGTGTATATATATATATATATATATATATATATATAAAACCCAAGAGTGTTAAAATAGTAGGTTATTGTTTCCAAACATGAGATTTTTAATCATCATTTTGTGATTTTTTTTTTTTTTTTTTTTTTTTTTTTTTTTTACAAGTTTCTCCCTGGTCTTTGCACATAACCCTATCTCAGAACCAGCACAGGGCATCAAATCCTTGCTGCCAGGTCTTTGATGCAGCCAGGAAAGGTACTCTGTTTTTTAAAAAAGTATGTATGTATTTATTTCATTCATGGTGGGGGAGGGGCAGAGAGAGAGAGAGGGAGACAAAATCCTGAGCAGGCTCCACACCGTCCGCGCAGAGCCCGACTCAGGGCTCGAACCCACGAACCATGAGATGGTGACCTGAGCCAAAATCAAGAGTTGGACGCTTTACCCACTGAGCCACCCAGGCCCCTTAAGGTACTCTATTTTTAAAGGCATATGCTTTGTTTTTATTTTTGTTCTGTAAACAGGTTAGACAAAAGGAGGATTGGAAAGTTGTAGAGGTACGTCACATAGTCAAAGCCTAAGAAGGTCAAAGGGGCAGCTGGGACTTAGAATAACTTCAACCAAGGACTTGAAAAACCACCCAAACTCTCACCATCCTTTTCTCTGCTTCTGTCTGATCATCAATTTAATTCTCTTTCACTGCATGTGCACCCTGGAAAGACCAGCTCTGCTTTCTCTGAAATTCAAAAACTCCTGGGAAAGGTGCTGATTGGCTGGCCATCTGGGTCAGTTTCCACCCCAGACCAATCAACTGTGGCCAGAAGGATGGGGTCCATAAAAGTCTGGCACCTTCCATGACATCACATTGTTGGAATGTGATAAAACAGATGTCCGTCCTTCCTTCCTTCCTTCCTTCCTTCCTTCCTTCCTTCCTTCCTTCCTTCCTTCCTTCTTTCCTTCCTCCTCCCCTCCCGTTCTCTCTCCCTTTCTTTCTTTCTTTCTTTCTTTCTTTCTTTCTTTCTTTCTTTCTTTCTTTTTCTTTCTTTCTTTTCTTCCTTCCTTCCTTCCTTCCTCCTCCCCTCCCGTTCTCTCTCCCTTTCTTTTCTTTTTTCTCTTTCTTTCTTTCTTTCTTTTCCTTCCTTCCTTCCTTCCTTCCTTCCTTCCTTCCTTCCTTCCTTCCTTCCTTCCTTCCTTCCCTCTTTCTCTTTCTCCTCTCTCATCCTTTTTTTCCTTCCTTCTTTCCTTCCCTTCTTTCTTTGAATTCAATTTATCTAAAAACAAAACCAAAACAGTTCCCCCATTCCACCCCCCCCCCCATTATAATTGTGATTGCTCAGAGAACATAGTCTGTGTGAATCTTATTCTCTGGTGTTTATTAAAGTTTCCTTCCTTGGCTTCGTACACAGGAAACATTTTGTAACCATCCCACACGTGCTCGAAAGTGCCTATGTGCCCATATGTGTGTACCCTCTGATTTGGGTTGTAGAGTTCTATATAATCCAAGCTTTCCAATTTTGCGTTTTCAATCTTCTAGAACTCTGCCTTTTTGTCATAGTTGCTTCTGCGGGTCAGAAATCTAGGAGCAGCTTGGCTGGGTGGTTCTGGCTCATAATCTCTCATCAGGTTGCAGTCAAAGATCTTAGCCAGGGCTACAGTATCTGAAGACCTGACTGGGGGTGAGGGATCTGTTTCCAAGATTGTCCATTCAGTGGCCAATGGCGGGAGGCCTCAGTTTTTTCCTGGCTGCTGTTAAGAAGGGCTGAGTTCCTCACTACATGGACCTCGCCATGGGGCTCCTTGAGTGTCCTCATGACGTGACAGATGCCTTTTCCTAGAACAAGTGGTTCAAGAGTGTGAGAGAAAGGAAGAACCCATGGTGCCTTTATGACCTAGTCCTGCAGTCACACACCATCCCTTCCATTACAGTTTATTTATAAGCAGTGAGTCAGTACATTCAGCCCACGCTCAAGGAAAGAATTAATCACCTTTTCAAAAGAGGCTTATCAAAGAATTTATGTACATATTTTATAACCACCCCATGTACTAAGATTCTCTCCTAATGTTATGAAGATGGTTGCTTTAAATTCTTTTCTTTTTAGGTTTATTTTTGAGAGAGAATGCATGAGCAGGGGAGGGGCAGAGAGAGAGAGAGAGGGAGACAGAGGATCCAAAGCAGGCTCTGGGCTGACAGTAGTGAGCTCAATGGAGGGCTTGAACTCATAAACCGTGAGATCATGACCTGAGCTGAAGTCAATGCTCAACTGACTAAGCCACCCAGGTGCCCCTGTTATTTTACATTCTTGTTCATTTTGCTTCATGTGATATAAATTTGGTATCATTTTCTGGATGTGTGTGTTCCTTTACAATTTTTTTTAATGTTTATTTATTTTTTGAGAGAGAGACGGAGCATGAGCAGGGGAGGAGCAGAGAGAGAGACACACACACACAGAATCCGAAACAGGCTCCAGGCTCCGAGCTGTCAGCACAGAGACCGACGCGGGGCTCGAACTCACGAACCGTAAGATCACGACCTGAGCCGAAGTCGGATGCTCGACCGACTGAGCCACCCAGGCGCCCCCACTGTGTGTCCCTTTTTATTAATTTTAACGTTTATTTATTTTTGAGACAGAGAGAGACAGAGCATGAACGGGGGAGGGTCAGAGAGAGAGGGAGACACAGAATCGGAAACAGGCTCCAGGCTCTGAGCTGTCAGCACAGAGCCCGACGTGGGGCTCGAACTCATGGACCACGAGATCATGACCTGAGCCGAAGTCGGACGCTTAACCGACTGAGCCACCCAGGCGCCCCTGTGTGTCCCTTTTTAAATGGAAGATGTACCCCTCCAGTATCTGGTATTTTGGTCCATGCACCCTTGTAACCTTGTTCTCTTGTCTTTGGGGACGTCCGTGCCTTTTGGGGATGTCGCACCTCTCTGTGACTTACGGAGAGAGGCTTGGATAAAGGCAGGCGTAGAGCCCCAGGCACCACACAGTCACCACTGATCCCTGTCCTCTCTTCCCGCTTTGTTGCTGGGCCACCCAGCAAAGCCTCCAGCCAAGGATTCACCCTTGACTCTTAGAAGCAGAGCTGCAGGAGGGAAGGTGCCCGGTGGGACGCTACCCCCCCTGGTGGCCAGAGGAAGAAATGGGGAGAAGTGAGCGTCTGAAGGAATCAGGTCAGTGTGCACCTGTTTTCACTATTTCACACCTGTTTTCATTATCCGGGCGCTGCTGGGGTGCCCTGATGTTACCCCACCAACACCCGCAACCCCAACTATTGCTCCCAGCTTCTGTCACACAGAGGCGGTGGGGTGTCAATGACCGTCCCAATCGATGTGGGGAAGAAGCAAGAGAAAGACTTAAAAGGGGCACGTGGGTGGCACAGTCGGTTGAGGGAGTGACGTCAGCTCAGGTCATGATCTCGCAGTTCATGAGTTCGGGCCCCACATCAGGCTCGCTCCCATCAGGGCAGAGCCTGCTTCAGATCCTCTGTCCCCTTCTCTCTGCTCCTCCCCCGCTCACGCGCTCGCTCGGTCGCTCTCTCAAAAATGCATAAACATTAAAAAAGAAAAAAAAAAGAGAAAGACTTAAAAGATCTTTTCCATATTACTCAGCCTTAAAAAAGAATGAGATCTTGCCATCTGTGACAACATGGACGGACCTAGAGAGCATAATGCTAATCGAAATGAGTTAGAGAAAGACAAATACCACATGATTTCACTTATACGTGGGATCTAAAAAAAACAAAACAAAACACAACAAAAAACCAAGAGCAGAAAAAGACCCAGACAGGGGCGCCTGGGTGGCTCAGTCGGTTAGACGGCCGACTTCAGCTCAGGTCATGATCTCGCAGTTCACGGGTTCGAGCCCCGCATCGGGTTCTGTGCTGACAACTCAGAGCCTGGAGCCTGCTCCGGATTCCGTGTCTCCCTCTCTCTGCGCCCCTCCCCTGCTTGTGCTGTCTCAAAAAGAAACATTAAAATAATAATAAAATAAAAATTAAAAAATCTCTTCCATTCTATCCTTCCACTGCTGTATCAATCAGGTCGTTGTATCCCCAGGCTGGTGCCCAAATCCCCCAAACAACCACCCTACACACCCTAGCTGGTCTTCCTTGGAACTCTTAAGGTTTCTAGGTGTGTTTCTCAAATCCAAGCTGCTCTCTGCTTCTATAGCTTCTCTGGCGTTTATCTGGTGGACAGGGGCCCATGCTAGATTGTCTTTTCATGCTAGATTGCCTTTTCCTGGGGAATCAAGGATTCTTCCACCTCCCTTCTTTCCCCCAAGTCTCTATAAAAGAATGTCGGTAGATTAGATCATACCCTCAAATGCCCTCTGGAGTAGATAGACTGGCTGGCTAAGGGTGAGTGAAGCTGGCTAAGGGTGAGGCAACAGGGAACGGCGGAGCTTGGGGTGAATTGCAGTGTGCATGTACATGCTTTATCTGTTGAAGGTAGCGATGCTCCTTGCCGGGCAGGAATGTGGACAGCTGTCATCATGAAGCCAGAAAGGCAGAGTCAGTGGAAAATCTCCCCATTTATTTAAAATGTCTGAGGGTTGAATTCAGCTGGGGGTTGCAGTTTGCCACCCCTGGCATTTTTTTAATGTTTATTTATTTTTTTTTTAAATTTTTTTTTCAACGTTTTTAATTTATTTTTGGGACAGAGAGAGACAGAGCATGAACGGGGGAGGGGCAGAGAGAGAGGGAGACACAGAATCGGAAACAGGCTCCAGGCTCCGAGCCATCAGCCCAGAGCCTGACGCGGGGCTCGAACTCACGGACCGCAAGATCGTGACCTGGCTGAAGTCGGACGCTTAACCGACTGCGCCACCCAGACGCCCCTAATGTTTATTTATTTTTGAGAGAGAGAGAGAGAGAGAGAGAGAGAGAGAGACAGAGAGAGAAGGAGACACAGACTCCGAAGCAGGCTTCAGGCTCTGAGCTGTCAGCACAGAGCTCAACACGGGGCTCGAACCCATGAACCGTGAGGTCATGAACTGAGCTGAAGCCGGATGCTTAACCGACTGAGCCACCCGGGCACCCCTGCCACCCCCTGGCTTTTTAAATCCAAAAGGTTCTTTTCAGATTTAACACGCCAGGAGTCCTGGAGTCTAGAGTATTCCCCTAAGTGACCTGCCAGGGTGAGAACTTCCTCAAAAATGGAAACGAGGCTTGTCTGGCATAACCTGTTCTTAACAAGCCCACACTGGAGCCTTGTCCAGTTTGCCAGCCTTCACTTCTTAGAATATGCTTGTTCCTCTTTTGGAAAGTCAGAACAACATTTGCCCAGTCAGGTGGGGCCTCACCCGTTCTTAAAAATTCCTCAAAGATTACAAACACTGGGAGGCCTTGGAACTTAACCAGAGAGGCCCTTGTTGATTTTAGAGGTTTTTTTTGAATTCTATTTTTTAAAAATAAGCCTCACCTCATTGTATAGTTTCTCCCAAACCCTCTTGTTACGGTACTCCATCATCATTTAAACAACGTTTGTTCGGACTCTAACATTCAGACCAGGTGTGGACCTCTTCTTCTCTCATATCCCCTTCCTCAACCCACACCAGATCCATACGAAATCCTACCATAGTTGTGTGATCTTAGGCAAATCACCCAAACTCTCCGCACCTCAGTATTCCCTCCTACAAAATGGGACAGTTGAACTGAGTGGTCACTAGGTTTACTTCTATAGCTAAGATTTTAGGTTAGGGATCTCTTTGGCAATTGGCTAAAAACTGTAGACGCTTATAACACCTGACTGGCTCAGCCGGTAAGGCATAGGACTCTGGATCTCAGGATTGTGAGTTTAAGACCCACGTTCGGGATAGAGATTATTTAAAAAAAAATTTTTTTTAACATTTATTTATTTTTGAGACAGGGAGAAACAGAGCATGAACGGGGGAGGGTCAGAGAGAGAGGGAGACACAGAATCTGAAACAGGCTCCAGGCTCCGAGCCATCAGCACAGAGCCCGAGGCGGGGCTCGAACTCACGGATCGCGAGATCATGACCTGAGCTGAAGTCGGCCGCTTAACTGACTGAGCCACCCAGGCGCCCCAAGCTAGAGATTATTTAAAAAACAAAACTGTGGACTCTTATTTCAGAAAAAAAATGATCACATGACTTACACTGGTTTTACCTTGGTGTGTTTCCCAAGACCACCATTCCATTTTCTTTCAGGAGACATTTCTCCCCACTCCAACTATTTGGTTCTAGATGGGCTACCAATAAAATTACCCCCTCCCCCAACTCTGTGCAGAAAAGTGGGCACATGAAGTCCTTTCCTGTTTTTTGTTTCTCTTCTTTCAAATGGAACCAGATGGGAAGAATTCTTTTCCTCTTTGGTAGAAAGTCAAAGGTAAGAGTCCAGATCTGCCTGGGGCCATTTTCCTGCTGGGCAGAGAAAGCCCTTCTCTGTCGGCCATGGAGAGAAAGAGTCTCAGAGGTTGGGGGGATTTGGGAGAAGGGGAGAGAGCGATTTCCTGGCATTTCAGTCCTGGATCGAGTTGTTCCTGAAGCCCATTCCTACCTATTCCATCATTGGGTTCAGTGAGTTTGAGTTGACTCACCAGAATTTACAGCAAAATGAGTCCAGGTTAGTATAGATACAACCTTATCCTCTTTTATACCATTGACCCTTATTTTTCAATACTGTCCCATTCCTTGTCCTCATTGTCCTGACAAAAGTCTAACTTCTTTAATTTTTTAAACTTTTTTTTTAAGTTTACTTAATTTTGAGAGAGAGAGAGAGTGCAGAGAGGGCAGAGAAATGGTGGGGGCGGGGGGGGGGGGAAGAGAGAGAATCCCAAGTAGGTTCCCCACTGTCAGCCCAGAGCCTGACAGGGGGCTGGAACTCGAGAACCATGAGATCATGGCTTGCGCTGAAATCAAGAGTCCCACGCTTCATCGACGGAGCCACCAGGCGCCCCAAGTCTAACTTCTTTTAAAGCACCTTGACAACGCATCGTACAACTCCTCACACAAGTGCTCGACCGGTTTTGCTGGAATTAAACAGAATTTTAGTTATTTTCTTACATGTACTCCTGTTATCACCCTCCTTCCCGTAAGACTATATGTTTTGGAGAACAAGGACCCTGATTTCTATTTTTTTAAAGTTCTGAAAAGCCCTCTGCCCACAGTAGGCACTCACAACACGCTGGAGATTGCGAGGACAGTCGTGGCCCCATCGTGAGAGGAACCCGCTGACCTGACGCACTGGAACGTCCTTCAACTCGCCAGAATGGCTGACAGACTGAGTCACGCAGGCGACGAGGTCACATGGCAACAGAGACCCTTCCGCCCAGAGTCCTAGGGGTCCGGCCTGGAAGCAGCGCGTACAAGGGACGCCCCACAGCATCCCCGTTCCCTTGGGAATTTCAGCCAGCCACGGCTGAAGAGGACAGCAGCTTCTGGAACTTTCCCGGTGAAACGGAACACCTGCCTGAAGAGCCTACATCCTGACAGCAGGGGCTGCGGCCACTGTCTGTCCGGTGACACAGGAGTCCCCGACCCGAGGCCCCGGGAAGCTCCCGGGATTACACCAGGGAGCTGAGCACACACAGCACACCCAGACGTACAGCAGGGGCCTCGTCGGAGGGCAAGCAGCATCTTACTGATTTACTCACCCGCTTACTTACGTAAGTGCAATTTTTCAAAAGCACTTCCTCAAGCAATGGCTACTCAAAGCACATGTACTGTCGTGGGTGTATGCGGGGAGCTGGGGACGGATGTGCGAGGGCGGGCTCCCACCGGGGAAGCGTTTGGACTCCTGCAAGGAAGGGTCCCTGAAGCCCTGGAACCCCGGCTCGGGCGCTGGGAGGGGAGGGGAGAAAGCAGCGGGGCTGCGTGGCCGCTAGGGGGCGCCGGGGAAGAGGGGACGCCTCAACTTCGGGCGACGCGTTTTCCTCGCCGCCTCTCCCTGGGTGGGGGGCACCTCCTTGGGGACCAAGGCACGGGCCCGTGGGGACGGAGGCGGAACAGACCCGCACCGCCCAGTCTCGTGCTGTGGGCATTTCCGCCACCAGGAAAGGCCGGGGAAGCTCTGTCCCTGCAGGTGAGCTCCTGCAGCCCCGGGGACGTCTGGGCTTCATTACGATTCTCAGCTGGGCCTCTGTCCTGGCCGGTTCTCCAGTCCCCCGGCCAGCTCTGTGTCCTGGCTCTGGCACCGAGGGGATCGGGTGCGAGTGGGGGAAGGAGGGGTGGGGAAGGACCCACTTCCCCCTACAATGAGCGTGTTGTCTCCGCTACAGGCAGCGGGAGACGCGCTTATGGTCAGGAGCCACCTCAGTTTTTCCAGGTGAGTGGGTGTCCAGGAAGTGCCCCCGGAGTCGCCTCCAGCAGAGTGAGTCACTTACTGGGAAAACGGCAAAAGAATCTATTCACCGAGACCGCAGAGACATTTTGCCCAGCACTTGGAAGCATGTCTTTTTCCGACGCCGCCTCGGTGTCGTCCGTCACTGGCAAGGGGACCCACCGCAGGGGCCAAGGAAAGGATTCCTGGCCGTCAAAGAGCCCTTTGGGCAGCAGAGCGTGGCTGGGATGCAGTCCGCCCCAAGGGGACTCCCCTGCACTTAGAAAGGTCAGTGGAGACGCAATCCCTCATTAAATCCTCAACTCCATCCTGCCTTCTACATCAGCAGAACCCATCACCTTTTTTTCCTCTACACCCAACGTGGGGCTGGAACTCACAACCCCGAGATCCACAAATACATGCTTCACCAATAGAACCAGACAGGCACCCACCCCCATTGCTTTTTTTTTTTAATTTTTTTACTATTTTTGAGAGAGAAAGAGATGCAGGGTATGATCAGGGAAGAGAGAGAATGGGGGGGGGGAGAGAGAGAGAGAGAGAGAGAGAGAGAGAGAGAGAGAGAGAGAGAGAATATCCAAAGCAGGCTCCAGCCTCTGAGCTGTCAGCACAGAGCCCAACACGGGGCTGGAATCCATGAACCATGAGATCATGACTTGAGCCAAAGTCGGAAGTTTAACTGACCGAGCCACCCAGGCGCCCATCCCATTACCTCCTCTGCTGGGTACAGAGCCTCTGCTGGGTCACCCCAAAAAGAATCCCTGTACCCAAGAGCAGCACTCTGTTCCCGCCTCCCTTCAGCTCCTGGAAACTATTAATCTATTTTCTGTTTCCATGGGTTTCTGATTCTGGACATTTCATACGAGTGGAACCATACAATATGTGGCCTTTTGGGGCTGGCTTCTTTCATTTATTTTCAAGGCTTGTGCGTGTCGTAGCACATATTATTACTTTATTTCTTTTTGTTGGTGAATAGTATTCCATTGTGTGGATGTACTACTTTGTTTATCCATTCATTAGTCAAGGGACAACTGGGTCGTTTCCATTTTTTTGGCTAGTAGGAGTAATGCTGTCGTGCACATCAGTATGCACGTTTTTGTATGAACGTATGTTTTCATTTCTCTTGGGTATGACCTTAGGAGTAGATTTGCTGGGTCATATAATAACTCTATGCTCAAGCTTTTGGGGAACTTCCAGACTGTTTTCCAAAGTGGTTGCACCATTTTATTTGCCCACATCCAATGTCTTGCGAGTTCCAATTTCTTCACATCCTAACACTTTCTATTGTCCGTCTTTTTGGTGATAGCCACCCTAGTTGGTGCAAAGTGGCATCTCACTGTGGTCTTGGTTTGCAGTTCTCCAATAGCTGATGATGTTGAACATCTTTTCGTGTGCCTGTTGGCCATTTGGAGGTCTTCTTTGGAGAAATATCAATTGATTCAAATCCTTTGCCCATATGCCACTTGGATTGTCTTTTTGTTGTTGAGTTATAAGCGTTCTTTATATTCTGGGGCATCTGGGTGGCTCAGTCGGTTGAGCATTCCCCCCCCCCCCAAAGTTTACTTATTTATTTTTGAGAGAGAGAAAGAGCACAAGTGGGGGAGGGGCAGAGAGAGAGAGGGAGACACAGAATCCCAAGCAGGCTCCAGGCTCTGAGCTGTCAGCACAGAGCCCAACGCTCAAACCCATGAACTGAGAGATCGTGACCTGAGTCAAAGTTGGACGCTTAACTGGCTGAGCCACCCAGGTGCCCCTGAGCCTCCTACTCTGTCTCAGCTCAGGTCTTGATCTCAGGGTTGTGAATTTGAGCCCTGCGTTGGGCTCCATGATGGGCTTGGAGCCTACTTAAAAAAAAAAAAAAAAGAAAGAAAGAAAAAAAAAGAGTTCTTTATATTCTGGATATTAGACTGCTATCAGGCATGCGATTTGCAAGTATTTTCTCCCATTCAGTGAGGTTTTTCACTTTAAGAACTATTTTATTTTTAATTACCACACTCAATGTGGGGCTCAAACTCACAACCTCGAGATCAAGAGTCACACGCTCCACCAGCTGAGCCAGCCAGGCGTCACTTTTTTGTTAGTGTCTTTTGAAGTACATAAGTTTCTGGTTTTGATAAAGCCCAATTTCTGTTTTTTCTTTTGTTGCTTATGCTTTGTCATACATGAGAAACCATTGTTTAATCCAAGTCCACAAAAATTTACTACTGTTTTCTTCTAAAGAGTTTTATCATTTTAGCTCTTAGGTTTAGATTTTGATCCATTTTTCATTTTAAGTTTATTTATTTTGAGAGAAAGAGCGTGAGCTCAAGCAGGGGAGGGGCAGAGAGAGAGAGGGAGGAAGAATGTCAAGCAGGCTCCATGCTGTCAGTGCAGAGCCTGATGCAGGGCTCGAACTCACAAACTGTGAGATCATGACCTGATCCCAAACCAAGAGTCAGATGCCCAACTGACTGAGCCACCTGGGCACCTCATGGATGTCCTTTTTTTCCCTTATGGCTGAATAATATTCCATTGTGTATACACAACACATCTTTATCCATTCATCCGTTGACAAACGTTTAGGTTGTTTCCACGTCTTGGCTATTGTGAATAATGCTGCAGTGACCATGGGAGTGTGGGTATCTCTTTGAGATACTGATTTCATTTCCTTTGGATAAATACTCAGAAATGGAATTGCTGGATCATAGGGTAGCTCTATTTTAAAATTGTCGAGACTCCTCCCCACTGGTTTTCACAGTGGCTGCACAATTTACATTCTCATCAATAGTGCACTGGTGTCTTCTCCTCTCATAAGGGATCAATCCTGTCGAATTAGAGTCCTACCCTTAGAACCTCATTCAACCTAGTTACTTCCTAGAGGCCCCATTTCCAAGCTATACTGAGGGTTGAAGCTTCAACATGTGAATTTTGGGAGACACCAGCATTCAGTCCCTAATATCCCCTCTTTCTTTTTACTTTTGTAATGTGGCCACTAGAACATTTACAATTACATACACTGTTCACATTTTATTTCTAATGGCAACACCAGTCCAGATGTTGGCTTTAAAAATTGAAAACCAGGGGTGCCTGGTGGCTCTGTCGGTTAAGCATTCGACTCCTCATTTCGGCTCAGGTCATGATCTCACAGTTTGTGAGTTCGACCCCGTGTTAGGCTCTGTGCTGATGGCACGGAGACTGCTTGGGATGCTGTCTCTTCTTCTCTCTGCGCTTCCCCTGCTTGTCCTCTCTCTCTTTCTCAAAATAAATAAATAAACTTAAAAAAAAATGAGAACCCATTATAGCGGGCTGAATGGTGGCCCTCCCCCCAAATATATTCATGTGTGAAACCTGTAAATGTGACCTTATTTGGAAAAAGGATCTTTAGAGATATAATTAAGCTAAGGATCTTGAGATGAGATCATCCTGGATTTTCTGGACGAGCACTATTTCTAATGACAGGTGTCCTTATAAGGACCCACAGAGCAGACACAGAGGAGGAGGAGAAAGCAACATGGCCATGGAGACGGAGATTGGAGGCACACAGCCACAAGCACTTTGCCTGAATGCGTGGCTTTGACTCTTAGCTCGTCTCTCTTGGCTTTTCCACTGTCTCAGATGAGCAACCTGGTGGCCTCCCAGGTGATGACTTATGCCGAATGATGCCTGAAGGCACCAGAAGCTGGAAGAGGCAAAGAAAGATGAGTCTTTGGAGGAAGCATGGCCTTGCCAACACCTTGATTTCAGATTTCTGGCCTCCAGGACTGGGAGAGAAGAAATTTCTCTTAAGCCACCAAGCTTATGGCAATTTGGTTATAGCAACTCCAGGAAATAAATACCAGAAGTATCATTTATAATTTTAGGACAAAGAATTGTTATCGGATCCCTCAAGAAGTCCATGGACTTCTTTCCACTACACTTGTGTTGCTTGAGAGATGTCCTAAGAATCAAGATCAAATGGACTCTTGTTTGTGATGCTCTGTCTAGTTCTCGGTATTAGCTTGTGTTGAATCAGTGGTTGCTTTTGGGTGGAGAGGCTCCACGGGGAGGAGACACGAGGGAATTTCCTCGGGTGATAGAAATGTTTCTCCTCTCGATGGCGGTGTAAGCGAATGACGTTAACTAAGCATTCACATTTGTCAAAACCAACTAAGTTGCCCTCGTAAGGTCTGAGCATTTTCCTTCACGTACGTTATACCTTAATTTAAAAAGTAAAAAGTCTGGGGCACCTGGATGGCTCAATTGGAGGAGCATGCAGCTCTTGATCTCAGGGTTGTGAGTTCAGGCCCCATGTCGAACATAGATCTTACATACATACATACATAGAGGGGCCCCTGGGTGGCTCAGTTAAGTGTCTGACTCTCGACTTTGGATCAGGTCACCATCTAACGGTTTGTGGAATCGAGCCCCACGTGTTGGGCTCTGTGTTGAGGTCGAGGAGTCTGCTTGGAATTTTCATTCTCTCTTCCCCCCCTTCCCTCCCTTCCCTCCCCCCAACTCCACTTCCTGTGCATGTGCGCACGCGCTCTCTCTCTCTCTCTCTCTCTCTCTCTCTCTCAAAATAAACTTAAGGAAAAAAGGTAGCTTGCTTCATATGTGGGTCCTGACTTTCTTTTGTTTTTTCCTAGAGTTTTTCTTTCATTGGCCCCCCTTTTCTTATTGAGGTGGACAATGAAGATCATACTCGGATTAAAACTCACCGTTGATTTGAACCTACTTTCTCCCTGAAAGCAGTCTTCATGTGACTCTTTGACTTCCTGCTCCAGTTGAACCCCTAACTTACAGGTCTCTGGACAGCTGCCACTCTGGGATCCCCCCCCCCCCATATTGTGTTCCTCCATTGATTTCAGTTTCCTTCTCCTAAATTCCCCTTTCATTTTGCTACAGTATGTCCCTGGATTTTTTTTTTCCCCCAGAAAAATCACGTGTGGAGTCAATGTTGGGTTCTTCTGCATCTGAAAAATTTTTTATTTGATCTTTCGGCTGGGCGTACAATTCCAGGGTCGAAACAACATTTCCTGAGACTTTAGACGGCATCGTTTCAATTATATTCTAGAATCCGATACTGCGGATGAGAAGTTTAAGCCTAGTTGGATATTTATCTTGCAGGTGACCTGATTTTCTCTCTCCAGAAACTTTTAGCATGTTTTTCTCTATCCTTAGAGAGCTATAATATCATCAGGCTGTGTCTAGGGGTTTTACTGGGTTTGGGGTTTGTTTCAGTCTGAACATTCAGGCCTTTCTTCAGCTTATGGATCTTTTCTTCTATTTTTTCCATTCTGTTTCCTTTCTTCTCCTTCCCTGGAACTTCCACATGGGCTGCCTCTCCTGACCCTTATTTTTCCTCTTTCCTGGTACCTCTTAATTTGCTGGTCTTCTCAGTGCCCGGAATGTCCCCAGCAGCCAGCCCCAAGGCCTCCTGTCACTCAAGAGACTTCTTCTCTGGCCGATCACATCCACCCCCACAGCTATACCTCTCCCTCCCTGTCCTGTATTTTGTGTCCACACATACCTTCTGCACAACTCTCCTGAGCTTCAGCCCCAGGTTTCCTTGCACCTGCTCTGTTCACACAGGTGTCTCACAGTTAACTTAAAATCTTTTTTTTATTAAATTTTTTTTCAACGTTTTTTATTTATTTTTGGGACAGAGAGAGACAGAGCATGAACGGGGGAGGGGCAGAGAGAGAGGGAGACACAGAATCGGAAACAGGCTCCAGGCTCCGAGCCATCAGCCCAGAGCCTGACGCGGGGCTCGAACTCACGGACCGCGAGATCGTGACCTGGCTGAAGTCGGACGCTTAACCGACTGTGCCACCCAGGCGCCCCTTAAAATCTTTTTTTTAATGTTTTGTATTATTATTATCTTTAAAAAGTTTATTTATTTATTTTGAGAGAAAGAGAGCAGGAGCAAGGCAGAGGCAGGGAGGGAGAGAGGAAAGGAGGGAGGGAGGGAGGGAGGGAGGGAGAGGGGGAGAGAGAGAGAGAGAGAGAGAGGGAGAGGGAGAGAGAGGGAGAGGGAGAGGGAGAGAGAGGGAGAGGGAGAGGGAGGGAGAGAGAAAGAGAGAGAGAGAATCCCAAGCAGGCTCTGCAATGTCAGCACAGAGCCCCATGCAGGGCTGGAACTCACGAACCATGAGATCATGCCCTGAGCCTAAACCAAGAGTTGGATGCTTAACCGACTGAGGCACCCAGGCGCCCCAGACACCTTAAAATCTTAACCACAATCGGGACACCTGGCTGGCTCAGTCTGTACAGCAGGCGACTTTTGATCTCGAGGTTGGGAGTTTGAGCCCAACTTTGGGCATAGAGATCACTATCAATCGATAAATTAAAAAGGAAAAAAAATCTTAACTGCAATCACTTTCTCCACCTGTAAGGAAAAAAACACCCTTGTGTGTCTCCTCTGGTGTCACTACTCCACCATTAACTCCAGACAGTTTTGGTCACCCGATATGTGTGTGTCGGTGGGGGTGGGGAGACCCCACCCTGAACAATTCTGCGACACCAGCCGGATATCCCACAATTAACTCAGTTCCGACACTGTCTAACCAGAGCTGGCATCCGATCCCAAAGGTTAGGGACTCAGTCCCAAGAGACTGGCCCCTCCCCAAACACCAATCGCCGGTCACAGGTCCAGATTGTTACCCGTGATTCTGACCCTTCGGTTTATTTTTATTTAAAAAAAAAATTTTTTTTTTAACGTTTATTTATTTTTGAGACAGAGAGAGACAGAGCATGAACGGGGGAGGGGCAGAGAGAGAGGGAGACACAGAATCGGAAGCAGGCTCCAGGCTCTGAGCTGTCAGCCCAGAGCCCGACGCGGGGCTCGAACCCACAGACCGTGAGATTGTGACCTGAGCTGAAGTCGGACGCTTAACCGACCGAGCCACCCAGGCGTCCCCTGACCCTTCGGTTTAAATCGGAGGTTCCCACGACCCCTTCTCAAGGGACACCTCCCACGACCTCTTCCTAGTGTGGCTCACAGAACTCAGGGAAACAGCGTATTTGCTGGATCACCGGTTTATCACGAAGGATAAAGGAACAGCCAGCTGCAGAGATACACAGGTGAGGTGTCTGGGCGTCTGTCCCTGTGGAGTTCGGACCTCACCACCCTCCTGTCTCTTGGATACGTTCTTGTTCCCTAACCCATCCTTTTGGAGGGTCTTTGTGGAGGCTTCGTTACATTGTCCCTCTTGATTAAATCGTTGGCCATCGGTGACTCAACTCAGTCACCATCCCTTCTCCCTTCCCCAGAGGTGGGCAAGTGGGGCTCAAAGTTTGAACTCTCTCCTTCTTTAGGTTTGAACTTGGCTACCAGCCTTCCGATCCCTAGGGGCTTTCCGTAAGTCACTCATTAACATAAACTTGTGTGATGGAAAGCCTCTTGCCATGAATAACAAAGGGAAACTTGATTGCTCTCATTTCTTAGGAAATCCCAAGGGTTTTAGGAGCTAGATGCCAGAACCCGTGAGAACCAAACGTGTACTCTTATCAGAGACCACTGTGCCACACGACCCCTTCACCAGCTCTCTTTGTATCCTTTGTCTCCTGTGTCAGTAAATGGCTTCACCAGCCGACCAGGCTCTCAGACACTGCCAGGCCCCGGGTTCTGCCCACTGGGTCTCTGGAGTGTCTCCTACACTTGTGCCTGTCCCTGTCCTTCCAAGCCATGGGGCTGGCTTGGTTCCTGCCTTTGTTCTGTTTTCTTTTCTTTTCTTTTTTTTAACGTTCATTTATTTTTGAGACAGAGAGAGACAGAGTATGAACGGGGGAGGGGCAGAGACAGAGGGAGACCCAGAATCTGAAACAGGCTCCAGGCTCTGAGCTGTCCGTACAGAGCCCGATGCGGGGCTCAAACTCAGACTGCGAGATCATGACCTGAGCTGAAGTCGGACACTTAACCGACTGAGCTACCCAGGTGCTCCCCTTTTTTTTTTTTTTTTTAAATTTTTTTTTTTTAACATTTATTTATTTTTGAGACAGAGAGAGACAGAGCATGAACAGGGGAGGGTCAGAGAGAGGGAGACACAGAATCTGAAACAGGCTCCAGGCTCTGAGCTGTCAGCACAGAGCCCGACGCGGGGCTCGAACTCACAGCCTTCACGGACCGCGAGATCATGACCTGAGCTGAAGTCAGCCGCTCAACCGACTGAGCCACCCAGGCGCCCCATCCCCTTTTTTTTTTTTTAATGTGTATTCATTTTTGAGAGACAGAGAGAGAGCACGAGCGGGGGAGGGGCAGAGAGCGAGGGAGACACAGACAAACCCCGAGCTCATGACCTGAGCTCATGACCTTAGCCGAAGTCAGATGCTTAACCGACTGAGCCACCCAGGCGCCCCTTTGCCCTTGCCCTTTATAATTACCTCCCAGGGCACTCAGCTTCTCTGTCCCACTGTGTTGATTGTCCTCACTTTTGTGTGAATGAGAGAAAATGTGAGGAAAGAGTGAGGAAGAGAGGGAATCGGGGGTGGGGCAGGGCGGGAAAGACGGAAAAAAAGAACGGAGACTGCAGGGATAGGTCATCTCCAAAAGGATAAAGGCTGCCGATAAATCTTTGATCAAGAGACTTGCTTTTATGCTGCTGAAGTTACACTGAAGGACAGATTTAAAGGGGAAAAGAAGTCAGCAAAGGATGGCTGGCTTGCTGTGGGGGCAATGCAGGGGTGCGGGGGGCAGGGAAGAGGGGGAGGGGCTCCCCAGCTCACTCTGGGCAGAGCTGGTCAGGAGGAGCACCCCCATCTCAAAGACCCCCTCATCTCCCCCAGTGTGAATAGTACCTGCTGAGACCAGGGGCCCCAGTCCCAGAAGCCCCACAGACAGTGAGAACAGGTCACCTCCCAGGATTACAGCAAAACCTGGATTGGTTCTAGAGGGGGAGGAATGGGAAAGAGAGGGAGAGAGATTTATTTTAAGGACCAGGTTGCTAAGTATGAAGGCTGTAGGGCCGGCTGGGAATCTGGGCAGAAAGTGGTGCTGCAGAATTTCCCTTCCCAGAAAACCTCAGTTTTCGCTCTTACGGCGTTCAACTATTTGAGGCTCACGCGCAAGACTCAGGGATCCTATCCTTTACTGGAAGTCAGCGCGTCCACAAGGCACCTTCACGGCCACACCTCGGTTCATGTTTGATTAAATAAGGGGGTACTACGGCCTAGCTAAATTGACACATAAAACTTAAGCACCGTGGGTGGACACAATGACGAAACTGAGACCCAAAGAGATGATCAAGGCGGGCAGCCTTTTTTAAAAAAAAAAAATTTTTTTTTAACGTTTATTTATTTTTGAGACAGAGACAGAGCATGAACAGGGGAGGGGCAGAGAGAGAGGGAGACACAGAATCGGAAACAGGCTCCAGGCTCTGAGCTGTCAGCACAGAGCCTGAGTCAGGGCTCGAACTCACAGACTGCGAGATCATGACCTGAGCCGAAGTCGGACGCTTAACCGACCAAGCCACCCAGGCGCCCCAGCCTGTTTTTTTTTTTTAATGTTTATTTTTATTTTGAGAGAGACAGAGAGAGAGAGAGAGCCAGCCACTGACAGTGCAGAGCCTGAGTCAGGGCTTGAACTCATGAACTGAGAGATCATGACCTGAGCTGAAACCAAGAGTCGGATGCTTCACCGACTGAGCCACCCAGGTGCCCCCACTCTTTTCTTTTTTTAAAGTAAGGTCAAGGCCCAATATGGGGCTTGAACTCACAACCCCAAGATCAAGAGTTGCATGCTCTGGACAGAGCCAACCAGGTGCTTCCAAGGAAAACGGCTTTTATACTTCCTAGAGAAACAACATCCTGTGAGAAATCGACAGGGTAAAAACAAACAAAGCAACAACTCCAAACCCCTTATGTTTAGAAGCTTCAATTAATAAGGAACTCTAGGGGCGCCTGGGTGGCTTGGTTGGTTAAGCATCTGGCTCTTCATTTTGGCTCAGGCCACGATCTCATGGTTCGTGAGATCGAGCCCTGCATCAGGCTCTGTGCTGACAGCATGGGGCCTAATTGGGATTCTCTCTCTCCCTTTCTCTCTCTTAAAAAACAAAAATGGGGGCGCCTGGGTGGCGCAGTCGGTTAAGCGTCCGACTTCAGCCAGGTCACGATCTCGCGGTCCATGAGTTCGAGCCCCGCGTCAGGCTCTGGGCTGATGGCTCGGAGCCTGGAGCCTGTTTCCGATTCTGTGTCTCCCTCTCTCTCTGCCCCTCCCCCGTTCATGCTCTGTCTCTCTCTGTCCCAAAAATAAATAAAAAACGTTGAAAAAAGGGGCGCCTGGGTGGCGCAGTCGGTTAAGCGTCCGACTTCAGCCAGGTCACGATCTCGCGGTCCGTGAGTTCGAGCCCCGCGTCAGGCTCTGGGCTGATGGCTAGGAGCCTGGAGCCTGTTTCCGATTCTGTGTCTCCCTCTCTCTCTGCCCCTCCCCCGTTCATGCTCTGTCTCTCTCTGTCCCAAAAATAAAAAAAATAAAAAAAACAAAAAAAAACGTTGAAAAAAAATTAAAAAAAATAAAAATAAAAAACAAAAATGGAATTCTAGACAGAATTTGGCCTGGGATAGTAAATTAGTAAAAGTAAAAAGGTCTGTGTATGTGGACTTCAGCTCTGCATTCCCCTTCTCTGATGGTACAGACGTTTGTCTACCTCCTTGTGGAGCGAAGTACCTTTCACACGGGAGATTGTTTCTTTCATCTGGAGGTGAAGGGGAGTCAGGGCGTTGTTCCCGCACGGACTGTGCCTTAAGTAACTTAAATTCAAAATAACCAATATGCCATTGTGGCTGGTCCGGGGGCGGCCAGCCCAGGGCCGCTGCAGTTGGGAAGATGGAAAACAGAACGACCACATTTTGTGTTGTTTATATCCCAAGAGAGCAGAGAATCCCGCGGAGTGGGAAAGAGTGCTGCCTTCACATGACTCACCATTTTGAATCGACGTCTGGCGGTTTCCTGAGGTTTAGCTACTGTTGATCTGAACACTGGTTAGAGTTGGTTTCGCACAAGTCCTGATGCTCTCCTGTGACCGGTGCTGTTCAACCGGGGGTGAGATAATGATGGAATGGGGACTCAGAGATTTTTCTTGGGGGGAGGGTTAAATTTTTTCTGTTCAAATCCCCTTCTCCTGTTTTACCCATTCCACAGCCCCTCCCCTCTGGCAACCACCAGTTGCCAGAGTCTCTGTATTTATGGGTCTCTCTCCTTTTCTTTTTTTCTTCCTTCCTTCCTTTTTCTTCCTTTCTTTCTGTTCCCTTCCCTCCTTCCTTGTTTTGTTTTTTTTTAGGTTTCTTTCTCTTTCTTTCTTTCTTTCCTTTCTTTCTTTCTTCGTTCCCTTCCCTACTTCTTTCCTTCTTTTTTGTTTTTTAGGTTCCACATATAAGTTAAATCCCATGGTATTTGGCTTTCTCTGACTTATTTCATTGAGCATCATACTCTCTAGGTCTATCCATGTTGTTGCAAATGGCAAGATCTTTTTTATGGCCGAGTAATATTCCATTATGCACACACCACATCTTCTTTACCCACTCGTCTATCAGCAGACACTTGGGTTATTTCCACATCTTGGCTATTGTGAATAATGCTGCAGTAAAATAGGCGTGCATATATCCTTTTGAGTTAGTGTTTTCGCATTCTTTGGGCAAATATAGTAGCGTGTCATTACTGGATCGTAGGGGAATTCTATTTTCCACTTTTTGAGGCACCTCCATACTGTTTTCCACAGTGGCTGCACCAGTTTGCATTCCCACCAATAGTACATGAGGGTTCCTGTCTCCACATTCTTGCTAACACTTGTCTTTTTTTTTAATTTCTGACAGGTGTGAGGTGACATCGCTGTGGTTTTGACTTGCATTTCCCTGATGTTGAGCATCTTTTCATGTGTCTGTTGGTCATCTCTATGTTTTCTCTGGGAAAATGTCTATTTAGGTCCTCTGCCTGTGGTTTTAGTCAGATTATTTGTGTTTTTGGTGTTGAGCTATAGAAGTTATTTATCTATTTTGGTTATACATAATATAATTATATGTTAATAACATTAACATTGATATATATTAATAATAACATTAATAACATCAACATACATGTTAACCCTTCATAGGGTATATCATCTGTGAATATCTTCTCCCATTTGGTTGGTTGCGTTTTCATTTTGTTGATAGTTTTCCTTTGCCGTGCAAAAGCTTTTTTATTTTGGTGTCGTCAGTGTTCAGATTTTAACATCAATAGGCAGGAGAGAAAAATAGGGATGCCATGACGCCATCTGGGGCAACACTGCTGGATTAGTCTCTGTGAGGTCATGACACAGTAGGAAACGATTCCCAAATCTCAGTGGTGCAGAACAAGCGTGGCCCGTTTCTCAGTCCCATTAAATGTCGGTGGCTGCAGGTGCGACTCCCCAGTCCAGGACCCGGGTTGAAGGAGGAGCCGCTGTCTGGAACCCCGTACTCTCAAGGCAGAAGGAAAGGGTAAGACCTCTGGAGGAAATGTGCAATGGCTCTTAAAGCTTCTGCTCAGAGCTGCCTCGGCTATTTCCGCCTTCATGTCGCAGGGCATACTGAATCACATGGCCGGGCATGCCAAGGGGGTGGGAAAGGGTCTGTCCTCAGGGAGGTGCCACACATCTCATGGCAGGGACCAATTTTCCTCTTATTGGAAGGGACAGTGGATAATGGGGACCATGATTCAACCTACCACCCCTGGTCAGCTTTCTTTCCAGAGTGACAACTGCCCTTCTTAACAGCTTGTTTTTATTTATTTATTTATTTATTTACATTTTTTTTAAGTTTGAGAGTGGACACACACATGCACAAGTGGGGGAGGGGCAGAGAGAGAGAGAGAGAGAGAGAGAGAGAGAGAGATTGAGATCTGAAACGTGCTCTGCCCTGACAGCACAGAGCCCGATGCGGGGCTCAAACTCACAAACTCTGAGATCACGACCTGAGCTGAAGCTGGATGTTTAACCGACTGAGCCACCCAGGTGCCCCTAAACTCATTTTTTTTTTAATGTTTATTTCCTTATTTTGAGAGAAAGAGAGAGAGAGAGAAAACGTGCGATTGGGGGAGGGGCAGAGAGAGAGAGAGGGAGAGAGAATCCCAAGTAGGATCTGTTCTGTCAGTGCAGAGCCCGATTTGGGGCTCGATCCCACCAATCGTGAGATCGTGACCTGAGCCGAAACCAAGAGTCGGACACTCAATTGACTGAGCCACCCAGGCGTCCCAACTGCATTCTTTAATTAATCCAACTGAGAGTAAAGGAAGTCATTTCCCTGCGAGGAGTCCGTGGGAGCGCGATTGTAGAAACAGGCAGTGGGGTGAAGAGGTCAGGACGTGGGCTCAGAGGGTCTCCTGCCAGTTCGTGGTATTCTATCTGCAGCATCAGCAGAAGGCCCAGCCCTCCTCAGGCCACTGCGATTTCCTCTTGGCAGAAGCCCAGGTCACTGCCTTCCCTGAGGTCATGGGTTCAACCTGTCTGGGACCCTGGTAGTAGGGTTTTTTGGTGTTTTCCCCCAATAAACAAAACAGGGGGTCAGATGGGATGAGCTGGCCACACCGTCTGAAAGCTGCAAAAAAACTGTGGTTTCCACCTCTGTAAATATCTGGATGCAAGAGCTGGTGTGGGCAGATGCGGGCCGAGAGGTGAACCCCCATCTCCAGAAGCCACAGGCCCCCCAGTTTCTCTCTCCCACTCCCCCTTTGGGCAAAAGAATCAGATCGTTCGAATAGTAGCACTTCACGTCAAAAATAGAGTTACAGGGGTGCCTGGGTAGCTCAGTCGGTTAAGCGTCCAACTTTGGCTCAGATCATGACCTCATGGTTTGTAAGTTCCGGCCCCACGTCAGGCTCTGTGCTGACAGCTCGGAGCCTGGAGCCTGTTTCAGATTTTGTGTCTCCCTCTCTCTGCCCTCCCCCCGTGCACATCTCTCTCCCTCTCTCTCAAAAATAAATAAACATTAAAAAAATAGAATTACAGGGGCGCCTGGGTGGCGCAGTCGGTTAAGTGTCCGACTTCAGCCAGGTCACGATCTCGCGGTCCGTGAGTTCGAGCCCCGCGTCAGGCTCTGGGCCGATGGCTCGGAGCCTGGAGCCTGTTTCCGATTCTGTGTCTCCCTCTCTCTCTGCCCCTGCCCCGTTCATGCTTTGTCTCTCTCTGTCCCAAAAATAAATTAAAAAAAAAAAAAAAAAAAAAATAGAATTACATAATTACAAAAGGCAATGTTTGCAAGGGACTCTGGATATCATCTGGGTGTACCCTATCAAAAAAAAGAAAGCCCAGATGTGGTAAGTGACCAGCTGAGGGTCCCTCCCCCCAGAGAAAAGTGGGCACGCCCTGTCCCCTCATCCTGGGCCTGGCACCCGAGGGATACCTGGTGAGTGCCTGCTCCATGAGGGGAGAAGAATGAAACGGACTCGTCCCCGGATGCTACTCCAGGGTTTCCAGGTGACGGGGCTCTGTGAAGGGTCAGGCAGCATTTTAAAGGTTTCAAGAAATGAGATTCTTTTTGTTCAGCTCTTGGGGGACAGAGAACTCTGTGAAGCCTCTCCTGGTTTGTGACTCCAGCTTTTCAAGGTTGTGTCAACTTAACCTAAAAGCATTTCTGAATGCCCTGTGAAAAATCTGTGACCCACATAAAGAGCAAGAAATCAGAGCATGTAACTCTTAGGCCCACGGGTCTGGTTATTTCTGCTAGGAAAATGGCAGGGGCCTCTGTGGCATGGTCCAGTGGAAGTGAGACTCCTGAGACTTTCCTTCTTTCCTTCTTCCAGACTTTCCCAAAGATTACCTTGAGATTCCACTTCTGAAAGAGGATGCATATAGGTGTGAATGGAATGTACAAAATGCCAAAATAAGTGAAGTTCGACAGGTTGTGTTAACAGTGCCAAAGCCAACCTTTATGGAGCCCTTACCATGGGTCCAAATGCTGTTCCCTATGCAATACTTGCACATGCCTAACAAAACACCCAGGAGGTAGGTAATGCTGTTAACATACTGGGGCACAGAGGGGCGCCTGGGTGGCGCAGTCGGTTAAGCGTCCGACTTCAGCCAGGTCACGATCTCGCGGTCTGTGAGTTCGAGCCCCGCGTCAGGCTCTGGGCTGATGGCTCAGAGCCTGGAGCCTGTTTCCGATTCTGTGTCTCCCTCTCTCTCTGCCCCTCCCCTGTTCATGCTCTGTCTCTCTCTGTCCCAAAAAAAAAAAAAAAAAAAAAAAAAAAAAAAAACATACTGGGGCACAGAGAGGGCCAGCAACTTATCCAAGGTCACACAGCTAGAAACGGAGAGCTGGAATTCAAACACAGGCAGTCTGGCCCCAGAACCCTGTTGGGGAGGAACAGTTTTCTCTGCCCTTCGAGGTCCTTCTAGCTGGACTAAGAATCAAATTGATAGGAGACAGATTAACAGGAGAAAATCAAATTTCATAGTGCACATACGGCGAATCCACAGGGACACGTAAATTCCAAAGGCAGCCAACATGATGCTTATTTCAGCTAAGGAGAGGGGTGGGGGTCTGGGGGAGGAAGAGCATTAGCAGGAAGGTGAGAGAAGTTGTTTGCTAAACAAAGGTTGCCCTATTACACAGACATGTTTCTTGGGTAAACAGGAATTTCTGTTAATAGCCCTCTTCCTGGTACAAGCAGGCCTTTGTGGGGGAGGTGAAGAGCTTTTCCTGAACCTGGGCGGTTTTGATTGCTTTTGACTCAAAGTAACGTTCCTGCCAAAGTGGCCCATCTTGGGGCGGCCTGCCCCGGCCCACACTCCTAGCCTCTAGCACATGGTCTCTGGCAATGATTATCACTAATGACCGAGCACGTTCCTTGTTGGGGATGTTCAGCTAGTGCCTTAGGGCTACCCTATCTCATTTACTATTTCATTTACGCCTCAAGAACGAGGAGTTATCAAGGTGATTATTCTCAGTTATCATTCCCACTTAATGCGTGAGGGAACAGGCTTAGAAAGATCAAACTTGCCCAGCATCTCAGCACTAATTGGTGGTCAGACTGGAATTCAGGCCGTGGAATTGGTCCCTGAATCTCTCCCCCTTCATGTTCCTTTTTAAATTTTATTTATTTTGGGGAGAGAAAGAGACAGAGTGCGAGCAAGGGAGGGGCAGAGAGGGAGACACGGAATCCGAAGCAGCTCCAGGCTCTGAGCTGTCAGCACAGAGCCTGACGCGGTGCTCGAACCCACGAACTGTGAGATCATGACCTGAGCTGAAGTCGGACACTTAACCGACTGAGCCACCCAGGCACCCCCCTTCATGTTCTTTATTATCGATAATTGTTGGAGGTGATCCGAAGGGTTTATTTTACTATTTACTTCCATGTATTTGAAAATTGCCTTTAAAACATCCCCAAAACAGAGGGTGACTGGAGGGGCAAACTAAAACCCCCCAACTACTCCCTTAGTCACTGTGTTGTCCCAACCCCACAGGTTACTGTTTGTTTCCTTGATGGGCAGGGAAGGGAAGGGAAGGGAAGGGAAAGAGAAGGTTGAATCTGGGTCAGCAGAATTTCCCAAACTTTTCAACCATAGAACTTCTCCTTCTCCTGCCACACTTGAGGAGATGGAATTCTCACTTTCCTGGAGGATGCTTGGCCATCAGGGACTTGCCTCCTGTCCTGGGCTGGATATCAACAGGAAGTTGGAGACGTGGAGGAGATCGGTCCCAGGGAGAGGCCAGTCAGTGAGACATGCTCACAAGGCCCAGGCACTGTCCAAGCTGGCACTGAGGAGACCTCTCTGAGCACTGGCCTGGGACGTACAGACAGACCCCGAGGGGGTTGGGGAAAGGGCCCAGGCAGCATTTCCAGGTCGCTGCAGGACACGGAAAGAGAATGTGCCACATCAGGCTGGGACTGGAAATTTCCCAAGTTTATTACCACGATCTAGCTTTCTTACATACCTTCCCTTTTGCAAGGCACTTTCCCACACAGCTGCTCACTTCCTCCTCACGACCCTCAAGTAAGGCGGGCCACGTGGCTATCACTCCCCCCATTTTATGGCACCGAGGGAAGAATTTACATGACTGTCAAAGTCACCCAAGGGAGAACACCGTGCGAGTCTAAGGCATCGGTGCCCTTGCCACTCTGTTACCCAGAATTGCCAGGGCTTAGAATCATTACTTGGGTGGGGGGGATCCGTTTGGTCTAGAAAATGCGGGTGCAGCCAAGGTCATGTAGGCATGTGAGGAGGTGGCCACACAAGCCACCGGGTGCCAGGTATGAAACGCCCCTGGTTGAAAGAGATGGGTCCTTTACACAGGCTCTGTTTTAGGATACAAGAGGTTGGAATCATAAGCAAGGGGTGGCTGGATGTGGAGGACGGAGCCACAGTCACGGAGGGAGAGATAACACCAGATCCAGGAGGGGATTCTGGGGCCTTTGGATTCTGACCGGGCTTATCAGGCGTGTCCCTGGTCTGAGCCCTGCCTCCCCAAGGGGCCGCCGGGAGGAGGGACAGCCAAGCCTCCAGGCTGACTCACTGCCTGGCTGCCCCCGTCTTGGATCCTCTCCCTCCCACATTCCACCAGCCACTGCTCCTTTTACTGTTGTTTACCACTGGCTTTATTTACCTGGTCTCAACCTCCTCATTATTGTCTTGTGTTATCGCCAGGGGCTTTGCCAAGAGGGACGCCTACCTGCTTTGGTTCTTTCCTTCATTACTGTCTTAAAAAAAAAAAATTTTTTTTTTTTTTTTTTTTTTTTTTTTAATGAAAGAAAGAGAAGGAAGTCGTCTGGATGTTTACAAAAAACAAAAACAAGGCAGAGTCCTGTCATCTAGGTTTGGGAGGGTGTGGCCACCCACCGCCCTCCTCTTCCAGCTTTGGCAATGAAGTTTAGCCGCACAGGGTACCAGGCGTGTTTATTCCTCTGTTCTCCGCAGGGACGTCCTCTCAGGATTTCCAAGCACTTCCTGTGTCTCAGTGACTATGTTTGGTTGGCCAGCGGACGGATCCCTGCTTTTCAGACATCAACTAAAAATGTCAAGCCAGAGGGGTGCCTGGCTGATGCAGTACAAGGAACGCGTGACTCGATCTCGGGGTCGTGAATTCAAGCCCTCCACTGGGCATAGATTGCTCAAAAAAACAAAGGAAGTAACGTCAGTGAGTCAACTTACAACTAGAATGATCATCCTCTGCTTTAGTTTCTAAAATTTGGTTTTTGTAGATTAAGTTTCTTGAAGTGATTACATGTATGAATGAAGAAAAGGAAGAAAGCCAGTTCTTGGTGTTTATTTTTGAGAGAGAGAGAACAAGCATGAGCAGGGGAAGGGGCAGAGAGAGAGGGGGAAAGAGGATCCCAAGCGGGCTCTGTGCTCTCAGCACACAGCCCGATACGGGGCTCAAACTCATGAACCCTGAGATCATGACTTGAGCTGAAGTCAGACTCGTAACCAACTAAGCCACACAGGCCTCCCCTCCCCCCGCAACAAAGAAGCAAACAAGTTCTATTTTCGAATGTTCCAAAGAAGTAGCTACTATATACAAGTCAGGACTTTCTATGTGCCACACACTATTTTCAGTCCTTAAACACATTACCTTGTTCAATTTTTATAACCACGCCATAGGGTACCACCTTTCTTAGGGATCAACCCAGGTTTTTGAGGCCCGGAAGCTTATAAAATTGGGGGCCCTCTTCTGTAATTACACAGTTGCAAATTACATGTAAATTGCAATGATACAATTCTAAGCATTGTACGAAATGAGGTTGGCAGATGAGGGTTCCGAAAGCTTCCTTAGCTTCATGGCTAATCCACAAATCAAATCTCTGAAAGGCTAAGTCATTCGTCTAAGGTCACACAGCTCATAATCAGCGGAGGGGGAATTTAAAGCCGGGTCTGCTCAACTCTTCATCACCTTGCTCTCCTTGGAGAATGAGAGTGCGCACACAATAGCGCTATATACAACACTTTTCTAAGCACTTTGCATATTTTATTTTATTAGAACATTTAAAAAAATTTCATTTACTTTTGAGAGAGACAGAGCACGAGCAGGGGAGGGGCAGAGAGAGAGGGAGACACAGAATCCGAAGCAGGCTCCAGGCTCCCAGCTGTCAGCACAGAGCCCGACGCGGGGCTCAAACTCGTAAACCATGAGATCATGACCTGAGCCGAAGTCAGACGCCTAACCGACTAAGCCACCAAGGTGCCCCTTATTTTTTAAATGTTTATTTATTTTGAGAGAGTGCATGAGTGGGGGGACGGGCAGAGAGAGGGCGAGAGAGAACATCCCAAGCAGGCTGCATGGAGCCCGACGCGGGCTTGATCTGACAACACCAAGATCACAACTTGAGCCAATATCAAGGGTCAGACGCTCAACCGGCTAAGCCACCCAGGTGCCCTGCACTTTACATATTTTAAATCATGTAATTCTCCCACAATACTATGACGTGGGTATTATTTTTATTCCCCACTTTTACATATGAGAACACGGGGGCACAGAGAGGTTAAGTACTTGTCCAAAGTCACACAGTGATAAATGGGAACCCTGAGAGACAGTGAGAAGAAGGGGTTTGCTTAGACATACAGTTTGAGTTTGTAGTAAACAGAATCTAGAAGGTGTACCCTCAATCTCCTTCAGGACCAAATGCTCTGGAAAGGAAAATTGAACCTGAACCTCTTGTTTTATGGCTTCTCTAAGATATTAACCTCTGACCCCAGCCAAATCCTTGGCTCTCAGCATGACCTTATGGCAACTTTGTCGAGTAGTCTGGTGTATAGACCCAGGATTTAAAAGGATAAACTGTACCTTAAAGAGGTAGGGTGGGGAGTTTATCATAACTCCTACTGCTAGATGGTGTATATCATGGTCTCAGACACAGTAATTCTTATGGACTTGTGTTCTGAGGAAATTGTCTTATAGTTGATGCTTTAAGCATAACAATGTTAACTGCACAGTGAAAACCGGAAGATAATTCAAAGGACCCACAATAGGATGGTTAAACAAATTATGGATGAAGCATTAGGCAACAAGCAAGCATGATGTTTGTAGAGAGATATGATAAAGAAAGAGAATGCTAATGTGGTTATGTCAGCCTTTAAAATTAGTTTATAAAATTCTATACATAATTTATTAGTTGTATATTGCTGTATAACACATGATTTCAAGATACAGTGGCTTAAAACAATGCACATTTATTTTTTTGAAAGTTTTTTTTTTTAAAGAAGTGTTTTTGTTGAGAGAGTGTGCAAGTGTGCGTGTGCACGCATGGGGGAGGGGCAGAAGGAGAGGGAGAGAAAATCTCCACACCCAGTGTGGATCCTGACATGGGGCTCGATCTCACGACTGAGATCATGACCTGAGCCAAAATCGAGAGTCAGGTGCTCAACCGACTGAGCCACCCAGGGGCCCCAACAATGTACACTTATTATCTCACACTTTGTGTGCGTCAGGAACCTGAACAGTGGAGCTGGTCCACCTGTTCTGAGTTTCTCACAAAGCCGTATAGGGGCTGCGGTCTTAGTTGGAGACTCTACAGTGGCAGGATCTGCTCGCAGGCTCACCCGTGCGGTTGTTGGTAGGATTCAGGACCATAAGGTTGGAGACGCTGTCATTGGTTCATTGCCAAGTGGTCCTTCCTATCAGCACAGCCTGTGAGGAGAGCCGGAGAGAAAGAGTGCCAGGAAGATGAACCCTCATCTTGGGGCGTCTGGGCGGCTCAGTCGGTTGAGCGTCCAACTTTGGCTCGGGTCATGATCTCGCGGTCCGTGGGTTCAAGCCCCGCGGCGGGCTCCGTGCCAACAGCTCGGAGCCTGGAGCCTGCTTCCGATTCTGTGTCTCCCTCTCTCTGTCCCTCCCCTGCTTGCGCTCTCTCACTCTCAAAAATAAATAAACATAAAAAATTAAGAAAAGATGGACCCTCACCTCAAACTTGACACTATCACTTTTGCCACATTCTCCTCCTTACAAGCAAGTCATTGGGTCAAGCTCACACTCAAAGGGAGGGCCTCACACAAAGGCATGACTTCCAGGAGGTGGGGATCAGTGAGGCCATTCTATTTGGTTTTTAAATGTTTTTGAGAGAGAGAGAGAGAGAGAGAGAGAATGAGAATGAGCGGAGGAGGGGCAGAGACAGAGAGGGGGACAGAGGATCCGAACGGGTTCCACGCTGACAGCAAAGAGCCTGGTGTGGGGCTCAAACTCACGAACCACGAGATCATGACCTGAGCCAAAGTCAGGCACTTAACCGACTGAGCCGCCCAGGCACCCCGAGGCCAATTGAGAAGTCTGTCCCATGTGGCACAAATTCTGACTTTGTCAAGACTGCATGCATAGGAAAAGGTTGGAAGGACGTACATGGCCAAATGATGGCTGAGGTTCTTTCTGGGTTGGAGACGAAGGTGTTGATTCTTTTCTTCTTAAAGTGCTTCTATCGTTTCTAAAGTTCTGATAATGAGCATGCACAGTGTTACCAGGAACAGGTGGTGCTAGGTTCTATCGACTGCCCAAGCAAAGGAGCCTGATCACGGCAGAGCCACACTTGCGGGACGGGGACAGTCATGGTGAGGGCAGTGGGCACAGTGTCAGGTCATCTGTCCGCACTGGCCTTTCCCAGGATCAGGAATGAAGCAAAGGTGTTTTTGAATCCCCTGAGGCATTCTTGGCCCTGGCAGCTGGACCCAGACAGAGGGGGCAAACTGATACCAACCAGGCGAGACCAGGAACTCTGCGTCTGGCCTAGCCTGGGTGCTGCCAGAGGGGACGGCAGAGGCTGCCTTCACACCCCGGGGCTTCGTCTACAGGACGAGGGGCTAATTCCCCAAAGACAAAGCCTGCTGTCTTGGTTCCTCCAGCCGCACATGCCGGCCTCATTCCTAGCCCCCACTTTGCCATCACTGAGCCTCTTCCTTGGAATGTCCTCTCCTTTTTTCTCTGCTTCAAGACCCAATGCAAGATCCACTTGTTCCTGGCGTCTTCTAGACCAGCCTGGCATTCTTTCTGGGAATCCCAATAGTGATAATGCTGTGTAGGCTTAAGTCACTCATCCAACCTCTGGTCTGGTCTTATTTTTTTAATTAAAAAAAATTTTAACTTTATGTATTTAGAAAGCATGTGCAGGAAGGGCAGGGAGAGAGAGAGAGAGAGAGAGAGAGAGAGAGAGAGAGAGAGAGAGAGAGAGAGAGAGAGAGAGAATTCGAAATAGGCTCCACACTGTCAGTGCAAGGAGCCAGATGTGGGGCTTGAACTCACAAACTCGTGAGATCCTGACCTGAGCTGAAATCAAGAGTCAGATGCTTAACCGACTGAGACACCCAGGCCCCCCTGGTCCTGTCTGTCTTAAAATGCATCTTTCCAGGGGTGCCTGGGTGGTTCAGCTTGTTAAGCATCTGACTCTTGATTTTCAGCTCAGGTCAGGATCTCACGGTTTCATGGGTTTGAGCCCCACATTGGATTCTGTGATGACAGTGTGGAGCCTGCTTGGGATTCTCTCTCTCTCTCACCCTCTTTCTCTGCCCCTCTGCTGCTCACGCTCTCTCTCTCTCTCTCTCAAATACTTAAAAAAAAATTTTTTTTTTAATGCATCTTTCCCCTTTCTCTCTTGCGTGACGGCAGTGGCTGATAGAACCACGGGTTGGGCGCTTCCAATGGACAGTTTACACGTCTTCTGTGGATTCTCATTTAACCCTCAGAACGAGCTAGGCAGCTGCTTTTGCAATGCCCATTTTCCAGATGAGGAAGCAGAGGCTGCAGACTGAGAAGTACGTGACTCGAGGTCACACAGCTAGGGAGTGGCAGAGCCAGGACTTCTGCTCTTAGCTTCCAATGAAACTAGAAGCTCCAACAGTTTCCTTAGACCTCCTGGTGTCCCAACGGACTTGCCGAAGGCCCCGTATACAGTAGGCATGCCATCTTGGTAGAGGAGGAGGCTGCTGGGTGAGGGCAGGGCTGGGGGTGTTTTGGAAAGGGATTCCTCTCTAGCCGATGCCAAGCCTGCGGCTGGAAAGAGAAACCACAGATAGAAGCATGTGGTCCCTCGACAAATGGGCCTCTTGGGTGGACTGGCTCTCGGCAGGAGACTAGATTTTAGATCCGGCCTCACCGCCTTTAGACCCCAACCCAAAGGTCTGCCCTGCTCAGCCAAGGCTGGGGCTGCTTGCTCTTCTGAAGGCTGACCTTGAAATTCATGCCATCTCTGAAGAGTTTGATTCTCACTGGTGTTGGTATCTCCAGAGATCTTAAATCGTTTTTCTAGTTTCTACAGATGTTCCCAGGAGGAGCCTGGGAACAGGATTCCAGTCCAAGATCCGTGACCCATCACGTCCAGCTGTGTGACCTTGGGCACATCCCTTCTGGACCTCAAGGTCCCACCCGTGTGGCAGGAAGCACTGGGCCTGCTCTTCCTGGCCCAGCCGTGCGGGCTGGTGCACCTGCTTCAGAACCCCGTAGGGCTCTGACACCGCTTCCTGAGGGCCCGTCATGCACCGGGCATCCTGCTGGCATTTCATTGATATTAACTTGCTTCATCCTCCCAGCAATCCAGCGGGACCTCACTGCTACCCTTGTGCTTTGTTTATCTAATTCAAATTATTTTTTTAATTTTTTTAAAATAATTTTTTAATTTATTTTTGAGAGAGAGAGAGAGAGAGAGAGACAGAGGCATGAGCAGTGGAGGGGCAGAGGGAGAGAGAGGGAGACACAGAATCTGAAGCAGGCTCCAGGCTCTGAGCTTTCAGCACAGAGCCTGACACAGGGCTCGAACCCAAGAGCTGTGAGATCATGACCTGAACCGAAGTCGGGCACTCAACGGACCGAGCCAGCCAGGCCCCCCTCAAATTATGTTTTTCAATATACAGTAATTGAAACCACTCAAAACTTGAAAGTTCCAAAAGGTACCCTCTGAAAGGCCTTCCTCCCTCCCATGTTCCTCGGCCGGCCACCCATTTCCCTTCCTGGAGTCAACCCAAAGAGTCCATTTTGTTCATTTGTTTTGTTTATCCTTCCAGAGACACTCTGGGCACACACGAGCAAGGGTGCATAAACATGATGTCTGCCCTCCCCACCTCCTTGAGCAAAGGCACACTGTGTTGGCACTCTGCTCCTGATCTTTACATACCCAGATACCGGGTCTTTAGGGTTTTCAACATCTGCCGTTCACAGACGTTAGGCGGCCTGGGTGGCGAATGTGGGTCTCTCGGAATGCAAAGCCCGTGAGGCCGGCTCTGGGAAGGAGCATCAGCGGGCCAGGGTCTCCTTGTCTATGTGTCTATTCAGGGCCTCTCCTCAATGGGCCCTGGGCGGCCCTGATCGCCACACCTCCCCAGAGCTGGGAAGGAACCAATCGACGGCCCAGGCTGGCAGAAGGTCCGAGGACCTGGAGAAAAAGGGTTTTGTTCTCCACCCCTCCAAGACTGGCCGAAGTTGGCCCCGCCAGGCCACACTGCCTTTTCTCTTTACTCTCTGTAAGAGCAAAAATGTTTTCTCTTCCTGCCAAGGCCTGATGGCTGCCTGGTGGGTCCCATGGTGGCCCCTCCAAGGGACCGGCTCCCACGCCTCACCTCCTTTTCATGGCCTCGCTGGCGATGGGCAGCTGGCACGGTCCCTGCCAAGGCCTTGGGACCCGGCCTCCCTGAGAATGTGCATCTGCTCCCATGGCTGGAGCTCACTGCCGCGCTGGGAAGGAACTCTCCGTGCCCATGCTCCGTGCCAGCCGGCCTTCTGGGACTGCGTGGGGGTAGTGGGGAGGGAGAGCTGGCAGGGGGGGGCTGATGAGGAAGTGTCACCGGTGGTTAAGTGTGTGTTGCCGCTGTCCTCTACAAACAGCCCCCTTTGCAGCCTCCCCGTGGCCAGGTCTCTGGCTGGCTCTCTGATCCTCAACAACAGCTGGGTCTGAAAGGTCCCCTGGGAGGCTGCAGGCAGTTTCCGGGCCCCCTGGGCGCCTGCCCCCAGTCCAAGCTCGATGGCTGAGGGAGGGAGGGCGGGCTGGCTGGAGGGAGAGCTGGGAGCCTGGGAGCTGCCCACTGCTCTGGCTCTGAAGGCTTCTCTTCCCAGGAGAGCCAGCCTCCCGAGCCAGGATCCACTCGGCTTGCCCTCAGAGCCTGGGCTTCCGGGCAAGACGCCCAGCTGCTGAGTCCCTGGGCAATCAGCAAGTGAGAGAGGTTTCTCTGTGCTTGGTCTTCCCGACTGTGAAATGGGCACAGTAAGGAGATTTGGTCAAAGAGGGGAGCCCTGATGAAGTAGGGAGAGGGGCAGGCCACAGCCAGAGTCTCTCCTGGGAGAAATTTTGTTGGAAGAGCAGAAATAGAAGGGCCTGCTGAGGGGTGGGGAGAGGAGAGGGCTTTGTGTTGGCCGGGGTCCAGCCTGCCCCCAAGGGGAAGTGAGCCCCTAAACCCGGCACTGGGGAGACATGACCCAGGGGGTCTTTAAAGTTTATTTATTTTTGAGAGAGAGAGAGAGAGAGCACGCGAGCATGTGCATGCATGAGCAAGCAGGGGAGGGGCAGAGAGAGGGAGAGAGAGAATCCCAAGCAGGAGCTGCGCTCCTGCATACAGCACGATGCATAGAGCACATCAGCATAGAGCATGATGTGGGGCTCGAACTCATGAACCTTGAGATCATGACCTGAGCCAAAGCAGTCATTTAACCGACTGAGCCACCCAGGCGCCCCAACCTAGGGCAACTTTAGCAATGGGCAGTCCTTTGGGGGATGCTGTAGGGGCCAAAGGGTAGGTTGCCCCAAGATGGGCTACTTTGGCATAAAGAGGATTTTGAATTACAAAACAATCAAAACCTGTCAGATGCCGGAAAAGCTCCTTGCCTATCTCCCTTGTGGTCCAAGAAGAATTCAGATAGAGGAGCTGCTCCGGAAGGACACCTGACGACATTAGAATATGAACTAGGTAGCAGCCACGGAGGAAGTCGGAACTGGCCAGGCCTGTTTGATCAAAGTCCTCTCTGCCGTTGTTTGTTTCCGAGCCTCTCAGCAAACGCTTGTTTACCAAACATTTACTCTTTTCATCTTCCTGCATCTCTTCCCCTTGAAGCCCAGACCCCCTACCCCCTTCTCCGTTCAGAATGCCCTAACGTACCTCATTTTGCCTCATCATCTTTGGAATGCCCACGTCTGTGTGGATTCTCCGAATGTACGAAATTAAATTTGATTTTCTCCTGTCAGTTGGTCTCACCTCAATTTGCTCCTTAGTCTGCCTAGAAGGACCTCAAAGGGGACAGGACATTCTCGCTCCGAGCAGTGGCAAGGAGGGGCTTGCGGTGTGTGGAACGCAGGGCCCGATGCCTGAGAACTGGGCCGCACGGGGTGGGTCAGAGCCCGCTCAAGGGGGTGGTGCCGGCTGAGATCTCAACAGCAGAGTCAGGGCAACCGGTCAGGGTGCTTGGAGTAAGCAGGAGAGGGGCCCGTGGTTCTCCCCCGGGGTGGGGGGAGGCCAGGACAGCAGTGGTGGCCTGACAGTTCTCTGGGAGGTGTGGGGGAAGCCACCGGGGACAGCCGCTCCAAGGGCTCACGAGTCAGGTGCCGGGAGCTAACTCTGAAGGAGAGGGCCTTGGGAGATCCCTCTTCCACGCTCACCAGGGAGGTCCGCAACGAGCGGGCATCCGTTTGCTACTTCAAGCAGGAAACGGGTTTACAGTTCTGCAGACACATCTGGCATCCAAAGGCACGAGGGGCGCCGAACGGCTTGGCCCAGTTAAGCATCCAACTCTTGACTTCAGCTCAGGTCGTGATCTCACGGTTCCCGAGTCGGGGGCCTGCATCGGGCTCTCTGCTGTCAGCTTGGAGCAGGATTCTGGTCCTCTGTCTCTCTCCCTCTCTCTCTACTCCTCCCCCACCCCGTGCTCTCTCTCAAAAATAAACAAACTTTACAAAAAAAGTCATCAGAACTGCAGCAAGAGGCCTTCGAAAGAGAGGAAGGGAGTGTGCCTTCTGCTGTCTGTCCCATCTCTGAGAGCCACTGTGGTCTTTGCTAGAAGCTGTCACACAGCCCTTACTGCCGTTTGCCTTGTTAGTCCTGGAAGAGCCTGCTTCCCCCCTGGGCTTCGAGGTCCTCCTCGTCACCCCTTGGCATTCGGCATCAGGCCTGGCAGATACTAAAGTCTCAGTATGAGGACGGGGAATCCAATGAACCATCTGTAACTTTCCAGGGCCACTTTGCAGGCTCGGGGGAAGAGTCTGGACCGACTGTGACCTGTAGTTCCAGGGGACTGATTGGTTTCGTGTGCCTGCACACCTCAGCTCCTCCCCCCCATCCTAGCGGAAAGAGGTCTTACAGCGTAATGATGAAGCAACGTCCCATCAGGGGAGGGGACAGAAAGGTCTGTCTGCCCTGCTGACTGTCACCGACGTGAATCTGAGAGGCCTGAGGCCCCCGGAGCCCCCATCCACCGGCTTTCCTCCATGGAACCAGGAACAAGATCCCAGGTGTCCGGACCATACAGGGCAGCCGCCGGGGTGAAGCCAGGCTTGCAGGGAGGGTGGAGAGGATCCAAAGAGGACAGAAGGTTTGCGGAGAGAAAAAGGGGTGCCTGGGTCTCTAGCCAAGGCCGGCCCTGATGGGAAAAGCGACGTTTTGTGCCATCCTCGGAAATTCATGATTGACTAATAAGATTTTGTTTTTCCAGGTGAGGGGCAGTATCTGTAACACCTTCTTGAGTGTTGGAACTGGAGGGTAAAGTGCCAAGCAGATGGCGGAGAGTTCACGTGTGGAAGAAGACTAGAGAAGTGGACCGTCCAATCCCTGGCGTAGGGGCGGGGACTCAGGAGCCAAGGCCCCAGGGCCCCGTGACCTGAGCAAGGAAATAAGACATTGACGGAAGCAACTGGCAGACCAGTCCTCTTTGAAAGGGAGGTTCTAGGAAGAGCAAGGACTCGAGAACATTTATTGAACACCTGCTGTATGCCAGGCACTGTGGTCACAAAAGCTGGAAAAGATTGTCACTTCCCTCAAGAGATAACAGTCTTGTGGATGCAGACAGGATGCGGGAACAAACCAAATTTTAGCTCCATCTAGGTACCTGGCCTCGTGCAGGTCACAGCTACTTCCTTTGATCGGAGGGAAGGAAAGGAACTTGCCCCAAATTGTCCCAGGGCTGGCTTCCTGGGAGAGTGATCTGTCTCCCAGGGCCCCTTGCTGGGCAGGACCCACACTTGACTTAAAGCTCTGCTGTCGGGGCACCTGGGGGGCTCAGTCAGTGAAGCGTCCGACTCTTGGTTTCAGCTCAGGTCGTGATCTCACGGCTTCACGAGTTCGAACCCCGCATCGGGCTCTGTGCTGACACTGCAGAGCCTGCTTGGGATTCTCTCTCTCCCTCTCACTCTGTGCTCCTCCCCCATTTGTGCCGTCTCAGTCTCAAAATAAATAAATAAACTTAAAAAAAATAAACATAGTTCTGTTGTCATCTTGAACTTCTTAATGGTTTTTTAAAAATATTTATTTAATTTTGGGAGAGCACAAGCTGGGCAGAGGCAGAGAGGGGGACAGAAAATCCAAAGCAGGCTCTGTGCCGGGCTGACAGGCTGACAGCAGCCAGCCCGATGTGGGGTTCAGACTCAGGAACCGTGAGATCATGACCTGAGCCGAAGATGCTGCCCTTTGGAAACGTGGGGGCAGCTGCTTCAGCAACGATGAGCTGGACTATGGGGAAAATGAGGCTTTTCTGCAAGCCCCTTGCTGGTAGGACTTTGAAGGCGTCTGGACTCTGCCAAAATTCCTTTCACCAAAAGTCACCGTGCCGTCTGGCAGGAGCCCCCAGGGCATCAGTCGACATTCTAGATTCTAGAAAGACAAACAGAATCTAGAATCTGATTTCTAGAAAGGCAAATAGCCCACGCCTGTGGTTGTGCTAGGGAAGGAGTAGATTCTGAGCTCAAGGCCAGGCACCTCTGCTGAGGTGAGTAGATACTTGGAGAGTAAGGACAGCAGGGGAGTTAAGGCTAGGGACAGGGACAGCCCCAAGGGCCCCATGAGAAGGGTTTAATGTTTTAGGATCGAGAGGTTGGCAATGCTAGGTGAGGGGTTTAGGGGCTCCAGGCCCTGCTGAGAACTGAAGGGTAAAGGAAGATCCAGTACAAACCAGTACTCCCAGTTGGGGAGGAAAACAAACTTTCCTTCTACCCTCTTAAGTTTAGTCACTGGGGCCTGTGACTTAAACTGACGAAAGACCAATGAACAAATGAAAAAGAATTTATTTACACACCAGAGTGCTTAATGATGAGTAACTCAAATGAGGGGGTTAGAATTAGGGGCTCGTGTATCTAAATTAGTAGGGGAAAGGAAAGGGGGAGAAAAGGCTCTAATGGGAAGAAATTTCTTTAGGAGAACAAAGGGGGACCTAAGAACGTTTGTGATCATGTTTGTCTGTCAAGGAATGAATGGTTTTTCTGTCTTCTTCAGGGCCATAAAACTCCTCTAGAGAGGGGATTTTTAGTAGGTTCACTTTTTCCTGGGAATTGACTTGCCCCAAAGAAGGAATTTATAGCAACCCTCCTTTCTTAGAAGTGTCTGCTTTGAGTCAGATATGGAAGCTCTCAGAAGGCTTTTTCCTTCATCTGTTGAATCTCAAATATCTTCAGCTTTAAAGATGCTTGGGACACCTGGGTGCCTCACACAGTAGAACGTATGACTCTTAATCTCAGGGTCGTGAGTTCGAGCCCCATGTTGGGCATGGGGTTTACTTAAGAAAAATAAATTAAAATACAAAATTTAAAAATACTCTTTACATCAACTCTCGGGTTGAGTGGGTCCTTACACCACACAAACTTGGCATCTGCTCAATAAATATTTTTGAATGAATGAATGAACACAGTCCGGGTTCGGTAGGGAGGCCGTTGGCCGCTGGCCAAGTATGTGGCACGGGAATTGGGGTAGGAAACCAAGTCCGAACTCCCCCTTCCGGGGAGAGGTCGCCCCATACAGCCAAACTGGGCTCTCTTCAGGCACAGTGGCACATCTGAAATTTATCAAAGGCTGGGCTGCCCCACCTGCTCACGTGGCAACTTGTGGCAGTTCATCTGACATCCGCTGGGACTCGGGGGTTGAGTTCTAGGAGGCTTTGAGGCCGGAGCCACAGAGCAGTAGGTGTGGAGCAAGAAGTCAGAGATTTTAAGTCTGCTACTCGGTTCACTGAGAGGGTTGACCTTTTCTTGCAAGAAATGGCAGAAGGAGCGTCTGACAAGCAGGGCTACCGGCCTGAAAGGGGACAGACGGCAGTAAGAGAAGGAGGACAAGCAGTGCCCAACAGGTCCATGATCTTTGCTTAGAAGAGGTTACCACATCCTTAACGAGAGGCCCCCAGGCTGGGGGATGAGATAGAAGGAGACTGGGTGTTGGGTGGTACGGGGGGTGGGGGGGTGGGGGGGTGGGGGTGGGGGGGGATTAGCCAGCGATGAGCCCTCCTGGGCTTGCGATGTGCTGACCACCTCTCGATCCTGCCCCATCTGGGGCTCTGGCTCCAGCCTTCTCTGAGTTTGATTTTGTTCAAAAGAAAGCCACAGGCCCAAAATGGAGTCACTTATGTTAAGGCCTCACGTCAGTGAACCGAGACTTAATACCTAACCTAACTGCACTTTCAACCCTCCCAGGAATGTAACCTTTAACCAGGCAATGTGGAATTTCCTGGTCAGCACTTAGGAAATTTACCGATAGACCCTTTCCATTCCCCTTAGGACAACCTTGCCTAAAACAAGGCATTCTTGGCGAATACTTTCCTTCCCACCCCCCCTCCCCCCAACTCTGCCTTTAAAAATCTTTCCTCTTCTGTAGCTTGAGGGAGCTCCTTTCTACTTGCTAGGTGGGATGTACCCGATTGGCAAATCGTTTAATAAAGCCAATTAGATCTTCAAATTGACTCGGGTTAATTTTGTTTTTCAACAATTTCCAGGGAAGGACTTGATGTTCTTCCGGAAATGGCCTCGCTCTGGTTTCATTCATGCAATGGGTTGTCCAGATGTCCGGCTGGCCCGCTTAGAAAGGCTTTGAGCAGAGCCCTATAAAAATAGATCTTTCTAAGGCATTTCTTCCACATCCTTTCTACTCTGCAGACCAAATAGCCCAACCCAGATGTGAACATGTTCCACAGCAGATGGAGATGCCTAGGACCTCCCTGGGCCCAGGAGGCAACTTTCGCTCGTGTCACTGACCTCCTGGAGAGGAGGAAAGGAGACAGACTTTAAATGAAGAAAGTAACTGTGCCTGAGGAAGCAGCTTGGGAAAGGTCACCACGCAGGTGAGACGTGAGGCTGGGGCTCGGAGCCAGGTCCCAGGTCTAAGTCTTTCTGAACAATACGTGGCTGCCGGTCTCAGAGAAGCAGACAATCCCGGCGAGGAGACACCTCAGGGCTCCACTTCGGTATAAATAGATCTTGGCCGGGACCAGAGGGTCGGGGCTTCGAGTATTCAGAGAAGGGGAACTTTGCCAGGGTGGAGGGAGTCGCCAGAGAAATCAGCGAGGACGGTAGTCAGCTGAAGCCCCAGCCGAAGGACGGAAAGTCACATAAAGGAACCTTAGAATTTGGCCAAGCCCTGTTGGTTTCAGTGAGAAAACACTTTGACGTTTTTCAGCTCAAAGCATATTTATTCGCCAGCACTGGCCCCCGGCCCTTGGTCTCCGGCTTCAAAACAAAAGGGGGTTGTTTGGTCCCTGGGCCGGGATGTTTGCTCACAGATCATGATGTGTATTCGGAGCATCTGGTTTGGGAAAGGGGGTGTGGGCTTGGAGGGTGTGAGCGTGGGGCTGCCGGTCGGTAGCTCTGCTCCAGCTCACGTGATGCCTGCATTCCTGGCGGGAGTGGGGAGCAGAGGAGGGGAGCCCACAGCGGAAACCCCTTCCCTCCTCTGAGCTTGGATAGGGCTGGGAAGTGTTGACGGTAATCATAAACCAGCATCCTGGAGGTGGTGTAGACCTCGGAGGTCACCTGTCCTCACTGTCCCTCTCCTACTCTGTCCTAACACATGCCCTTTGCTTCAACCCCTTTGGGCACAGGGAGCCCCCCCTCCGTCCCCAACCCCCCCCCCCCTCCCATGACAGCAGCCCATCCCCCATTCCGCGCATAGCTACCATCACCGGGAAATATGTCTTTCTCTCTCTCTCCATATTTTTTTTAGTTATTATTTTTACTTTATTTTTAGGAATAGCAGGGAGAAGTGAATATTATTTTTAAATCTTCACTTTTATTATTTTTTTTGAAGTGGCTCCATACCCAACATGGGGCTCAATCTCACAACCCCGGGATCAAGAGTTTCATGCTTTACCAACTGAGTCAGCCAGACGCCCCTCTCTCTTTTTTTAAAAAAATATTTTTATTTGAGGGTCACCTGGCTCAGTCGGTTAAGCGTCCGACTCTTGATTTCAGCTCAGTCATGACCTCATGGTTTGTGAGTTCGATCACCACATGGTGTGGACAGTGAGGAATCTGCTTGGGATGTGCTCTCTCTGCCCCTCCCCTGCACGTTCTCGCTCTCTCTTTCAAAATAAATAAATTTTCATAAAAAATTTTTTTGAGAAAGAGAGACAGAGTGCAAATGGGGGAGGGGCAGAGAGAGAGAGAGGGAGACACAGAATCTGAAGCAGGCTCCAGGCTCCGGGCTGTCAGCCCAGAACCCGACGCGGGGCTCGAACCCACGAGCCGTGAGATCACGACCCGAGCCGAAGTTGGACGCTTAACTGACTGAACCACCCGGGCACCCCAGTGAAATAAACTTAAAAAAATATTTTTATTTGAGTATATTCGACATACCATGTTATATCAGTTTCGGGGGTACAGCATAGTGATTCAGCTTCTCTGCACGTTACCCTGTGCTCACCCCGAGTGTAGTCCCCGCCCGTCACCACACAACAGCATCACAATATCATCGATCATGTTCCCTATCCTGTGCCTTTTATTCTCGCGACTTAAGCCCTTCCTTCTCTCGTATATGATCTGCTCTGCCGTCACCTCCACACCCTGGTTCTGGGTCTGCCCAGCGGGGAGAGTCATTTCATTCATCCCATAAGTACTTTAGGGGTGCTTCCTTTTCTATTGCTGGGCACCGTGCCCAGGCCTGGAGATAAGGAGCCTCCCGGGTGTGGATGAGAGCGATGACTAACAGGCAATTTGTTTCAGTAAAAGTCAGTGCTGTCCACTTAGTCGGTCAGGCCGGAACTTGGGTGTCATCCTTGACCCCTCTCGTGCCTAACCCCACGCGTCCTGTTTACCCACAAGTCTTTTCAGCTCACTTCCAGAATACTTCCAGTATTTATCCTTTCCTTTACGGCTCCCCACCCCCTCCCCTGCTCCCAGCAACCACGGTCTCTCCGCCCCCCACCCTGCACTAGCCTCCTAGATGGTCTCCGGTTCTCTCTCTCATTTCTCTAGAACCCATTCTCCACGCGGCAGCCAGAACCAACCTTTAGAAATAATGGCACTCTTCTTCCTAAAGTCCTTCGGTAGAATCCTCTTTAAACAGTTATCTATTTTGAGAGAGAGAGAGAGAGAGAGAAAACATGCTCCCACGTGAGTGGGGGAGGGGCAGAGAGGAGCGTGAGAATCCCAAGCAGGCTCCTCGCTGTCGGTGCAGAGCCGGACATGGGGCTTGATCCCACGAACTGTGAGGTCATGACCTGAGCGGAGATCAGGAGTAGAATGCTTCACCGACTGAGCCACCCAGGTGCCTCTAGAATCTTCTTTAATATAAAATTTTCCCAAAGTGCAACCGATATGCAAAACACACACCTTGATGGATTTTCACACAGGAAACACACCCACACAGCTAGCCATTCAGAGCCAGAAACGGAACATTTGCTGCCCCCCAGGAGCCCCTCTTGTGCCTCTATCGGTCCCTAGCCATCCACCAAGGGTTACCGCTATTCTGACTTCCAGGCCGTTGGTTGGTTTTGTCTTTGTATATACACAATTACAGAACACGTGCTTTCCCTTTTACGTATGTATTTATTTTATTTATTATTTTTTGGCGGGGGACAGAGACAGAGGGAGAGAGAGAATCTTAAGCAGGCTCCGTGCCCAGCATGGAGCCCAACGTGGGACTCCATCTCCTGACTGTGAGATCACAACCTAAGTCAGACACTTAACCAACGGAGCCACCCAGGTGCCCCAGGACACGTTCTCTTTTTTTTTTTTTTTAATTTTTTTTTTAACGTTTATTTGTTTTTTTGAGACAGAGACAGAGCATGAACAGGGGAGGGTCAGAGAGAGGGAGACACAGAATCCGAAACAGGCTCCAGGCTCTGAGCGGTCAGCACAGAGCCCGACGCGGGGCTCGAACTCACGGACCGCGAGATCATGACCTGAGCCGAAGTCGGCCGCTTCACCGACTGAGCCACCCAGGCGCCCGGACATGTTCTCTTTTGTGTTTGGTTTCTTTTTCTCACCTTCCCATTTTCTGAGTGACTGATTGGTAAAGTCACTGGTAAAGTGACTGTGGATTTTATTCTCTGCACAAAATTAAATATGTGAAATCTTTCAGAGGGGTACCCCCACTTTGGAACACTGTTGGAAGGTATCCACCACAGCTGACTGTGTGCATGCCTTATGCTCTAGCAACTCCTAGGTAAATATCCAACAGTTACGTGTGCAAATGTTCACCTAAAGACATGTACTAAGATGTCCATATCAGCCTCAAAGTGGAAACCATCAGGAAAGTATTAACTACTGCTCTGTTTCACAGATGAGAAAACTGAGGCTCAGGGAGATTGAAGCATGTCTTAGCCCATTCTTGCCACTATAACAAAACATCAGAGATCGGGTAGCTTATAAACAATGGAAATGTACGTACTTCTCACAGTTCTTGAGGCTGGGAAGTCCGAGATTAAGGCACCAGCAGATTCGGTGCCTAGTAAGGGCCTGGTTTCAGGTTCATAGATGGTAGGTGCCTTCTCTCTGAGTCCTTTATGTGCTGGAAGGGGGAAAGGAGCTCTCTGGCCTCTTTCATGAGAGAACCAATCCCATTCATGAGGGTTCCACTCTCATGAGCAAAGCGCCTTCCAAAGCCTCACCTCCTACCGCCCTCATGTAGGGCATTAGGTTTTTTTTTTTTTTTGAAAGCAAAGAGTTTGCCCAAGATCACCCACTTGACATAAGGCACAACCAGGATTCGAATGCAGCTGACAAGGCCCTGCCAGGGCTGATCCCGGTCTGACTTTGCAGCCTCTCTGGGCTTCACTCCCCTCACCTCTGCCAGTCCAGTTATGGTGGCTCTCTTGCTCCTGGCTAATCAGCAAGAAGCCTGTGTCTTTCTCTCAAGCCCTGCCCACCTTGAAAATTGTAGAGTACTTTCATATCTATAGAAACTTTGTAAAGAAAGTTCGAGAGTCCCTGCCTACCGATCCCTTACCCAGTATCCCCCGTCGTCCGTGTCTTACCTTACCACTAAGAAGCCAACGTTGGCACATCGTTATGAACTAACCTCCATATTTTATTTGGATTTCACTAGTTTTTCCAATAATACCCTCTGTTCCAGGATGGCGTCCAGAATGCCACATCCACTTACCATCTTGTCTTTTCATCTCCTCTGGTCTGGGACCAGGCTTGCCGTGACAGCTCTGCGGTATATTGGTCTAGGGTTTTGTAGAATGTGCTGCAACTTGGTTTGTCTGGTGTTTTTCTAAAGGTTAGGCCAGGGTTCTGGGTTCTTGGGAGAAACACTTATGATATCATTTCGGACAATGCTAGCCATGGGACTCCTCACTGACACTGTTCACCTTGATCGCCTGGGGAAAGGAGAAGGTACCTTTTCTGAAACACTGATCCACTGAAAAATTACTTCTCTTTCCATCCTTCCTGTACCTAAATTATTTGCAATTCTTCTGTAAGAAAGATTTGTTCTCATTCATTCATTCAGTCCTTTATACTGCTATGGACTCATGGGTACCTATCTTTTACTTTGGGTTATAATCTAATACCTCATTATTTGGTTGCTTGCCTTTTTCCCAATTTGGTGATTGGGAACTCTTTAGATTTTTTTTATTATTGTTTTCTAATGTTTATTTTTATCTGGAGAGAAAGAGAGCAAGTGGGAGAGAAGCAGAGGGAGGGGGACAGAGGATCCAAATAGGGCTCTGTGTTGACAGCAGAGAGCCCGATGAGGGACTTGAACTCCCAAACCATGATATCATGAACTGAGCCAAAGTCGGACACTTAAGTGGACTGAGCCACCCAGGTGCCCATTGGGAACTCTTTTGGCCTAGCTTTTTTATTCTCTTCAGATGTCCTCATCCTTTTTTTAATTAAGAATTTTTTTTTAATGTTTATTTATTTTTGAGAGACAAAGCATGAGCAGCAGAGGGAGAGAGAGAGAGAGAGAGGGAGGGAGGGAGGGAGAGGGGGAGGGGGGAGAGGGGGAGAGAGAGAGAGAGAGAGAGAGAGAGAGAGAGAGAGAGAGAGAGAGAACGAACGAACTCATAGTAGGCCCCAGGCTCTGGGCTGTCCTGATGCAGGGCTCGGACCCATGAACTGTGAGATCATGACCTGAGCCGAAGTTGGACACTTAACTGGCTGAGCCACCCAGGAGCCCCGTCCTTTAGTTTTTTAAAGCACTTTCTAGAAGCTCCAAGCTTATCTTGTGTTCTCTCTGCCCTAGCCGTAGAATCGGCTATTTCTCCAAAGCCCCTGATTTCTTGCATTAGAAACATGTGATACAGACAAAATTCTGAGCACTAGGCCGTCGCAGCTTCTAGTCCCTGTCAGCAGAGCTAGGAAATACGCATATGCATTCAAACCTGTGTATACATACCTATGCGTGTATATGCACTTATCTATAATTATTTCTGCACCTTTCATCTGTATCTAAATTGAGTTAAACATGAATTCATACTGGGGTGCCTGGCTGGCTCAGTTGGTAGAGCATGCGACCCTGATCTCAGGGTCATGAGTTCGAGCCCCATGTTGGGCATGGAGCCTGCTTAATTAAAAAAAAAAACAAAAAACAAAAAACCCTTTTTAAAACATGAATTCGTACTGATGTCTCTGACAACCCCAGCACGATGTGCTTTGTCCTCCTTGCTTACCTACGACTTTCTTCTCCAGCAGTGAGAATCCTGAGCCTTCCCAGCCACCCTCCACTTTCTGGTCTGACCCCAGGACACAGGCACGGCAGTTTCAGCATTGTTAACCCGTGTCTCTGGGAGGACTAATTTCGCTGCCTCTAGGCTTCAGTGATTATGCACAGTTCCTTTTGCCTTAACCTCACGGTTTTGGCTAAAACTGTCTTCCAAAGTTACTTAGGTCAATTCTTCTCCATTACCCACCCCTCCCCTCCCCACCATAGCTTCCCAACTACTTACAGTTAAGTTATGTCATACATTTGCAATGCATTTATATTCTGGAGTCTCCCAGCCTTCTGGTTTTTTTTTTTTTTTTTTTTTTTTTTTTTTTTAATGTGTACATGTGAAAGCTCCGTCTTTGTGCTGCAAAGTTCTAGGATTTGGCATCTGCCTAGCATCTTATATCTACCAGCCTGGGATCGTACAGGACAATCCCATCACCTAGAATTCCCCCTGCCTCCCCTCTGCATTTCAGATTTATTCACGTTGTTGTGTGAATCAATAGCTCGGTCCTTTTCTCACAGAACAGTATCCCATTGTATGGCTGTTCCACACTCAACCCACTTCCCTCCTGAAAGGCAACTTGGTTGCCTCCAGTTTTTGAGGACTACGAACAGATCTGTGGTAAACATTTTTTTTCTTTCCAGCAAATAGGTTTTTGGGTTAACACGGGTTTTAATTCCCTTAGGCAAATAGCCTAGGAGCATGATTGCTTCGGGGTCGTGTGGTAAAGTGTGTGGTTAGCTTTACAAGAGATGGCCAAACCTTCCCAAGTGGCTGCGCCTTCGAGCGTTCTCCTGAGCAATGAACGAACCTTCCCAACGCACTGCATTGCTGTCCGCATTTGGTGTGATCGAGTTTTTTGGATTTTAGCCATTCTAGTAGGTATGCAGTGACATTTCATAGCTGTTTGCATTTTTATTTCCTTAACGGAAAATTGTGTTGAGCACCTTGTCATATGTTTATTTGCCATCCATGGGTCTTTTTTTCAGCCATATGTCTTTGTTTGCCTGTTTAGATCTTTCCCCATTTATTTTTTTAATTTTAGAGAGAGAGAAAAGGCACAAGTGGGGGAGAGGGGCGGGGGGTGGGGAGAGGGATAGAGGGAGGGAGGGAGGGAGGGAGAGAGAGAGAGAGAGAGAAACTTAAACTTAAGCAGGTTCCATGATCAGGGTAGATCTTTTACCCGTTTTAAAAATTGGGTTTTGTGTTTTCTTCTTCTTCTCCTTCTTTTAAATTAAAAAAAATCTTTTATTTATTTTTGAGAAAGAGAGACAGAGTGCAAGCAGTGGAGGGGCAGAGAGAGAGGGAGACACAGAATCTGAAGCAGGCTCCAGGCTCCGAGCTGTCAGCACAGAGCCCCACACAGGGCTTGAACTCCTGAACTATGAAATCATGGCCTGAGCTGAAGTCGGATTCTTAACTGACTGAACCACCCAGGGACCATCGTTCTTACTATTTTTTCCATTGAAGTTTTTTTTTTAATTTCTTTTGAAGTTTATTTACTGATTTTGGGAGAGAGAGGAGGCGGACACGTGAGCACAAGTCGGGGAAGGGGCAGGGAGAGAGGAGAGAGAATTCCAAGCAGGCTTGGCATGCTGTTGGGCCAAAGCCTGATGCAGAGCTCGAACTCACAAACTGTGAGATCACCACCTGAGCGGAAATCAAGAGTCAGATGCTTAACCCACAGAACCCCCCATGAACCTCATATTTTCTGGTTTTTGTGTCTTAAGATTTCTTTACTTATTCCGGACACATGTTCCTTATTAGATAGTGATTTGCAATGATCTTCTCCCAGTCTGTGGCTAGTCCTTTAATTCTCTTAACTGTGTCTTTCCCAGAGCCAACGGTTTACTTTCAATAAAGCCCGTTTCTTACACCGATTTTTCTCTCACGGACCCTGCTTTTGGTAGTCATCACCGAACCAAAGATCATGCAGGTTTTCTTCTGTTTTCTTCCAGAAGTCTTAGAGTTTTGTGTGTTTTACCGTTAGGCCTATGATCCGTTTTGAGTTAAAATTTTGTCGAAGGTGTGAAGTTTGTTTCTGATTTTATTCTTTTGGCTCACGGACATCCGGGTGTGCCAGCACTATCTGTTGCAAAGGCCCTCCTTTTTGCGCCATACTGTGTGGCCCCTTCGTCAAACTCAGTGGACTGTGTTGGTCAATTTCTGAGCTCTCTGTTCTGTTCCTTTCTCAGAACCTCTGCTTTCCTTTTTTTTTTTTTTTAAATCTTGATTTATTTATTTTGAGAGAGCATGGGCAGGAGAGGGACAGAGAGAGAGAGAGAGAGAGAGAGAGAGAGAGAGAGAGAGAGAGAGAGAGAGAGAATCCTAAGCAGGCTCACAGCACAGAGCCTGATGTGGGGCTTGTTCTCACAAATCATGAGGTCATGATCTGAGCAGAAATCTAGAGTCGGATGCTTAACCAGCTGAGCCACCCAGATGCCCCTTCCTCAGGTCATTTGTACGGCTGGCTTCTTACTATCCAGGGTTTCAGTGCGAATGTTACCTTTTCGAAGAAGGCTGTGCCAGTCACCTATCTAAACTGGTTTCCCTTCTGTCTTTCGTGTTAGGTCATACAATCCTGTGGTGTTTTCTTTGTAGGACCTGAAATATATATTTTTAATTTTTTTATGTTTATTTACATTTGAGACAGAGACAGTGCATGAGCAGGGGAGGGGCAGAGAGAGAGAGGGAGACACAGAATCCAAAGCAGGCTCCAGGCTCTGAGCTGTCAGCACAGAGCCCCACGCAGGGCTCGAACTCACGAACTGCAAGATCGTGACCTGAGCCGAAGTCGGACACTCAACAGACTGAACCTCCCAGGCGCCCCAATTATTTTTTATTTTTTAAAGAAACAAATTAATTTTTAAATGTTTATTTATTTTTGATTGAAGCGGGTTCTGCGTTGACAGCTGAGAGCCCACCCAGGGGCTCAAAATCACAAACCATGAGACTGTGCCTGGAGCTGAAGTTGGCTGTTCAACTGATGGAGCCAATCAGGTGCCCCATTTTATTTTTTAAAATTTTTTTAAAGTTTATTTATGTATTCTGAGAGACAGAGAGAGAGAGAGAGAGGCACCACACGGATGTGCAGCGGAGGGGCGGAGAGAGGGGGAGGGAGAGAGAATCCCAAGCAGGCTCCATGCTGTCAGTGCAGAGCCGGAGGCGGGGCTGGAACCCACGAAATGTGAGATCATGACCTGAGCAGAAAAAAATTGAGCCCACTGCTCAACCGACTGAGCCACCGAGGCGCCCCTCTCTCTTTTGTAAAGTTAATAATTCTTTTTTTATTGTGGTAAAAAAACATAGAAAATTTACCGTCTTAATCAAGTATGCAGTTCAGTGGTGTTGTGTTTGCGCTAGGGTGAACCACGATCTCCAGAACTTTTCTGTGGCCACTAAACAGCAGCTCCCCTGCCCCTTCCCCCCAGCCCCTGGCAATCGCCGCTCTACTTTCTGTCTGCGAGTGTGACTACTTTAGATGCTTCCTCTAAGCAGAATCGTGGGATCGTATGTGTTTTTGCCCATTCGTGACTCAACTCCCCTTCGAGTTTTGTTTTTACGTACACTCGTCTCTGTGGGAGGCATTTTTTTTTTCTACCACCTCGGTGAGCTCTTGGGGAGTATGGAGGCTGTAGATAGGCATTCCGCTTTTCGTGTTCTTTCACGTGCAAACTTCCACACCCTTTTCACTTGTCACAGCTCTTCCAGGCTGTGTCCTGGCATGCTTATTTAGCTCTTCACCTCGGGGCAGTTTGGACTGTTATCAATTTTTCAACACCATAAGTAGCGGTACCGGGTCGAATCTTTGAACATTACTTTCTAGTTGGGTAATTTCCTTCCAGTGAATTTGCCCAAAGCAGAATCCAAGGTCAAGTTTTGTAGGTCTTGCCATAGTCAGACTGTGATTCAGAGACTGAATCAACTTGGTGTAAGTTTTAGACTCTACGGCCCCATCAGCTTCGAGTTTTGTCAATTTAACGGACTTTTGTTTAGATTCTGTCTTCCAGAAACTTTTCTCTGATTGTGTAGGGGCATGACTAAAAAATAAAAGTATACCTGGTTTCCTGTCGTGTATATGAACAAAAATATGAAGCCTTTAAGTGGACTACCTCTTTCAGATGATCGTGGATGATGCTATGGTTAGAAAAACCAACCAAATAATACTGAAATGCTCTAGTATCAGGTAAGAAGAGTGTTCAGACCAAGGAACTAGTGTTACTAGCCCACTGAACTCTACACGGGTCAGATCATACAAGAAAATCCCCTCCCTCTCTATCCTTCCTTCACCTGTTAAAACCCTCTGCCAGCTCCTGGTCCCAAGGCCTAGGTCTCTTGTGTTTTTCCTCTGTGAGTCTAGCCAATGGTTCTTCATATTAGCTTCATCTGGGGAGGTTAAAAAATACTCATTCCTAGGCTCCTCAGGGATGGAGATTTATTTGCTTTGGAATGCATCCTGGTCATCTGTATTTAAAAAAAATTTTTTTTAAATGTTTATTTACTTAGAGAGCGTGCGCACGCGCACACACACACACACACACACACACAAACACGCGCGCGCGCAAATGGGGAAGGGACAGAGAGAGAAGGAGACGCAGAATCCGAAGCAGGCTCCAGGCTCTGAGCTGTCAGCACAGAGCCCAAGGTGGGGCTCGAACCCACGGACTGCGAGATCATGACCCCAGACGAAGTCGGACGCTTAACCGACTGAGCCACCCAGGCACCCCGCTGGTCATCCGTATTTTTAAAAATCTTCCCAAGCGATGCTAATGTGCAGTGAGGGTTTCCAGCCTCAATGCTCACTACAGTTACTGCTCAACAAATGCGTGTTGAATCACTTAATGATTGAATGTGACTTAACTGGGCACCTGTGCATTTGTGCCAGGCAACTGGTGAGGGTGATCAGGAGCTTCTACTCTGCAGGAGCAAGCGACAACCAGAAGGACACTCTGCCCTCAGCCCTCTCTGCCAGCTGAGACAGATTTCTAAGTACTGGTACTTTTTTTTTTTTTTTTTAAATTGAAAAAAAGTTTATTTGAAAATTTTTGTTAACGTTGATTCATCTTTGAGAGAGAGAGGGACACAGAGCATGAGCGGGGGAGGAGCAGAGAGGGAGACACAGAATCCAAAGCAGGCTCCAGGATCTGGGCTGTCAGCACAGAGCCCGACGCCGGGCTCGAACTCACGAACCGTGAGATCGTGACCTGAGCCGAAGTCGGACGCCCAACTGACTAGCCACCCAGGTACCCCCTTCATTTATTTGTATGCTGAACAACACTCTACTGTAGGGATATATGGATATGTGCTACTTGGTTTATGCCCCCATCAGCGGATGGGCTTTCGAGTGGTTTCCAGTTGCTAGCTATTAACGTTGTTATGAGTATTTGTGTATAGGTTTTTGTATGAACATATGTTTTTAAAAATTTTTTTTTTCAACGTTTTTTATTTATTTTTGGGACAGAGAGAGACAGAGCATGAACGGGGGAGGGGCAGAGAGAGAGGGAGACACAGAATCGGAAACAGGCTCCAGGCTCCGAGCCATCGGCCCAGAGCCTGACGCGGGGCTCGAACTCACGGACCGCGAGATCGTGACCTGGCTGAAGTCGGACGCTCAACCGACTGCGCCACCCAGGCGCCCTGAACATATGTTTTTAGTTTTCTTGGGTATATAGCTAGGAGAATTGCTGGGTCATAGGATAACTTTCTGTTTAATCTCTTAACAAACTGCTGAACTGTTTTCCAGTGTCTGCACCATTTTATAATCCCACCAGTAATGCATGAAGTTTCCAATTTCTCTATATCCTCACTAACACTTGTGTTTATCTGTCTTTTTTGATTATAGCCCTCCCAGTGGGTGTGTTAAGTGGTATCTCATGTGGTTTTGATTTTGATTTCCATTTTCCTGATGACTAATAACGTTAATCATCTGTTTATGTGCTTTTTTGGCTACTTGTATATCTTCTTTGGAGAAATATCTATCCCAATTCTTTGTCCATTTTAAAATTGGGTTGTCCTGGGGCACCTGGAGCGCCTGGGTGGCTCAGTTGGTTAGGCGTCCGACCTCAGCTCAGGTCCTGATCTCAAGGTTCACGAGTTCAAGCCCCACGTTGGGCTCTGTGCTGACAGAACCAAGAGCCTGGAGCCTGCTTCAGATTCTGTGTCTCCCTCTCTCTCTGCCCCTCCCCACTCATATTTTGTCTCTTTCTCTCTCTCAAAAACAAATAAACGTTAAATAAATAAATGAACGAATAAAATTGGGTTGTCCTTTCTTGTTACATTACAAGTTATTCGCATTCTAATATTCTGAATATAGACCCTTATCAGACACGATGTGCATTGTACTGCCTCTCATTCCGTGGGTTGTCTTCTCACTTTTTTGATAGTGTCCTTTGAAGTATAAAAGTTTCACATTTTGATGCAGTTCGATTAATCTATTCTTTCCTTTGGTTGTTTGTGTCCTTGGTGTCTTATCTAAGACAGCGTTGCCTCATCCAAGGTCACAATGGTTTAGATCTGTTCTCTTCCAAGAATTTTATAGTTTTAGCTCTTATATTTAGGTATTTGATCTATTTTGAGTGAGTTTTTGTAATAAGTGTGATCAGGGAGTCCGACTTCATACTTTTGTGGTTATCCGGTTGTCCTAGAATAATTTGTCGAAAAAATTGCTCTTTCCTCACTGAACTGTCTTGGCACCTTTGTTGAAAATCAATTGATTGTAGATAGACGGATTTGTTTTTGGACGCTTCATTCTATTCCATTGATCTATAGGTCTACCCTTCTGCCAGGACCATGCGGTCTTGATTACTGTAACACATTTTGAAGTTGGGAAGCATGAATCTTCCAACTTTTATTTCCCTGCAAGATTGCTTTAGCTATCCTGGGTTCCATCCATTCCTGTATAATTCTAGGATCAGCTTGTTAATTTCTGCAAAAAGGACAGCTGAAATGTGGATAGGGACGATGTTGAACTTGTACCTCAATTTGGGGAGTGTTAACCATCTTGACAATAGAAGTCTTCCCATTTGTGAACAAGGATGACTTTCTGTTTATTTAGGTCTTTAATTTCTTAGAAAAAAAATTTTTATGTTTATTTTTGGGAGAGAGAGAGAGACCGTATGAACGGGGGGGGGGGGGGGAGACCCAGAATCTGAAGCAGGCTCCAGGCTCTGAGCTGTCAGCACAGAGCCCAACACAAGGCTCGAACCCACGAACCGTGAGATCATGACCTGAGCCAAAGTCCTATGCTTAACCTACTGAGCCACCCAGGCACCCCTGTGGTTTTTGTTTCTGAACAGTTTTAAGAAGGGCCTCCTGCCAGTGGTTAGGTCTAATTCTAGTCCTAACCTAGGTCTCAGCATAGCTGGTAAGGGAGATGTCTGGATTTTTTTTCTTTCTCTTTTAGGCTAATATGACTGGAATTCTATTAAAATTATTTATTTGCGAATATGTAATATTTACATATGATAAAAAAAAGAGTCATTTAGATAAAATGCAATGTAACAAAGGAGTCTCTTCCTATCCTGACCCCCTGGTTTCCTTCCCCTTAAAAAGGGCAACCACTGTGCTCCTGTCCTCGGAGACTGTAGCCGCTTACCTGCTAAGTTGGTGAACAGGTGAACAGGTGAACAGTTGCCCTGGAGACCTTACAGCCTACAAATCCTAGAATCTTTTCTATAGGACCCTTTATAGAAAAAGTTTGCCGCTTCCCTTTTTAGCCTTTTATCATTTCAAAAAATGCTGCTCTGATATGCTAGGACATCTTTGTGTGCATGGCATTATACACATGTGAATCTGGATCAAAAGAATCCTGTAAGTGGAATTGCTAGGTCTCAGGGTCTCCGCGTTGGTCACTTGGATAGGTATTACCAGGCAGCTGTCTGGAGAGGCTGAACCAATTTATAGTGCCTCCCACAACGCATGCTTCGGCCTGTTCTCACAGCCTCGCACTAACAGTGTGCTAATAATTCGACCCTTGCCAATCTGATAAGCAAAATCTGGCACTCACTGTACTTTTAATTTGCATTTTTCTCGTTATGAATAAGGGCTAAGCATCTTTTCTTAAGTCTTAAAAAACGTAACACCAAACAGCTCCCTCTGAGCCTTTCCCTGTCCAGTCGGCTCAGGACTCGGGCCCGGCGGGCCCAGCCCACGAGGGATGCCGGGCGCGGCCCCGGGCAGGAGGCAGGGGCGCGGAACTCCCGGTGCCCCCCCTTCCCTCGCTGGCCGCGGAGCCCCGCCCCGGGTCCGCCTCCCGAGGGCCTGGGCGGAGCACGCGGGCCGGGGGCGGGGCGGCGCTGCCCGATTTATTCCCGTCCGGGAGCCGGAGTGAGAGCCCCGCGGTGTGCACGGCCGAAGCGCCCGGTCCCGCGCCCGCGTCCCCACGGCATGCCGGGCCCCCGCCTGCTGGCCGCGCTCTGCGGCGCGCTCCTCTGCGCCTCGGGACTCTTGGCCTTCTCCGGTGAGTCGATCGCACCGCCCTCTGGCCCTCGCCCCTCCTCTCCGCGCCGCTCGGAAGTTCGCCGCGGCGCCCTCCCTCCACCTCCACTGTTTACAAACTTGGGCAAAGAGCCGGGGCCGTGCGGAGGGGCGACTTCTCCGGCCGCGTCCCGCCCGCCGGCGGGGATGCGCTCGGCCTCTCCTGCGGTCTCGGCGCCCGGGCGTTCTTGGCCAGTGATACAGGCTTGAGAGTTGGGCGGGGACCGGGGACACCGGGTGACAGCCCAACGGTCCCCAGGGATGCGGCTTACACATAACAAAGGAATCTGCCGTGTACGGCCTCTCTCTTCCCATCTGTAAAATGAGGCCATTGAACTGTGCGTGACTTTCGCGCGTCTTCCACCTGGAAGTTTCTAGGACTCTTGTATTGAGAAGACTCGTCCAGCCAAACTTTCCCCGGCAAATCCCTCCCAAGCGCTGGCGGCCGGTCTGTTCATTGGAATTTTGCATCCCCGCTTGTAGGTGTCCGGTCGGATAAGCGAGGGCTGGGGAGGCGGAGGAAGGGCCGGGGCTCTAGGTGGGGCCCCGAAGGGGGCTAAGAGCCCGGGGAGGGACTTGGAGAGGGCTGCCCCCGGGGCTGGTGGCTCCTGACTCCCTCCCGTGGCCTTGGCGTGCTGCTGTATCTTCCTGGCTCCGCCCCTGCCCAGGAGGCCTCCCGCGCACAGCTGGGCCTCCAGGCTGGCCCCGGGGATGCACCATCCCCTTCTCTAGGGGCCCGCACAGCCTCCTCCAGGGCTGGGAAAAGGTGCCCATGGTGGGCGCTCTTCGGGCACCCGCTGCATCGTTTTCTCAAAGAAAGCAAGGGGAAGGGGGGACAAAGCTGAGCCCTAGAGCTGCCTCCCTGTGACAGTCTGACCCCCAGGGCCTGGAGCCTTAGGCTTAAGGGCACTTCAAGCTCCCAAGCCCTTGGGCGCTGGGCGCTGGTGGCTCTCCCAGAAACCGGGAGAGACAGCTGGATCTCGGAAGAGTCTGTTTCTACTCCTCTCTGTCCCCACAAAATGTCCCTGGGGAAATCTCCCAGAAGGCAGGACTCTGAAATCCCAAAGGTAGCTTTGTACAGGGTGACCTGGCTTTTCCCCGGAACGGGGAAGCACCTTGCGTGCTGTGCGCAGGTGAGTCAGGCGATGTGGGGTCAGGGCCACCTTTCACTTTCCTTTTCATCCTAGGGGAACCAGACTGCTTTGCCCTGGAGCAGAAAGGAGAGAGGGGGCGGGGGGGCAGGAGGAGTTGGATTGTGTTGGGACAGGGGCCCAGGATTCTGGCCATTCCCAAGCCTCTGTCTGTGGCAGCGCTTGCAGTCTGCCAGGTCAGGAGGGATTAACCTGCTATTTAAAGCCAGTGACTAATAGCTCATTGGGAGCCGCCTTAAGCTCCCAGGCGGGGGCTGAGGTGGAGCTCTGAGGTGCTCACTAATGCTGATCCCTGTTCCCCTCTGTTCCCTTCTCTGGAGCTGGGCCCAACTCTCTGGCGCTTTGAGATTTCAGGAGGGCCCCCTGGTCTGGGATGGCACGACTCTGTGGGGAGGAAAAGTGATTTCTGATGTTTTACCCCAAATGATGGGGTCGGCTCTTCTGGGATGCCAAGGTCAGCTAGAAGGTCCCCCACCCGCCTGGCTGGCCTGGTGGCTGCACGAATAAGCTCACATCTGTCACCCAGGCCCCCAGCCAGAAGCTGTGAAGACCTCTCCAGCCCTTCTCCTGTGTCAGCGGTGTTTCTCAACGCTGCCCGGCCCCCTCACCCCTTCATCTGACTTCCTCTGTCACTAGGAGGCCTGTGACAGCCTCCTAGATGCTCTCCAGGCCTCTCACCTTACCCACTCCTGTCACATTCCCACCCCGGAGCCAGAGGGGTGTTTGTGTAGCCCCAGGAAACCTGCCTGCCCCGGGGGAGCCCATCCACATGTCTCTGCAGATGGCCTTTTCTCCATTCTCCTTCCCAGGATGGGAAATGGCTTCCCTGCTGCCCCCTCACACTTGAGACTCTGATTCCCCCCTGCCCCGGTAGAAAACGGTGGAAGCTGAAGGAAGGTTAAGAGCCCCTGGTTTGCGCGACGCCAAGTCTGAGCTTGTCAGTCCTAAGGTCCCTGCGGGTCTGGGCCCCTCCCTACCTTTTCAGCTCTGTCTCCCTGTTTCCCACTTACCATGCCCCCCTGTGCTTCTGCTCATCATTAGAACGTTCTTTCCTCACTCCCCGTTCTGGCACACTCCACTCCATCTTTTAGACCCAGCTCACATGTCTGCTGTGCCAAGCTTCCAACTCTGGCAGGAACCACACCTCCAGTGGCCCTTCCTGCAGGCTTCTGTCAGAGCTCCCGAAGCCTCCGCATCACCTAGTGACCGTCCCCCTCTTTCCAGTGGCTCCTTGAAGCCTGGACCACACCTGGGTTCTCTGTCTCAGGAACGCGGCATGCACACAGCAGCTCTCCCCTCGCCCCACCCCAGTATTCACTGAATGAGTCCGGGCTGCCATTGCAGGTGACTTCTGTGACTCTAGCCAGTGCCTGAATGGTGGGACCTGCCTGTTGGGCCGGGACAACACCCCCTTCTACTGCCTCTGCCCTGAAGGCTTCACAGGCATCATCTGCAATGAGACCGAGAAAGGTACCTGCCTGGACAGTGCCCCCCACTCTGCACCTGGCTCCCGGCTGCAGCCCTAGCGGGCAGTGGTCCCCTGCACCTCTCCCGCCGTCAGCCGGCACTTCCCTGGAAACTCCCCATGCCAGTTGGAAAGCTGGATGCTTCCCTCACTTGGACTGATTCGCCTACATATGACCCTTCTCGGCCCCAGGCTGGCCCAGGCTCCTTCAGGCAGATGGGGGAGGGGGGAGGGGGGAGGGGGGAGGGGGAGGGGGAGGGGGGCATGGGGCTGAGTTTGCACAGAGGGTCCTTTTGGGCACCTTCTGCTGCTGTCTCCGTCCCCAGCTCCTTCCTCATCCATTGCCCATCTTACCTGCCTCCTCACCCCTAGGTCCTTGTAACCCAAACCCCTGCTACAATGATGCTGAATGCCAGGTGATCAAGGATGAACACCGGGGGGACATCTTCACCCAGTACTTCTGCAAGTGCCCTCATGGCTATACAGGTGTCCACTGTGAGATCAGTGAGTATCTGGGGGGTGAATGCTCTTATGGGGAGCGGGGGGGGGGATCCTGAGCAGCTCAGGCCACACGCTGGCCTCACTCCCTGCATCAGGGCCTCGTGTGGTAGATGGGGGTTGACAGAGCCTCAGAGTTAGGCCATGTTAGGGGAGTGAGCCGTCCTGTTGTCCCGGGCGAATTCCGGCTCGGCCTTCTGTTCTCCACCACAGGCTAGGCCTGATGTCACTGTAGGGGGCGTGGTGGAGGGGTGGAAAGGGTGGTGGTAACCCTAGAGGTCATGGCAATACCGTTTCCTAGGTCACCGTGAACCAGATACGTAGCATTAGGGTTAAGTCTTGAGAGTTTTCTGCCAAGAGGGGAAAACAAACATTTCTTTTTCTTTTTTGGTTTCTTTATGTGTCTATTTGTGTGTGTGTGTGTGTGTGTGTGTGTGTGTGTGTGTGTGTGTGTGTATGTGTGTGTGTGTGAGAGAGAGAGAGAGAGAGAGAGAGAGAGAGAGAGAGAGAGAGAGAGACAGACAGTGTGAGTGGGGGAGGGGCAGAGAGAGAGAGAGGGAGACACAGAATCGGAAGCAGGCTCCAGGCTCTGAGCTGTCAGCACAGAGCCCGACGCAGGGCTCGAACCCACAGACCATGAGATCACGACCTGAGCCGAAGTCAGATGCTTAACCAGCTGAGCCACCCAGGCACCCCAGCAAACACATTTCTTAATCTTCAGGCCCAGCAGCTCAGGAAGTAAGGCTTGGGCCTTAGAGTCTGATAGGTCCTGGCCCAAGTTTGACTGTGGCCTCATCACAGAGCTCAGGGAGGAGGGAGAGGCCTGGGCAGGCTGGGCTGTCCCCTCATGGTCAGGCGGTCAGAGGCCTGGCGTTTGCAGAGGGGCTGACCTGCCGGGCCTGCTTGGTTATCCACTCAGCCACAGAATGGCCCTGGGTGGGTGCCCAGCCTGCAGTGCTGGCGGTGGCTGTCCACGCGTCCTCCCTCCTGGCCTAGCTGGAGTCCCTCCCACCAAGCTGGGACTCTTCCTCTCCTGCTGGGGGTGGGGGAGTCCACTTCTTAGGGATGTCCGGTTTCTTTGGTCTGGTGGGCCTGTCACTAAGCGTCTTGGACAGGGGCAGGTGGTTCTCCTTCAGGCAGATGTGGGGATATTCTGAGGTTCGCTGACCGGCAGGAGGAGGAGGAGGAGGAGGAGGATGGGGTGCTGGGCCAGTTGGGGGGTGCGGGGCCTGGAGGAGAGCAGGCAAGTGCCTTCAATTCCATTCACCTTAGAGGAGGTGGCACCCAGGGGCTGTCCCTGGGTCTGTGGGCTGAGGCTAAGGTCTTTGAGATCCTGGGTGGAGGAATGTGTGTGCGTGTGTGCATCCGTGTGTGCATGCGTGGTGGGGGGGTCGCTAAGGCAGACAGAGCCCTGGGTGGGGTCAGGTGTGCCCACTAATTACCGTGCTGGGAGCCAAGGTAACCATGGGTGTACCTGAATTGGAATTACGCACACCTAACCTCCTGCTTCGTGGCCTGGGGTCTGCCCCAGGTTGGACACGGCAGCTCCTGGGGCAGAGGCAGGAGAGAACCACAAAGGCAGGGGAGACCCCCAGGGGCCGTCGCAGCCCCTCCTTGTTGGTCAGGTGGTAGGTTTTCTTGGAGCCCACAAGGACCCCACAGGCCCAAAGAATGCACGTTTGGGTCCCTTAGAGTGTGAACATGTGGGGTGTGAGGACAGACCTGGGTGCAAATCCCTGCTCAACATCCCTCCCTCCCCCCCAGCTCTGATTTTGGCTGCCTGGTCTCACTTTCCTGTGAGAGTGTCATAGCACTGAGCTCAGCATGAACCTGGGGTGTTGTAGCAAGAGTAGGTCTGTCCCTGGCTTCTCTGTTTGGGGGATAAGAGGGGCCCGGCCCCCTTGGACCACATCCCTGGGATAATGGTGAAGGTGACAGCCCCTTGGCTGGGAGCAACTTCGCAGATGGCTGGGTCACGACCAGTAGTTGGAAGGCGCGAAGAACAGGAGAGAAAACAGAATGGCATTCATGCCCCACCCAGAAAGTCCTGCCAGTGGGATTGTAGAAAAGTCCAGGCAGATTTGTTTACTGCTTTGTGTGCAAAACAGGTACTGTTCCCTGCCACCTGACGTGCCTGCCTCCCAAAGCCATCCTGGGGGAGCCAGGGGTGGGGCTGGACCAGGTGGGCCTCCTGGTGGGCTGGGGACCCTGAAGGAGAGCAGGCCATACTGGTCTTCTCTCCTGCTGGTCCAGTCCCTGCCTGCCCCCCACTCCCCCATAGTTGCTGCTAGATGCCCCGTAAAGACAAGACCACCTACCACAGCCTTGCAGGAGATTCTGGAGATGCCACGAGTGCCGGCCTGACCTGGAACCTTCTGGCAGCCCTGGCTCCCCACGCCCCCACCCCCGCCAAGCGTCCGGCCCACCCTCTTCTTCACCGTGCACCTTTCTCGGGCCCTCGTAGTCCTTTCCGGGTCTCTGCTCTGAGTCTCAGCGGAGGCCACACTGTGTTGTTTTCTGGTCCTCTGGGGCTCGGGTGGCCGCCTGACAGCCACGTCCCCCTCTCCCCGCCCCCCCGTAGCCTGCGCCATGCCGCTGGGCATGGAGACGGGTGCCATTTCCGACTCGCAGATCTCTGCCTCGTCTGTGTACTTGGGCTTCATGGGTTTACAGCGCTGGGCCCCAGAGCTGGCCCGCCTGCACCGCACGGGCATTGTCAACGCTTGGACAGCCAGCAACTATGACAAGAATCCCTGGATCCAGGTACAGAAAGAATGGCTCTAGGGTGGACAGAGTCACATGAGGGGACAGGGTGAGATGAGGATGTCTGCATGGGGGGGGGTGGGGGGTCACCACGCTGGGGTCATAACCAGGGTCCAGGTAGCAAGGCAGTGGTTCCCACAGGTGAAGTATCTGTAAGTGGAGGGCAGCCTGGGGGTGGAGGTGGGGGTGGGGGTGGGGGTGGGGGTGGGGGTGGGGGTGGGGGCGGGGGCGGGCTGGACGAGGAGGAGCAGACCCCAGGCTGTGGAGGGGCTGTTTGCACTGGGTGAAGCCTTTGGGGCCTCGTCCCTCTTTGGGTGCCCCTCTGAGCACTGGGCCCAAAGCTCTGAGAGGCCCAGATGAGAAGGTCCCCACTCCTTTGTCCTGCTTGGTTGCTCCCACTCTGGGTGGGGGGAGCAGAGAGAGCATAAAGAAGCCGGGAGATAAGGGTACTGTCGTCTCCGCCTTGGGTACAGGTGAACCTGGTACGGAAGATGTGGGTGACGGGCGTGGTGACACAGGGTGCCAGCCGAGCAAGCAATGCCGAGTACCTGAAGACTTTCAAGGTGGCCTACAGTGTCAACGGACGCAAGTTCCAGTTTATCCAGAGCGCAGAGGGGTCAGGAGACAAGGTGAGGGCTGTGGTCTGCACCCCCTGGGGCTCCAGAGCTGTTTGAGGGTTCCCAGTGAAGTGAGTGTACCCTGGATGATTGATTAGCCATGAGGTGGGTCTGCCGTTGCTCCTTGGTTCCCAGATATTGGGAAACCTGGATTATGCCCAGGTTCTGTGGTTACAATACCTTCCCCCCCCCCCCCCCCCCCCCCCCATTTTACAGGTGAGAATAAGGAGAGTCAGAAAGGTTCAATGTGACTTGTTGAGGATGGCTGGAGTGGTGGAGGTGGGATGCATTCTGAGCCTTCAGGGCCACCATGGGCAGTTGTGCAGGTTGTACATTGCTCGAGGATGTCATTATGAAGCGAACACCGTTCAGAATGTAGACATGTTTGTATACTTCTGTCTGTGGGGAAATTATTATAATAAAGTGTCTTGAGACAGGAGTGCCTTTTTCTAATTTGCAGAGGCACCCTAGGGATTCCAGGTGGCCCTGTGTGAAAGACCAGGGTTTCTGCCCAGGCCCCATGATGACCAAGAAAGGTGGGGGAGAAGGGGAACCTGTGTTGAGAGCTGTGGGTGGCCAGAGGAAGAGCTGACCCCCTGCCGGCTCTGCTCAGCCCCACCTCTGCCTCCCAGGGCTGAAGAGGAAGGTGAGGCAAGCCCAGAAAGGTGGACTGCCCCCACCGACCCATCCTTCCCATCTTCTTTCCCCCTAGCTGTTTGTGGGTAATACAGACAACAGCGGCCTGAAGGTCAACCTGTTTGACTTCCCTCTGGAGGTGCAGTATGTGCGGCTGGTGCCCATCATCTGCCACCGGGGCTGTACCCTCCGCTTCGAGCTCCTTGGATGCGAGTTGAATGGTGAGTGCTGGGGGCTGTGGTCAATGCTCAGAGATGGCCTTCCCTGCTCCGTCTTTTCTCAGCCAGGATGAGCTGGGTAGGGCGGCACAAGGCCCGGGGACCCGGGCTCACACAGGAGATGCGCACTAGACGGGTCACCGGGCCCTCGGCGGTCTCGCCTAAGTGTCTGCTATCTGCCAACCCTGGGCGTCTTGGTTGGTTAGAGAGAGAAAAAAAAAAAAAAAAAAAAAGACCACTTCAGTTTTCAAAGGGCTTTCACTTCGGGGCGCCTGGGTGGCGCAGTCGGTTAAGCGTCCGACTTCAGCCAGGTCACGATCTCACGGTCCGTGAGTTCGAGCCCCGCGTCAGGCTCTGGGCTGATGGCTCAGAGCCTGGAGCCTGTTTCCGATCCTGTGTCTCCCTCTCTCTCTGTCCCTCCCCCGTTCATGCTCTGTCTCTCTGTCCCAAAAATAAATAAACGTTGAAAAAAAAAAAAAAAAACAAAAAAACAAAAAAACAAAAAACAAAGGGCTTTCACTTCTTCTGATTGGTTCCTTGAACTTCTAGACCACATAGCACTAGTTTTTCCGATGTTGGCTCCATGAGGGCAGGAAGTCTGTTTTGTTCTCTGTATTCCCAGGGCCTGGATCATAGATGTTCAGTAAACATTTAAAAAAATGTGGGTGGGGGGGCGGGGGGTGGCGCCTGTGTGGCTAGTTGGTTAAGCGTCCGACTTCGGCTCAGGTCGGGATCTCCCAGTCTGGGAGTTTGAGCCCCGTGTCGGGCTCTGTGCTGACAGCTCGGAGCCTGGAGCCTGCTTTGGATTCTGGGTCTCCCTCTCTCTCTGCCCCTTCCCTGTTCTGTCACTCTCGCTCAAAAATAAGTAAAACATTTAATGTTTTACTTATTTTTGAGAGAGCGTGAGTGGGGGAGGGGCAGACTGAGAGGGAGAGAGAGAATCCAGGTCTGAGCCGTCAGTGTCAAAGCCCAGTGTGGGGCTCAAACTCACAAACTGCAGGATCATGACCCGAGCCACCCAAGTGCTTCTGTTCATTTAATGAACTAGTGAATGAATAAGGAAAGTGAGGCCCAGATAAATTATCTGTCAAGGGCTCACAGGCTGGTAGGGATTAAAACTTGGTCTAGATCCCTGGGCTTTTGACACCCACCCACCTAGTGGTCCCTGCCCCCCCCCCCCCCCCCCCCCCATCTCCTGTACTCATCATTCAGGAGAAACATGGAGGCTTCTAGGGACATAGGGCTGGAGCTGGTGCTTTCTGCTGCCCTTTCCAGAGATATTGCCAGGTGGAGGTACGGGGGGCACCAGAAAGGGACAGGTTTCTGATGAGCAGGAAAAATTGATGTCTGGACCCCCCAGGCTGCAGGGGTTGGGGTGCTTGCTGAGGTCTGGGTATTTCCCCCTCTTTGCAGCTACAGCGCCACCTGCTGGCCATTGGTGGAACTGTAAGGCTCGCTAGGCTCCTCTGCCTTTCTGGTCTTACCCCAGACCCACCCTTTTAAAGTATGAACTTAAGTCATCACGCGTTCCCAGTCACAGGGTCATTGCCTTTTTGAGCCTTCTTGTTTAAATGGGGAGTTAAGACAATCTTCTGATAAAAGGAAACGTAGGCTATTGCTACCAGACAGGGCTGGGGGCTCTGCAGCCTTTGGCTATTAAAGTTGCCTGCAAGGTCCTATCCCAGATGGCTCCCTCCTAGGCCAAGAGAGGGTAAGCCTGGCAAGCTGTGGAAGCTGGCCTGTCTGCTCTCCTCGAGGTCTAGTTCTCCTTTCCCTAGTCGGCATTCCAGTGGGCTGGAATGTTGGTGTGTGCAGGTGTGTGTACCTGTGTGCACATGTGTGGCCCTGAGGCCTGGGCATGAGGATTGCCCTGTCGGGATGGTTTTTGAATGGAGGTTTGCATGACAGAGCAAGCCACGTGAAGAATGTGGAAAGAGCATTCCGGGCAGGTAGGGAGCTGGCAGGTGCAAAGGCCCGGGGGCATGTTTAAGGATTAAAGGCAGGCCAGTGGGGCTGGAGCCTAGAGAGTGAGGGGCAGCTTATTGGGTGGGGAGGCTGGAGAGGTGGATGGAGAGAGGTCTCAGACAACTTAGGGGCTGTATGGATCATTTTAATGATCCGGGTCTGTATGCTCAGAACAAGGGGCAGCCATGTGGGGGTAAGGGGAGTGCTAATAGGACATGACTGGAGTGTGTCTAGAAGGGATCCCCTAGGTTGTATGGGGAGAATGAAGGCAGAGGGCCATTGTGTGTGAGGGGAGCCCCGTGGGAAGAGATGGGGGGAAGATGGCTTGGATCAGGTTGTAGACTCATTGGGTTGGGTGGGTGACAGTCCTCTGCTCATAAAGTGCCCTCCGTGGACCCAGTAGGAGCATCACCTGGGAGCTTGTAGAAATGTGGGTGCCAGTCCGCCCTAGCCCTGCGGAAACAGTCTTCATTTTAACAAGATCCCGGGTTGATGCAGGAGGAACACTTCTCTGGGGGGGAGGGGGGCCTTCCCAGGGTCAGTGACAGAGCAGAGAGTCTGGGCCCTTGGCTCAGGGCCCCTCCCAACTGCATTTTCCTCGGAGGGCTGTTTGACTTCCTCAGGACGCCCAGAGGTGAGAGGGCGTGAATGGCAGGGAAGCAGTTTTGTAGGAGGGTCCACCTTGAGCATAGGATGCCAACCCGGCATCCTCTGCAAAGCCGCCCCGGGCCTTGGCCTGGGAACGACCCGCTTCCAGCCCTGAGGGCTCTCTTTGTGGGAGGAGCATGGGGGTCCCCTGGGGCACCACCGTCAGGAGGAGATGTTGCGTTAGCAGGTGTGGGCACACCTGGGAAGCAAAGGTCTTTTTAAAATATATTACTTCCATTTCTTTTTTTAAGTTTATTTTTGAGAGAGAGAGAGAGAGAGAGAGAGAGAGAGAGAGAGAGAGAGAGAGAGAACGAACAGAGGTTCCGAAGAGGGCTCTGCGCTGATAGCAGAGAGCCTGACACGGGGCTCGAACTCACGAACTGTGAGATCATGACCTGAGCGGAAGTTGACTGACGCTCAACCGACTGAGCCACCCAGGCGCCCCAGGAGGCAAATGTCTTCAGTGGCAAATGTGCAAGTGTCTGGGGAGACAGGGATGTAAAGAGCCATATACCTGCTTCCAGTTGGAGGCGTGGCTTTCCAGACCCACTTCCCCCCACCCCCAAATTCCCCACGAGGACTGACTGGAGTAAGGATTGTGCCAGGTGTGACACACGCCCATCCTTCTCTTTGGGGGAGGGGGGTGGTTATCTTCTGCCCGTCCCTAACTGCTACCGCCACCTGCAGGTGCAGAGGAGTAGTGCAGTGCCGCTGGGCGCACCGCGGAGCCCGGGTGCTGAGGCCCCCAGTGTTGGGTGTGGGAAGGCCCCCTGGTGGACACTCAGGGAGGGGCTGCTGGGGCAGGATACAGGATCCACCGTGAGCCCCAGGAGTTAGGACTTCTGTGACTGCCACCTGCTGGAGGGGGATAGTGTTGTCCCGTCCATCACTGGGTCGCCAGCAGGCCGGCCTTCCTGGCTCTGCCAAGGGGTGTGGATGGTGGCAATGATGGCACAGAGTGGTGTGGTGATGAGTTTGCGTGTGTGTGTGTGTGTGTGTGTGTGTGTGTGTGTGTGTGTGTGTGTGTCGTGGGCACAGTGCTTAATGACTCAGCTTCAGTTTCATTCATTCATTAGAACGGGGTTGCTGATAGCGGCTTTCAGGTTTTTCGTGGTAGATCGAATGACAGACGTGAGCGCTGGATGGAGATGCCAGCTGCTGAGGTTCTTGACCACAGTTGCAGGCCTCAGCCTCCTAGACAACAGCTGTACCGTAGGAGTGACAGAGGCAGTGCTGAGTCCAAAGGAGGGACAAGTCCCGCCCAAGTGAGGTGGTCAGGGCAGGCTTCTTGGAGGAGGGGTCTCATGAGGCAGGCGTTAGAGGAGGGAAGGGAGGTCGTGTCAGGGCCTGCCCTCGTGTAGATGGGAAAGGTGGTGGGTCCTCTGAAGGGCAAGTGAGGGCAGGACTGGGTATGGAGGGCACAGCTGGCAGAGGTGAGCGGGCAAGGTGGGCAGAGAGAAAGTTGGCTCTCAAAGGTGGAAGGGGCTTCCCTCTGTCCAAGAGGATGCCAGGGGCCAGTCGGGACCCCCGGAGTTCCTCCCCTGGTCTTCTCTTGCTCACACTTGTGGGAGGCTGTGGATGCTGACCTGGGTGGCAAACCCCTTTGCCGGCAGGATGTGCTGAACCCCTGGGCATGAAGGACAACACCATCCCCGACAGGCAGATCACGGCCTCCAGCATCTACAAGACCTGGGGCCTGAATGCCTTCAGCTGGTATCCCTTTTACGCGAGGCTGGACAAGCAGGGCAAGTTCAACGCCTGGACCGCCCAGACCAATGATGCCTCTGAGTGGCTGCAGGTGGGTCAGGATGCAGGGCAAGGGCAAGGGCAAGGGCAAGGGCAAGGGCTGGAGTTGGGCTGCTGATCATTGACCCCCCCCCCCCACCCCAGGCTTCTGCTCCCCAAGAGGGAGGGTCTGAAAAAGCCTTGTTTTCCTTCTGCTTTGTTCTTTTTTCTCCCACATGCCCTACCTTCTGATTCTGCAATTCCAGAGGGGGAGGGTGGGGGAGTTCAGGGCTATTTCCACGAAGGCCCCAAGCCCCAGGCACAGAAAGGACGTGTGTGTGTGTGTGTGTGTGTGTGTGTGTGTGTGTGTGTGTGTGTGTGTGAGTGAGAGAGAGAGAGAGAGAGAGAGAGAGAGAGAGAGAGAGAGTCGGGCCATCTCCACCAGCTGCTCCAGGGTGACAAGGCTGAGCCCATGGACAGTAGGGGACAGAGGAGGGCCATCTGACCCAGGCAGGCTCACCCCAGGATTTCTCTGACTTGGCGTGTGAGGACACACTGTGGGGCAGCCCTTGGATTTCAGGAGATTGGGAAGCATGAGGGTCACAGAAAACCAGACTGTCTGCTCACTTTATAGACGAGGAAACAGTCCTGGCAGGGCGAGGATTTGCCTGGGCCTCACCTGCTGCCACCCGGGCATTGGGACTGCCTGTCCGGGTACAGAAGGCAGGCTCCCCAGGGTGGGCAGGGACGGGGGGGGGGGGGTGGGGGCGGGGAGGGGAGGACAGGGACTTTGTCTCTAGGTCCCAAGGAGCCATTAGCCTGCACAGCCAGGTTCTACGAGGAGCTGCCTGCATCTGGACGCCCTTGGGATTAAGGCCAGGCTGTGGACAGCCCTGCAGGGCACCCAGGAACCGGCCGTGGACTCTCCTGTCCTTGTTCTCATTGTACTGAGGGGTGGGGTGGGGAGGATGGGCTACGGGTTGGCCAAGGCCCCCGCTCTGAAACGTAGCTTCACTGCAGCGATGCGTCTAACCGTGTCTGGCAAAGTAGGTGGTAGGATTTATGCCCATTTAATAGATGGGGTAACTGAGGTTGTGCCAAATGAAATCGCTTTCCCGAAACTAGAAGTCATGCCCCAGCATGTCTGCCTGTTTCCACCTTCTGGGAGAATGGTCTAAATGAAGAAAATGTGCTTCATTTTTCCTGTAGGTTGACTTGGGCACCCAGAGGCAAGTGACGGGCATCATTACCCAGGGGGCCCGAGACTTTGGCCACATCCAATATGTGGCAGCCTACAAGGTGGCCTACAGTAACAACAGCATGAACTGGACCGAGTACAGGGACCAGGGGGCCTTGGACAGCAAGGTGAGTGTCCGTCCGGCTGACCCTCTGTCACCCCTCTGGGGTGGGGGGACCCTCTGAGTCTGGCCTGAGGCTCGGGTGGGGGCTGGCCCCCCTGACCACCCCCTCTCCCCCCTCCAGATCTTCCCTGGCAACTTGGACAACAATTCCCACAAGAAGAACATGTTTGAGATGCCCTTCCTGGCTCGCTTCGTGCGCGTCCTGCCCGTAGCCTGGCACAACCGCATCACCCTGCGTGTGGAGCTGCTGGGCTGCTAGCGGTAGGCCCGGCCTGCGCCACCTGAAGGGCCGCGGGGCACCTGCCCTCACCTCGTCCTCCTGGCCTTCTGTTGGCCTGTGGCCTTCTGCACCCCACCTCCTGATTGTAGGTGACAGGGGAAGGGGAGAGGCAGGGGTTTCAGTCACCTCCCCTCTCCCCTCCTTCCCCTCCCCCTCCCCCCCTGGCCCTGGTGCCCTGCCCTCACGCCGTCTCATTTTCTTAGACACCATGGGAGTGGAGTAGGTCTGGGATGGAGAGGGAAGGGCGAAGTAGGGAGTCAGGGTTACCCGCACCCCTCGGATCCCTGGTTCTAGTCTGTTTTCCCCGCACTCTCTCCCACACCCCGCGTTCCCACGGCCCTGGAGGAAGGCCCTGAGGCGCCAGGCTGGAGATAACGGTCTCCTGTCCCTCAGCCTGATGCTGCCACCCTCCTGCTGCCACCTAGCCCTCCTCCCACGTGCCCCTTCTCTCCCTGGAAGCCCGCCCCTCTTGACACTTGTCCTGAAGCCTGAGAAGAAACAAAAGGGGGGGAGTGGGAGGGGCGGGCTTATGGAGGGGGGGGAGTGGGAGGGGCGGGCTTATGGAGAGAGGGGTGGAGGTGGGTGGGCATGGGGGGGCGCCCTCTGTGCTGGTTCTTTACCCCAGAGTACACAGGCAGCTTCCAAAATATATTTATATCACCCCCTGAACTCTTGCTGTGGCTCATCACTGCTCCGTCCACATGGGCTTTGGCCTGGGCTGCCCTCCCTGCTCCCCTCAGGCCTTCCAGACACCAGTATTCTTGTATCACCTGCTGGTTGTGGAGAACTTACGAGGAGAAGGGAGAGACTATTGGGGGTCGGGGGTCCCACGGAGTCCTCATGCCCGGGCCTCTTCTCCATTCTCCCCACCCCAGACCCAGACTCCTGCAGCCTTGGGGTCCACAGCTGCCGCCCAGTGAGGGGCCCAGGGGATGCCTGGCACACACACAGCCTGTCTCTGTGAATGCCTTTGCTCTCTTCCCATGCCAGTAGGAGAGGCTGAGGCTGTTGGTTTTCCCCTTCAGCATTTTCTCCGCTTCTAGAGTGATGGGCTGGAGAAACTGCTAGAAACTCCGCGAACCTGGGCTGCATTCAGAGCTTTGTGAGGCTCCAGCGGTGGGGTGCAGTGTGGGTAGAAGGGGCCAGGGCTCAGCCAAGTGGTCACGAGGCCTCCTGGCTGAGCACACTAGTTCCCGAGAGGCCACTGGCAGGGCTGTGGGGCTGCAGAAAGCTCCAGGGGTACCCGCTCTGCTCTCACCACCCCGCCCCCCAATGCAGGGGCAGTCAGGAAGCAGCCTTTGGGGGGGACAGTGCCGGCCACACCCTGGTGATCAGGGACAAGGGGGCTGGCAGGTAGAGGAGGGACCGAGTAGCTGGGAAAGGTATGTAAAACCACCCTAGTATTCTAGGCCTTGGAACACAAGGTGAATTTTCTGGAACAAACTTTGGGAGACTTGCTGTGATATACATACATTTCTAGGCAGCAGATCTGGCCACACGGCTGCCAAAGGGAGGGTGTGGCTTTGCTGGAACCTGGGGAGGAAAATTAGTCTGGAAGTGGCTCCTTCCAGAGAGCTACCCTTGCCAGAGATTTTTAGCCAGGCAGGAACAGACTAAAAGGCCCAGGCTGTGGTCTCTGAATGGGGACTGGGGCTCCCCGCCCCTGGGGGGGGTCTTTCAGCCGGGTCACTCCCTCCCGTCTCCGAGACCTCTTCTGTGGAGCTGCATGGATTGTATTTGGAGTCAGTCCTTCTGGCTGGTTGGCGGCATCTGGACTCCCTCGGGGGAGCCTTTCCTACGGACAACCCTGTTCCGGCCTCTCCTGGGGACTAGCAGCCAGTGGGAGGAGCTTCTTTCCAGTGCACCTGTGCTCTGGGATGCTTCCACCTCCCCAGTCAACTGGGCCATGAGCCTTGCTAGAAGTCGGGAGGCCCATAAAGGGAAATGGAGAGCTTCGCTCTTACAGGTCCACAACCCCCGTTCATGGGAAGGTTTGCTGTGGGCCAATCTCATCGGCTGACTGGCCATGGGGGCTGGTGAGCAGTCGTCACGAGGCCCCCACCTGGCCCAGGAGCCCCGAGGTCACTCTGGAGTAGCTGAAGCCACCCAGACCCTCATCTCTGCGACCTTGGAGGAGTTGGTCACGGCCTTCTAGAAGTCCCCCTCTGGAGAGCCTGGGGCCCTCACTCCTGCTCCCCCTGCCCTCGGCTCCTCTCGCCTGGGTAGTCTTTCCACTTCCGCAGACGTTCACCATCTCCTCCCCAGATTGTTTTATTCCTGACCACTGTCTGGGGGGCCAGCCCTGGCTGGCGTGTGAAACTTGCTGGAGCAAAACTGCCCTCCCTTGATGTCGCCCCTGTTCCTTCACCTGTGGCCATCAGCACCGGGATGCATTGGCCTGTCTCTCCCAGGAGTCTGGGATCCCTTGGTTTAAGCAGGGTGGAGTCCTGAGGAACGCAGGGCCTCTGGCTGGAAGATCTGAGTTCACATCTTGGCTCCAAGCAACCTGAGGCAACTTGTTGAGATCTCTGGGCCTCAGTTCCCTCATCTGTAAAACGGAGATAATAGGACCGCCTCCACGGCCTTGTGGAGACTAACGGAGAGAACGTACAGGTGCAAAGCCTGGTGTGTTGGAGGCCTCAAACACTTTGCTCACGCCATCATTAGAGAAGCTTGCAAGAGTTTCCTAACTGGTACTTGTGTTTTGTTTATCACCCCTCCAATCCATCTGCACAGTGGTCAGACAGACCTCTCCTCCTGGGGTAGGAACCTTCACTGGCTCCCGGAAGCCTGGCATTCACTTCGGATGTGGTGTGCCTTCTAGTTCGCTGCACCTTTTGGTGCTCTGATGTGCTTCTGGCTCTTGTGTAAGACACACACACGCTTGCTTGCATGAACGTAGGCTGTGGTGTTTCTGGACTCCCTGACCCCGTGGCCCTTCTTCCGGCTAGGGTTGAAGGATCTTTCGGCTTCTCTGCTGAGGGAAACTGTCCAGCCCAGGACTCCTGTCGGCCAGGGCGGAAACAAAACACTCTGTCCAAACAGTTCTGGGAGGTGATGCCCGATGGCTGATTAGACTGCTGGCAGGATTCTAAGGGAGGGCCCTACCCCCTGTTGGAGCACCAGTCAGAAGCCTCGTTGCCCCTGCTGGCTGCAGGGAGCACCCCTAACTGCCTTGCCTCCTTCCAAGACCACAGATTCAAGCCTCACCCACTATCAGCATCTTTGCTCCAGACACGGAGTTAGCGGTCTGGTGATTTCATGACGGCCAAAATCATGGGCAGGAGGGATGTCCTTGCCCTCTTGTCTTACAGGGGGGAAAGGTAGGCAGGCAGGACATTCCTTACCCTTTCCTCTCCCTAAGGTGGGCGGCAGCCATAGCCCCCCTGCAGAGAGCTGGGGAGGGGCTCCCCCTGTTCAGTCCCACTGTTTTTGGTAAACGGGAGTGATCTAATTAATGGGACCCTCCTCAGTTAATGCGCCTCTTCCATTTCCCACTTACCGTTTCTAAGATGTGACGGCAACTCGTGGACACTCAGTTTTGGAGGTGGTCCCCAGCCGAGGCTGGAGACAGCGCGCAAGTCGGCAACAACTCCTCCCTTTGGACCCAGCCCTTGGGAGGGAAAGGGGCGCCTGTTCCTTTAAGGGGCTGGCCAGGCGGGAGCGCGGGGATTTGTCCGCAGCCGCTTCCTTTCAAGCGCTTCGGGATCCCTGGGACCCGGACCGTCCGAGGCCGAGTGCTCCGGCCGTCGAGGAGCCGCCTGGGGACGGTGCGTAGCTCGGGGGAGCTCGGGCTCCTCGGGCCCCCGTGCGGGCCGGGTTCTCCCCTCGCCGCCCTGGGTCTCTCGCGGGGCCCCAGGCCTCTCGGGCAGGGTCGGGAAAGCGGGCAGGAGGAGTGCGCTGGGCACCGCGGGGCCGGGCGGAGCTGGGTTCTGATCGCCCCTGGGGCGCGCCGCGGGCGCGAGTGCGGGGAGAGGGGCGCAGATCCCCTGGGCTCACCACGAGGAAGCGAAACCCGAGGCCTCTGAGACCACCGCCCGGTCCAGCCCCTTTGCCACCGGGGCCCGCCGATCCCTGCCGGTCACGTCCGGTCTGGGTCCTGCAGCCTCCAGCACGGTGCACCGCGCGCCTGGCTCTGCCCCGCGGCACGTGTCGCGTGCTCCGGGGTTCCCTGGAGCTCGGGGGTGAGGTGGGGGGCTGGGGACGACCCGCGGGGCGGCGGGCGGGCGGACCTGCGCCTCTTGGCCTCTGCGTAGGGCAAGCGCAAAGATGCCCGTCGGGTTCAGGCCTCGGTTCACCGGGGTTTCTGCCTTAAGGCGGCGAGACCAGAGGCACAGAGAGAGGGCGGCGAGAAGGGAGATGGGTGGGAGATGGGATCCTTCGGGAAGGAATTTAGGTCTGGTGAGCGGCCAGGAAGGACCCAGTTGTGTCACCAACTCGCTGGGTGGCCTCAGCAGCCTGTGACCCGGCCTCGACCGCGGTGCCCAGCGCTGACCCCGGGGAGTGCTTCTGCTCGGAGCAGCAGGGGATGGTGACGGAGAGGCGCCCTGGCCCCTCTCTCGCCGCCCTGCATGAGCCAGCGGGGTGGGAATGCTGGTAGGAAACACCTCCGGCTTCCACTTTACGGGGCCCGCAGGTTTCAAAGGCGCCGGTCAGCCTTGTCTAAACGGGGCACCGAAGTCAAATTCCTCACGCGGAGCTGGGGCTTACGGAGTCCTGGAGGGCAATGCTGCCCCCTGCTGGAGTTTGGGGGACTCGGCTCGCCGTCGCGCGGTGAGAATAGTCTGAGGGGAGGCGTGTGGCCCATCTTCCTTCCAAGGTGGGGTTTAGCTTATTCTGGTGTGTGGAGGGGACCCGAGGCAAGTGGTGCTGGGAGAGGCAAAGGATGGGTGGCCCGGAGACTGGAATTTTCTCTAACTTCTGCCGGCGGAGTTACCAAAGATAAAGCCTTGGGTATTTCACTCATCTGTGTGCCCTTAGCCTCAGTTTCCCCAACTGTAAAGAGAAGGCAGTGGTGGCTGCTTTCTCTCCTAGGCAAGGAGAGGGGAGAAAGATCCACTGAAGTAACGTGAAAGTTCACCTTGTGCACTGTTAACCCTAGTAATAACAGCTAATATCTTTTGAGTGCTCACCCTCCTTAGTCTCTCCTTTTATCTTTTGATTGGAATTGTGATCCCCATTTTACAGATGGGGAAAGTGAAACTCAGTGAATTGCCCACTGATACACTTTTTTTGAAGATTAAAATTTTTTTTTAATGTTTATTCATTTTTGAGAGAGAGAGAGAGAGAGAGAGAGAGAGAGACAGACAGACACAGTGTGATCTGGGGGAGGGGCAGAGAGAGAGGGAGACACAGAATCCAAAGCAGCTCCAGGCTCTGAGCCATCAGCTTGGAGCCCGACGCGGGGCTCGAACTCACAAGCCATGAGATCATGACCTGAACCAAAGTCAAACGCTTCACTGACAGAGCCACCCAGGCGCCTCAAGATTTTATTTTTAAGAAATCTCTACACCCATCGTGGGGCTTGAACTCACCACTCTGAGATCAAGAGTTGTATGGTCGACTGACTGAGCCAACTGGGCGCCCCCACTGATACAGTGTTAGTATGTGGGTGGAACCAGGACCGAATTCAGGTGGCCAATCTGACTCTAGGACCCGAAATCTGCCCCTGTGTTCTTCTGCCAAGATGTATTAGCGGCTCTTTGTTGAACACCTGCCATATATTGTGACTGGACATAATTCATCTTATATAACCCTCACCACAGCCCTCGAGTGAGGGGCTAGTATTGATCCTTTGTTTTTACAGAGGAGGTCGTGGAGATGTAGAGAGCTTGAATAACTTGCTCAAGGTCCCTCAGCAGGGTGCGGGTGGGTCTTTGCCCAGGCAGAGCTCCAGCTGATTTGGGGAGCCCCCAGCTGCCAAGGTGACTGGGCTGGACTGGATCTTGGGCCTTCAAGCTGGTGGCACCTCTGTGGCGGTTCTGAGGGGCTGGGGACCAGGATAGGCAGGTTAGGGGAGCGGCGGCAGCCCATCGCTCCCCTGAGTGGGAGAGGTCAGAGACAGGCCTGGGGCCGGGCAACAGCTAAGCAGCATCTTCCACCCGTGGCCTGCAATCAGGACGCGGCTTTATGCTTTTGCCTAACATTCAGGGTGGCCACTGGGTTCAACCCTCGAGCTTCCCTGTTAGTCTTCTCTGGGGACGGGGAGACCTCAGTTCAGAGAAGGGAAGCTTCTGTTCAGAGAAATCGAATGGCTTCCCAGAGCGCCAGCGGGTGTCACCTGGGCATCTGTCAGCCTGGACACGTCAGATGTTTTGACAGGAGTGCAGCCCAGAGAGGGCTGGAAGAGGGGGGCCTGCTTCCATCGGGGTCACAGCTCTGGACACAGGGCTGATGTTCAGAACTCGTTTTTCTCGGTACCCTCTAGCAAAGAGAGGGGTTGACCAGATCACACCTCTCCACTTGCTGTAATTTGGTTTGGTTTTTTAAGTAGGCTCCACACCCAACATGGGCCTCGAACTCACAACCCTGAGATCGGGACTCACGGGCTTCACCGACTGAGCCAGCCAGGTGCCCCTGCTGTAGTGTTCCTAAACCAGAGAGTAGACAGGGGTGTGTCCAGAATGGAGGAGCGGGAAGTAATGAAGAGAACTGGGTAGGGCTGCTTTTAGCTGGAAAGGAGAAGCCAGGATGAGGCCATGCACTTGAGCTGAGGTAGGGAGATAGCCTGGATGGTGCTCTTAGAATCAGGTAAATCATGGGGCGCCTGGGTGGCGCAGTCGGTTGAGCGTCCGACTTCAGCCAGGTCACGATCTCGCAGTCCGTGAGTTCGAGCCCCGCGTCGGGCTCTGGGCTGATGGCTCGGAGCCTGGAGCCTGTTTCCGATTCTGTGTCTCCCTCTCTCTCTGCCCCTCCCCCGTTCATGCTCTGTCTCTCTCTGTCCCAAAAATAAATAAAAAACGTTGAAAAAAAATTAAAAAAAAAAAAAGAATCAGGTAAATCAGAGGCATAGCTGTCCTCCGCTGAAAACCCTTCCGTGTCCACAGTGGTCCGGTGACAGCTGCGTGAACATCATTTCCCACCACCCTCTCTCTTGCTCCTCGCTCCTCACTGGACTTCAGGCTATTCCTGCCAGAGGCCTTCGCATTTGCTGTTCCCTACCTTGGGATGCTTTTCCCTAGGATTTTCAAAGTTTACACCTTCAGCTGGTCCCCTTCTCAGGGAGGTGTCCTGACCCATCCTGTCTCCAGGCACACCACCCCCCTCTCCTGCTTCAGCCTCTTCTATCCACATGCACTGCTTTGACATCATGTGCGTCCCGCATCGTGCTGTTTCCCTTGCTGGAACGTCATCTCCAGGAAGATTTCGGATTTGTATCCTGCAGGCCGAGAGCTGTGCCTAGCACATGGTAGATGTGTGATAAATCCTCGCTGAGCGAATGAGGTCAGATTCCAGCTCCTTCGTCTATTACCCTGGGTAACTTTAGCCATGCACCTTAGCATTTCCAAGCCTCAGTTTGTACAGTGGGGACAAAAATTCTGACACTGAGACCCACAGGCAGGGACATCCGTGAAGATGCATTGACAAGTGGAAGGCAGTCCTTAAATGTGACAGACCGTGATGGGGTTGGCCTAAGGGTTCAGTAGAGTCCTGCCTCTACTGTCTTAGCCATGTGACCTTTAGAGAATTGCTTTGTGCCTCCGTTTACCTATGAATTAGGGAAAATAAAATTCTTGCTGGCTGGCGGGGGGTGGGGGTGTTCTTGGGAGGATCAAGGGAGCTGCTGGCCACGGAAGCCCTTTAATACCCAGGGAGTAAGTGCAGTTCTCAGGCTTGAGGTTGGGAATGTGTGTTGGGGTCTTTGGGGCTGGGAAGGGGTGCCTAGGAGCTCCCTGGAGGACACCACAAGGTGCTAGAAGTCTTTCCTGCTTCAGGGCGTGTTTCTGAGCCAGGAATTACCTCACTCACAGTTGGTAAGAACAACAAGGGACTGATGTCAGTAGTAACACCGAGTGGCATCGGTTCAATGGTGATTTTTCTCAACATGCTGATGTATTGGAGCGATCGGAACAGGATTTCTCACAAAGAGCAAGCTTTAGCAAGCGACGGATTCCTTGAGAATCACAGTCCTCAGGAAGTGCCTTTCTTAGTACATGTACAAAGGTCTCTCCCGGTCTAGGCTCCTGCCGTTCAGGGCCCAAAACTCAGGAACCCCACGGACTTGGATAATACAGCATCCCTTCTCCTCTCAAGACCCAAACTCTGCACCATGTCAACTCAAGGACGCAATAGATTTGGGGAGGGAGGGATGCCTGGATGGCCGCTTAACACAAAAGTTTTCTGATAAATGTAGGAATCACATGAAGAAATTGCAAAGACATATCCCCGGAGTTAAAAAGAAAAAAAAAAAAAAAATGAAGATGGCTTCACCCTGGGTCAGATTCTTAATTTCAGTGAATCTGGTTTCTACTGGAATCCAATACCCGAAAAGATCTACATCTCAAGGGAGGAAGCACTTGCCTCCGTGGGGGAGGCTTCAAGGGGCTGATTGACAGGGTGCCAATGTCAGAGGAGAATGAAAAGTCCTGGTGTTTTTTACTAGGACTGTTTCTGGTTTTGTTAACACTCTGGCTGCAAAGTTGCGTATGTTTTGAGCAATCTGCCCCAACCTTATGTTCCCCCCGATCTGGTTATTTTTTAATGCATTTAATGCAAAAATATGCATTTTTCTTCAAGCACACAAATATTACTTTGTAGCAGAAACACCTCCATTCGCTCATCCTGAAGCCCTTTCTCACTTGGGAGGCACCTGGGCCGGATGCGCTGCTGGGCATACGGCAGACAGCCTGGCCTGGCGAGCCCTCCGCTGGAGCCCCGCCCAGGGACAGGGTGGACCCTGGGACATCCAGCTCCTATCAACAGCCTCTCTGTCCTCATTCCACCTCCTTCTGGGTTCCAAACATGGGACCTCAAGGAAGGGAAAGGAAACTACCTCCTACCTCCTCCTGCCAGGCACTGAGCTGCGTGCTCTGCACACACTACCTCCCTGAATGTGACATGCTCCTTCCGTGCTTTGGAGCCGGAGGGGGTTCGAATCCCAGTTCTGCCACGTCCTAGCTGGACGACCTCGGGCAGATGATTTAATCTGTCTGTGCCTTGGTTTTCCCACCTGTAAAAATGAGGCTACTGAGAAGTTCCACCTCCAGGAGTTGTGAGGATTAAATGAGATAGTAAGTGCTCATTAAACTCAGCTGTTAACTTTATGCTGATGATAGCCCGAGTGAGGCTAAGCTGTGATCACAAAGAGACTCAAAATGTGGTGGCTTAATACTATAGGACGTTGTTTCTCTTAGTGCAGATGGGGGAGGTCCAGGGCTAGGGGCACAGTTCTATCATTCAGCCTGTGGTTTACATCTGAGACATGAGGTGGCCCCTTTGGGTGCCAGCACGTTGAGGGAAATACAGGAAGAAGTATCCCTAACTGTATTTTAAAAACTTTTTCTTCAAGGTTTAATTTGGGAAAGAAAGAGCACAAACAAGGGAGCAGCAGAGAGAGAGAGAGGGAGGCACAAAATCCGAAGCAGGCTCCAGGCTGTCAGCACAGAGCCTGACGAGGGCCTCGGACCCATGACCCATGAGATCACAGCCTGAGCCAAAGTTGGAAGCTTAACCTACTGAGCCACCCAGGCGCCCCTCCCTTTTTTTTTTTTTTTTTGTTTATTTTGAGAGAAAGAACCAGTGTGAGCCTGGGGCGGTGGGCAGAGAGGGGGGAGAGAGAATCCCAAGCAGGCGCCACACTGTCAGCACAGAGCCCGACATGGGGCTGGAACCCACAAACCGAGAGATCATGATCTGAGCCCTAATCAAGAGACGCTTAACCGACTGAGCCACCCAGGTGCCCCTTGTCCCTGTTTTAACACAAGGCCTGCCTGTGGCACGTTCATTTGGCTTGTTGCCGTTGGCCAGCTCTGGCTCTCCTAGCTGCAAAGTGAGGCTGGGAATACAGTTTTCAGCTGAGCACACACCTGTCTAGAGCTCTGTTACTGTAGGAGAAAAGCAGACCATATGGGGGAGAAATAGGCCAGGGAGTTTTCCAAACCTGGTTTCCCAAGTGAGGAAACCGGCCTGCAATCACACAGCTTGTCAGCAGTAGAGATACGACTTGAACCCAGATCTTCCTACCCCCAGACTTCCATATTAGGCTGCCTGATTGTGCTCGGGCTGCCCAGATCCAAGTCCCCGTGAGGCTTTATGGGGGTCACCTGGGGACTCTTGGAAGAGGCAAGACCTCGGGAGGGTGGGGTCTTACTGTAAAGCCCAGCACAGAGGGCAAGCCCGGGCCTCAGGCTCTCCGCAAAGGCGTCTAAGAGAGTAGATTCCACTTCTCACCTTCCTGCACATTTGCGCTCCCCCTGCCAAGAGTTCCTAACTGTTCTGGAAACAAGAAGGTTCCCTGCATAATCCGACCACCCTTACGGTTCCGTGCTCTCCTTTCCTTTTCTCTTCCCCTTCCCTCCCGTCCCCCCTCCTCCCATCTCTTTTGCTGTCCCCTCCCATTCTGGTTTCCATACAACACGCGCTCACAGGGGCCCAACCTTACAATCATAGCAGAGTGGCAATTCCCACATCTGCTTTGTCCATTTTAAATTACACCCTAAGTGTTTTTCCACGTGGCTGCATGATCAGCATGCTTCCCAGATGCCTGCTGCTGCCCTGTCCTTGCTGCCTCACGTTCCCCTTTCCACTCAGCCCCGGGAGGGGAGTTTGCGAGGTTCGTCTGATCCTGTGGCCCCTCTGCTTACAGCCTTCCTGGCACCCCAGGGGCTTTGGGGCAAAGGAGAGAGGGGAAAAAGCGGCTTGTTGGGCCCCAACGGCTCACGGCCTCTCCCCTAGATCAGTCAGGGTCTTGGCAGGAACAGAATTCACCCTAGGTGGTTCCACTAAAGAGACTCTAATAAGGACTGGCTAGCTTCTAGAGGGGGGTGGGGGCAACAGACAAGGAAGAAGACACAGACAAGCAATGACAGCCACTGCCCCCCAGGTCTTGGGGGGAAAGAGGGAGGAAGTAGGGTTAGAGGTCCTGTGAGAACAGGTGCTGGGGAGAGAAGCCTGCTGGAAGCCAGTCCTCCCCCCTACCAAGAGAAGCCACCACAGGGATCAGGGCAGAAAAGAGCATAGATAGCTTCCAGCACATTCCCAGCCCCCCCCCCCCCTTTCTCTCTGGCCTTTGGGCTTTTGTGTTTGCCCTGCCCTTGCTGGGCACACCCTAGTGTCCTTCCCGCCTGGCTAACCCCCACGTCTGCAGTCATAGTTTCTGCGCTCCTTCTCTGCGGCCCCACCGCTGGCCTCTGCTCCCCCCACACAGCCCACGCCTCTGCCCCGGCTCTGTACTGACTTCCTCCAAGGCTGCCGGTCTTTTAAACCTTTAGGCGCTCAGCAAATGGTGATGAGGGGCAGGTGAGTGAAGCGTTAGCCTTGGGTGCAGAAATAAATGCAGGGGAGGAGCGTGTGTGTGCGCATCAAAAAACCCTCAGTAATCAAGGTACAATATTTAAATGCAACATTAAAAAAAAAACAAAACAGCCACGGACTAGCTGCCTATTTTGTGTGTCCACCGAGGTCGGAATGGGGTTTAAAATTGGTTTTGACCTTGACTCGGGATCAGAAACAAATGGCACATTGTGACCTCCCCGCCCCCCGCCCCCCCAAAAGACATCTCTGGTCTGAAACCAAAGCTCGACGATGCAGGACTCCCTTCACTAAACACGAATGCACCCCGAGATTTTCCAGTCTAGTCTCTGAGAAATGCTGCTCACAGCTTTTCAAATTCAAACGTCCGGTTTGAAAAGTTGACACTGCCCTATTGCCCTGTGAAATCTTCTCCAGGACTTTTGCCTCCTCCGGGCTCCTCCCGAGACCTTGCTGGCTTCCTCCCTGCCTATCTTGCCCGTGGGGTGCGGTCCCCCGAGGGCAGGGACCTGGCCTTGCTCCAGCACATCTTCTAGACTCTGAGAACAGTGCCTGTGCTCGTGATGCTCCATAATTATCTGTTGAGCGAGCGAACGAGTGGGTGCTGGAACCCAGGGGACCCTGATCCCCCCTGCAGCAGGCTTCTCTAATGGGTTTTTCTCCTCTTCCCAGCCTGCCCCGGGCTCCAGCCTTGCCCCGGACACCCTGGCCCTGCGGCCGTGCGTGACGCCATGCGCCCTCTGCTCCTGCTGTACCTGCTGCCCTGTGTCTCTGGGCTGCCCTTCTACAACGGCTTCTACTACTCCAAGCCCAATGGCTGGAACCTGGGCAACGGCCACGGCGAAGGTGGGCGGCCTCCTGGATCTGGCTCTGGGCTCCACTGGGTGACCGAGACCTCTCCTGGCTCCTACTGTGATATGCAGGTTCTAGGCCGGGACAGGGGACAGGGCACGGAGCCAGCAGCCCCTTCCCTATCCGGGCCCTGCAGGGGACCAGGTGCATTTCTAAGATCACTGCAAGGGCTGGTTCAGTTACTCTGTTTGCTAGGCCCTCAGGCTTGAGCGCATTGGAGCCGAAAGCACTCGACAATCTCACCTGTGCGGGACACAGGTGCGCTTAAGAATGCTCCCGAGGTTGCCAGTTTTCCAAGATCCAAATTAAATGTGACACCCCTTGGAGTTCCTCAGTGGAAAGGGGGTTTGAGGTTAGACAGATGAGAGTTTGAATCTCAATTTTGCCACTTACTAGCTACGTGGCTTTGGGTAGGTGACTTTTAAAAATATTTTTTTTAAATGTTTATTTTTGAGAGAGGTGGGGAGGGGTAGAGAGAGAGGGAGATGCAGAATCCCAAGCAGGCTCCAGGCTCTGAGCTGTCAGCACAGAGCCCGACGCAGGGCTCAAACCCATGAACTGTGAGATCATGACCTGAGCCAAAGTCGGACGCTTAACCGACTGAGCCACCCAGGCGCCCCTGGGCAGGTGACTGTTTAGTTAGCATGTGTTGTGCACCTACTATGTGTCAGGCATGCTTCTAGCGCCTTCTATACATGGTCTCATAATCCTCACAAACACCTGACCTATAGGCAAGCTTAACAACCAGCATAATGAAGGCACCAACCGGGCCAAGCTGATGCCGGCTGCCCTTGCAGCCCCGAAAGCAGATCCTGTGGATTATTTCATTTCATAGATGAGCTAACTGACGCTCACAGAGTTGAGCCAGCTTCCCAGGGCATGCAGATCTTAAGAACCCATGCTGAGATTGGTTTGCGGAAAGCCAGAGGGGACGAACACTTCCCAGCCCCCTGGTCGTGAGCCTCCCTCAGGCTCTTGGGGAGAATCCGTTCCCTGGCCCTCCCGCTGTCTGGTGGCTGCTGATGGACCTTGACTTACAGCTGCGTCACCCCGTCCCTGCCTCCATGGTCGCTTCGCCTTCCCGTTCCATCCTCCCATCTCCTCGGCCTCCTTCTACACAGATACTTGTGGCTGCAGTCCTTAACTTAGTCCCACCTGTAGACTCCACTTTGCTGTAGAAGGTGACCCTCACAAGTTCCAGGAATCAGTGATGGATGGCTTGGGGCATCCATGACTTGACCTCCCACCCTCCTTTGCCTTAGAACTTATTTTTTGTACAAACGCTACTTTAAGGAGATTCAAGGAAACTTACAAACGGAAACTTTCTACCGGTGATCTCACCATTTCCCGTCAGTCTCTGAATACGTGTGAGCAAAATCACAAAGAGCTCCCCCCACCTGAGGGAACCCTTACTGCCATTTCAGATGTATCCCTCCAGCCTTTTACATAAGATTAAGAAAATTGTCTTCAACCTCCTGCTATACATGTGATTTGGGAATCTTGCCATCACTTCGTAGAATACAGCTCTTCCCCCCAAGGTCAGTGAGTGGATATCCAGCTGCCAGGCTATTTTACCTGGCTGTGTAGCGTTTCTTGTTTTTTGTGTGTGTGTTTGGTTCCTGGCCGTGTAGTGTTTAGTCGTACAGATGCATTATGATTCAGCCAAATGTTCTCATGGTCTTCGGGTTACAGCTTCAAACACAGCTCGACCAAAGAGCACTGGGGAACACAAAGGATGTAGCCACGGAATGAGAGTCCTGACTCAACGTCTGTTGGGCCCGTTCTGTGTGCCAGGTTTCCCACCTCACCTGATTTGGGCCTCACCGCGGCCCGCCGTTGGTACTGTTACTACCCCGTTCTACAAATAAGGAAAGTGTTTGCAGAGTCCGTGGACTTCTCTAGATCAGATTAGCTTTGTGGAAAGTTGGAGCCGAGATGCAAGGCTGGCTTAGCTGCCTCCGGGCCTGTGGTCTCAAACCTCCGTGCCCACTGCCTGTCCAGGGTTCTCCAACTTGAGTGACCGGCCAAGTCACTTGGAGAACTGTTAAAACACTGATCACTGGGCCTTCCCCGCCCCCGCCGGAGTTTTTGATTCAGGAGGTCTGGGCTGGGGCCCAGGAGTTTGCATTTCTAACAAGTTCCCAGGAATGTTGCTGCTGCTGGCTCGGGGACCCCCGCTTTGGGAACCACTGCACCAAAGCATCTGGCTTGTGTAGCCTGAGGTCCTCTGCAGGGAGCCTCTTATCTCCTGCTTGCCCCAAGCCTACCCCCCTCCCCCACCCTGTGTCCCTCCAGGGGTCTAAGTCCAGGCCCAAGATCAGGAGATAGGCCTCTGTACTGGGTCCCAAGTTAAAGATGAGCCAGCCTCAGCATAAACCTGGTTCTGGGGGTGGGGGGTGTTTGTTAGGCTCTGTGTTTATTGGTACCCGTGAGCCCTGAGTATTGTCTCCTGTAGAAGTCCTGGCCTCCTCTCACCTGTGTTTCTAGGTATTTGGGGAAGAATCATGGATGACAGGTGGACAGACAGCGAAGGACAAGCTGTGCTCTTCCGTGGTCAGCGTGGTAGGGAAGGACACTCAGGGCGGTCTGAGTCCCAACCAGCCACCTGATATGGGGTGCTCTTATCACCTAACTACATCAGCTAGCTTCTTATGCACAAACTTAATGGCTTAAGACAACAGCTGTGGTTTTTCTGTTTTGCTTTGTTGCTTATTCCACGGGTCAGCATTTTGGGCTGGCCGCCATTTCCTCACAGACTGTGCCTGCAGTCGGGGGACAGGTCGTCTGGGGGCTGCGTGGCCTAGGACGGCCTCAGCTGGCAGGGCTCGTCTCTGCCCCACGTGGGCCTCTCCTTCTCCAGCAGGTGAGCCCAGGCTCGTTCTCATGGAGGCTGGCAAGGTTCCGAGAAGGAGCCGAAGCAGCGGGGCCTCCTGGAGCCCAGGCTCAGGACAGTCACCTCTGCCAAGTTCATTTGGTCAAAGCGAGTGGCAAGGCCAGCACGGATTCGAGGGGAAGGGGACACAGAGTCCCCTCTTGACAGGAGATGCAGAGTCCCATTGCAGAACGCGTGGACGCAGGGACGGGTGTGGTGTTAGGGCAGTTCTTGCAACGTGTTTATTCCCGGGCCTGGCGGGAGCTGGGGATGAGCTGGGGGTGGCCGCTGCAGGGGTACACGTGTGCCCCACGGGTCCCCATCTGCACCCCACTTCTCCCGCAGGCGTCTTCAACGGGGTGAGGCTGGTGGTAAAGACGCCCGAGGAGACCCTGTTCTCCTACCGAGGGGCCAATGTGACCCTGCCGTGCCACTACCACTACGAGCCGGCCCTGCTGTCCCCGAGGCCCGTGCGCATCAAGTGGTGGAAACTGTCAGAGAACGGGGCCCCGGAGCAGGATGTGCTGGTGGCCATCGGGCTGAGGCACCGCTCCTTCGGAGACTACCGAGGCCGGGTGTGTCTGCGGCAGGACAGGGAGCGCGAAGTGTCGCTGCAGATCGGGGACTTGCGGCCGGAGGACTACGGGCGTTACCGCTGTGAGGTCATTGACGGGCTGGAGGACGAGAGCGGCCTGGTGGAGCTGGAGCTGCGGGGTGAGGCCTTGAGAAACCGTCTAGAACTCTGTGCGTTAGACAAGCATGCAGTCCTCAGGACCACCCCTGCTGTCATCATCAGCCTGGTTTTATAGATGAGGAAACAGGCACAGGGGCGTCAAGTAACTTCCCTAAGGTCACACAGCTCATGGATGGCAGCGTAGGATGTCGACCCCAGGCAGTCGGGCCCCAGAACCCTCTACTCCCTCTGGCTCACACGCTCTTTAGAGGAACTGGCCCCACAGCCAGTTAGAGACGGAGCTGAGACGCTCCCAAAACCAAAGAGGCTGCCCAGTGCGAGTGACAGGAGCAGTGGGGACTGAACCCTCCACTCAGTGGCTGAACCCTCATCCCATCCCAAAGGAGTGCCCCACTCAGGTCCGGAAGCAGAGTCCGTGCAGCCAGGGTTTCTGATTTGACAAGAGAAGTGTATATTTTTACGTGAAATCTCTGGATTTTTATGTAAGGCTCTTCTAAAAAACGAAAACCCCAAACCAAAAGAACCCAACAGTCACAAACCAGGGCTGTCCAAACCAGCCAGGCCCTGTGTGCGCGCTCCAGTGGACAGTCCCGTCTCTGCCCCTAGGACGGGGCTGTGCGTCCTCAGACCTCTCCTACCTGTTAGGGAGACGGCTGGGACGGACGGAGAACCGTGTTCAGGCCCCACATCCACCCCCTCCCAGCCTGGCGTCCTGGGTAGATGCCTCATCCCCTTGGAGCTCCCGTCCCCTCCCGCGTGAGATGAGGGATGGGGGTAGCGCCTCCTGTACCTCCTTCTGAGGAATTGAATAAAATGCAAGTCAAGGGCTATTACCACCAGCACCCGCCTCCCTAGCCCACCTGGCGGCCAGAGGGGTCACATTCTTCATCCCCGGTGGGGATGGGAGGATGCCAGCACCGGCAGGTGAGAGCCCTCGGCCAGGTCACAGACTGCTCGCCGTGTCCTCCCACGGTGGAAGGGGTGAGGGGGCATCATCTCATTCACGAGGGTGCCACCCTCATGACCTAAATGCCTCCTGAGGGTGGCCTCCTGATCCCATCACATCAGGCCTCAGGATTTCAACATATGATCTGGGCGGAGACGGGGGGTGGGGGTGGGGGACACAATGGAGACCACAGCTCTGGGGTTCCTGCGACAGCCCTGTGAATTAGGTGGCATTCCCACTCTATACGTGGGGACATTAACTGGCTGATCCATTCATGAGCTTAACCAGCTACTACGTGTTTTCAGAGTGCCGGGGGCAGGGACCGGGGTCTCCAGCCGGCTGGGCCCCTGCCCACCCGTTCCAGCCCCTCTGTCCTCCCTCCCCAGGTGTGGTCTTTCCCTACCAGCACCCCCAGGGCCGCTACCTGCTCAACTTCCGCGAGGCCCAGCGGGCGTGTGAGGAGCAGGACGCGGTGGTGGCCTCCTTCGAGCAGTTATTCCGGGCCTGGGAGGAGGGCCTGGACTGGTGTAACGCGGGCTGGCTGCAGGACGCCTCGGTGCAGTACCCCGTCACGCTGGCCCGGCAGCCCTGCGGTGGCCTGGGCCTGGCGCCCGGGGTGCGCAGCTACGGCCCGCGTCACCGCCGCCTGCACCGCTATGACGTGTTCTGCTTCTCCGCTGCCCTCAAGGGTGAGTGCCGTGGCCAGGCACAGGCCAGGGGTGGGAGGGCGGCATCTGGGGGAACGTTAGGACCTCGCTGCCTGCTCCGCCCGCACCTTCGCCTGGAGGTCTGGAGCACCTGCCCACACTGAAGCCACGTCTGGTTGAGTGTTTGAGTGCCTTGCTGCTGTTTCACACCAATCGCTGGTTTCCTCGTTCATCAGACGCGGTTTGAGAGCCTACTGCGTGCTAGGGCCCAGCCTAGGCTCTGGGCATCATAGACAAATACAGCATCGTCTGTCCCACAAGGAGGATCATTTCATGGGAAGATAAAAACAGACATGGATTCACGGTCACTCAGAAGAGTGTCCGGGCACGTAGTAGGTGCTCGGTAAATGACCGAGTGGGCGAGAGACTCCGATTGGTCCAGCCTAGGTAGGGTGCCCAGACACGCCTGGAGGGACTGGAGGGACCCCAGCCCCACGGCAGATGGGATGGGACTCTCAGAGAAGGGGTCAGAACCGGGAAGGTATCCCCTGAATATCCATGGCACGGCCCCCTGGGCTCCTAATTGCTAGGCCTTTGGAGACTGGCATTTCTGCAGCTCCCCGCCTCCCCCCGTCCTCCCTGGCTGCCCCCTGCGCTGCCCCACCCTCACACCCCACTTTCCCACAGGGCAGGTGTACTACCTGGACCACCCTGAGAAGCTGACGCTGGCCGAGGCCAGGGAGGCCTGCCAGGAAGATGGCGCCCGGATTGCCAAGGTGGGCCAGCTCTTTGCCGCCTGGAAGTTCCGTGGCCTGGACCGCTGTGATGCCGGCTGGCTGGCAGATGGCAGCGCCCGCTACCCTGTGGTTCACCCGCGTCCCAACTGCGGGCCCCTGGAGCCTGGCGTCCGAAGCTTCGGCTTCCCAGACCCGCGCAGCCGCAGGTACGGCGTCTACTGCTATCGCCCACGCTAGTCCCCGCGCACCTGCTATCCGCACGGCCCCGCACCCTCCCCTCTCAGGCTCTATTTATTGAGTGGTTCCTTGTTCCTTGCAGGTTGGGGCCATTTTTGTATTGCTTTTATACTTCTCAAATTAAAAACAAATTTTGAAATTGCTGAGTTTTTGTTTGTTTGTGTTTTGGTAAATCCAAGATTCCAAATCCTCCCGTTGCTCTGGCGGAGACCTCAAGGCTCTCCCCTCTCCCCAGGAATCCCTCTGCCCCTCTCCTCCAGGACACTGGAGGTTCATGGGCTCACGAGGGCTCTCTGCCATCACTGAATGTAGCCCCTGTCCCTGCCCTAGGGAGGCCGGGACCCAGAGGGGGCAATGACCCCGTGGTGGCTGCGGCTCACCTCCCCCTCAGCCTGGGGGCGGGGTGGGGCAGGGCAGGGCGTGGGGGGGGGTGGGGGCTGGGCACTGGGCCTTGTGGTCTCCTGCCTGCTCCCACTTGTCGGTGGAGCTGCCGGCTCAGGTCAGCACCCCTGAGGAGGACACGGATCCCTCGGCTTCTGTGTGGAGTCCCAGGAAAGGGAGCGGTTTCCCTCCCCAGTGTTACCTTCTCTCTTCGTTCCAAAGAGCCTGCATCCTGTTCTCACTTTTCCCCGTTTGGGGAGCGGCCCTCACGTGTGTGGACTTTCTTGGGATGATGAATGGTGCTGAGACGCGGCCCCTCCCCGTGTCTGGCTCTCGGCCTCATTCAGCCTGGAGGAGGCTCGTTCTGGCTCACTGGCCCCGTAGCACAACCTGTGTGGGTGCTGGCCCTGCGGCTGGAGGCCCCGGTCGGCTTTGCCGCCACCTCTACTCCCAGACCGTGTGTCTGGACCCAGAAGAGAGGGAGGTGCCTCTCAGGGGACAGAGGAGGCTGTGCCCCACCCCGAGGACCTCAGAGACCAGCCCCCTCTGTGTCTCACCTTCTGCTCCCCCTCCCCCAGCCTCGGGAAGCCAGACCCGCTGCCCCTGTTCGGGCACACCCCGGGCACTCTCAGTAAGTTATACAGCCTGTTCTTCACGTAGGCCCTTGCTTCTCAAAGTGTGGCCAGGCAGCATCCCTGGGAAATTACTAGAAATGCAAATTTCTCGGCCCCAGACCAGCTGAGTCACAAACCCTCTTGATTCTGATGCAGTCCCCACCCAAGGTCTGTTGGGGGAATCTGTAAGCGATTGAAATCGTTTTCATTGAGGGGTGCCTGGGTGGCTCAGTCGGTTAAGCGGCCGACTTTGGCTCAGGTCATGATCTCACAGTCCGTGGGTTCGAGCCCACCACTATGTCTGTGGTTTTCAAATTTGAGCCTGCATAGATTCTGTGTCACCCTCTCTCTGACCCTCCCCTGTTCATGCTCTGTCTCTCCCGGTCTCAAAAATAAATAAAACGTTAAAAAAATAAAAAAAAAGAAATTGTTTTCGTTGATATCCTACAGCCTACTTAAGGGCAGGATGCCCAAACCTTTTTGCCAGTGGCCAGCTAACTAGCTAACCACAACTACGTGTAGGCAAAGATTCACCGTTTCCAGGCTGTCGTCAACTGTTTTCGTTCCCTCTTATAAATCCTGATTTTGCCTCTGCTCTTGACTTACTCTACCCACCAACTCCTGTGTGAGCAGTGTGCCATCAAAGAACCAAACTATGCAAAGTGACCAGATGTCTCATTAGCTCAAGTGAGTTAATGGTCATGGTCCTTTGACCACGTGCCAGCTTGCAAATCCACACACAGCACCCGTTGGCTTTCTCACACACACACTGTCCACCAAACGTACAGGCACCCTCACAGAAATAAAGCACAACAGGTGTGACTATTCCAGGCCTTCTGAACAGACAAGATTCACCCAACTCGGGATCAGTTGCTCAAAACGTGTCCCAACTGCCTCCGTTCCTTAAGAGCCCCTTCAGTGGTCCTCAGACCCTGGTTGCCTTCTCTTTAAAAAAAAGAAGGGAAAAGAAAAGAAATAGATCTCTTCCAATGTCTTTATTATTATAATTATCATAATCTCGTTTTCAAAAATATAAATAGGTGCACGGAACTCTGGTGCCTGCACAGTCCCGGGGGGTGGGGGAGGGGGGAGAGGGGGTGGGGGGCACTCCCCCTGGGAAGGAAGTGCCCCCCCCACCCAGCCCTGCCGAGATCGACACCTGCTCTGGTGGCAGACCCGGGTGGGAGGACGCTGGAAGAGGGACCCTGGGAGGGAACCTGGCCCCCACGCAGCGGAAGATCCCTCCATGGCTCTCTCCTGCCCCCTCACCCTCGGCGGAACCCGCCCCCTCTCTCCCAGGCTTCTCCCTCCTGGATTCAGATGGTGCGGCCCTCCTGGGTCCTCATCCAATACATTCAGCTGCGGTTTGGGCTCCAGTTCTTCGTGCCCCTCCCTCCCTCCCTCCCTCCTCCCTAGCTCTCCCTGGAGGTGAAGGAACCAACGACTGCACTGCGCTTGGATAAAGTCAGGAAACGAAAAATAATCTTCTTTATTTAACTTAACCCCTCCCCTTCTCCCCCTGTCCCTGCGCTGGTCCCTGGAAAGGCACAACGGGAGATTGAAGAAATGTCTCTAAACTCAGTCCACGGGTTACAATACGTTTGCTTGGCTTTGGCACTGGGGGGGAAATCAGATGCAGTTCTGGCGATTTGGGAGGGGGCGGGGGGCTGGGTGGGTGCATACACAATGTGGGATTTGTTTTTTTCCTCCTTTAATGGAATTCCTTATATGACAGAAAGCGACAAGAAGAGGACCCCATCCGTGTGGGATGTCAGCCTGGCGAGGCTCCTGGGCTCAGCATCCTGGGCGCGTCCGGGATGCTTTCAGTGGGCAGTGCTGGGGCGGCTCCTCCGGGCGGGCCGTGAGCTCCGCTTCTGTAGTCTGCGCTTGTACGTGGAGGCTGCAGTGAAAGGGAGACGGGAGCATCTTGACCGCTTGGAAGGGAGCTGGGCCGGCCTCACCCCTCCCCGCTCGCCCCTTCTCTGTTGCCTCCCCTCCCCGCAGAAAGCATGGGCTCGAGGAGGCAACCTGACCTCCCCACTCTCTGGTTTTGATTTTTCTTGGCACCAACTTGGGCTAAAGGGGCTTTGAGGTGCTGTCAGAAGGGAAATCGGGCCACCTGCGCTTTCCTTCATCCTCGCCCGAAAGCGAGCCCTCCCTGACGGCAGGGGTGGGGGGAGTGGGATTGAGCCCAGGGATGGTGCAGACAGCTGGTGTTCAGGATCCCCAGGCGAGGGCCAGCTGCTGCTGTGCTGCCGGAACAGGAAGGAGGACAGGGGGGCAGGATCTAACGCTGTGCCCGGCAAGGGTGGAGAGGGGTGGTGCTCACGGTCTGTGCAGGTGATCCGAGGCTGCTCCCAGTGCCCGCTGGGCTGGCACCGGATGGTGGGCACATGGCGCTGGACAAAGCCCTCAGTGCACTGGTACCGAACCAGGGAGTTGATCTCGTATCGGTCCTTCTTCTGCCCGAAGGTCCTGGCGTGCTCCACCACCGGGGGGTCTCCACAGGCCACTGAGGGGCAAACACCCTTGAGAAAGAGCTCTCGGAGGGACTCAGGCCAGTGATGAGCCCGCATGGTCCCCTGTGGCTGCGATGAGACAGCCCAGAGCCCAAGGAAGGGGCACTGAACCTGGACACCCAGCCACCAGCCCTGGTGGCTGGCAAAGGGGCATTTTCACGCCGTGCCGAGAATCTGGAAACCACTGGTTATAATGTCTGGGGTTCTCAGTGATTTAGACCAGCAGGGTGGGAATAGAAGGAGGGTCTTGAGGGGGCGAGGAAAAGACAACAGGGACGGCGGAGAAAGGTGGGGACGGCGGGGAAAGCCAGGCAGATCTTCTGCGACTTCTTGACGAAAACGGCCGGTATAGGAGGGCACCTGGGTGGCTCAGGTTGTGATCTCACGGTTCGTGAGTTCGAGCCCCGCATCAGGGTCTCTGGTGTCAGCACAGAGCCCGCTTCAGAACCTCTGTCTCCCTCTCTCTCACTCAAAAATAAATAAACATTAAAAAGAAAGAAAGAAAACAGCCAGTATAGGGAAGAGGGACGGGAAGGAGGGGCATGTTCTACCAGCACCTCTAATATCCCCAGACTCTGAGCTGAGGACGGGGGCCTGACAACCAAAGAGAATGGGGCTCCCCACCCACGTGCCACCGTGGGTGACTTCTGTGCTGGTGCCCAGGGGACTGCGTGTGTGTGTGTGTGTGTGTGTGTGTGTGTAGGGGCTGGTCTGTCCTCTAGCCTGTGACCATCATCTGTCCCTGTCAACGGTCCCTAGGAGTGGACCTGCTCTTGTCTTTGGCCCTGAGACACTAGACCCCCCAGGTCGGTGGTGAAGGGCCATCAGCAGCCAGGAGACAGGGGGACTCCCCCCAGGTCCCATGGCAGTAGCCGAAAGTCTTGACTCCAACCAGGCCGGACCCCTCCCAGGAGGCTGCTCACCTGTGCCCTTTTTACACGTGAAGGGCAGGTAGTAATTGCAGGGAACGTCATTCCACTCTCCCTTCTCGTGCCAGATCATCACCACGCAGTCTTCTCCGCTGACGAAGAAGTTGTCCGGCTGGTTGGGGCGCCAGTTCTCAAATTGCTGCAGGGGGTGGGGTGGAGGGGGGCAGGGGTGAGGCTAAGGCAGGAGCTTGACACCACCTTCTTCCTCAGTCCCTCACCATGAGCCCGTGCCGCTCCCCCTCTGGCAGGGGCTGGTTTCACTGCTGCCTCGCTTAGGTAGGATTGGGCGGTAGAGACATGGCTCTGTGGCCATTCACCTCTTCCAGGGAGGCTTCCCTGATGTCCTCGGCTGACCTGCAGCGCTGACTACGTGTACTGTCTACTTGGCATCTATATTGCTTTCCGTCTGCCTTGGCATCTATATTGCTTTCCGTCTGCCTGCCTCCTCAGGCAGACTCGAGTCCTCTGCGGGCAAGGGAGCCCTCTAAAGCTTCCACGTGGCCCTTCTGGTGGCGTGCCTTCATTCCATCATTGCCCTCCTCGTCCCCCTCTTCCCAGGCCGGTGTTCACTCGACTTGCCCGGCCCTGGGCCGGTCTCCAGAGGCAGAGATGAACCACACACGGTCCCTGCCCCCAGGGCTCCCAGCCCAGCAGCTGCTCAGTGAGTGTATGTGCTCTGACCATGTCCCTCTCTGGGGGTCTCTGCTCCCTCCCCTCCTCTGGGCCACCAACTCTTCCTGGGGCTCACCAAGGAGTGTCCGTCTGACCAGCGGAAGTCCCCTTCGATGGTCCTGTCGTTCAGGCCGATCCACTGGTAGTCTTGGGCGTTGTCTAGAGAGAAGTGTGGGTGTTGGGCACGGCGCTGGACACCCTGAGGGTGTCTGGGAAACCGAGGCAGAGAGGATGGAGGGGTGGCAGGGGGTAGGCAGGCTCCTGGGGGCACGTCACCTACTTCTAAGGCCCTGACAAGGCTCTCCGCACATGCATGTCCGGAGTGCACTTCGGCCACCACCCAAGCTGGTGAAGACTGGTGACAGCCACGGGCTTAGTCTGGCACTGACCGTGGCACGTGGTGGGCTTCGGGTGCGGCCCTGGTTTCGGAAACACCCTTCCGCCCCTCCCTGCACCGCCGCCCCCGCCTCCCACCCCTGCGGCCTCTCTGGGTCAAAGTCTGCTGACGTCTGGCCGGTGAGGCCCCGCCGCACTCACTGTTGACAAACTCCTGCTCCTCCGGGGTGACAATGCTGCTCAGGTGTGACTGCTGTGCCCGACACCGGCTCTCTGCATCCACCCAGCTCTCGCGGTCGGGGAAGTAGCGGTAACAGTGGCCCTGGAACTTGGTCCAGCCCTCCTCACACAGCTCTTGGTCTGCAACACAGGTCGGGGGCTTGAAGAGAGAGGCCCCGGGGCCGACTGGGCGTGCCCAGTGCCGCCAGTCTTTCGCCAGATTCCTACATCCACCCGGCCTTCAGTGTCTGTCCTTGAAGGGAGAGGCCCATACGGATGAGGTTGAAGTTGGAAGCCAGGAAGGCCTGGCCCGGGAGCCCCAGAGCCTCTGGGCACATCTCCACTCTTTCTCTCCCTGACGTCGCCCTCCGCCCCCACCCCACCCCAGAGCTTTTCTGCTCTGCAGGGCTGGAGAAAAGAGGTGGCGAGGTGGGAGGTGTTGAGGTTGAGGCCCAACATGGGTCAGAGGCTCCCAGAAGCCGCGGGGAGGGGAAGCAGGGAGCTATAGGGAGTGTGTGAGGGAGGCAGGGAGCTGCAGGCAGCGCCGGGGGCATGAAATAGCACCTCGGGTGGGGACAGAGGGACAGAAGTAAGTCTGCTTTGGGTTTAAAGATGACTCAAAGCTCTAAGTCTGTCTATCTGAGCTGCACCCAGGATATCTGCCTCTTTCTCAGAGGAGGAGGTAGCCAACCCGGGGTCCGTGACCCAGGGGCCCCGGCTTTTTATTCAATTTCTGGAGAGCAAGTGAAAAGAGGGAGGAGCTTCTCTCCTCACAAACCTATGTGGGTAATGGGTTCTGAGTTCAGGGGAAGGGACTGGTTTGGAGATCTTGGAGCAGGCTGAGGGGACGGACGGAGGCAGGGGCAGGAGCCGGCTCTTGGGAGTGCGTCTCCCCATTTCTGCCCCCAGCAACATCTCACTGGTAGCCATAAATTGGTCCTGGCGGGAGCGTTATAAACCTGGGAGATTGGCAGGCGCTATGCGTCAGGGCTCCTGCTTCCTCTTCAGGAGCCAGTTGCTAAACAGCAGCCAGCACACCAGCAGACAGAGGGAATTCTAAGACCCCCTCCTCCTCCTTCTCCTGGGGGTGGGGAGGGCTGCTGCTCAGGCCTGGGGGCCAAGTGCAGGGCCGGGAACCCCTCCGGCCGAATGGAGCCTCCTTTACTGGGTGCTACCGATAGTCTGGCTGACCCAGGATGGGGGGGACCGGGACCTGAGGGCAAGGAGGCTTAGGCTGAGGGGTGGGTGCTTGGCAGGACTGAAAGACAGACACGCAGGGGAAGGCAGAAAGAGAGGACACGCAGAAGCCAGCAGCCTGAGGAGAAGAGGTCAAGCAGCAGGAGGGCTGGGGGGAAGGTCACCGGTCCCCTGCAGCCAACTGCTTCTCCACGGAGCGAGGCCAAGGTCTGGAAAGAAGGTGCCTGCAAAGAGGTAGCTCGGCGTCCGGGGGAGACCAGAGACCTCATTCCAGGGCTGGAAGGGCTGAGCGCCGAGCTGAGCAGGCAAACCTGGAGGCCGCAGCTGCTCTGGGAGGGTGCGGGGCATGCAGGAGGGTGGCTCTGGGGAAACACTGACGGAACTGCAGGGAGCCCGGAAGGAGCAGCAGGGCCGGGAGCCGAGCCATGAAACACCCGCGGGACTGAACCGGGAGAAGAGACGGAGCCTGGTTTGGCTTAGCTGGGCGACCCGGCACCGTCTCTGTGCCCCGCCAGAGTGCAGCGCCCCGTGGAGACCCTGCCTCCAGTGTGGCAGAGCACCTCCTTTCCTGGTCTGGCATTTAAGAGCTGTTGTCTGTGAGGACGCGCCAGATGCTTGTCCTCTGCGCAAATATTTTGGCATCCTGGGGAGAGAAGCCTTATGACTCTCCCCTCCCTCCCAGCCCCCCGGCCAAGACCCCATGCACCAGTTTCCTGGGGCAGAGGTGGAGAGTGGGAGGCGGCAGGGAAAGAAGAGGGTCCGGGCCTTTTCTTCCAGAAGCCTTAAGTTCCTCCACCGGCCTGGAACCTTAGCAGTGCCTCCGAGGAACATGCAATCCGAAACTCCTCCCCACCCTGCTTAGGACCAAAGGGAGATTGCCCAGGAGTTTCATCTGCTTTCTGAAGTCTCTGGGACATTTAGCTTGAGGGGTCATAGAAAATGGTTTTGAGCCCCGGCACGCTTCTAGTTCTGTGGGGGTTACTGCAACTAGTAACTACAAGCCCCATCTCCCCCTTTCTGAGTGGGGATGGCCCTGAGATCCTGGAGGGAAGGGGGCAGACCAGGAGCACCAGAGGCGAGAGAGCCGAGGGCTCCAGCCGGCCCTGGGAAGTTCCGGGCACACAGCTCCCCTGGCAGAGCCTGGCCCAGGTGCAGGAGCAGGGGGTTGGCAAGGCCCAGGAGGGGAAACTCAGCCCCTACCCTTGCAGTGAGGCTCTGTCGTCTCTGGCCAGCCTTTTGCCTTGCGGGAGTGGGGGGAAAGGAAGCATGGGCCGGAATGGCACTGACTGACATGGCAGCTGTCATGGTGGTGGTGACAAGGTGATGGGCAGCAGTCCCTGCTCAAGCATGACTTGGGCCTGCTGGTGACACGGGAGCTCTCAGGCAGACAGAACACAGCTCTTGCCACAGAAGAGAGAGGCAGCGTGGCCAGTGCGGCATGGTGGCTCCCGAGGCCACAGAGGGGCCGCGGAGGTCCCACGGGCAATACAGCGGGCAGACACATGCTCATGACTGCTGGAAGATCTTTGGTGTCATCTGGAGCGAGAACCAATTAATTACTCCCACCCATAGCTTCCTTCAAGACAAAGGCACGGGATCAGCTCTGTCCTCTTAGTCTGATGCATGCACCGACCTCGATGCGGTCTCAGCAGGTCTGGAAGCCCTGAAGAAGGTTAGTGTTTTAAAGGTCCCCCAGAGCCCCACCTTCCAAAGTGCAGGCCGGCCCGGCCTGCGTGTCTCTCCTGCGGTCAGATCAGCCAATGCCCCGGAGGAGGGTTGCCACAAGGAACAGCAGGAAGAGTGGGAGTGAGTGAGGCAGACTTCTCGGTCGTGGCCCCTGAAATGGCTGTCTGGATGGGCCTTGGGGGCCCCCAGCCAGGGCCCAGAGCCTGTGGTTAGAAGGGAAGGGTGAAGGAGAAGGAGGGGGTGCAGCAGTTAGTAACATTAGCTGAAGCCGAGACGGCCGTACCAATCTCACACAGGTCCCCTCGGTAGCTGGGAAGGCATAAGCATGTGAAAGAGTCGATGGCGTCCACGCAGGTGGCTCCATTCAGACAAGGGCTTGAGAGGCACTCATCAATGTCTGCAAGAAACCAAGGGCCACCATTAGGACTCCTGCCAGCAACTCCAGCTTTGAAAGCATCGTAGGTTCTTTACGGGTGGCCAGCCCTGCTGCTCTCCAGAGCCCTGGGAGGGGTGGCTGGATTTCCTAAGAACTGCTGCTGCTGCTGCTGCCGCCATCTTGGAGTGCTGAGCCAAAGATCCAACAAGGGTTTTCCTGGATGTGTGTGATTCTCGACGGGCAAGCGGGGAGCACCGCAGCCGGGTTTTTCCCAGCGGTGAAGAGATCTGGTGCTTCTGAAGGCAAACACCCATTGCACGGCTCCTCCAAGATGCCTTCTCCGGTGAATATTTCAAGAGGCCTTGGGGTCTGAACCTGGCTCTGAATATGGTGCTGAGCGAGGACCCTGGAGGTCAAGTTCTTGAAGTCTGGTTAGAACTCTTTTCTTTTCCTATCTTCTCTGTAGTTATGAACCAAGGCAAGAGGGCAAGGCCATGCATGGAGCATGAGGACAAAAAGCCAGAAGTGGTCTGCAGAGTACTGAGCCAGGAGAGAACGGCACCATGGGATATTCTCATGAGACTCCTTCAGTTTTGGGGGGTTGCAGATACCCTCGTTGTCTTCAGTAAATCCGATTCCAGAGTATCTAACAAAGATGAAGCCAGCATCATTCTCTTCACGGGAGGAAGAGAAACCAGCCCAACATTTTCCCATGTTCCTTCCAGCTTAGGGCCTTAGAACGTGGACACCTCCAGTGAGTCACAGTTTCTAGAGGGGCTCCATTCTGGCCAGTGGGAAACCAATGTTTGAAGCTGGGGAGCCACTGGGGCACCTGCGTGGCTCAGTGGGTTGACCATCTGACTCTTGATTTCAGCTTGGGTCGTGCTCCTGGGGTCGTGGGATCGAGCCCCGCATGGGGATCCATGCTGAACATGGAACCTGCTTGAGATTCTCTCTCTCTCTCTCTCTCTCTCCCTCTCCCTCTGCCCCTCTCCCCTGCAATCTCTCTCTAATTCAAATAAATAAATAAATAAATAAATAAATAAATAAATAAATAAATAAATAAAGTTGGTGAGCCACTAATAAGTGGCCACCTATCACCCTGAGGTACGGCAGGCTTATTCCTCCCAGGCACACTCTTCCTCCCTTCTGTTCTTCGGGCCCAAGATGTTCTTTCTGATCCAAGCTCTTTGTGGGACTTGAACTGTTAAGTCATTGGTCTTCGCCTCAAATTTTCATCCAGTAGCCAAGGTGAGAACTGGATCTCCTAATCCAGTTTTTCCGTGTCTTTCTGAGAAGCCAGAGACCTGGGGATCTTTTACTCTCTTCGTATTTATATCATAAAGGCCGCTGCTGGTTTTTTTTTTCTGGGGTACTTCCCCTGGGAACTTGCTAAAAGGTCTTATGAAGCTCTTCTTCCCAGGGGGTCAATAAGATGCTTCAATGAATGGGTGCCACTGGCTCATGGGGCATCACGATGTATGGCAAAGCCTCAGTGTGTGCAGCTGTGTTTGTACCACTTTCAGGACCCGACGTATCCACGGGTGGCGTCCACGTGAGCAGCGTCTTGCACATATTCCAGGATTAGTTCTCGCCTCTCATAGCAGCAGCCTAGACCTTAGAGTCAGTCCCCTCCTAAGAAGTCAAGAACACGTTCTTGTGGATCCTTTTTGCTAGCTGGTGCACAGTACACGTCTTCAGGATCAGAGTTGGGTTTGTGCAGTGGGTGGCCAGTTCCCACGCACTCCAGTCCTCAGGTGTCTCTCTGTTCCCACGGAGTTCTTACCTTCATCTCGGGGAGTGCACACCACGGACTAGAAACCAACAGTTCCAAGCGAAACCAAAATGCATGGAGGAACTGACCGGAGTCCCAGCATGCACTTGGATTCCCAGCATGCACCAGGATTCCCAGCAGCAGCAGTAGCAGCAATAGGTCAGGCCGGTGGGCTGGGCGGAAGCTGGGGCTGCTCTCCTGCTCCAGGAGAGCCCCTGTTCTCTTTTGTCCACTAAGCGTCATTATGGGTCACAGGAAGCACCTGGGCGAGGGGGATTAAGCAAATGTAGGCGCTAAAGCAGTTCTACAGAGCAGGGGACAGGAGTGGCCTGTGGGAGAAGAGCCAGACATCGGCCCTGGGGCCTCTGGCCAACCGTGGGGGAGGGGCAGGAAGTCAGGCCAGGTGGCTCCCTTCACATCATTGGCCCCCAGGTGGCCTGAGGCCCCGGGGGGTGGGGGTGGGGGGTCAGCAGTGTCCTTTTCCTCCTGGCTTTGGCACACAATCTGAGCAGGGTGAGAGACCGCAACTCAGGGAACCAGTTCCTGGGTTCAGAAGCTGGGTTGTGGAGAGCCCGGGGTTCACCAATGAGAAGACCAGAGAGCCCGTGGGTGCCAGCTGGGCAGTTTAGAGCGGGGGCCTTCAGCCGGAGGAAGAGGGCTGAGTGTCCCCTGTGGGGCTTTCCCGGGAGCCCCGCAGGCCTGTCCTGCCCCATCTCCTCTCCCTCTGGCTGGAAGAGCCACCACAGCCTGGCAGTGCCCACCTCTTTCTGTGAAGGGCAGTTGGGACATTGCTCATCTTCTAGAACCGCAAGAGGAGTTGAGCTGGGCTGAGCACAGAATGGGGGACCCCAGACAGGGTGACAGAGGGCGGGGGACGGAAGGGCTTTGGGCAATGGGCAGACTGCATGAAGGAAGAGAGGAAAGAGAAGGAACCGGTCTTTCACAATCTTCCCTGAGCCAGATGCCAAGTGTTCCCCACATGTGACCCTCCCAGGAGCCCTATGGGGCACAGGTGTCACATGTCACAGTACAGGTAGGGGAACACGAGAAGTGGCCTGCCCACGTAGGTAAGCCAGGGGGACAGACTAGAAGAGGTGGAAGAATCCGACACTGAGGCTGGAAGTTGGGCCTCTGTCCCCTGGGGAGGGAGAGGGACACTGAAGTCTTGGATCTCAGCGCCTGGTTACCATTTCTGCTGCACCGGCCAAGGGCTCCCCTGTCATCTCTGAGCAGGAACCTTGGGGAGTGTCAGAACTGAGTCCTCTCCCTACTACTATAACCAAAAGCGATGATTTGTTCCGGAACCAGGCCCTCTAGAGATACCTCCAGCTTAGGGGAGAAAATAACAGAGAATCCCCTAGTAAAGGCAAGGGGAATAAAGATATTTCCAAGTGATCACTTTGGCATCTGAATTGGAGACCTCAGGCCTCCATGCTGAACAGGTCTTGTCTGGTTTTCGCTCGTGTCAGAGCCTAAGACCCTCCAAGGGAGACGGACTTTATTTGGCTCATAGAGGCTGAGTGACAGCAGGTATTTTACTCAAGTGATACCCAACTGAAGGGGTTGCCAATCATAAAGACTGTGATATGAATGGTACCCCTCAAGTTGTTCAGTGTACAACCTGTGCAGCTATATGTGGTGATCCTGGACATAACTTTCCTGGACAAAGATGGGAGAAAATCCCCTCAAGAAGCACAGAGACCATTTCTTAACCCGGTGGATGTTCTGCACCCTGCAAAGACCTAGGATCAACCAGATGGACAGACCCGAGTAAACACATTTGCTTTCTGGTCTATCACAATTGATAGGAGGGTTGCAAGAACATATTTATCAGTTCCAATTTGCTTTTACCATAAACATGATAGGGGATGCCTGGGTGGCTGAGTCAGTTAGGCGTCGGATTCTTGGTTTCAGCTAAGGTCATGTTCTCATGGTCCGTGAGTTCGAGCCCCGCATTGGGGTCTGTGCTGACAGTGCAGAGCCTGCTTGGGATTCTCTCTCCCCCCTTCTCTGCCCCTTCCATTTGCTCTCTGACACACAATAAATTTTAAAAACTTAAAAAAAAAAAACCATAACGAGACGCTTGGGTGGCTCAGTCAACCTTGGTTTTGGCTCAGGTCATGATCTCACAGTTTGTGGGTTCAAGCCCCATGCTGGGCTCTGTACTGACAGTGTGGAGCTTGCTTGGGATTTTCTCTCTCTCTCCTTCTCTGTCTCTCTCCTGCTCCTACTCTCTCTCTCTCTCAAAAATAAACAAACTTAAAAAATAAACATCACTAAACAGTATGCTATAATTGTACAATCAAGTCTTATATTTCTAAAGGTTGATCCTGAATGTGACTTTAATATCCTGCTTCTTTTAAAATTTTTTTTTTCAACGTTTTTTATTTATTTTTGGGACAGAGAGAGACAGAGCATGAACGGGGGAGGGGCAGAGAGAGAGGGAGACACAGAGTCGGAAACAGGCTCCAGGCTCCGAGCCGTCAGCCCAGAGCCTGACGCGGGGCTCGAACTCACGGACCGCGAGATCGTGACCTGGCCGAAGTCGGACGCTTAACCGACTGCGCCACCCAGGCACCCCAATATCCTGCTTCTTAAATTCAATTATAGTTGACCTTTGAACAACATGGGTTTGTGTGTAGGTCCACTTACATGCAGATTTTTTACAGTACAGTACTGTAAATGTATTTTCTCTTCCTTATAATTTTCCTTTTTTTAAATTAAGTTCTATGCCCCACGTGGGGCTTAAACTCATGACCCCAAGCTCAGGAGTCACACACTCTACTGACTGAGGCAACTAGGTGCCCGCCCTCCCATGATGTTCTTTTCTCTAGCTTATTTTATTATAAGAATACAATACATAGAAGCACCTGGGTGGCTCGGTCGATTGAGCGTCTGACTTCAGCTCAGGTTGTGATCTCACGGTTCGTGAGTTCCAGCCCCGCATTGGGCTCACTGCTGTCAGCACAAAGCCTGCTTCGGATCCTCTCTCCCTCTCTCTCTCTGCCCTTCCCTGCTCATGCTCTCTCTCTCTCAAAAATAAATAAAACATTAAAAAAAAAGAGTTCCATATAATACACAGAACATACAAAATTAGTATTAATTGATTGTTTATGTTATCACGAAGGCTTCTGGTCCACAGTAGGCTATTAGTAGTTAAGTGGGGGGGGGGGGGTCAGAATTTATATGCAGATTGTCGACCATATGGGGGCTGCACCCCCAACCCCCAGTGCTATTCAAGGGTCAACCTTGGTTCCCTGTTAAAACCTGCCCATTGGGGTGCCTGGGTGGCTCAGTCGGTTGAGTGCCGACTTCGGCTCAGGTCATGATCTCACGGTCCGTGAGTTCGAGCCCCGCGTCGGGCTCTGTGCTGACAGCTCGGAGCCTGGAGCCTGTTTCGGATTCCGTGTCTCCCTCTCTCTGACCCTCCCCCGTTCATGCTCTGTCTCTCTCTGTCTCAAAAAAATAAAAATAAAACGTAAAAAAAAAAACAAAACCTGCCTGTAGACTTTTTAGTTACATCAAGTCATGAAGGTGTGATTTGTGTTTTCACTTGTAACCTTGTATTTTCACTTGCTTTGAAAGCATTTTCCCCACCCAGGGCTAAGATTTCACTGAACTTCAAACATTTCTGCTCTAGGGGAAGAGACCGTGTCAGACCATAGATCAGAGTCTCAAGCCTACAAAACGGAGAATGGTGGTTAAGACCGAAAAGAGGCTGATTAAATTTTAAGTTCACGCCCTTCCAACCCCAGAGTTTAGAGAAATCCACCCGGCACCGGGGATGGCCGGGAAATTGGACGTGAGGTAGCATGTTCCTACCTTGGGTGTACACGTAGTTACACCCTGTAGTTAACACGTCTTTAAAAAGGATTTTTAAAAAATACCAATGCCAGAGACCCTCTTCAGACCAATGATCGCATCAGAGTAGCTCCAGGTGGGGCCCAGGTGCAGTGACTTTAAAAAAGCATCCAGGTGATTCCAAGGAGCAACAGGGTTTAAAACCTCAGAGCCAGAAAGCTCAGCAAATATCAGCAACATAGGTGGGGTGGATGCTGCTGCCTTTTTTTTTTTTTTTTTTTAAGTTTATTTACTTATTTTGAGAGAAAGAGAGAGTGTGATCAGGGGAAGAGGCAGAGAGAGGGAGAGAGAAAAATCCCAAGCAGGCCCTGCATTCAGTGCACAGCTTGACACAGGGTTCGATCTCACAAACCATGAGATCGTGACCTGAACCGAAGTCAAGAGTCGGACGCTTAACCGGCTGAGTCACCCAGGTGGCCCCGCTGCTGCTTTTTAAGTGGATGGGAGTGGCATAGCCCTGCTTCTAATCGCTAAAGAATGTGAATAGTCATCAAGAGTACAGATGAATAATTTGTCAAGAACTTGTCTACGGCATGTTGACGAAACAAGCTGATGGCAACTGTCAGATACTTTCTTTTAAGGACGACACACAGCGTCCAACCTCACTTACTAGGTTGACCCTGAGCATTCAAACACTGCCACAGGAATAATGCTGTAGCTTGCTCCCTCTGGCGCCTGGAGAACATTGACCTATGGTCTTTCAACAGCCTGTGCTTCCCAGTCCCAGCACAGGACAACAGTGGGTCACCTGTGGAGATTAGCATGCTCCTCTGGCCTTTCAGAAGCATCCTCGACACCTGCTCTTTGGGATGGTAAAGCTTTCCCTAACCAGCAGAGTAAGAGATGGGGAAGCAGAAGTAATTTTTTTTTTAACGTTTATTTATTTTTGAGACAGAGAGAGACAGAGCATGAACGGGGGAGGGTCAGAGAGAGAGGGAGACACAGAATCTGAAACAGGCTCCAGGCTCTGAGCAGTCAGGACAGAGCCCGACGCGGGGCTCGAACTCACGGACCGCGAGATCGTGACCTGAGCCGAAGTCGGACCCTTAACCGACTGAGCCACCCAGGTGCCCCAGAAGTAATTTTTATTAATACTTTTTTGGGGCCAGATGCTGTACTCAGGTGTTCCTTATTCCTCAGTTTCTCAGCACTGACCGCACAGTGGAGTCACCTGGGTGGCCTTAACCCCCGCCCGTGCCAGATCTCACCGTTCCTGAGTTCCAGCCCTGCGTCGGGCTCTGCGCTGACAGCAAGAAGCCTACTTGGGATTCTCTCTCCTTTCTCTGCCCCTCCCCCCACCCAAATAAACATTAAAAACAATAAATAAAAGAAAACAACCCAGTGCCAAGGTCACAGGACCATTTCAATCAGAATCTGTGGGCGTGGGACTCCAGGCCTCAGAATTTTCTAAAGCTGAGAACCACTACCTTTGATTGACCCTATTACAAACGAGGTACTAAGGGCTTGGCTGTGGGTTTCTCACGGGCCAAGCCCCACTTCTAAAACCTCTCTCCATTCTGGTCGCCCTGAAGTTCATCTTCCGGCTCTTTAAGACCGGCAACTGATTATTATGTTCAAGAGGGAGCTTCCTATTTGGCTGAGCGTGTTAAACAAGTGAATGAAGACCCCTGTTCTGCATTTGACTCACTCAAAGGGGTGAGGGAAATTACTTGACCGCTCTGTGCTTCCGTTTCGAAGGGGGATAACTGCCAAGCTACCCACAGAGCTGTCTGGGAGGAAGTCGTGGGGAAGAAAGCCCTTTGGAAATGCACCCGGTCAGAGAAGGGCTGTCCTTCCAGCAGATCAATTAGGGTCGACTGCCACCTACTTCTCATTTCGTGAGCCCTGCTGTGACTTCTGATCCCAGTGTCCCGTTTTTGCTTAGGGAAGGAGTTGCTAAGGATGGAGGGAGGTGTCAGAAGACACGAAAAGAGGGCGAGGGCGTTCTGGTCCTGGCGACTGTCCAGGAAGTCCTGCTGGGCTCCGAGTCTGCTCCTCTCCGACTCAGGCTGAGCTCCCTTAACACCTCACTCAAGACAGGTGGCCCTGCTGTCCTCCCCCCTGCACACCCGGAGGGAGGAAGTGCTTGCGCACCAGACATGATGTCCACCAGGGTTGCCACTCACAGGACAGACAGAGCCATTCCCACTGCTGACCCAGGAGTCAGAGCCCCACTAGCTGGAAAGCACACACACAGGGTCTCCCCAGGGTTCCTGCAGGGGCAGCCTCTCTCAGGACAGAGGCAGTGCCCTGCCCTCCCATCGAGGTGGATGACGAGGGATGTGACTCTAACCCCTGAGGTGACTGTGGCCCTGTGACATACTGCAGGGCCAGTGGTGGCAGGGCCAGGACCGTCCTAGAAGAACCCACCCCTCTGGCCACAGAGGCCCCCAGTGCTCTTAGTCACGGCCTTGACACTTGGCCAGAGGCTGACCCAAGTGGAGAAAAGAGTGAATTCATAGTCAACCTAGTGCCTGTTTATACAGAATATTTCCTGTGTATGCTGTGTATAAACAGCATATTTGTATTACATGAGCCTATATTAGGAGGTATTTACATATATGTCAATATATACAAACACAAAAATCTTTCCTTGTGCACGATGTAATGGCTACTGGAGGATAGGTGCCCAGCCCTAATTGTCTAGTAGTATTTGCTTCCCCCCAGGACTCATGGCTCTGATTTTGCACATGTCCTAGGAAAGACCCTGGGACAGAGGCTGGGGTAAGGGCGTGGGGGCAGTGCGGAGACCCAACCCAAGAGAATGAGCTTGGAGGTAACTGGGCATCTCTTCCCTTCCGGGTGGCGATCTGACAAGATGGAGTGTTCTCATGGCCACAGACCTCCAAGTGTTCAGGGAACACAGGTAGATTCTCACCATCTCGTTCGGGGCGCCACCTCCAGTCAGAGGACTCCCCAGGCTCCTCACCTGTCCCACAAGCTGCTTCACCCATGGCTAAGGACAGAGGGCCCCAGGGTGGTGGGTGCCCAGGGGCAGGGGGCTGCCAGGTCACGGCCGACTTGCCACCGTGAACCCTGGAGCTGGGGGTGACAAGTAAGTACTGCCTGCCGTTTCCCTCAGGGCAAGAAGGGGACCCGAACCCCACCCAGGGCCAGGCACGGAGGGGTCTGCAGCGCTTTCCCAGAGAGGGTGGCTCGGCCCGATGCAAGACAGCCCTCTCGGAGGCATGACCTGCTCTTTCCTGTCTACATCCTCGCTCCACACTTCTCGGAAGTGATGTTTTCCCTTCAAAATTCAAGCATATGTTGTGTTTGACCCATAAAACAATCTTTGGCTTGGGGCGCCTGGGTGGCTCAGTCAGTTAAGCATCCGACTTTGGCTCAGGTCATGATCTCACGGTCCGTGAGTTCGAGCCTCGTGTTGGGCTCTGAGCTGGGAGCCTGGAGCCTGCTTCGGATTCTGTGTCTCCCTCTCTCTCTGCCTCTCCCCCGCTCATGCCCTGTCTGTCTCTCTCTCAAAATAAACATTAAAAAAATTTAAAAACAATCTTTGGCTTAACAAAAAGATGAACTACCTTTTAGTTTAACTACTTGAACTTTATCTCCTAAACTCCACGTAGAGTAGAATGTTTACCCTGTGGCTTCCACACTGACCCGTCACTGCATACCTCTCCTCTCTGGTCTGAGAAGCCCGAGCCTCCACTGGCCTCGGTTGCCTCCTCTGACCTGTGGCCCCTTCTAGGGACGAAGGAGTCGCCCTCCTGCCCCTGCCTGCACCCCCACGGCCAATGAGGGTCTTACCTATGTTGCAGTTCTTGCCGGTGGGGCCAGGGGGGTACAGGCCTGTGATGTGTCCCTCTGTCTCCTGGCAGATTGCACTACCACAGGGCTCCTTGGCACAGGACCTGGCAGGGGCTGCGGCTCTCAGGGAGAGGCTGAGCGTCAAGAACACAGCGGCCTGGGGTTGTGACCTCAAGGTCAGGGCACAAGGACCCCTGGAGCCCACAAGGCTGCTTTGGGTCAGCATGTTTTTGGGGTCTCTGTCCTTCTTGGGCACCTGGCCCTAGCATCCTGGGGGAGGGGGTGGGGCTCTTTGACCGGGAAAGGTCTCTCGGCCCAGAGGGAGGGGCAAGGGATCCCAAGGCAAAAAGCAGGGGAAAATCATCGGCTTCCAGTGCCTGGTGCCTGGGCTGCGTCGAGGTGAGACCATCACCATTGTACAGAGAAGTCACCTGTACTGGGGTGGGGACTAAATGACACTTTAGGACAGCCAAGATGACACTTCATACTTTCCTAAATTGTGCAGGTCTTATCCCTACACGAAATAAATATCTGGGCATAGATGTCATCAGATTCGTTCTCTCCTCTCACGAAGAAAGAGAAACTCCATGGGGAAAGGGCGCGAGTAGAATTTCTAGCATCGTGTAAACAGTCATCCTCCTCTCTCCCTCTGCCAAGTACAGATAGTCGAATTCACATATCAATGTTCTTGTGATGTAACTCCACTGTAACAGTAACAACCACTAATCACTAAGTGTGTGCCATGTGAGAAGCAGGACGCTAAGTGCTTGCTCGGTATATATTTATATCCTGTTTAATAGTCCCTGGTACTATTCCCATTTTACAGGGGAGGCTCAGAGAGGTTAAGAAACTTACCTGAGGCTGCACAGCTAATCTGTAGTGAAGCTTGAATTTACACCGCCTCCTACTATGCTACAGCCTGAACTCCCCGAACACATTTAAGGAAAAAAAAATCCCAACAATACCTCCAACGGTTGCCGCGGATTCATCTGTCCCTCCTGGAGGAGTTGGGATGGAAGCATCTGTGGGGAAGGTGGCTGTTTGGGTCTCTTCTCCTGAGTGCAAGGGGCTTGAGGACTCGATTTCTAGGTGTGCCTCTGCAGGGCGCTGGGTCTGCTGGGTCCATTCAGACTCTGGGACGCTAGTGCCGATGACCACGTCCAGCCCTGACGTGTGACCAGACAGGTCTCTGCCGATTTCAGTCCTGTCTCCAGAAGCCATCGGAGTGGCCGAAGCCCAGCCCGATGCCTCTGTGCCCACATCGTGGGTGGTGGTTGGCTCCTCCCGCGCTTCCGGGGTGGCCGAGCCCTCCCCGGGGCCTTCCGGAAAGGCTGAGGTGCTGCCGCTCACCGCCAGGCCTGAGCCTCCCTCCACATCAGCGTCGGGGAAGGTGGGGGTGGTTTCACTTACATCAGGGGACCCGGAAGCCCCTCCGCTCACCTCAGGGGCAGCAGACGCCCCCGCTCCAGCCTCAGGAAAGGCAGGTGTCTCGCTGCTGGATTCCGGGACCGATCCTACCCCAGACCCGGGGAACGTTGGGGTGGCTCCACTCATTTCCCCAGACGCAGAGGCTTCTCCACTGGACTCGAAAAGCCGGGGTGTGTGTGTCATAGGGGGTCTTTGTGCAAGTTCCTGGGACACAGTTGGTTCAGTGACACCCTCCACGAACTCAGAAGTGATTAAAGTGACTTCTGGAAGTCCTGAGGCCTCTCCACTGGTGCCCGTGGCCGCAGAAGATTCGCCACTTACATCCACAGTGCCAGAAAAGTCCCCACTAAAATACGGAGTACTTGATGGCTCCCCACCGGGCTCCACCAGCCCGGACTGCGGCCCGCTCAGGTCCAAAAATCCCGAATGGTCTCCAGACACGTCTGGTGCTCCAGAATGGGCACCACTGAGTTCCACAATGCCCGAAGGCCCTTCTCCTGCTTCTTGGGCTGTTGGAGCCTGGGTTACAGATTCCACCAAAGTCCTGTCTACAAGAGAGACAGTGGGGAAACCGGAAGCAAGTCCACTGCCGTCATATGCTCCTGAGGGCAGGCTGCTCCCGATCTCTGCCCCGGAGGATTCTCCACTGACCTCAGCTACTGCACTTGGCAGGCCACTGAATTCTGGAGGCGGGGAGGTAAACCCGCCGGAGTCAACTGCTCCAGAAGACCGTCCACTGACATCCATGATCCCAGATGTGCCTGACAGACCTGCCTCCCCTGAAGGGAGTCCACTGAGTTCCACAGACCCCAAGCCTTCTTCTTCTTTAAATGTAGTTGGGGTCACTTCGACCAAACTGGTGTCCACAAACGTAATGCCAGAAGATTCACCGCTGCCACTCACGGCACTGGGAACCAGGTCAGGGATTCCAGAGGTCGTGCCACTGACACCAGGGACCCCAGATGTTTCCCCACTCAGGTCGGTTATGCCAAATGGTTGACCACTGCCAGAAAGAACTCCAGAAGCTTCTCCACTGACATCTGGTTGGCCGGAGACCAGTCCACTGAGCTCAGTCACTGCAGATGTTTCCCCAGAAAACCCTGATGCCTGCCCACTGACTTCAAAAAGCCCAGATGTTCCCCCGCTGATGTCAGGAAATCCTGACGGCTGTCCACTGACACCAAAGAATCCGGATGTTTCCCCACTGATGTCAGGAGACCCAGAGGCTTGGCCACTGAGTTCAGCTCCTGACGGGAGTCCGCTAACTGCCCCACTAATGTCCAACTCGCTGGAGGGCAGCCCAGATGTTTCTCCGGCACCACTAATGCCAATAGTCCCCCTCCCTTCCAGTTCACTTGCAGTGGTGGTTGTGACCACTTCCACCAATGTAGTATCCACTAGGGAGACGGTTGGGAATCCAGAGGGAAGTCCACTAAAGTCAGGTAGGCCAGAGGATGGGCCACTTCCAAGGTCCACCCCAGAATACTCACCACTAAATCCAGATGGAAGACCACTTGCTTCTGGAGCTTGCCCACTTCCTAGAGTTCCAGAAGGTATTCTGCCTAAGTCCAAGTCTCCGGAAGCTGACCCAATCAAGTCTTCTTTCCCAGAAGGCAACCCACTGAGTTCCTCAGCTCCAGAAGCAGAGGTCTCCAGACCCTCCCCTCCAGAATAAAATTCACTGAGGTCCCCTACTCCAGAAGCAGAAGTCTCTGGATGACCCTCTACTCCAGAAGGCAGCCCACTGAGGTCCCCTACTCCAGAGGCAGAGGTCTCTAGACCTTCTCTTCCAGAAGGAAGTCCACTGAGGTCCCCTATTCCAGAGGCAGAGACTTCTGGACCTTCTCCAGAAGGCAGCCCGCTGAGGACCTCTACTCCAGAGGCAGAGACTTCTGGACCTTCTCCAGAAGGCAGCCCGCTGAGGACCTCTACTCCAGAGGCAGAGACTTCTGGACCTTCTCCAGAAGGCAGCCCGCTGAGGTCCCCTACTCCAGAGGCAGAGACTTCTGGACCTTCTGCAGAAGGCAGCCCGCTGAGGACCTCTACTCCAGAGGCAGAGACTTCTGGACCTTCTGCAGAAGGCAGCCCGCTGAGGTCCCCTACTCCAGAGGCAGAGACTTCTGGACCTTCTCCAGATGGCAGCCCGCTGAGGACCTCTACTCCAGAGGCAGAGACTTCTGGACCTTCTCCAGAAGGCAGCCCGCTGAGGACCTCTACTCCAGAGGTAGAGACTTCTGGACCTTCTCCAGAAGGTAGTCCACTGAGGTCCCCTACTCCAGAGGCAGAGACTTCTGGACCTTCTCCAGAAGGCAGCCCACTAAGGACCTCTACTCCAGAGGCAGAGACTTCTGGACCTTCTCCAGAAGGCAGCCCACTGAGGACCTCTACCCCAGAGGCAGAGACTTCTGGACCTTCTGCAGAAGGCAGCCCGCTGAGGACCTCTACTCCAGAGGCAGAGACTTCCGGACCTTCTCCAGATGGCAGCCCGCTGAGGTCCCCTACTCCAGAGGCAGAGACTTCTGGACCTTCTCCAGAAGGCAGCCCGCTGAGGACCTCTACTCCAGAGGCAGAGACTTCTGGACCTTCTCCAGAAGGCAGCCCACTGAGATCCCCTACTCCAGAGGCAGAGACTTCTGGACCTTCTCCAGATGGCAGTCCGCTGAGGTCCCCTACTCCAGAGGCAGAGACTTCTGGACCTTCTCCAGAAGGCAGCCCGCTGAGGACCTCTACTCCAGAGGCAGAGACTTCTGGGCCTTCTGCAGAAGGCAGCCCGCTGAGGTCCCCTACTCCAGAGGCAGAGGTCTCCAGGCCCTCACCTCCAACTTTAGGAATGCTGGGCCCTGTAATTCTATCTTCATCCCCGGAGGCCAGTCCACTTTCCACAGGCAGGCCTGAGCCCACTGCAGAGGTGAGACCACTGGAGTCAAGATCTCCAGAGGGCAGTCCACTTGAAATTTCCCCTGAGGGCTGTCCACTGGAGTCCAGACGTCCTGAAACTTCTCCACTGCCTGTGAAGTCACCACTGACTTCGGGTACCCCGGATGCCTCCCCAGAGCCTGGCATCTCAGTTCCACTGGGCACTGGGGGGGCAAGTGTGGATGGCTCCTCCCAGGGGAAGGGCTCCTCCGAGGGGCCTGGCTCCTCCGAGGGGGACGGCTCCTCCGAGGCTGAGGGCACTTCCGTTCCAGAAGGGCCTTCTGTGCTCTCCTCTGTTGCTGCACTGGTGGGAGGCCACGTTGGAGGGATCCCTGGAAGAAAGGAAGAAGAAAGATGAGGTGTGGATTTAGTAACCCTGCCCTATTTAAGCTCACTCGTTCCTTCCACAGCAAAATGTTGCTTGAGAGGTGTGTTTAGACATTTTCTAGTGGAGCCTTGCTCAGTGTCTGGGGAAGGCAAGGAAGGAGGGGACCAGGAAGCGCCTCACCTGGCCGCTGTGCTCTGTGAGGCTCCAGGGGATGCCATCCCCATGGAAGTAGGGGCCTGGCTCCCATGAAAAGTAATCAAGGGCACCTCTCAGGCACCTCCATACTTGGATCTTTTATCTAAATCCACGATTTGCAAAGTGTGGTCTCTGAACCAGCAACACCAGCATTGTCTGGGAGCTTGATAGAAAAGCAGATTCTCAGATCTCACCCCAGTCCCACTGGTTCAGGGAGTCTGGGGTGGGGGCGGCATGTTGTCTTTTTTTTTTTTTTTTTAATGTTTATTTATTTCTTTTGAGAGAGAGAGAGTGCGAGTGGGGAAGAGGGGCAAAGGGAGGGAGGGAGAGGAAGAGGAAGAGGAAGAGAGAGAGACAGAGAGAGAGAGAGAGAGAGAGAGAGAGAGAGAGAGAGAGAACCCTAAGCAGGCTCCACACTCAGTGCAGAGCCCAACACAGGGCTCGATCTCAGGAACCATGAGATCATGGCCTGAGCAAAAATCAAGAGTTGGATACTTAACCGACTGAGCCACCCAGGCACCCCAGCTTGTTGTCTTTTTTTAAAATATTTATTTATTTTGGGGAGAGCACAAGCAGAGAAGGGGCAGAGGGAAGGGGACAGAGGATCTGAACTGGGCTCTATGCTGACCGGTTGACAGCAGAGAGCCTGATACGGGGCTCGAACTCACGAACTGTGAGATCATAACCTGAGCCGAAGTTGGACGCTCAACCCACTGAGCCACCCAGGTGCCCCAGCATGTTATCTTTTAATAAGCTCCCCCACCCCCGAACCCTGACAACACTGATGACCCCTCAAGTTTGAGAATCATTCATCCAAACCATCCCTTCAAGGCAGGGGAGGCCAGCTGGTGTTGTTTGCAAAAATACATCAAGTACATCAACTTTTTCAATTCTGAGAGTGCTATTACAGAGGATTTGGAAAACAGAGGAAAGAAGCCCCATCATGCTAAATAATCATGATGGCATTCTTTTTTTTTTCCATGGGCATTTAAAAACAACCTAGCTGGGATTGGACCTCGCATGTTCCTTTGGGCTCATTTCTTAGGTAGAGAGCCTGAGCACAGCGGGTGCTATCCCTCCAGGCAGAATCTTGGCGGTGGGTAGGGGGTTCAGGATAGCAGTCGTGGCATTCAAGAGGACTTCCCGTGGAAACTCCCACTAGCTGCTGCCAGGATCCTGTGCCAAGCCACACACTCAAGCCAAAGAGGACTCAGTTATTTTTGTCCTGGTGAAGGGGGAGGTAAGGAAAGGGTCACAGGCGGGTGTGGCTGCTGGGTGAGGTCTCTGGGCCAGAATCCCACCTGCTCCACTGATGCACCCTCACCTTCTGGCATGGAGGGAGGCCAGGCTTTGTGTTTCTAGCAGCCAGAGGAGCGCCGAGCACGGCTGAATTGCTGGGGAACAGTGCACTGAGTGACTAGATGACGAACTGGGAAGCTCTGATGGACTCGTTCCTTCAAATGAACGTGCCCCTGGGTGAGGTGACTCTACTAAGCACACACACATTACTGTGCATTTAATTCAGCCTTACGCGGGGATGCCTGGATGGTTCAGCCGGTTAAGCGTCCGACTCTTGATTTCAGCTCAGGTCACGATCTCACGGTTCATGAGTTCGAGCCCCACATCGGGCTCTGTGCTAACAGTGCAGAGCCTGCTTGGGACTCTCTCTCTCTCCCTCTCTCTCTGCCCCTCCCCTGCTGGTACTCTCTCTCTCTCTCAAAATATAAATATATAAGTAAATATTAGCATATCCAACGGCCCTGAGAAGGTCTGCAGTGAGGAAACCTGTTAATCTTTCTGTAAGCCAGCATTTCCCTTATGGCCACAAAACACTTTTTCCAACAGGGTGAGGGGCCTAGAAGCTTTCATCCCATCAAGTCCCATCTGATTTTATCAGGACAGATGGGGCTCAGGAAGTTCTGGCTGGGGATGCCTGGCCCAGAAGAGACACATAGAAGGAGGAACAAAGCAAGGAGACAGGTCACGGTCACACTTTCAACTACCCCTCTGGGTCCTCACCCCTCTATTAGAGATCCTCCCACAAGAGAGTTTTTAAAAGGCTGGAAGGTAGGGGTGTAAATGCAGGAAGACAGAGTGAGAGGTGCTTTATGAACAAGGCTGCCCCTTTCTTCTCTTGACCGTTGTCCTAGAGGCCAGTTGCGGGGGCTGACGTTGCCCAGAGCAGCACATTCAGCTAGTGTGACACAGAGGGGACACAGAGCACATGTCCCACCCTAGGACACACCCCAGAGCCCTAGCCACACAGACCTGGTGATGGGGAAGTGCCTACTGGGGTGTAGGCCAGTTCCCATTCCGTCTGGTTTTCTGGCTCAGTGGTGAATTCTGGGCTTGTCGTGGTCTCCTCTCCGGAGGGGACAGCAGCCACACCAGGCACCACCTGGGTAGCGATCCAGTCCTCCACAGAGGGCGTGGCTGTGCCACCCTCTTCTTCTTCTGGAGAGGGCGCTGCTGAGACACCTAAAGAGATGAGGGTGCTAAGAATTCCTTCCTACCAGTGACCCATCCCAGGTTGGCCCTTCTCAAGGGGGACTAGAAGATTCCGAGAGGGGCCAGGCTGGTGCAAAAACCTTGCTAGACCTCGACAGCCCCCCCGCCCCCAAACCCAGTGAGATGGTTTCTGTCTTCCTCAATAAGAGCTGTCTGCATCAATTACACAATTTCGATACGCACACACCATCAGCACACAGGTTATTTCAGGGCGGTCTGGGACATCTCTTCTGCAGAATCTATTATACATGCCAGGCATTGTTTAAAGGTGTTATGTATATAAAATCATTTTATCCCACAACAGCCTTATGAGATAGGTACTGTATCATTTACAGCTAGGGAAACTGAGGCACAGAGTTAAATGACTCGCCCAGGGTCAGTGGCTTATAAGAGGCAGATCTAGTCTTTGAAGAAAAGCATCTGGCACCAGCCCCCGCTCTCACCTACGGCATGACGCTGCCTTTCCTGGGGACAGAAATTATGGGTCAAAAATAGGAGGCTGTGATTTAAAATCCATGAAGTCACCCCAGCACTGGAGGGTGAAGGAGGGACTTCTTGACTGGGGGTAACTGTTTTGGTTTGGGGGAAACCGGAGGTGGGCTTGGTCGGGAAAGAGGCCAAAACCTCTCGGCAGTTACAGAAAAGGCCGAGTTCACGGAAGGTCGGGGACTGTGCACGGGGGGGTGCATGGGTAAACATTGACAGGGAGACTAACTGGTGCAGCTTCTGCTGCTCGGGGGCCCCCGACAGCGGTACTGGCACAAGAGCCTCGACACATCATCCTCTGGGAGGGGTTTGGCTTTCGTGAGGCTGGCGGTGTGGGGCTGAGCTTTCTCTGAGCTGGGTTTTAAAAGGTGACCCTGGAAGTCTGAGAAACTTGGCAAAGCTCAGGTCTTATTTTTCATTAACTTTGTTTTGGAATAATTCTACATTCACAGGAAGCTACAAAGACACTCAGCTTTGATGCATCATATATAAAACACGGCTCAAGCTGCGACTACAATGTAGGTTCCAGTCAGTGCTTTCAGACCCGCCGATCTCATCCCTTCAGAGCCCCGCCCTAAGCCTTGGCCACGCCCTAGCCACGCCCTAGCCACACCCCCTGGGCCGTTTGATGACAGAATTCTCGGAACTCCCGCTAGTAAAGTGGTTTGATCCGCACTGGGTCCTCAGCACAGGTCAATTAAAAATCTGAGTTTCTGGTGTTTAGTGAAGCGTAATAGAACACTTGGACTCAACTCCTCACAAAAATATCTGGAAGCAGGAGAAACCTTGGCAAGGGTTGCAAATTAAAACGGTATATATATTGTGTGCATGTGTATATGGGTGTTATTTACAACAGTAAAGCTAACATTTGCTGAGAATTTACTATGTCCCAAGCACAATGCCAAGTGTTTTGTGTGCACTATCCCAGTTTATCGGTACAGCAACCCTTTCAGGTAGGAACTATTACATCACTATTTTATAGATGAAACAGAGGAACAGAGAGGTTAAGTGACTTGCCCAGGGTCACACAGCTATTACGCAGAAGAACTGTAATCAAAATTCAGGTCAACCTGGTTTTAGAGCCCAAGCTTTCACTCGCCTCTCTCTGCCTGTCTCGGAGGAACTTGAGAAGGATGTACATGCCTTGGGGTCAACGCTCAAGATCATGCTAGCTCCGGAGCTGGCCCTGCCCAAGAGGGACTGACTTTTCCCTCCTTGCTCTGATGGATGGGGATAGCGGGCAGGAGTGAAGGTGTGAAGGGGTGAAGCCAGAGGAGTCACCCCCAGGCAGAAGGGAGGCTGGAGGAGAGGTGAGAACACGTACCTCGGAAGCAGAAGGCATGATGCCGGGACAGTGGGTCTGGGAGGCCTGTCTGGTTGGGGTAAAGGTAGACGGTTCTCACGCCTGGCTTGTCTCCGCCACAGGAGGGCCTCGGGGTGACGATGGGGTAGCGGAGGCTGCCGTCGGACAGCCAGCCAGCATAGCACTTGTCCAGGCCCTGGCTCCAGGCGGCGTAGAGCTGGCCCGTGGAGGCCAGTGTGGCGTTGTGGGATTCACAGAATGCCAGGGCCTCCTCGAAGGTGAACTGTTCCGGGCGTGTGACAAAGAACACCTCCCCTGGGGGCAGAGGCAGGTGCAGGTGTGACCCTCATGTCCACAGCCAGAGTAGCCTCAGCTCACCCAGGGGCGGGGCAAGAGAATTGAAGCCAGTTGGTCACTCTACATGGAAACAGCCTCCCTCCTTCTCTGTTTTCTAGACTGCCCCGTCACACTTGGGGCCCCCCTCCTCTGCTAAGAGAGGCATTCCCTTGGGCACCTTCCCTCCAACTCCCCTGTGCTCCCTACACCACAGCACTTAAGCATGGAGCACCCGAACGCTGTGGACCTGCAACCCCCACCCCCACCCTGGGGGCTCCTCGAGGGGAGGGGTGGGTCCTGTAGCCACTCTTGGGGTTTCGGTCCCCACACCCAGAACTGTACGCAGCTGCTTGTCTGAATTGGGGGCAGGAGGTTCACATTTAGTGGACACCTACTGTACCGGGCCCTTCTCATACACATCTCATTTGATACTCACAGAAATCTCTGATATGAGGCACAATCAGCCCTATTTTATAGATGAGGAAACCGAGGCCCAGAGAGGTTAAGTAACCTGCCCCAGGTCCCCAAAACAGGTGAGTGGCTATACCAAAATCTTTCCAGAATAATGCCAGCATTTCCAAAATTGGGTTCTATGGGATAGTAATTTGATGATTATAATTGAAACGAAAAGACGTGAAACGCAGCAAAATAAAATGTCTGTGGTTGAGTAAGCTTGGGCACTTGGCTAAGCACAGTTAAAGAGGTTTTTCTATTGCAGGACTTCTCAGAGGCTTTCATTTGTTCCAAGGCACCGAGATTCTCCAAGAGGCAGATGGGGGAGGCCTCGCCTGCAATCCTGGGGGACCCGTATGAACCATTCCGGAGGGAGAGAGGGAGCTTGGCCCGAGAGAGGGGCTGGGCCGGCCTTTCTGCCCCTGGGTGGGAAGAGAGCCGGGGGGATGGTAATTCCCCCTCCTCTTTGTGTCTCCCCATCAGCCCCCTGCCTGGCTGGGGCCCCAAATGTGAGAATGTGGCTTGTACCCTCGAGCCTGTCCACGTAGCAGTAGACATCATAGGTTTCTGACGGTGGCCGGACGCCGTAGGTCCTGACTCCCGGGCTGCTGTCTTTATCACCCACACATGGGGTTCGTGGGCTCACGATGGGGTATCTGCAAAGGAGGGCAGGAGGGGCACCTGAAAGCCTATTCCAGGGGCCGGGAGAGGCAGGGCCCGGGGTGAGGCTGGCAGGCCTCTTGGGACTCTGGCAGGGTGCATCTTCAGTGACAGCAGTCCCCTTATGTGGCAAGCTCCCCGTGTGGCTGAGGAAAGGGTCTGGAGGCCCCTGGGGGGATTCCCGGCTTCAGAAGAGAGCCGGTTGTATAGAAGGGCATTGGGTCAAGCTGGAGGGGACCCGGGCGGGGGGGCCTTGAGGAGAGATTCTCCCTCCCTGTTCCTTGGGGGTAAATGACCAAGGACTTAATGTCACCTGGGGCCCTTCGCCACCGACTCAGGATAATATGCCTTGGTTCTGGGGGAGAAATTAGGGGAGCAGCCATGGAGTCATGAATTCGTTCATTATTGCACAGTGTATTGGGTGCCCACTGTGCACTGGCTGGCTCCCCAAGCCCGACCCCTCACGGTTCTGGGCTGGAAGCGAGGCTGGGCTCATCCCTCACCTGACAGTCTGGTCTTGCAGCCAGCCAGCATCACACTGCTCGTAGCCTGCTTCATAGGCGGCCTGGAGCTGCTCCGGGGAGGCGATCACTGCCCCGGTGCGCAGGCAGGCCTGCTGAGCTTCCGCAAACGTCAGGGCGTAGCGGGCAGAGCCTGGCCGGTAGTGGAACACAACCCCTGGGTGGGGAGGGGAGGGAGAGAAGGAGAGACGAGGTAGGCTCAGGGCAGGGACTGGATACCAGCATGCCGGTGCCCATGGGGCGGGTCCTCATGGCTTTGAGGGCGTGGAGGGAGCTCTGGCTCCTTGAGGAGTGACTTCCCTTCACCCCCTCCTTCCTTTCCTGCTTCTGATCCTCTTCTCAACCAAGCTGGTTCCCTCCGCTTGTTCAAGCTGCTCCTGAACTCCATCTCCCTGAGAAAGCCTTTGATGACTCTTCTGCCCTGGGTGTCCCCAACCTTCCTCTTTGGGCCCCTCACTCCCAGACTGCTCATTTGTGCCTTTACCCTTTAAAACAAACGCATTTTTTTCTCATGACAAAAAGAATACACGTTCATTACAGAACATTCAGAAAATACAGAAAAGGCTAAGGAATACACCAACCATTAGCATTTCTTCCACTTGGCCCAGGGGCCAGGGGGTGGGCGGCCTCTCTGAAAGTGGCTGTGAGAGTTTTTGTGGGTGTGCACCGGGCACATTCTGGGGAGTGTCCTCATGGCTTTGGCCAGGTGCCCAAAGGGGCCCTGTCTTTGAGCCCCCCATTTACTCAGCCTTTCCTGTTGTATCCAGCCGCACACACACTTCCCTGGGTGATCGGCCAGGTTATATCACAGCTGCAAATCCCACATCCTCTGTCCTGTGGCAGGTGCCCATCCGTCCATTGGCGCCTTCTCACATGGTGGCCAGTGGGGCTCTTCCCAGTCCCGGGCCAACCCTCAGACCCGGCCATTGTTGGCGTTACCCCCCGGAACTTCCAAACAATTTCTCCTTCCCAACATATTGTATTTCTCTGGGCAATTCAGGCTGAAATCCTGCTTGGTGGCATCATGTGTGTGATGGTGGAAGACAGTGACTATTTGCTCTTCCCCCAGGAGGGGACACCACCAAGGCCCTTAGGAAAGCCACCCCAGAATGTCCTTCTGGTTCTTGGATTGGAGTATGGGGAACAGCTGAGCTCTATGTGACATGACATCCAAAGTCTCCAGACATTCCTTAAACACCTGGAACACCATCATCCTAGATCAGGGGTTGGCCGACATTTTCTGGAAAGGGCCAGACAGGACACATTTCACTCTTCATGTGAAGAATGGTTTCTGTCACAACTACTCAACTCTGCCATGACAGTCCTAAATTAGCCACAGACATCACGTGGACAAATAGGTGTGGCTTTGTTCCAATCAAACGTTATTTGTGGACATTAAATCTTGAATGCTATATAATTTTTGTTATACGTCACAGAATATTAGAATATTATTCTTATTTTGACTTTGTGCCCCGACTATCTAAAACTGTAAAACTATCCTTAGTTTGTGGGCCTTATAAAAATAGGTGGCGGGGCACCTGGGTGGCTCAGTTGGTTAAGCGTCTGACTTCGGCTCAGGTCATGATCTCCCGGTCTGGGAGTTGGAGCCCTGCATCAGGCTCTGTGCTGACAGCTCAGAGCCTGGAGCCTGCTTTGGATTCTGTGTCTCCCTCTCTCTCTGCCCCTCCCCTGCTCTTTCTCTCTCTCTCTCAAAGTAATAAAATAAAAAAACATTGAAAAAAATTTAAAAACAGGTGGCAAGCTGGATTTGGCTGCCGGAACTTGGTTTGCTGACCCCTGTCCTGGAAGGCCAGTGCTGTGAGAAGCCCTGGGGTCACCTTTGTAGAAGTTCTCAAGTGGCTCTGTTCTTTGGGGGTGTCTGATGGGGCAAGAAGGACCCCTGGACAAAAGAGGCCCAGTTCTTTATTCGATTTCACCTAGACCCATGTGGCATCTTTACCTGCTTGACACATAGTCTGGTTTCTACCTATAACTTCATTCGAAGGAAATGCTCTGTGGCAAAAAAGCGTGGAGGTCACCGCTCTGGCCCATCCCCCTTTTTTACAAACAAGGAGAACCGAGTCTGACAGGAGAAAGCCTCGGCCCAGGTCTCAAGTTAAGCTGAAGTTACATCCCTAAGGCCAAGTTCTTTCCACCTGCCCCTAGCCCCCACGCGGCCCCTTGAGGGGCAGGCACTTACCCCCTGGCAATCGTGGCCGCCCGGGAACCTCGGTGGCGCCTGGGACTGCGGTCACCTGCACGACATGGTCCTCGCTGGTGAAGGCGGTGAAGGCCAGGCCAGGCGTGGACTCCTCGGGGACACCCCAGGGCCTGGTGGCCTCTCCAGTCCTGTTCTCAGCCTCAGGGAAGGCAGTGGCCCCTACTTCGGGGACGAACGTGAAGGGCTCCTCGGGCTCCGGGATAGTGGGGGAGACATCAAAGATGGGTTTCACAGTAAGGATCACGTTGCCTCGGGCTTCACCCTCGGTGACGTTTCGGGGCAGAGGCAGCTCCACATCAGGCCAGGTCACTGTCTGGATGGTGATGTCCTCCTCACCACCCACCCCGAAGAAGTTTTCTGGGATGTCCACAAAGTCTTCACCTGGGGCAGGGGGAAAGACCGGCTTTAGGCGCTCAGCCTGGGGCTGGCTTGAGGGAGACGGGCATCGGATCCACCGGCTTCCCCCACCAGGGGAGGAAAACTCACGGTGCCTCGGCACCTTGCCGGACCCTTTGCAGGCGGCTTCAACTCTGCGCGCGCTCATTCTAGGAGGCCTTTCCATGTTGCAAAAGAACGCGACATCATCATAGCACGAGATATTGACCAAGCAGCTCACCGCTCAGAAAACCAGTCCAGCTCCAGGATCCGTTCTTGATCAACACCCATTGCCTCCTTACCTGTCGTCCAGGTGCCTTGTTGACCATCTGACGTTGTAACTAGCCAACAGGACGTTGTAAATCAGTTACAAGGTGGAACTGGAAAACCTTGCCAAAGATGTGGGAGCTCACGAAACGGATAAAAGTGACATAAGGCACCTGCGTGTCTCTGTCGTGAGCAAACGAGGGTCTGGCAGAAACGACCAGCCCATAATTTAAGAAAGATGAAATCCACAAGGGTGCTACCACTTTGAAAAAGCTGCTAAGGATACTGAACGGTTAAGAGAGGCTTTGGGGGAAATCCTCATTACTTTTGCAAAAATACCCATCTTCATGTAAGACCAGCTATGACGGTCAAACGTGAAGTGAGCTATGCCATCGCACCGTCATCAATTTTGTCATAAAGTGATGCAGCCCCATATTACTGGGGGTTTTTTCCCCCTCTAAGAATTAGCATGGGATTGTGATTCTAACCTAGACTGTGTGGACTATAAGAGAAAAATCTCATTTTTAAAGGTTTTAGTCTAAATTTTCAAAATAAATTGCCTGTCAAACCTCTCCCCCCGCACTCTTTTTAAGTGTGCGTCTTTTAAAGCACATTTTAAGTGTGCGTCTTTAAAAAGCCCGTCTTTTTAAGCGCATTTGCTTTAAGAGGGTGGGTAACAGTGCCCGCCTGTGCGGCATGGTTCCGGGTCAGGGCCCCACCACCTTCCCCTCAGACAGATGGGGAAGGCGAGGCTTTCCCCGGCCTCACAGTAAACGTTGGCAGGGCTGTGATTCAAATCTGAGAAAGCGCAGACTCTAAAGCTCGTGCTTTTAACCCTATTCTGAGCCGACGATGAGACAGGGCTGGATGCTGGTGCCTACAGTGGTTCTACGTGACTCTTCCAGGAGCTAGTGAAAACGGGAGTTGCTGGGGCCCCTGGGTGGCTCAGTCGGTTAAGATTCCGACTTCAGCTCAGGTCATGATCTCACAGTTCGTGAGTTGGAGCCCCACATTGGATCCTCTGCCTCTCTCCTCCTCTCACTCTTTTGTTCTTTCTCCCTCTCAGGAAGGAAGGAAGGAAGGAAGGAAGGAAGGAAGGAAGGAAGGAAGGAAGGAAGGAAGGAAAGAAAGAGAAAGAAAGAAAGAGAGAAAGAAAGAGAAAGAAAGAAAGAAAGAAAGAAAGAAAGAAAGAAAGAAAGAAAGAAAGAAAGAAAGAAAGAGGTGGGATTGCTGAAACATGAAGTTCAGGCACCCTGTGGCCCCTTGAGAAGGAGTAGAAACAAACCCCCATTCCAAGCCCCCCTCCTCTGGGCCACAATTTCCGTGGCACGACCCCCCTCCCGGCCCCCAGTCCCCCCCCCAGCCCCACCTGTGTAGCAGATGGCGTCATAGCGGGATGAGGGGTCAGGGTAGCCCGTCTGGTTGGCATGCAGGTAGACGGTCCTCACGCCCAGCAGGTTGCCCCCGCAGTTGGGCCGGGCTTTGGAGATGGGGTAGCGCACACTGCGGTCGGCCAGCCAGCCAGCACTGCACATGTCCATGCCGCTCTGCCAGGCCAGGTAGAGCTGGCCCGTGGTGGCCAGCCGGGCGCCCAGCCGCCGACACTCATTGGCTGCCTCCTGGAAGGTGAACTTCTCCGGAGATGTCGCATAGAAGACCTCGCCTGCGAAGGACGGGGCCAGCAGAGTGAGGATCTCCCTCCCCGCTCCTGCCCTGCATCCCCAGCCAATCCATGTGGCTGCTAGGATCCCAAATCCTGCTCCAAATCATCCTTGCACGCACTCTGTTGTGGAACATCCTCCTCCCGGGGCATCTCTCCTACAAGTTAAGCATTGCCTATGCAAGCAATCCTTTACAAAACTTCCCATTCTGACGGGACAAGCAGGCATTGAACTCTGACCCTTAGAGCAGTGGTTCTTAAACTGGGGTCTCTAGCCTGCAGCATCCATAAGGGCATTAGTGGGGGCTTCTGAGCTCTTTTTACTATTTGCAGAAACCTAAGAAAGTTATGTGAGGGGGGTTAGGGGTGCGTGGTGGGCACCTGTTCTCGGGGAAGGTGCTGGCTGGCCCTGTTCAGGGGCAGCTCTGATGGGCAATGCCCAAGAATGGGGACACAGCTGCTTGCTCCTTAATAGGCTTTGGGCCCAGGCATGAGAATGAGGAAAAGGAGCACAGAGGTGAGAAAGCGGGGGACTGTCCCTGCCTCCAATGAGTCAGGTTGTCAGGTCTTTTCCTGGGAGAAGCTGCGAGCTGGGTTGGGGCTGGGGCTGGGGGCAGCGGCTGCGGTCTGGAATGTCCAAAGGGGTGATGGGTACAGATGGGAGAACTGTCATCCACATGCCTGGGTAACTTGGGAAGCTCTGACTGGGACCAAAATCAGCACCCTCTACAAAGCAGAGAAAGACTCCAGGTCCCTTCCTGCTATGCTCCAGGGCCCTCCAGAACCAGCCCACGGAGACTGCCTGGATGGGGCTGGGGGCAGACAGCGGAGAAGCCGAGAGAGGGTGGGGGGGGGCAGCCAGCTCTCCTGGGAACTACGTTTCTGTTCGGCCCACCCTGGAGCAGCCTGGGGTGTCCTTGGTGAGGGGGGCTGGGCTGGGCTGGTGCAGTGGACCTTGGGACGGTGACGGGCTGGTCCGAGCACTGAGCGGTGGGGCATCCTGGCTGGGAGGGGCGGTCCCAGGGGAGAGACAGAGACAAGCATTCTCGGGCCCAGTAGCGGTGCCAGACATTTGGCAGGTGCCTGGGGCCCCTGAGGCCCTTTCCCAAGTGGACAGTGAGGGGCCTGCAGGCCCTTTCCCTCCTTCTCATTCTCCCTGTGCATGGCAGAGGGGTTGAGTATGGGGTGCAGCTGGGCTAGAGCCCTGCCCCAGAGGAGGCCCGTGTGATCCCGAGTGTCAGTGGGGAGAAGGGCACCGGCAGGGGCTTTGGGGACGGGGGTGGGGCCTCACCTTCCATGTCTTCAGCGAAGCAGTACACATCATAGGTCTCATTGGTGTCTCGGATGCCGTATGTCCTCACGCCCGGAAACTCATCCTTGTCCCCATAACAGCCTTCCCTCGGAGTGTGGATGGGGTACCTGCCAGGAACCCAGAGTGGGGGCGTGACATTCAGGAAACAGAAGGGGCCTGTGGCCTGTGCCCTTGTACCCTCCCTCCGACGTGGGAGGAAACAGTGACTCACTGATGTGTTTGCCAGCATCTGCCCTGGGTACGTGGACCACATGTTTTTACAGTTTTTCCCAAGCTTTACCGAGATGCGTGTTTTCACAGTTTGTGGTGACTACAGGCAGCCCCCTTTACCGAATATTTATCAGTACTGAACATATTGTATCAGGGGCCTGCAAACCTCTTCTGTAGAAAGGCTAGATGGTAAATATTTTGGGGCTTGCAGCCTCTGGGGTCTCAACTTGACCACTCAACCCTGCCACCGTGGTGTGAAACCACCACAGGGTTCCCACACAACTTTACGCACAGAAACGAGGATGGCTGGATTCGGCCCATGGGCTGTCCCTTGCTGACCCCTGCTTTGTATCATTTGGGTCTCACATCAACCTAATGAGGCAAGTGCTATAAAGACTCCATTTTAGCCTGGAAGAAACTGGGGCCCAGAGACGTTAAGCAATTTGTCCAATGTCACACAGCGGCTAAGTGTCAGAGCTGTGGTCTGAGCCCAGCTGTTTGTGAGCTGGGGATGTGGGCTCTTGGACTACGTGAGGCTGCTGTCTCATCTTGTTTTCCTTTTAGTGGGTGTTGTGTCCTAAAATCTCAAAGATTGCAAAGATGTTTTCCTCTGGAGGCTTTGTGGTTCTGGTTTTTCTGTTGAGAGCTCGGATCCATCGTGAATGGATGTCTCCTCTCGCCTGAACAGGCTTGCTCTCACAGACTGAGATCCCTCGAGGGCAGAGCTCTGTCTGTCCTGCTGGCCTACCCATCCCTCAGCAGCTGTACTTGTAGGGGGGAAAATGTGCCAAAAAGCTTAATTTATATATGTCTTGCATTATTAAAAACAACAACAAAAAAATAAAGCAGCTAAAAAAAATACACGAAACACCGAAGTTAAAATTTTTTTTTTTAACGTTTATTTATTTTTGAGACAGAGAGAGACAGAGCATGAACGGGGCAGGGTCAGAGAGAGAGGGAGACACAGAATCCAAAACAGGCTCCAGGCTCTGAGCCGTCAGCACAGAGCCCGACGCGGGGCTCGAACTCACGGACCGTGAGATCATGACCCGAGCCGGAGTCGGACCCTTAACTGACTGAACCACCCAGGCGCCCCCGAAACACCAAAGTTTAAAGGACCAGTGAAGACATCATGCCAAAGGGGAATGTGGGCAGAAAGGAGAATGATGTGTAATTTGCACGGAGAAAATGATCGTGTAGGGCAAAGCTGCTAGGATTTGGACCGGTTGTGGTGCCATGGGATTTCCACGAGCAGAACCCCCAGACACCCCAGGACATGTCCTGGCTCCCTGGGAGCTCCCACATGAGCATGTCTGAGACGGATTGCCCTGGGCACATTTACCGTCTTGCAAATTACACTGTATATTCAAATGAGTACAATAAACCCCCCTTTTTTTAAAAAAAAAAAGTAAGGCACACAGGGGCGCCTGGATGGCTCAGTCGGTTGAGTGTCCAACTTCGGCTCAGGTCATGATCTCACAGTTTGTGGGTTCGAGCCCCGCGTCGGGCTCTGTGCTGATGGCCCAGAACTTGGAGCCTGCTTCGGATTCTGTCTCCCTCCCTCTCTCTGCCCCTCCCTCACTTGCATGCACGCTCTCTCTCTCCCTCTCAAAAATAAATAACATTAAAAACATTTTAAAAGTAAGGCACATAAAGGCCTTCTGTGGCAAGTTCTGTATTATTTTAGAATTCCTATCGGCTAATAAAAGTATTTCCACGGTAGCACTGGAGCTATCCAGAAAAGCACCTGATGAGCTTTCTGTAAACAAAATACCTGAGACCTTATTCTATCTTACCGCATAGGATAAACGAACAGCCCCAAATCCACCTGTTTCTGCGTAACGATAGACGGATTGTCACAGTCGGCCAAGGCACTTACTCCAGCCCCCGCCGAGGCCGGCTGCGGTGTCGGGCTGGCACCAGCTCCGTGCCGGTCGGTGTTCCGGTCCATCGCCCACCCCGCCCCGCCCCGCGGGTGGCCCCGGGGGGCTCACCTGACAGTCTGGTCGGCCAGCCAGCCAGCATCGCACTGGTGGAAGCCGTCCTCGTAGGCAGCCTGCAGCTGTTCGGGTGTGGCGATGATGGCACTGTTCTGCAGGCAGGCCCGCTGTGCCCTGTCAAAGTCCAGCGTGTAGCGTGTGGAGATAGCTCTGTAATGGAACACGATGCCTGCAAGACACGCGTGGGCGGGACAGCAAGTCAGGCACGGCCTCTGGCCATCGAAGACCTCGAAGAGTTGTGGCCGTGGTCCCTAAGGGGCCCGAGGGACATCTGCCCCGGGCCTCTAGCTGATGCCTAGACCTCCTCTCCACATTCCCACGTCAAAGACCTTGAAGAGTTGTGGCCGTGGTCCCTAAGGGGCCCAAGGGGCATCTGCCCCGGGCCTCTAGCTGATGCCTAGACCTCCTCTCCACATTCGCACGTCAAAGACCTCGAAGAGTTGTGGCCATAGTCCCTAAGGGGCCTTAGGGACATCTGCCCCGGGCCTCTAGCTGATGCCTAGACCTCCTCTCCACATTTGCACGTGGCCCTCTTGCCTTTGCTGAAACACCTCCGGTAACAGGACCTCACTACCTCACAAGGTATCTTTTTTGAGTTTCTATAGTTCTGATAATCAGGAAGTTCTTTGAATTCAACTAAAATCTGCCTCCTTTTAATTTTTTCTTGGAACCCCAGGCCTCATATTTTCTCTGGGGAGAGGGACACTTCGATCCCCATGTATCCTCAGCCCAGGGGCATCCTAGTGTGAGCCCTGTCCTCAAGCCAACCGAAAGGCCACAACCATTCCCTGTGGGCCATCGAGAGAAGGGAACCAGAGAGACTTCATCTTTTTCTTTGGCTTCTGGAACAGAATGGGGCTGGGGGAGGGGCTGGGGGAGGGAAAAGACACCTGGGTGAAGAGTCACTTCCAGGGAAACTTCAGGCAGGTCACTTAACCTCAGTTTACTAGTCTGTAAGATGGGGAGGAGCACAAGGTCCACTGAATCCTGGGACTGCTGTGCAACGCAAACTTTCATTTACAGGTGACTATGGTTAGGACGTGTTTAATTCCCTCAAAGTCCAGAGAGAATGACAGTACTAGCTCCGTGTTACAGGGGCAGCAGCTGAAGCTTAACTGACTTGACTGAGGGAGCTGCAAGCTGGGGGTGGGGGGGCAGCTGGGATCTGAAAACCAGCCTGTCTGGGTCCACTGCTGTGAGGATACTGTTCTCGCTCTTTCCCCAGGCGAAGCAGCATGCCCGTGGGAGGTCCTCACCTTTCACCACGACCTCCAGGGTAGCCTCGCTGTCCTCAATGCCGTGCATAACCTCACAGCGGTACATCCCAGAGTCATTGGAACGCAGGTTCTGGATTTCCAAGGTGGCGTCGCTGGGGATGGCCGGATAGTTGGGCAGCGAGACCTTGTCTTGGTAGGCACTGTTAACCCGCACCTGCCCTTCCGTGGCCACTAGCAACACTACCTCCTTCTCCTTGGAAATGCGGCTCCACTTGATTCTTGGGGAGAGGGGGGCGGTGGAGGGGGCGGTGGTCACGGGGTGCATGGGGTCGATGAAGTAGCAGGGGATGGTGAGGGAGCTCCCCAGGAGGACCCGCAGGGGGGACGGTTCGGGGATGCTGACACTCAGCGAGTTGTCAGGGTCTGTGGGGGAGAGACAGAGCTGTTAGTGCCGAGAGAGGACCGCCCAGCCTCCCTGTCATTTTGGAATTGACAAAAGCCCGTGAGCGTGTCCGTATCTATGGTGGGGGCCGTTCCTGTGCCATCGGGAATTCCCGGGAAGCATTGTTACACCTTTTCCAGAGCAGCGTTCCTCAAGCCCCCTGGTCTCTGTGCCACGAGACAGGAACTATGGAGCTGGAAAAGGGCTGCAGAGGAGGGCAAGGAAAGCTCCAGAGCTGACAGCCTCCTCTCTGTTCCTCAAACTGGGGTACCCCGGGGGATGCCAAGCCATAAGACAAACAGGACCATCTTCCTGGAGTGACAGCTTGACTCAAAGATTTTTGGGGAAAAAAATCATGTTGGGGCAGGAAAAATTATTATGGGGAAGAAAAAAAAATCCACACAATGTTTAAAGCTCCGATGCGAAACTTCAAAGGCGTGTCCCAGCTGAGGGGGTCCACTTTGGACTCCATCCCGACTTTGCTGAGGGATAAGGCATTCTCTTCTGCTGTTGGGGAACGGAGGGGGGGGGGGTGTCGGACATTTACATATGTCTGCAAAGAATCAGACCGAGGTGGGGGGTGGGTGGGGGGGGGATGATCAGCTCCACAAAAACTCATGGAGAGTGTTAGTAGGGACCAAAATCCTGACCAAATCCTGTCCGAAATAAAAGATCCTCCTGGGACGGGAAAGAAACAGCTTTTGCAAAAATAGCACCTTTCATGGCATGTCATACACTTATGGCCCCCCCCCCCTTTTTTTTTTCCAGGAGAGCCTACAGGTTGAAAATAAAAATCTTCCAGATATTTGTGGGTGGTAGACACACAACAGGGCAAGGAAGGGGGTGCCAGGAATGTTTGGGGTCCAGACCCAACCTTCTGATGTCCTGGGCAGCCACCACCAGGTCCTTCCACAAAAATCTCCCTCTGAGGGCTCAGCCCATGCCCCGTAAACACAGCATGGTTTTAGCGCTGGCGGTTCTCTGGGGAGAGCTAAGAGTGACAGCAGTGTCCAACCCTGCAGTTTTTAAAGCTCTCAACCAACCCTAGGAACCGGTTTGCCTGTGTGGACAAACCACCCAGGTTACGGCCCGGGGCCGGGTATCTATGGGTCCCAGAGAAGGAGTACAGATGGAGACCCATAGAGCCTGCGTATAAATATTTAAAAGTTATAAATCAAGGCCACAGATTGTTAAATAAAATCCGTTCTATCTTGCTATTGGACAATGATACCTTTCAAAAGGAGAAGCCAGACTCACATTTAGAATTCTTGGATTCCTTGGAGTTTGGGATTGGGTGGCCACGCAGGAGGCCGGCTTCTCTGCCACGTCTCTGCCCCGTGAGGGCTCCGTGCTTACCCCAGCCCTCACGCCCCAGCTCCGTCCACACCCCATACAAACGGCCACCCCTTGACTCCTCCCACGGGCCTGGGGTAGCTCACACCAGGGGAATGGTCCCCCGTCTAGGAGGATGGGCCCAGAGGAGACACCTATGTGTCTCTGGAAGTGGCTTGGGTCCAATTGGGCAGGGAATTAGGGGCATCCTAGGTGCCCAGTGTGGTCTAAAGGGGGAGCATAGATCTGTGTGGACATGTCTCATTGGCCCTACAGATTCCTCATCCTTTAAGGAGCACTGGGGCTGGAGGAGGGCCAGAGGAAGGCCTCTACAGTGCATGGCCCAGAGCAGGGGCCTCTCTGGCCTGGGTCTAAGGGAGATACAGCCCACTTTGGGGCAAACCTGTCCTGGGGTCAGTGGATAGTTTGTTCATTTGGTTTAGGGCCTGATGACCAGAAACCCACTTAGTGCCTGCCACATGAAAGAAACCATGGCGGGGGGGCGGGGGGGGGGGTCTTCCCTGAGGATGGCTTGCCTAGATAAACAAAGACCTGTGTGATTTGTTGGTGGCTTCTTTCTGACCACTTCTCAAGCAAGTTTCTCTTCTTTGATATCCCAGTTGATCCTCCCTTGCTGGCATTTCCTCTTTTGGCTTATCTATATCCTGCCTCTACCCCAAGCTCAGTATGTGGCAATTTGGGGTAAGGTCCACAGAGGGGAGACTGGGAAGATGGGCACCTGCCAGGAGCTCTCCCCCTCATGCTGTCTGTCCATCCTAGAGGGCAGCCGGGAGAAGCAGTACCCAAGCAAGGGCTCCTGGATGCATGCGTGTCGCCCTCATCCCTTGTGGTTAGCCTTGCCTTCATTCGATAGGAAAGAGCCAGGGCCAGGAAAAGGCCAGGAAAAGGCCAGGAAAGGGGAAATCATAACCCTGGGAGTAGCAGCACTAAGTTCGGGACCCAGTACCCAGAATCCAGTCTTCAGTGCCTGCTGGATACATGAGACACGCACGGGAGTGTCCTCACCTGAAGCTTCTATTGCGCTGGCTGCTGTAATGACCCTCAGAGTCACAAACACCAAGAGTAAAGTGGTCATAGTTCACCTGGAAGAAGGGAGGCAGAGGAGTTAGGTTCAGCTACAGTGAGGTTGAGGGTCACGTGGGCATAGGACGCAAGGTGATAAATTCCACATGCAGGGATCTGAAATCACATCAAGATAAAGAGGCTACATGTGGTTGGAGGGATGCCTTCTGCAAGAATCCTCTCTTCACAAAGCCTTCACAGGTTTCTCGGTTTCATTGCACGTGGCAGGCTGGAAACCTCCTGTCTTTTCTAGGCAACCTCCCATCTTCTAATCTGCAAAGGCTGATGTGGAAGGATCCCTGTGATGGTTGATTTTATATCAGCTTGACTGGGCCCTGGGGTCCTCAGGTATGTCTTCAAATGTTATTCTGGGTGTGTCTGTGAGGGTGTTCTTGGGCGAGATGAGCATTTAAGTTGGTAGACTAAAGCAGATTAGCCTGTTAATATGGGTGGGCCTCATCCAATCCGTTGATGGTACGAATAAAACAAAAAGGCTGAACCTCCCCCAGGAGAGAGAGAGAATTCCTCTTCCCTGATGACCTTCAAACCGCCTTCAGACTTGAACCCAGACAGTGGCTCTTCCTGGGTCTCGAGTCTTCAGAGTCAGGCTAGAACGACACCCTGGTTCTCCTGGGCCCCCAGCTTGCCTGATACCTCTGTAATCATGTGAGCTGAGTCCTTCTAGTAAATCTCTTACTCTATGTATGCATACCTCCAGTTGCCTCTTCCTCTCTGGAGAACCCTGTTAGAATCCCTGAGAAATGAAATGAGTTAGCCAACCTCCCTGATGAAATCCAGACCTGTCACCAGCTTCAAATTCAAGAATCTTGTGTATTTAGGATGAAGGATGCTCCAAGCTTTCGTGCACAATTCAGGGGCCTGCTTCAAGCCAGGGGAAGGATGCCCACCCAGAGAGCTCTTGAGGAGGCTCAGGGATGGGCAGGTTAATGATGTAGGAGGGCAATGAGAGTCCGGGACCCCCGGAGCCCTCCTGCTGGCCTCAACAATGACTTCATGTGCATCAGAAAAACCTTCATTTTCTGCTGGAGAACTGTCAGGCCAAGTATACAGATATGTAACAATCACATCATAAAGGCATTCCCTGCACAATTGGGCTCTTGACTCCAAGTGGACCGTGCACAGACCCTCAAAAGACCCCATTAAATTTCTAAGAGGTCAGCCAGAGCAGTGGCTGTCAGCCTTGGCTGTGCACTGAAATCATCTGGGCGTCAGCCTGGTCTTCAGGCATTCGGAAGCTCCCAGATGCTTCTAATGTGCCGCCTAGATGAGCACCGTTGGTTAGAGGGTGTGCAGTCACACTGCGGAGGCCTGTGACTGGCACTCCCTGACACGTGCCCCACGATGTCCCTTGAGCTCTCCTGCGGGAGGGTCCTGTGCTGGGGCCCACCCTGCCCTCTCCGGTGTGGGAGCATTCAATTTTGGTTTGAGAAGTGTCTGCATCACAGATGCTCCTTGGGGAGGAGAGAGGCAGCCCTGGAGGGGGAGGGGGTGGAGGATCTGGAACTAAAGACAAGAATGGAGCTTCCGGGGGGCTTTGGGAAGCTGGGGTGACGCCCCCGGGTTCTCTGCTGGGTCAGAGTCTGATGGCCCAGCAGGTGTCGCTGTTGGCTCAGTCACCATCAGCGGGGGGCTCCTGGGCTGCCATCCCAGGAATGCCTGGGGGAGGGGCGGGCAGGGGACAGGACTCTGAGGAACCCTTTTGGGTGACCTGGCCTGTTGTTTTGAGTGACATTTCTTTCCATCACAATCTGTCATTCATGCCACATACGTTGGTCACCTGAGGGATGGAAGGGCTGTCTGTGTGGCCCTGCTGGGGGGGCAGAGACAAATGCGTGAGGCACGTTTCCCTCACACCATAGGAAGTCTGGAAAATGCCAGAGACCTAACAAGCAGCCCCTTGCTTCTCTCCTCAGGGACTTTTCTCCGATGTTGCCTTCAAAAAACGATCTCTGGGGTTCCAGGTGCTGGGACCGTGAGGGGCCACTGAGTTGTGGGCACTCCTGTTCAGGCCCAGTATGACACCCCCGGCCCCACTGAGGCTAAAAGGGTAAGGTGTCCCCTCCGGTCTGGGGAGGGGGCTAGACTTGTGGGCTCCTCTCTTCCCAGAGCCTCAGGGATACTGTGTCCAGACACAGGGCCCGCCTGTTCTTCCCTCAGAACACCCTCCACTGGGAAATTTTGTGTGTTTTTGGAGGTGTGTTTCTTCCCAAACTCTGTGAACAAGACTGATATTGTCTGGGATGCAGTGCTTCTCTGTGGGGCTTGGGCCCGCTCTGTGTTTCTCCTTGGCCTCGACCAGGAATGAAAAGGGTGGAGACTTGGGGTAGGGGTGGACTGGGCAGAGAAACTAATTTTATTTCTTCTTCTTTTTTTTTTTTTAAAGACAAACTTTGGGCTAGAAACATCGCAATAAATATGCTCTTGTGTGTGTGTGTGTGTTTTCTCAGCTGTAAAGAAAATAGGGAGAAATTCCATTCTGTCTGGGTTCCAAGTGTCTCCAGGACTCACTGAGTCTTTCATGGGAGGAGGTGGGCACTGCCAGATGGTCAACAGGGAGGCCTTTCTCCATGGGAAGCAAAGCCAGGTGGAGGTGAGGGGGGAATGTGTGGCCGGGGCAGAGCAAGGGGACAGGGGCGTCAGAAAGGAAGGGGAAAGAGGAGTTTGGGGGAGCAGGAAGTGGGTGCTGGATGAAGGCCGGGGTGCGAGGGGTTCCATGTGTGGTTGGGTTGGTCATCAAGGAGCTGGCTTCCTCGGGAGAGAAGTGCTAGGAGACCCGACGGGGGAAAGTAAGCTTAGCGGGGCTTTTATTTTTTTTTATTTTTATTTTTTTTTAATTTTTATTTTTTTTTAACGTTTATTTATTTTTGGGACAGAGAGAGACAGAGCATGAACAGGGGAGGGGCAGAGAGAGAGGGAGACACAGAATCGGAAACAGGCTCCAGGCTCTGAGCCATTAGCCCAGAGCCCGACGCGGATCTCACGGACCGCGAGATCGTGACCTGAGCTGAAGTCGGACGCCCAACCGACTGAGCCACCCAGGCGCCCCTAGCGGGGCTTTTAAACTGAGCTGAGGGTGTGGGTGCGTGTGCGTGTGCGTGTAGATAGGGAAACCCTCCGCCTCCTCATCAGCTAGCCTCTGTCACGTGGTCGGGTGCCAACCTGGCCGTGGCCTTAGCCTTTACTCCACCCGATTAAGACACTGGGTGGGCAGCTTACCCGCTTGCCTTGAATCTCTCTGTTCCTGCACCGTGCAGTGGAGACCCCCGGACCTGAGGCACACCCTGCTCCCCCCCACCTAGGCCAGAGGTATCCAGTCCTGGTCCTGGCGTGGCCACCTCCTACTTTAATAACACAGGACCCACCCCCATGGCTGTTCCAAGACTGAGAGAGATAATGTGACAGTCAGGTTCCCTTTTGAGGGTGGGGGCCGTGTCTCCAGCTCGGAACTCAGTAGGCATCCGTCAGCACCACTGCCCCCCACGTCCCTGGTGGCAGGACTGGGTGAGCCTCTCCAGATGTGTGGGCTGGAAGAGCACCCAGCGGCTGGGGCTTCACAGCCATGACCTCCCTGCCAGGGATCCTGTCCACGTGCATCTGAGGCACGTGGTCTGCAGTCTCTAACTGAATAGGAGGTGCCCATTCACAAGGTGGCTCATTCCATGGCTGGGCAGCTGGGATGGTGTTCAATATCTTCCAAGCTGGGGTCTGAATGACCCACCCCCATTATACTTTCGACCCAGGAGCTCTACTCTCAGGGACCGCAATAAAAATGTCCACTCCTCTTGCAAGGGACTCATGCCAGATCTTCAGGGGTCCTGTCTTCTCCCACAGAGCTGCCCAGTTCCTTCAACTCTTCCTCATGTACCTTCCAGATCTCACCCTCCTTCCTGGAGCCACAGACGTTAGTGCATGTCAAGTTCAACTCCTTCATTTTACAGGCGAAGAAACGGAGGTCCAAAGAAGTTAAGGGATTTGCTCAAGGTCACATAGTAAGTTGAAGATGGAACCAGGGCCAGAACTAGGGGCGTGGTCATCATCATCCCATGTTGTAAGCTCTACAAGGCAGTGGCCACATCTGTCTTGTGCCTCCCTGTCTCCCCGGCCCCCAGCAGAGCACCCAGCCCAGAGAGAGGTCAATCAGGAAATATCTGCTGAATGAATGAATGAATAAATGGAGGCCTAAGCACCCTAGGCCTCTGAAGGAGGAGAAGGGGTGCTGGAGGCTAAGCATCTATGAGGGGCATGGCTTTTGGGGGTAGACCGCTCCCATTTTGCATTCAGCACATCTCAGCTAGAGCGATACATACTGCTCGCTTGTGATGTACATGGCTGTGTTGATTCATGCCAGCGTCCCAATAATGGCATGTGACTTTGGGAAGGTCACAGCCCATGTGCAGCTCAGGGGTGTAACAAACAGGGTCTTCCCTTCCCAGGGCCCCAGGGAGAACTACTGGGATGCCACAGCCAGCCTGCACTGGCTGGCCAGAGACAATTTTGGGTATCTCTTCCCAACTCCGTTTTCAATGACATCACATTGGTAGCCAGAAATTGGTTATGATGGGAACATTTCTGGCACAGAAATGAGGGAACACTACAAACGGGGACTTCTGTCTTGCTCTCCCTTTTTGGGAGTGGGCTTATCAGCACACTACTGGAAGTAACTAATACTAAATAAAGAACAAGGCTGGTTCTCCTCTCACAACTGGGCTACAGCCAGGTTAGCACTTTCTTTTTTCTCCTATAGATGCTAGCTTTGCCTCATCATGCAGATCATGACCTCCTTAAGGATGAAAGACAAGTTTTAAGTTAAAAAAAAAAAAAAAAAGAATTCCCTCCGTGTTAACTCACACAGCGCTGGGAACAACAAAAATGATTTTCGATACTACTTATTGATGAACCAGTGGACATTGGAATTTGGTAGACTGATTGACCAGTAAGATTTGCCAGTAACTAAGCAGCTCTATGTCCGTGACTTAAGTCCTGAGGAAAGGATTGAAAAGGACCAAGGTCACCCATTCCTCCAGCCACTGGCCTCCATCATATCACTTATTTGCAGGCTAATCTCACAACCATGTCTCTTGTTCATGGACAAGCCCCTTCCTACATCTGTGCATAACGGTATTGGCATACGCACTTAACACTGGGATTTCAAACCCAGCATAGAGAAAGGGGCAGGAGTCCCACACCAAGGACACATCTAGCCAGAGTGACCCCGAATACACCTCCTAATTTTCCATATACTCTAACCGGACATGGTGGGAAGGTATGGAAAGGGGGAGCCAGGAAGCTGATTATAGTCCTAGCTCTGTCCTAACTCACGGGGGAACCCATGGAAGCCCTCAGTTTTCCCATCTGTAAACTGGAATCACAACGCAAGCTTCACCCCCATGAGAATTGTGAAGGTATTTTTTTGTGCATGTGAATATTCTTTTTGTATTTCCTCCTCTTTCTCCTCTCTCCCTCTTCCTCCCATTCCTTAGTCTCTCTCTACCCGTGTCTTTTTCCATATCTTTGATTTCCTTTTTCCTATTTTGTTATTTGCTCTGCTGTCACTGACGCATCTTAAATTCTTGACAACCATTCATGCAGGGTCGAGTCTGGGGGACGGAGTGAGTTCCCAAGTGAGAGCCCTAACCCATTCCTGGACCATCCATCAGCAGGGAGGAGTCCTGCAGGTGTCCCCAGTCCTGGCTCTCCCTGTGCCCCCAGAAACCCAAGGAGGACTGGTTCCTGCAGCCCAACATGGCGGCTCCTCCCCAAAGCCTGTCAGGGAAGATGCTCGAGGAAGAAGGATGGCCGCGACACAAATCCACTTCTGCTTGCGGAACTGCAGGTGGTCCTTGCTAACTTCCTTCCAGGAATTTTCAGGTGGGTTTTTAAAAAGCTCTAATCAGAGGGCGCCTGCGTGGCTCAGTTGGTTGGGTGACTGGCTTTGGCTCAGGTCATGATCTTGCGGTTTGCGCGTTCAAGCCCTGCATCGGGCTGTAGGCTGACAGCTCAGAGCCTGGGGCCTTGCTTCAGATTCTGTGTCTCTCTACTCGAGCTCTGTCTCTCTGTCTCTCAATAATAAATAAACGTTAAAAAAAGTTCAATGTTTTTTTTTTTTTTAGTTTTTTAAAGTTTTTAAAAAATGTTTATTTATTATTGAGAGACAGAGAGACAGAAAATAAGCAGGGGAGGGGCAGAGAGAGGGGGAGACACCGAATCTGAAGCAGGCTCCAGGCTCTGGGAGTCCACACAGAGCCCGACATGGGGCTTGAACTCACAAACTGCAAGATCATGACCTGAGCCAAAGTCGGACGCTTAACTGACTGAGCCACCCAGGTGCCCCGACATTAAAAATTGTTTTAATAAAAATTCAAAAGTAAAAAGCTCTAACCGAGCCATTCCTGATCAAACGGGTCTTGTCTCAGCCAGTGTACCTGCAAAAACATGAATATCACTTGGTGTAGCTGGATTCCCATCAGCCAACTCAGGAGGAAAGCCAGTAGAGCCCTCCCTTGACCTGGGTCTTCTGGGTCTCTCTTACTGTCCCACTCTGCCATGGAGGACCCTGGCCTCCGGCAGCTGGAAGAGCTGGCCAACTCCTTGCTGCTTCCTGTGCTGCTGATCCCACAGGGGCAGGGACAGGGGAGCTAAGGGGAGGAAGCCCTTTCTGAACGTCAGTTTCAGAAATTAGCCCAAGGAGCTGTTTCTGCCAATGCCGATCGGTGGCCAACCTCACCGTCCTGACCAGGGGCCTAGCAGGATGCTGGTTCCACAATAAAAACAAATCTGCCCTCACTTTGCTGAAGGCATATGTGGTCTTGTAGGTGAAGGTCCTGCCTGTGGAGGGGGGTGGTGAGCACAACATGGAACAGAAAGGAGGAGACCCTGGTCAGGGCACGGAGCACATATAAGACTTTAGAAGACATCGATTTCTTTCCTCTCTGGCCTGTCTTGATTTCCTTCACCCACTGATAAATGTCCTTGCTAGTAATCACTGTTTGGCTTGGATCTGTTGTGACAAGAGATATGCTGTTCCTTATCTGCTCTCTGGGGTCTACTTTGAACACAGGCTCTTTGCAATATCCTAAAATGGCCTCTTCTCACATTTCTCAAATATGGGAAACCTATGGTATGGTATGGGAGAAGGTGGATACCTTAAGAATGCAACCTGAATTCACACCCTTGACCTATAACTTGCTATTTGGGTGAACTTGGGCAAGCGTCTTGGCATCTCTGGCCAGAAAGTCTATGGGTGAGGCCTCTGGAAATGGCTAACTTCCAGTCAGGAGGAGAGGCAGCGAATGACGTTCTAAACTTCCTCTTGTTCCTTCCAAATCACAAAACAGAAGTTTCTATGTCCCCCAGGGAGTCAGATCCTCTTGTGTGAGGTGACAGGAATGGGGAGGGAGGGAGCCTGTATCACGTTGGAAGCTTAGGTCAGAAGGGATGGCTAAGGCAAAGGGAAGCTTGCCCTATGTACGTCCTGGCAAAGCAGGATGAATGTCATTGGCGTGAAAGCCAGCCCTCTGCCACGGCCTACAAGGCGTTACACGATCTGCCTCTGCTCCTGCTCATGCCACATCTCAGAGTTCTATTTCCAGCCATATTCTAGCCGTTCCTTTTTTTTTTTTTTTCCTAAGTTTTATTTATTTAAGTAATCTCTACACCCCATGTGGGGCTCAAACTCATGACCCTGAGAGCAAGAGTTACAAGCTCTTCTGACTGAGCCAGCCAGGCGCCCCTCTAGCTGTTCCTTAAACACAAAGACTTGTTTCCTTGTAAGGGCTTTTGTAACTGCCCTTCCTTCTTTCTGGCACACGCTTGTGGATCTTTCCCTACCTGGCCACTTTTCAGCATTCCAGGCTCAGTCCCAATGTCCCTTCCCTGAGCGCCCTGTTCTCTCACCACCACCCCGTGCCTCCCTGATGTTGTTTATCGATATTATTATTATTGGAAATTAATGTCCTTTCTTGCTTATTCCCTGTTTCCCCTACTGGAATATACACTCCGTGAGGGCAGGGACTTTTGTCTGGTTTGCTCACTGCTGTATTTCCAGTGCTAATGCCTGGCACGGTAGTAGGTAAACAAGAAATAGTCACTGAATAAATGGACGGATGGCTGTTAATGAATGGGCAATGCCCCTTCCGGATCAAGGTTGGGAGTGGAAGGCGTGGAAAGCTTAAGACTGATCGTAACTGTTGAATGTCACCTGATTGTAGAGCATTCCCGCCTCCTCAGTCCTGGAGACTGCCAGAAGCCCTAGGAGAAAGGGCAGCTGTGAGCAGGGGCTGTCAGGGGAGTCTGGAGCATTCCCGTAGCCCATGGCAACATCCATACATGGCCCATGGAAACATCTGTTCATGCTCCTCTCCTGCTAGGAGGGGACCAAGAGTGGGGCAGGATGGCCAGGCAGGGAGTGGTGAGCGACTCCAGAGACAGCATCCAGGAACAAAACAGAACACGACAAAGGCTGTACTTCCAAGGCGCTGGGAGGGAGGCTAAGTCCAGGAGCTGAGAAGAAAGGCTGGCCATGGGTGGTGCTTCCTAAGGGTTGGGTGCCTGTGGCCACCCCGGCCCTGAAGCATATGCCTGGACAAGGGTGGGGGCACTTGAAGGCAGAATTCAGCTCAACACCACCAACCTTTCCCCGTTATGCCCCCCTCTCCCCACTCTCCATTGCAAATTCCCAGGAAAACCAGTTTAAAGTGGAGGGGTACATGGCATGCTTATTGGTTCCTCTTCACTCACCCAGGGACATTTAGTTTTGCCCTGTTCTCTCTGTGGAAAAAAACCTAGGGTTTGGGCCCCGCCCCTTCCTGTTCTCAGCCTCCCCTTCCAGCCGGGCACTTAGAGGTTTTCTCTGCATTAATTTCAGACATTGTGTAAATATCGAACCTGGGATTTTGGAAAGGAGTGTCCTTCAGCCCAAACTTTCCATCAAGCACAAGCACCCTTTTTGGGGCAGGGATCCTGGGCCAAGAGCTGACTTTCCTCCGCGTGGTGCTGACCGCCAACCTGGCAGAACAGAGAGCTCCTTCCTGATGGGGTTTGGGAAAGGGGCTAGAGGACCCAGTGTGACTCCTCAGTGGCCTCCCTGACTGAGAATGGAGCCCAGGTTTCAAAAATGATCTTTGGTAGAGGTTTCTGGAAGCTGAGAGTCCTGTTGGAAATGTCTGCTTGTCAGAAAGGGCCATCAGGTGTTTGGGGTTAGAGTCGAGTCCCTGGGCAGGCAGAGGGCCAGATGCCTGGCAAGTGGCAGGCAGGAAACGGGGAGCAGCTGACCCAACCCCTTAAACTTGTGGGGCAGATGATCAGGTTCTATGAGTTTTGTTCCAGGGTCTAGTCAAGGGTAAGAAGGAAAATGGATTACTGGAGTCAAACCTCATTCTTTTGATTCTAGTTTGCATGCTTCGGTTCCAGGACTGGGAAAGACTCCTGGAGAACAGCCATTAACTCCTTTTGGGTCATGCTCCACTTTGAGAGACAATGGGAGCTGTGGACACAGCTTTCAGGAGGGGACATTTAAGTTTTCTTGGGGGCCTTAGGGCACACTGGATAGTCTATGCTAACAATGTGACCTATGCGTCTTGGGTCATACGGTATCAACTTGACCTCTGGAGGTGCTGGAGATGAAGGTCAACCATTTGGGCAGTCAGCCACGTGACCACTCCCCGCCCCCCCCATAAAAACTCCGGACGCCGAGGCTTGGTGAGCTTCCCTGGTTGGCAGTGCTCCGTGTTGCGTCACCCTGTGTGCTGTCCACACGACTCCCCTGGGCAAACACAGCTGGTCACCCTGGGATGCCTTCCTACGGGCCTCTTTGCTTTGCTCATTGATCTGTATTCTTCTGCTAGAAAACACCAAAACCACGAGTAGAACAGCTCTGCTGACTTCTGAGCATCCTTCTAAAGAACTTACTGAATGAGAACGTGGTCTTGGAGACCTCCTGAAACTGCTCCTTCAGGTTAGCCCGTCCTGCCCAGCGTGGTTCAGGGTTGGCTGATGGGACAGTGGTCAAGACACCTTCAGCCCATGGCCATCCGTCACCCACACTGCTGTCACTTCTTGGGGCATGTGCTCTGAAGAGCTGAGGATTATTTTTTAGCTCTCCTGTGGAAGGTATAATTGCCTCTCATCTGGAAAAGCTCCAACCATTTCTTGCCTTACGTCCCTCCCTCCTTTCCTCTGTCAAACTCCCACCACAGGGAAACCTCTGTAGTAGGTGCTGAGGGGGATCTAAGGATGGGCCCGTGTGAATCCATGGGAGATAAGATGGATGGTGTGGGATGGGAGATACGATGTATGAATAAACCTTACAATGACAGGAAGGGCTGCTCTCAATGAGAAAGTTCCAGAGCTAAGAAAATGCAGAAATCACTCCTGTTTGGAGGGCCTGGAGGGGCTTTGAAGAAGAGGTAACATTTGAGCTGAGCCTTGACAGACAAGACCCTATGGTAGAGGGAAAGGGCATTCTAGGAGGGAGAAAGGCATGAACAAAGGCATGGAGAAGGGAGTAGATCCAAGTGGTATAGGATCAAATAAAGTCAGAAACAAGGCTGGTCCAGATTCTGAAGAACCTTCATAATTAGGCTAGTGAACCTGGCTTCATTTTGTAGGTGATGGGGAGGCTCTCGGGGGTTCAGGAAAGACCCGATCTGAGGTGAGTCAGAAGGAAACTGAAGCTTCTGCTCCAGCTGTTGGCTGGCTACGCCTCTGTGAAGTCTCCCTGGTGCCCCATCATGACCAAGTTCACCCTCCTCCGTGGGAGCAGGATCACACACGGCTTGCAGCATTTGTCCACCTCTGTGAGGACACCGCACCCACCAGGGCGCGGACCAGGCTCATTCTTCCTTGGGTCTCCCTCATGCCTGAGCGCCCACCACCACCATTTCCCCTAAATATTGCCACGTACTGAAAGTTGACCCCAAGCCAGCATGATGTCCAACAGCAGTCTGAACAAACGCATCATCTCCTTCAATGCTCACGATTGGGCCTGGGAGGGCACACTGCTGCTAGCGTCATTTTGGAATGGAGGGGACAGAGGCTCAGAGCAAGTCAATAACTTATCTCAAACCCATAGCCAGGGAGTGGCAGGGGGCCAGGACTCAAGCCCAAGCGGGTCTAACTCCTCACCAGGGCTCTGCTTCCCACACAGATGCTGGCGATGGGGGCAGGTGTCGAGGATGGAGCCTGTCAGTTTATTCTCATCATCCGAACGAAGGCTTTGACAATCTACGGAACCAGCCTGAAAGCATGGATCCCATCAGCGGACATTTGCCGCGTGCCTGCTGCAAGAGTCCTCCCACGGGTCGGGTTAAGCCTCAGAGTTTGACTCAGAGCACCTTGGGGCTGCAGAGTAAGGCTGAAAACCCCAAAGAGCTTGCTCTCTGAGTCCCTCACAGACCCCCTCTGACTCTCAATTTGTTCCGGAATAGCTGGCGACGAGCTGTGAAGCAACTGACATAGGATGTGACACCTGGCCTTCTTTCCTCCCCTTCCAGCTGCCTCCGGCGTGTCCCTAGTCCTCGGCCAGCCTTTTCTGGCTGTGTGACTCTGCCCTGCAAGGCTGTCAGGATTACAGTGCCTAATAGCCTCCCGACAGGATGCCAGCGCAGCTGCCTTCCAGAAAACGCCTTCTAGGGACTCACTCTGTCTGCTGCCTCCCGGCTCTTCCCGCCAGTGTTTCTTCAGCCACGTGGGCCTCACAAGAAAGCTACCTTTCCTTTTGTGTTGTTTTTGCTGCTGTTTTAAATTCTTTTAAAGGGAATTGTGGTGAAATACGCAAGCCACAAGATTCACCATCGTAACTATTCTGTGCGTATTTTACGGTGCTGTGACGTGAGGTACATTCACATTGTCACATTATTGTGCAACCCTCACCACCGTCTGCCAAACCGAAACTCTGTCCCCATTGGACAGTAACTCCTGTTTCCCCCTCCCTCAGTCCCTGGCAGCCACCATTCTACTTTCTGTCCCTATGAATTTGATGACTGTCTGTCCTTTCGACGAGGAAAATCAATATCCCTATCTAACACACTATCTAGAGATTTCATGCGCTAGTCCAATTGGATAGATTCCATTTTTTTTTTTTCCTGGAGTGCTTTATATATTCAAGGAGAACTTCGTGCACTCAGGGCCCTGCCAGGTACCACACTGCCTTCAGCATTTAGGGGGGCCTGCTTTGTCACGGGGGTAGGCTCCAAAGCCAGAGGAGGTGGAAACCAGGTATGATCAACATTTCCCTTGAAAATTTCTTCAGAGGGCGCCATGTTGGGACCCCCTCGCACTCTTTCTAAATGAATCAAATACAATTGTCTTTTTCTATTTCTGGGCTGGGTTATTTTATTTATTTATTTTTTAATGTTTATTTTTGAGAGAGAGAGAGAGAGAGAGACAGAGTGAGAGCAGAGAGAGAGGGAGACACAGAATCCGAAACAGGCTCCAGGCTCTGAGCTGTCAGCACAGAGCCCGATGTGGGGCTCGAACTCACAAATGGCGAGATCATGACCTGAGCCGAAGTTGGACACTTTACTGACCGAGCCGCCCAGGCGCCCCTGTTTTTTAATTTTTTTAAAGTGGGCTTCACGCTGGGTGTGAAACCCAACTCAGGGCTTGAACTCACAACTCTTAAGATCAAGACCTGAGCTGAGATCAAGAGTCCGATGCTTGCTTAACCGACTGAGCCACCCAGGTGCCCCTGGGCTATTTCTTTATCTGAGCAGCAGATGAATTAATTGGCTTGTGAGAAGGGCTATCTTATGTGAGCAATACTTATTAAAACTAGAAACATGCTTGGCTCTTCAAGAGGCCCATACCATGAGAGGCACAAGGGAAGTGAGGCCTTCTCTGGGAGAAGCAAATTTGAGTCTCTTGTCTCCGGCTTGCAGGGTACAGATGCCCCAGACCTGGGAGAGCCTGCAGACTTCCTCATGCTCCGAGCTGTCGGCACAGAGCCTGACGCGGGGCTTGAACGCACAGATCTCAAGATCATGACCTGAGCCGAAGGTGGATATTTAACCGACTGAGCCACCCAGGCACCTGCAGACTTCCTCATGGAAGCGTGCTCTCTCTCAGTAACTATCACTGCACGGTAGCTGAGCCTCATACCCATCTTAGCTTGGTAGAGCAGCAGTGCCTACCTTCCCTGCTGGAAGGAGGGTGGAAAAATCCACCCACAGCTGCACAGACAGCTGTCGTGCTGGGACAAGGCCTGGGGCTGTCTGCTTCATACTTAGTTTTCATTGCAGACATGGCTTTCTCCCACCGGGACCATGGGCTCTCCTCGAGGGCAGGGCAGACTTCCTCTGCCTTGTGTATTCCCCACTGTGTCCCATAGACAGCCTGGCACATAGAATGTTCTAATTATGGAAAACCGCTTACTGACTTGCAAACGCGCTCACACGAAAAAGCAAACTGCAAAATGTTACGCAGAACACAACTCCATTCCCTTTTAGTGTGTGTCTATTCACGGGGCGGGGAAGACCCAAAAGATATACATAGATTTAACTCTGGTTATCTTTGGGTGTTAGGTTTATGGTAGATTTTTATTTTTTCCATTTTTGCGTGTTTATATTTCCTAAACTTTCTATGATGCCCTTTACTGTTTTTCAAAGGAAAAGTGTTTCCAAAAATAAAATGAAATTTTATATCCTTTAAAAAAAAATCTGCATTCAGGACAACCACAGGAGAAAATAAATTCCAGCCCTGGCAGGCCATTAGAACTGGAGCTTGTGTGTCAAAGCCAATAAACTCCCCAGTGACCAAGGTGATAGCCAGCAGGGGGTGGGGGTGGGGAGGGAGCGGGGGTGGGGGTTGGAGGAGAGGAGAAAGTTCTCTATGTATTAAAACTCTGGGGAATGTACTGAGAGACAGTATTTTCTCCTGTTACAGTTAGGTGTTCAACAGACTCTGGGTCCAAGGTCTCTCCAGCTCATGACTCTCTCCCAAAGGTGGTCCTGTCTGTGAGCCAATGAATGCCCATGACGTTCACAGGCATGGCATGCCAGAATGAGCAGAACTTTATTGGACATACACCGTGATGGATGGGCCCCAGACTAGGCGACAAGCCCCTTTGCTTCTCTTTGCCTGGGTCCAATCTGAGAAATTCACCTTCTCTCTAGGCATGAAATAGCTGGAAACCATGAACTTTGGAATCAGACAGTCACGAGTTCGAATTCTGGCCCTATCGCTTATCAGTCGTGCCTCGGTTTCACCATTTACAAAATGGGGATAATCAGACCTACTTCATAGAGCTTCCTGCTGCTCCAGGTTATGTGACAACATTTAAATCCTTTCTACCCAACATGCCCAGTCTCTGGTTACATAAAAGCACTGATGAATCAGAGGACGTGTCATTTATTTAATTTGATAGAACTTCCCGTACATCTCAGAAATGAAGCCAAGTACAAAATACAGTAGCATGTCAATAAGGGTGTTATGGGTTGAACCAAGTTCCCCACCCCCCAAAAAGGATGTGGAAGCCTTAAGCCCCAGTCTGTGAATGTGACCTTATCTGGAAATAGGGTCTTTGCAGACGTAGTCATGTTAAGGTGAGGTCATTAGGATGGGTCCTAAATCCAGTACGACTGGCGTCCTCAGAAGAAGGGGAAACGGTGAGTGACGGCCCAGGCCCGCATGGAGAGTGTCATGTGACCACGGAGGCAGAGGCCAGAGTGAGACAAGGCGGGCCCAGGAATGCCAAAAACTGGCCGGGCTGTTACCTGAAGCTGGGAAGAGGCAAGGAAGGAGCCTCTTCTACATGTTTAAGAGGGAGCATGGCCCCAAAGAGACCTTGACTTTGGGCTTCTGGCTAGAAGTGAGACAATACATTTCTGTCATTTTAAGCCACCGGTTTGTGGTTCTTTGTGGTGCTTTGTTGTGGCAGCCCAGGAAACTAATAGGTAACTTTTTTACTACTGCTACTACTCCTGAAAACACTTCTGAAAAAGGAGATTGCCAAACCTTACTTGGTAGTCAACCTCAGGATGATTTCGATTTCTTTCAAAAATTGTTTCTCATGTCTGACCTAAATCTTTCCTGCCTTTTTTTCTTAATGCTTATTTATTTTTGAGAGAGAGAGAAAACACATGAGCGGGGAAGGGGCAGAGAGAGAGAGAGAGCGGGGGAGAAAGAGAATCCCAAGCAGGCTCCACGCTGTTAGCACAGAGCCCGACTCCAGGCTTGAACTTGTGAACTGTGAGATCACAACCTGAACTGAAACCGAGAGTCAGACACTTAACCGACTGAGCCGTCCAGGCACCCCTCTCCTGCCTTTCTTTTCTCTGTGCCACTCAGGCGTCATGCCTTGGAATTGGTCTTTTTTTTATATATATATTTTATTTTTAAGTAATCTCTACACCCAATGTGGGACTCAGACTCACAACCCTGAGATCAAGAGTGACAGGCTCTACCAACTGAGCCAGCCAGGATCCCTGGGATTGCTTTTTTCTTTTCTTCTTCTTTTTTTTTTTTTTTTCAACGTTTTTTAATTTATTTTTGGGACAGAGAGAGACAGAGCATGAACGGGGGAGGGGCAGAGAGAGAGGGAGACACAGAATCGGAAACAGGCTCCAGGCTCCGAGCCATCAGCCCAGAGCCTGACGCGGGGCTCGAACTCACGGACCGCGAGATCGTGACCTGGCTGAAGTCGGACGCTTAACCGACTGCGCCACCCAGGCGCCCCTCTTCTTCTTTTTTAAAATATTTATTTATTTTGAGAGAAAGAGTGAGCACGAGCAGGGGGAGGAGCAGAGACAGAGGGAGAGAGAGAACCCCAAGCAGGCTCTGCAAGTGTAGACCAGGATTATTATTATTTTTTTTAGTTTTGATTTATTTATTTGGAGAGCCAGAGAGAGAGAGAGAGCATGAGCAGGGGAGGGGCAGAGAGAGAGAGAGAGAGAGAGAGAGAGAGAGAATATCCCAAGTAGGTTCCACAGGCTGACAGCACGAAGCCCAATGCAGGGCTTGAACCCATGAACTGTGAGATCATGGCCTGAGCAGAAATCAAGAGTCAAATGCGTAACCAACTGAGCCATTCAGGTGCCTCACCAGGATTGTTCTTGATGGATTTTTCTAGATCTTTCTCAACTGCCCTTTGAACCCAATATTTTTTTTTAACTTTTTAAAAAAATGCTTATTTATTTATTTTGAGAGAGAGAGAGAGAGAGAGAGAGAGAGAGAGAATGTGAGCAGGGGAAGGACAGAGAGAGAAGGAGATGGAATCCCAAGCAGGCTCCACGTTGTCAGCACAGAGCTTGACTGCAAGGCTCGATCCCACAAACCGTGAGATCATGACCTGAGCTGAAATCAAGTCAGATGCTTAACCTACTGAGTGACCCAGGAGCCCCCTTTAAACTCAATCTTTGTGACTTTCTTGGTTTGGCTCCTTGACCCTGACGTCATCATCAGACCCTTCCATTTCCCTTTCTGTTCTCACTGATTGACAATGTGGCTCTCTGTATTCTAGGGAGCCAGGAGAGGGGAGAAACCTATCCCAGATCCTGGTCTGGATTTTATTAACAAAAACCCAGAAGTGAAGGTTTCTTTGAGTTTTCTGGCCCATCGAGACTCAGAGCCTGTTTTCTCCTAGTGTCCACATAGGACCAAGAAAGGCTGATGTCTCAACAGAGGCACAACTGAGGCTGTTCAGCTGTCTTAACATGCTCAGAACCACCGAAGGTTCTCCCAGGACAGTTAGACTTCCTAGCTCCCCCAGTTCCAGGAGGAAACGACAGGGCCTGGAGCAGGAGATCAGAGGGGCCAGAAGCGGCTCCTGGTCCTAGTATACCAGCCCCTCCCTCCCTCCTGAAAGCTGCCTGCCTCCTGAAAGCTGGTGGCAGTTAGAACACCTGAAAAGGAATCTCTTGCTTTGTAGGTGTGGTGCAGTCCCAAGGGGCAGCAGAAGGAATGGGTACGATCAGGGCTGTTGTGCAAAGCTGCAAGGGGCTGTGTGCTGCCCCACTCCGGAGGGCATCCTACACATGGAACATAATGGAACAACACCCCCTGGAATGGTGTGGTGGGGGCCCCTCGGTACAACAGGGCTTGCTGCAGCTACCCGGGCTGGGGCGGGGGGGAGATTAGGGGACCTGCCCTGTTCCCCAGTTAGCTTCAGGGTGGCAAAAGCATAAGCCTCTTCTTGTATTCCCCACATCCCTCTGTGTTCCAAGTTTGCATGGCTGCCTTAAGAGCCTAAGTGGTCAGGGGCGCCTAGGTGGCTCAGTAGGTTTGGCATCTGACTTCACCTCGGGTCATGATCTCGCCGCTCGTGAGTTCGAGCCCCATGTCGGACTCTGTGCTGACAGCTCAGAGCCTGGAGCCTCCTTTGGATTCTGGGTCTCCCTCTCTCTCTGCCCTCCCCTACTCATGCTCTGTCTCTCTCTCAAAAATAAATAAACATTAAAAAAAAAGAGCCTAAGTGGTCAGGAAAGGAGCTGAGGAACTTCAGGTTGGGCAAAAAGAGGCAGTCACATGACCACCCAACCCACGTTCTCAGATACCAGGAATGACCCGGGGATATTCACGATTAACATCAGTTACTGCTTCGAGGACACTTGCTCTGGGCCAGGTACCTCGGTTAACCTCTGTTATTTTATCTTCCCAACAAACTCAAGAGGTAAGAGACCGTATACCTGATTTACAGATATGGAAACTGAGACCAGTCAAATCTGGCAAGCTCCCACCACTGGTGAATTGGCCAAACTGGACCTTGAGCTCATCTGCCTGACTTCCACTCGTACAAGACAAGAGCCTGATGGATTCTTCTGGGAGTGCAAGTGCTACAATCAGGAAGGAGGCTGGGAATAAAACGTAGGCAACTATGTGCTGGACCCTCCAACGCAAAAGAAAGACAAGATAGGGCTGGAGGGAGATATGGAGGCCCACGGTGGGGGAGTCTGAGAGGACAGGCGCATAGGACAGCGGGGGGAGAGACGCCATTCAGCGTTCAGTGTGGATGGGGAAGGCTGAGAAAGGTTGCCCACTGAGATCTTCAGGGTCATGAAGACCCTGAACTCTGCCAGGCCAGGGAACCGTATCTCCGTCCTATCCCTGGTGTCTGGCCTGCCTCCTCCATGTCATAGGGAGTGCTGGGACACCGCAGCTTGGAAATGAAATGACAGAAGGCCCATGGCCCATGTTGGGTAGCCCAGTGATAGAACCTAAAAATATAAATTCATTCCTAAAAGCAGCTGCTCCCCCTTGATGTTCGAGTTATCATGAACTACTAAGGGAGGCCGGGGGCAGGGGGGAGGCGGGCATATGGAACGTGGCTTCTTCTCTCCTTAGCTGGATCCCATTGGTGGCCGTTCTGAGCCACGGCCAGCGGGAGATGGGGCTGCTGAGGTGGCCGGGATAGGTGGGGGCTGCTTTGGACAGAGCACTGGGAGTTAGGAAGTTCTAGCTCTGACACTATCCAGTGCCATATGCCCCTAGGCAGGACATATTAATTTAATTTTAATTCGAGAATAGTTACATATAGCGTTACGTTAGTTTCAGGTGCACAATATAGCGATTCGACACTTCCATACATCACCCGGTGCTCATCACGACAAGTTCCCTCCTTAATCCCCATCGCGGATTTTCCCCATCCCCCACCTACCCTCTGGTGACCAGCAGTGTGTTCTCTGTAGTTAAGAGCCTGTTTCTTGGTTTGCCTCTCTTTTTCCCCTTGCTTGTTTTGTTTCTTAAATTCCACCTATGAGTGAGATCATATGGTATTTGTCTTTCTCTGATGGGCTTATTTCACTCAGCATTCTACCGGACATCCTCCTTTTCAGATGTCCGTTCTCTTATCTCTGACAAGAGTAGAAAGCCCCATAACAGTGGCTTCCAAAAGGCATAAAATCAGGGTCACTCTGATCAAATCTGACATGGGGACCCCTACAATCACTGCCACCTCTCTATTCACCCCTGTGGCCCCTGTGGGGTGTCGCAGACACCCCATCACCACTCTAGACTCTCTGGAGCACAGTTTGAAAAGTACTGAAGTCATTTGTCTGGTCAGCACACTTGTACTGAGCACCTACTGTGTGCTAAGCATTTTCTGGAGTCTCACAGCAAGATGATCTGCATGATGTCCTGTGCAGCTTTTGGTTGGGTGGGGCTGGGGGGGGGGCAGATAACCTCCAAGAAAACCAACAAACCAGGACCTTTTAGACGGTGGTAAGCTGCAAAGACGGTGCAACTCAGGGCTGCTGGGACACGGGGTGTGTTCATCTTCTTTCAACTGGGTGGTCAAGAAAGGCCTCACGGACGAGGTCATATTTGGACCCGAATGACCAAGATGAGTCAACCTTGCAAAGCCAAGTGGGAAGAGCTTCAGGTGGGAGAGGCTAGGAGGCGAAAGGCCCTAAGGCAGGAATTAAGTGGGATCTGCTGGAGGGTGGTGGGTGAGGGGAAGGTGAATCAGGATGCTGAGGGGGAAGGGGAGACAAGCGCCTGAGGGCCTCCGGGCCAAGGAAGGGGACTGGGCTTTATTCCAAGTGTGGAAGGTCTTCCGAGAGCCTCTGCCATCCCCAGAAGGCTGAGGAGGGATGTGCAAATCGCCTGATTGATTGCTGCAGGCATCTAAGGGTCGGGCACTCCACACCGCACTTGCAGTGACTAAGGAGGGGGCTGGACTAGTCACAAGTTTCTAGCCACTGAATGTTGCTGGAGCCTTCCCTGGCATAGGTGAGTCTCACTGACCCCTGTGGGTAAGCCCCTGGGGCCCCTGGGCCACTGAGATGGCAGCTGGAGAAGAGCAGATGGGGGGGGGGGCAGGTGGGCAGGGGAAGAAGTAGGAGGTGGGGTCTAAGCCAGTGCTAGGTCTTTTCTTGGCTAATAAAGCTGCTTCCACCCCCAACCTAGCCCCACAGCACTCTTCTCCATCAGGACTGGGTGTGGAGACCCTTTATGCAGTCAGGTCCCCCCACACCAGGGAGACCCACTCTGCTAAAACATTAGCAAAGCAAGAAAAGCAGAAGTCACTGCGGGTTGGAAGGGGGAGTCCCAGAACGAGGCTGCTTCAAGGGGAATCAATGGCCCAGAGAAGGTGAAGCAGCCCCCTGATGAACTGTGTGGGGCTGGGTTGGGGGTGACACTCAAGGCTGTAGCGATGAGGACAGGGGACAGAGACAAGCATGCAGACACAGCTTTTCCTTACTCAGCTCCAGGGGCCGGGAGTTCACTCCACAGGGGATGGAACGTCCATTATACTGGCGCCCCCTGGAGGCTCACAGCAAGTAGAGCACTGGCCCTCCAAGTCAGGCTGCTGGCCACTGGCCCTCGCGCTAGAACGTGTCTGCAGGCAGGACTCTCCCATCCCCAAGGAGACCACACTGGGTGCTCCACCTCCCTCCCAGGTTTTTCAATCCGGGAAACAATGGAACTAAAATGGCCAGCCTTTAAAGAGAAGGTGGCAGGTATGAGGTGGAAAAAGGAGAGGGCGGGCACCGCTTTGCTCTGGGGGTGGAGACGGCTTGCTGGGTCAGTGACGGGTGTTTGAGATTTAAGTTTTTAAGTCCTCCCCATCTCTGTCTGCCCCTGGGGCCCTGGTGCAGCTGCCTCATTCCTGCTGCAGGATCAGCCCTGGCTGATTGCTTAAATCAGCATCTCTGTAGACCCTCAGTCTGCTCTAGGCAAGGAGAGCTCCCTGGCCAAATTCGGTGTAAGAAACTCTGGGAGATTTCCAACATCCACCAGCATACTGAGAATTCCTGCAGAAAAAGGGTGCATTTTGTTCTGTTTGACACTCAGGGATGAGACCCTTTTCCCAAGAAATGAGCATTGACCATCTCTGCAGGAAATGTTGTGGGTTCCACCGTGGGAACCCTGGCCTAGCTTCATCCTCCTCTAGGGACAAATGTACTTCAATTCAGGGTCAAGGACAACTATGTGAAGGAAGCAGGGCCCCTGTCTCAGGCAGGAGGGAGGAGACAGAGAAGCAGGCTTTGACCTTCTCATTCCCCTAAAGGACACACTGGGGGCAAACGCTGTAGTTCTGCCTGCAGGGGGGCGGGGGAAGGGCAGGTGACCCCCCCCACCCCCCCCAGAGGCAGGGCTACAAGGAGATGGCTTAGAACCAAATGCACCCAGAGGAACTGCTTTGGGCTTTACACGAAGGGTTCAGAAACTGGACTGCATTGGAATCACCTGGCGTGATTTTGCAAAGCACAGATTCCTCTCCTCCCCTCTCCTCCCCTCCCAAGCAGAATCTCATTTTTTCCAAAGCTTCTCAAATGCCTCCGATTCTAGGGGCAGAGGCTACTTCTGATAACGGCACCCAGCTTCCCTTTGTCAGTGTCTTGTAAAGCTGACAAACATCCACTACATTCCTGAGTCATCCTAAAATCCAGGTGTTCTCCCGAGCCACCTGGAGCACCTGATGGAGGAGGGGAGTAGGGAGGGGAAGGTCAGGCCAAGGTCCAGGTTTGGTTGGGGAAAACCCCCTGGATGTGATCAAGGGCAGAGGCTGGGATCGGGAAGTCCAGGTGTTCTAAGGGAGCTGGGAGGCTGGGCTTCTCCTCACCCTGGAGGTTTCTCCTATAGGAGCTTTCTTCCCCAGAGCAGCCCTGGAACCAGCAAGGGCTCGGGAGGTGCCGAGTCAGAAGGTAGACAATGGGTGGCCCCAGGATGAAGTGTGTCCATAGTTGGGTTCTGGTGGGCACAGTGCTTCTGTGATCAGGTGCCTCCTTTTAGTTTGAATGTGACAGGTGACATGGAAGCAGCCCTGATGGGAGCCGTGGCTCTGCTGAGAGCAGCCCGAACTCCCTCTTTAGGACTCAGGTTCCTCATCTGCATAATGAAGGACATGGGTGATTTATTTAGGTGTCCCCTGGGTCCCTTTCTGATCTAATGCTTCAGGACTTAAAAACAGAGGCTCAGGGAAGCTTGGCAATTCCCACATCCACTCCTTTGGCTAGTGACTTTCAGTTAGGCCTTGATATATTGTAAGCTCCACTCCACGTGGTGGAGCAAAGGCCCTGTTGCACAGATGGGAAAATGGATGTGCCTGCACTGAGGTAAGTCTCCAGGTTCCTGATGCTGATTTGGATCAGCTTCTTTTCAGTAGCTTGGGCTTCCTCTGTTCTGATGTCTCCCCGTTACCCCCACTCCCAGTGGGGCTCCATCCTGGTGGCTGGCACAACTCCATTGCTGTAACTGCAGTACCCTCTAGAGGGCGCTGCTGTCGGTGCTGTAATCTGAGCCTGGTACCCACTGGGAACTACATAGGTCCTGGCTTCTTCAGGCTTGCTTGGGATGCAGGAGAGGCAAAGTGTGGGACAGCTTCTCTCAAGCATTGCAAGGAATTTATAGTGCGAGGGTCTGCTCATTCATTCATTCAACCAGGCTGCCTGTGTGTGCCAGGCACTGGATTAGGAACAGTGCACACCAGATAGAAAAGATTCCTGCTAGGGCTCCTGGGTGGCTTAGTCGGTTGAGCGTCCGACTTTGGCTCAGGTCATGATCTCACAGTTCATGAGTTTGAGCCCCGCATCGGGCTCTGTGCTGACAGCTCAGAGCCTGGAGCCTGCTTCAGATTCTATGTCTCTCTCTCTCTCTCTCTCTCTCTCTGCCCCTCTTCCACTCACTCTCTCTCTCAAAAATAAATAAAGACATTAAAAAAATTAAGAAAAAAAAAAAGAAAGAAAATATTCCTGCTTAGGTTTCATAGATGCCCGCCCCCCCCCCCCCCAACAAGGCACCTTCCTATAAGTAATTTCTCCCTGGATCTTGCCCTGAGAAAGCAGGCCTTAGTGTCTCCATTTTACAGATTAGAAAACTGAGGCTCAGGGAGGCAAAGCAATTTGCCCACATCATGCAGCCAGTCAGTGCCCGGTTCAAGCGGCTTCAAGTCCAACGCTTCTCCCACTGCCCACACTGTAGGATGCACACATTGGCCTTCTCATTGGAGCAAGCCCCTCCCCCTGATTCTCACCCCTTGCTGGGAGCTGTGTGTGCAGGGGGGCAGGGAGGTGCTGCACACACAGCAGCCCCCCACCCCCACCAACCAGAAGGCATTACTGTGGCAACCGTGCCCCAAACAGCAACCTTGTTTGGCCTCGTGATCCCACGTCCACACCTGCTGATGCTGTAATTTTCCACAGTGGGACCTTGAAAAGCCTCAAAGATGATAACAGCAGTTGCTGTTTTATTGTAAGTCTACTTTGTGCCATGTCCTTTATTCATTTTATCTTGAACTCTCTCAATCATCAGACAAGCCTCATTTCCCAGATGTGGAAACTGAGGCTCAGAGAGAACAAGTGACTTGACCAAGGGCGCACAGCTGGGATTTCAACCTACATCTGGGCTACCAAGGTCCACGTTCTTTCTACTTTACCATTGCGGCCTGGCTTTTTTCTTTCTCTTGTTGTCTGCTCTTCACTGCCTGCCAAACCCTCCCTTCTTGCCCTCCCACCTCCAGTCTTCCTGCTGTCGCACACAGTTGGGCATAGTCTGGCCCAATAAGTAAATGGAGGTCAGGAGCAGGACTTCTCAGTCTTGGCACTACTGGCATTTTGGGCTGGAGAATTCCCTACCGGTAGGAGGAAAGTGCTGTCCTGTGCATTTTAAGATATTTAATAACATCCCTGGTCTCTGTCCACTAGATGCCAATACCATCACGCCTCCCCTGGGGTGACGACAAAAAATATCTCCACACAAGGCCAGATGTTCCCTGGGGAGCAAAACAGCTCCCCAGTTGAGAACCACTGCTTGATAGGAATGCGGGGTCAGGGTCAAGTTGATTACAGCCTGTCTTGCCCATTAGACCATGAGCAGCTGGAGGGCAGGGAGAGTGAATTCTCGACACACCCTTACTGCAACGCCTGTAGCACGTAGCAAGTGCTGCTGGAGGCAGAATGAATGAACGGTTTCCATGGACATGGTATGTTTCAGGATGAGGGCCCGATGGCCTACGTTCCCATCCAGATCCTTCTGGCCTGCTCTGGGCCGGCCTGGGTCGTGCACCTTCTCCTATCTGGGCCTCCATCCCCTTCGTGATCTCTTCCATGAGGGTCATCACAGGCCCTGAAGGCCCTGGATGTCCGTGGTCTGGGAACTTCCATGTTCCACCTCACAGGCCCAGAGTCGTGGGGCTGAGGGGGCGCAGTCTGCCAGGCTGGAGATTACATATCCGCCCAGTCCTGAGTTTCTCCTTCATACCCTTACCCCTCAAGTCAAATCAATCACAGACAGACGAGCAAGGCCTGCACCAAACAGACCTGACGCAGGAGAGGTGGCTCCTTTTTTGGGTGTGTGTCTTAAAAGGAAAAACATGTAACCTCAAAGGTAACCAAATATCCAAATCGTGATGGCCAGCATCGCACACCCCAAATCCACCGATTCATGAGTTTAACAAAAAGCTTCTTTAGGATACACTATAAGGCCATTGAGAGGGAGAAAAGTCGCCTCTCATATGTCCAGGCCAGCCCGCAGGGCCCGCCCTCCTAGTATGTTCGTGCGCGCGCACACACACACACACACACACACACACACACACACTCAGCCGCTTACAAGGAGGCTCTGAGTTTTTAAAAGTAAACTCCACGGTTTCCGTCCTTGCCCTGGATTCAACTTTTGAAAAAAGGAACCGTTTTCCCGTTTTCCCTACAAATTCCCCCTCTCTCTGGTCCTCCCTCTGCCTCACTCCAGCTCACTCCAGCTCTCCCTCTAACCCCACCCCTGCCCTACACCCCACCCCCCAGCAGCTCCTCCCCTGCAATGTTGACTCCATCTGCAACCACACCCAGGGGCCCAGACCTCCTCTCAGGACGGGTCTTGGGGGAGGAGAGTAGCCAGGGGAGATGCCACAGCCCCCCTTCACCCAAAAGAATGGGTAGAACAGAGCTTTCTCAAGGAAGGAGGGTAGCAGTGAAGCTCCTGTCAAGGCCCACAGCACGGCCAAGAGGCCGCCTGGTGACAGCAGAGAGGATGACTCCTGTCTCCAGATGTTCCCACAGATAGATCCCCTTTCCCAGGGCAGCCCATCGGCCCTGTCACCTTTCCTGCTCCACTTACAAGTAGGTCTGTCCTCCATGCATTGTTTCCTCTCTGATTCTGGACCCTCTGCCTTGAACTTGACTTTCACTCCTACCCCCAGCTTCCACCCCTTCCTGTCTCCACTCCCAAGATGCTTAATGGTCCAGTCCAGGTGTGAATATACGGGCACCTGCCGGCCGGAGCCACGAGGCTGGCATTTCTCAGAGACAGAAACGTTATCAGGATCAGTGTCTTTCCAACTTTTTTGACCACAACCCGCAGTAAGAAATACATCACATAAACATCAAATTTGTATATATTGTGTGTATATGATACACACATACACACTTAGAGAGGACTGCGAAATATATAACAGAAATAGAAGCTTCCAGAAACAATACTTATTGTTACTGCATGAGAGGCACTATGAGATTATTCTTTCCTATGTCATTACACCCCCCTAAACTGCCGATGGACACATTCTATGCTACATGTCCCTACAGGAGTAGAGACAGACTGAAAGTGAGACTCCAAGCGGGGGCCCGTGGGCCTCCCCTGGCTCAGCTGAGGCCCTCCCAATGCCCAACAAGAAGGGGCTTGGGAGGGACCAGGTTCTAGAAGGCATCATGAAAAAATTCCACACAAAAAGTTAGGACACACAGTCTTTTACGGTTTTAGAATATTCTAAATCAGTAATCTCCTGAGCTTACAGTTTGTGACCCTAAGGGGGCCTAGAAACCGTAGAGGGGAGGAATTCAGGTTTCTGGTGCCTCCTGTGATCTGGGCAAGGACCTCTTCAAAGACCATGCAGCCAGTAAGTGGCTGAGTTGGGATGTGAACGCAGGTCTGCCTTGCCTGGCAGGCTTCCACCCTCACAGCTCTCCCCCACCAACTATCTTGGAGCTCTCTCTCTGACTGGGGAGTTGGACAATCTGTTCTGGGCATGTGGGGATGGAGGGTGCCCCACTCAGCATGCAGGGGTGTGGGTGAGAGGGGGCGCAGGGGTGAAATGTGTGCGTGGGTGTGAGAAGGGGCATGGAGTCAGGTGCGGCCCACACCAGACGGCACAGGGTCTCGCCACTCGAGCGCACAGAGACGCCTTGCAAATAACTAAGAATATTTCTGTCATTTCCCGCTCTGGATTCTTTACTCCTATATTGACCAGAGGGCTTTCAAATAATACAGAAAGAATCCTAACTTAAGTAGGATTTTCACGGACAATTCTAGGAAAAGAAAAATGTCTCCTGAATATTAAAATTAGTAGTCGTAATAATAGTGATACCAAATAGTTACTGAGGACTTGCCCCGTGGCAGGCACCGTGCTAAGTGCTTGTGTCATCACAGCTACCGTTAACTGAGGACCCGCTACGGGCCAGCACTGAGCACAGAGCCTGGCACCTAGGTGGCGCTCACTAGTTACCGGAGAATGAATGAAGGAACCAGGTGTTGCACGAGAAGCTGCACAGAAATACATCTAATTTAAACTCAAGCTCGATGTAACCTGAAACATGCCAGCATTTTCTTTGAGAGACATTTTCTTCCTTCTGATAATGCCTTCATCCGAAACTTTTTAAATCGGAGGGCTCTTTTCCTTCGGGGTAGAAACACCCCCCTCCTTCGGGTTTTCTCCCCCGTGGCCTCGGGGGTTTTCTCCCTGATGGCCCTTCCATTCCTGGGCAGTCTCTTCCAGGCTCAGTGACTGACACTGATCTACACCTCCTGAAACCACTGTGCCCAGGGGCACAGGCAATCCTATCGCCTCTTCTCCTTTGGCAACCCAGAGGCAAGGAAGGCACAAGAATAAGAGCCCAGACTTCCGAACTCTTAAATCAGGACAAGCAACTGACGAGGGCCTCAGAAAACCCGGGTTGGAGGAGTCCTGCCCTTCCGGTAAGTCATGGGTGACCTTTAGAAAGTCATCACATCTTTCTGGGTTCACTTTCTCTCCAATGTGTTTCCAAGGTCTGGGGTTCCCCTAGACTGTCAGATACCCACCCGCTTCAGTGTCTGGGACCTGAAACACCACACTAACCCGCTCAGCTTTGCATCTTCCTTTATTCCTGGCCACCACCCCCACATAACAGGGACATATGCACCTATCGGAATGCTGGGACCTGGGCTCCTCAGTGGTGAGACCCTAGAAGAATCCTATCACAACCCTGCTCAGGACTGCAAGGAGTAGAATGATGGGAAAGTTTGGGTTGGGTCCTGTCTCCCAAGAGGAGGCGAACCCCCGCCCCACAGTTTGCTCTGGCCTAGAACACAGGTTCATTCGACAACTGTCCACCCAACCCCAGGGATAGAAAGTCTCCACCATCACTGGCTTCAGAGGCAGAGGGACCCAGAGACAGCAAAACTGCCCATGGTCATGTGTCCTCATTTCCCCTCTTCTTCCTTGAGAGATGTCACTTCTTGGTGGCATGTTCAGAGCTCGTCTCCTTTGCTGGCAGCTCAGTGGCCCGGTTATGGGTTCTGCCAATCCCCCCCCTAGCTCTCCCATACCCGTCTGGGCACCCTGCGACTCCTGGGGCAGGCCAAGTGGCCAAGCAAGTGGGACCAATGGGTTCGCGCAGCCTCTGCTTGGGCACCTGCTGCGTACCTGACACGCTGCCCGTGTCACTTCGTTTATCCCCCAGCCATCCTGCCAAAGAGCCTCCCCTTTCCCTCTAGGTAGAACAGGCCAAGGCTCAGAAAGATGAAGCAACTTCTCCAGCTCAAAAGTAGCACAGGGCATCTGAACCCCCGACGCGAAAGCGGCTGCTCTGTCAACCGGGGCTCGTTCCGGACCCTACGGCTTGAAAACACACGGGAGTTTGGAGTAAAAGCTCCCTGTCCTCTGGTCCTGAATCTCGGGGGGAGGGGGGGCGGCAGACGAGAGCCCCTCCTCACGCGTTCGTTTGCCCCCTTCACGCGGAGTCTGCAACAGCCGGAAAGTTTGCTCAACTGCACCGCGCACGCAACGGTCGGGAGCCCCCGGCGCACGCCTCCTCGGAGGGGAGACCGAGGCAGCGCAGCCCCCCCAGCCGCGGCTCCGCTGCCGGCTCGCCGGGCGCCCCGGAAGGGAAGGAGACAGTTACCTCGAAGAGTTGGACTCCCTTCCGCGAGAACTTCAGTGCCGCGCACCTGGCGAGGCAGCCGGGGGCTCCTGGGGCCGCGAGGCCCGGGTCTCGCTGCGCAGCGGAGGGAGACGCTCTGCGCGCGCGCCGCGCACCCCTCCGCCTGCCGGCGTCCTGTCCGCGGGTCCCCTCAGGCGGTGGCCGCCGCGGCGGCGACTGGGTTGCGGAGTCCCGGCTGGCCGAGGGAAGGGCCACTGCAAGGTGCCCGGAGCCCCCGGCACCCGCGTCAGATGCCGGCCGGCGAGCGCGCGGAGAGAGAGACCTTGAGCGGCGTGGCGCGCGTCCTCAGCTCTGCGAGCCCCCTCTGGAGCGGCGGGGAGGTAGGTGGGCGGGCGGGCGGGCGGGCATGGCGCGCGGTGACACATACATAGGGGCGGGCGGGGGAGGGGAGGGAAACCCCACCCCCGCGGGACCCGAGGGGCGGCCGGCGGGGGAGGGGAGGGCGGAGGCGTCTGGAGCGCGCTGGACCCCGGCTCCGGACCGGCGCGCCGCTGGGGAAGCCGCCCGGGGCGCAGGGCGCGAGAGGAGCCGGCAGCTCCGGGGCCGGCGGGAGGCAGAGGCGCGGGAAGGGCTGCAATGCGGTCGGCGGCTCCGCAGAGGGGCCCCGGAGGACTGTGCCCGTGCCCGCACCCGCACCCGCGGTGGCCGGACGGGGCGCCCGGGCTCCCGGCGCGGGGTGTGCAGCCGACGCCCGGGGTAGGGGGGGCGGGGAGACGCGAGAGGGCAGGGCGCGCCCCCTGCTCCCCGGCCGCGATTTGGAAGGACCCTCGGGAGGAGCCGGCTGAAAGTTTTTGGGGATGGGGTGCGCCGGGATGGCAGGGAGGAGTGGGAGAGAAGGAGGTTAGGCGGCGGCGGGGAGGTGTGCCGGGGACCGGGAGCCTCGGGGCAAAAGGCTGAGGGTCTTCACAATCCCGGAGAGACCGAGGACATCTCCAACGAAGCAGGAGTTCTCCAGTACTTCTGTAGCTCCCGAGACCACCCTCCTTAAGAGTTTTGTTTCCAGGCAAGAGAGTAAAGGAACCAGCGGCGTTTGAACACCTTCTGTGAGCTAGCTGGTTAACATACATTCATATCTCACTTGATTTTCCCCAAACCCCGATGAGATAAATATTAGGATTCCCTCACCCCCAAAAGATGTGAAAACTGAGGCTCAGAGAGTGATGGAGTTGGTGGGGTCCGAATTCAAATCCACAGTCCTGCTCCCTCCGCTACACAAGCTGCTGGTTAGGCACAGAAATTTTGGGGGCCCCGGGCTGGGCTGGTGGCCTTCGGGGTCCTTATGGAGGGAGCTGGTGGTGCTTGACGCTAAGGTTTAGTGGCCTCGGTCGGTGTGGTAGAAGCCGCTTGACTCCCTCACTGGGCATGGACTGAAGAACAAGAAGTGGCATCTCTGTAGGCTGCCCATTACAGAGATAATAGACTCAGCCTTTTCTTGATCCAAAGGCACGGAAGTGGCTCCGTTTCCCCAGGGTGACAACTCTGGAATCGTGTGGGTATTTTGCTGGTCATCTCTGCTAGGGGGCAGGACTGGCCCTGGCCCAGCACATTCTCTTGTGTCTTCTCTGCTCAGGGCACTGACGCCTGGGGAGGGCGTGGCTCCCACTCTACCCACTGGTCCCCGGGAGTTGTGGCTGAGGTGTTCCACTGGTGGACACCTCTTGGCTTCACTCCTTTTCTGCCTGAGTCTGTTGGCTTCTCCCGGTCAGGTATCCAAGCTACAGAGCACCTTGGGCAGGGCTGGCTTGATAGTGATCAGAGCCCCTCAAGGGGAAATAGCATCTTGTTTCTCAGACAAAAAAGTGGGATGCAATCTTGTTACTGACTCCAATGCCTAGGCTAGTGGAAGTGACTCTTCCAGAAAAAAAAAAAAAAATCCTTAAAATTCCAACAGGAGGAGTCATGGGTTCTCATGCCAGGATTTGCCTGATACTCTAGGTGAGTACAAACCGCGCTCTCATCTGTAAAATGGGGTCATATCTGACTTACATCCCAGGGTTAGTGAAGGACAGTTCGATTCAAGGACAAATATTAATTCGGTAATTAATCTTTGTAATGAAGGGAGCGAATGCTTCTTGATCATCTAGTCTTGTAATGAGGCAGGGAAACATACAATGGGCACCGATTACGTGCCCACTGCTTGATACAGCAGCCTTTCAGGTGGATATTACTCCCATTTTATGCACTAAGAAACTGAGACTCACAGGCCACCCAGGTAGTGAATGAGTGTGGGTTGGCATAACTCCACACTGCTGCCCCTACAGGCTACAGAAAACCCAGGATGATTGAGAAGTGCTTGGACAATTCTAAAGACCATGTTCAGAAAATCAAAGGACATCAAGGTCAGAAAGCCCTCTGTGGCATATGGATGCTCCCCTGTTCAATGCAGAGTCTGTTCCTTGTGTGGTATTTCTGATGCTGGTCACTCTTGCTCTGCTCAGATACTTTAATATTTGCTTAATGCCTTTTCCAGGCTGCCTGACCCTATCTGCTGTGGTGGGCAACCTTTAACCTCTGGCTGTCCAAGCGTGGTGTCAGCTGGGGGCTTATTCGAAATGCAAAAATCGAAATGGAAAATGCCAAAGGCTTGCTCCAGACCTTCTGACTCAGAATCTGCATTTTAATAAGATCCCCCAGGTGTTTTATATGCCTTCTGAAGTTTAAGGGCCACTGTGCTGGTATCATTCAGCAGGTTCTACTCATTCAATCGCAAAATTACCAGCCGAGAGGATCTCAGAGCCCGGAAGGGCTCTTAGGGAACGTTGAGGACCGTGTCCTGACCGACTGGAACATTTACTCCACGTGAATATTGCCATGGATTTCACTCTCTTCTGAGGCCATGTCCCATTTTCATGTGATTCTAGTATTTAGGCAGCTCTTAGATTTCACAGAAGCACCTACTGGTCCCCATCACTATGGTTGAGAAATGAACATAACAGGCTCTTGGCCCTGGCCCCCAGACCTCCTTCCACATGGTGGATGTTTTTGCGTTTGTAACCAGTGATTTCACTGTTCTCACCCTCCCTCTCTTCTCCTTTAGGGCTGGGCTTTCTCACTTCACACTGTCCTTCCTCATCTCTCTCCATCAGTGGACTCCACCTACTCCCACCAATCTTCTCCCAGCAGGTCTGGACTTTCCTTGTCCTGTGTCAAGACCTAAACACAGACCTGTTAGTGTGCTCAACCCAGGGGAGAGCTCACCTCCTCTGATGGGGTACTATGCTTCTGTTAATGCAGCCTACATTTATGTGCTTTTCTGGCAGTGTCATCGTGGCTCATTTTGAGCCTGCAGCTGACTGAGATCCCCTTTCCACATGTACTACTATGGCCCAGTGTCTTCCCTGGTATAATGGGTTGTTCTAATCCAAGTGTGGGACTTTATCTTTGCTTCTCCTAAAAATTTCCCTAATAAGTTAAGCTCACCACTCCTGACCATCTTGGATCCTATTTCTTTCTTTCTTTTTTTTTTTTTTAAATATAATTTATTGTCAAATTGGCTTACATACAACAGCCAGTGCTCATCCCAACAAGTGCCCTCCTCAACCTGGATCTTATTTCTATCAGTTTGTTTGCTGTTGTTCTTAGCAGCAGCTTTTCTACAAAGCTGACTAGTGTCCCGCTTTTGTGTCTTCCCTTATCCTGGGGCTGAGTTCTAGAGCAGGCAGGATGCCATGCCCCATATTGCAATTATAATGGCTGTGTAATGCGTCAACCCAAACCTTAGTGTCATGGCTCCATAAGGCAATTATAGGATGCCATGCTCCATACCGCAATTATAATGGCGGTGTAATGCATCAACCCAAACATTAGTGGCTTAAAACAATGATTGTTCATGGTTTCTGTGTGTCAGGACTTTGGGAGAAATATGGCCAGGCAGTTCTGCCTTGGGTTATCTCATGGGGTTGCAGTCGGATGTCAGCTGAAGGCTTGACTGGGGCTTGAGGGTCCAGGTCTAAGGCGGCTGGCAAGTCGGTGTTGGCTGTTGGCCAGTGGCCCCAGCTCTTCTCCTTCTGGCCTGCCAGTGGAGCTGCCTCATGGCATGGCACCCGGCTTCTGCCACAGCAAGTGACACAGGAGGCCGAGTGGACGCTGCAGTGGTCTGATGTCCTAGCTTTGGAAGTCACGCACTGCCACGTCCGCCATAGTCTATTGGTCACACGGGACCTGCCCTGAATTAGTGTGTGAGGGGACATACAAAGGTGTGAATACCAGGGGTTGGGGATTGCTGGGAAGCCTCTTGGAGGTTGGCTTCTACATTCCGGTAGACTGGCTCTTAGAGGACGGCCAGTCTCCCAGTCCACCTAAATGTGGCATCGAGACTGCTTGTTTCTGTCCCTTACGTGGGGACGCCACGCATGTACTTTGCTAAGTCCCAGCGTAGGGTGTTTGCAGAATTCCTCCGAAGCATCTTTCCAATATCCCTATACGAGCAAGCAGTCTAGCCTGTTCTCTGGGACAACACCTCTGCCCCCATCTCTGCAGGACAGCCTTCATCATCCTGCTCCTGATGGTGCCACCAGAGATCATTGAGTTGCTGAGCTCTGTCACACTTTTGGTTGATATTGAAACTTGTGGACAGTTAAAACCATCAGGTTCCCTGTGTGTGCAGTAACACTGGAAGTGAATCCCAGTTCTGGCACAGAGAATGAGGGCAAGTTTCTTAACCTCTCTGGGTTTCTTTCTTTTTCTTTCTTTCTTTCTTTCTTTCTTTCTTTCTTTCTTTCTTTCTTTCTTTCTTTCTTTCTCTCTCTCTCTCTCTCTCTCTCTCTCTCTCTCTCTCTCTTTCTTTCTTTCTTTCTTTCTCTCTTTCTTTCTCTCTTTCTTTCTCTCTTTCTCTCTGTTTATTTTTGAGAGTGAGATAGAGGACCAGCAGGGGAGGGGCAGAGAGAGAGAGGGAGACACAGAATGTGAAGGAGGCTCCAGGCTCTGAGCTGTGAGCACAGAGCCCGATGTGGGGCTCAAACCCACAAACTGTGAGATCGTGACCTGAGCCGAAGTCAGGTGCTTAACCGACTGAGCCACCCAGGCACCCCTGGGGTTTCTCATCGGTGTAACGGAATTGTGTGGAATTGTAGGATTTGAATTAAGTGATGTCAGCACCTACGCAGTGATCTGGCTCCAGGAGCAAGATGGTGAAATTTCTTCCCTTTCTTCCCCGCTACAGTTTGATGCCCCTGAGTAAGTGTGTGCTGCTCTCTGGGTTTGTAAAAGAAACTAAAATCCTCACCTCCTTGGAGTGTGGCAATGATAAATACTATAGGCAATGTGTGTAGAGAGATTGCGATCATTTCTGGAAGCAAAGGGCCACAGAATTAGGATATAGAAAAGCCTTCTCGGGGCGCCTGGGTGGCGCAGTCGGTTAAGCGTCCGACTTCAGCCAGGTCACGATCTCGCGGCCCGTGAGTTCGAGCCCCGCGTCGGGCTCTGGGCCGATGGCTCGGAGCCTGGAGCCTGTTTCCGATTCTGTGTCTCCCTCTCTCTCTGCCCCTCCCCCGTTCATGCTCTGTCTCTCTCTGTCCCAAAAATAAATTAAAAAACGTTGAAAAAAAAAAATTAAAAAAAAAAAAAGAAAAGCCTTCTCATTGCAGACCGAGGCGAGGGAGTGGTCTTCTGAGAATTAGTAGAACATTCAAAAAGTGCTGTCTTATTCCTTTATACTGTTCAAGTGACAAACTCAGAGGAAAGTGTTCTAATAATAAAGAACATGGGGTAAGTTAATGAAACACTTACAATTCCCCACAGGTCCGTATGGAATAATGACGTTCAGTAACACAAAAGTGCTGTGTCACTTAAGACAAAGAAATTGAAGGGCACGTTTAAGGAAACACTCAGTTCTTGAAGACTAAGTTTGATTCCCCCCCCCCCCTGAATTTATAGCGGATTCTATTTTCAGTGAAACCCTGCCATTTATAAAAGAGGAAATTATGGCAGCGTTTTACTCATGACTCACTAGTGTTTTTATCATTGAGACTACGCGGGGGACGACACTGGGGGGGGCGGGGGGGACCGTGTTGGTGTACAGAATCAGCATCAGCCGCACACCTGGGGTCAGAGGAGAGGTAGAAGGATCCTTCCCCCCCGATGGCCTCAGCCCCTGCAGCTCCTAGAAGCCTGCTCACCTTCTCTGTCCCCAACCCTGAATCCTAAGGGACTCCCTCCCACACCTGGAGCCCATCTCTTTCTCTTATTCTTGCCACTGGGGTCTTTTGGGACTGCCTGCCCAGCCCTTCTTGTCACATTGTGCTTGATGATTTTATTTTCTTTCCTTGATAGACATCGGATCATTCCGAAGTTTGATGCAAACTTCATCCGCATGTTTTGCCCATTACAGTAGAGATAGCAAAATACATGCCTATTAAATGAACAAATATGGCATCCCACAGTCACTTGCTAGAGATGAAATGTAAGAGGTACAGAAAACGTCTCCATAGTTTGAAAATCATCTGTTAAAACACGGGCATGGCTTTTCCCCAGGAAACCTGGCACTTATTTGATGCAAAATCCTGGGGAATAGTTATCTTGACATGTTAGCTGTTGCTGTTGATCTGGGTTTTTTTTTTTTTTTTTAGGTTTATTTATTTATTTTGAGAGAGACAGAGCTAGCACGAGTGGGGGAGGGGCGGGGAGAGAGGGAAAGAGAATCCCAAGCAGAGAACCCCTCCCTCCCTCTCTCACCTCCCCCTCCCTTCCTCCCTTCCTCCCTTCCTCTGTCCCTTCTGTCTCCCTCCCTTCCCTCTTTCCTTCCTTTTCTTTTATCGTGGTAAAATACGCATATACCTTTATTATTGTGGTAAAATATACATAACACAAAGTCAATCATTTTAACCATTTTAAGTGTGTAGTTCAGTGGCATGAAATACATTCACAGTGTTCTACAATCATCACCACCATTTGTCTCCAGAGTCTTTTCATCTCTCCAGACTGAGACTCTGCATCCCTTAAACACTAACTCCCCATCCCCTGACCCCCTCAGCCTCTGGCAACCACCATTTGACTTCCTGTCTCCATGAATTTAACTACTCTAGGTACTTGACATAAGTGGAATCATACAGTATTTATGTGCTTTATTGACTGGCTTATTCACGTAGCATAATGTCGTCAAGGTTCATACAAATTAGAGCGTGTGTTGGAATTGTCTTTATTTTGCAGTAACATTTGTTGAGCACTTACTATGTGCCAGACCCTGTGCTAAGTGCTTCATTAAGCCTCAGACTCTATGAAGTCTCATGAACTTCATCTCACTGATGAAGAGACTGGGAACAGCGACGCTCAGCCCAAGTTCACCTCATTGCTAAATGGAACCAAGCATCTAACCCAGGCCACCTGGCTTTGGAGCCCTCATACTTAAAACAAAAAAACTTTTACTAGTGACTATTTATTGATCACCTGCTATGTGCCAGATATTAAGCTAGGCATCGTATGCATGTTTTTTCCTCCCTCCCTTTCTTTTGATACATAATTTGCATAGAATAAAGTGCATCTTAAGCGTACAACTTGATGAATTTTTAACACACATAGACACCATTGTAATCACAATGAAGTCAAGATACAGAAATTTCCAGCTCCCCAGAAGTTTCCCTTGTGCCCCTTCTCTTTGGTGCACTTCACTCAGGGAGACCATTATTCTGACCTCACTAAACCAATGTTATCTATTTTGTTGTTGTTGTTGTCTTTTACGTAATTTTAGAGAGGGCACCTTGGTAGCTTAGTCAGTTAAACATTCCAGCTTCAGCTCAGGTCATGATCTCACGGCTTGTGGGTTTGAGCCCCTCATCGGGCTCTGTGCGGACAGCTCAGAACCTGGAGCCTGCTTCAGATTCTGTGTCTCCCTCTCTCTCTGCCCCTCCCCTGCTTGCTCTCTTTCTCTTTCTCTCCCCCCCACAAAAATAAACATTAAAAAAATTTTTAGAGAGCATGAGTGAGAGAGTGCACAAGCTGGGGACAGGGGCAGTGGGAGAGAAAGAGAATCTCAAGCACGCTCCATGCTCAGTGCAGTCTATGCGGGACTCGATTGCACAAACCGAGAGGTCATGACCTGAGCCGAAATCAAGAGTCAGAGGCTCAACTGACTGAGCCCCACAGGTGCCCTAAGTCTGTCTGTTCTTGAACTTGATAGAAATATTATTATCCTGTGAGTCCCCCTTTGTCTCTGGCTTCTTTCACTCAAGCTGGAGACAAACTGGAGAGCATATGCCCCATCCCAGGGGACAGCCACTACGGTGGAAAAATCAGCGACGTTGGATCTTGGGGGAAAGGGAGAAGCAAGAGGCAGGAATGGCCTCAAGCTTTTGAACCTTATGCCTGGGAGATGGGGAGTCCCTGTGACAGCAGCCAGGGAGTCAGGAAGAGTAGCTGGCTTGGGAGAAAGACAGCAAGTTCCGTGGTAGACAGTTGTGTGTTCAGACGGAGTTGGAGGGACATTCGGTGGAGGTGGCCAGCAGGCTGAGAGAACTGTGGGCCTGGGAATTGGGGAAATGCTCGGCCTGAGATTCCGCACATATAAAAGCAGGGAACATTGAATTCTATCCAACAAATGCTAAAATAGACTTTAATTGCATGCTGTAACCGTTGAAGGGAGAATGAAGAAGGGCAGAAAAGATGGAAGAAGACGGGCTGTTGGATAGAAATGCAAGAATGCTGAAACAGAGACATCCAGAAGTACAGAGAATGCCAGAGACCCTGACACGCTCAAGGAAAAGTGATACATAGAAGGGGGTTCTAGAGACACAGAAACATGGACAAGTGTGGAGCAGTGAACTTTCACGAAACATAGAGCTATGGTCTAGATGCATAACCATTTCATCCTGTGCCTGTTAGGACTCTGTGGGTAATGACTTTTAAAAACTGTTGCATTTTTGCCGCCGGGGGTACAGATGAGGCTCGTGCCTCTTGGCATGTATCCCTAGGCACAAAGAAAGGAGATAAACAGTTCTGATCTTCTTATACACGCTGGCCAGGTCGCACCACCGGGCCCACCTTGGTTTCAGATCAGGTCAGAAGTCCAGCCCTCCAAAGGTCACCACCCCAGCCTTCCTGAGCGTCCCTGGCTCAATAAGGGCTCTGGCCAGCTTGAGCTAGAAGTTCTCTGGAGAGCTGTCCCAGAGCCAGTTTAACCTTTGAAAGATGAAGAAGAGAAAAGAGGGTGAACTGCATTCAGTGCGTGTGTGTGGGTGTCACCTCATTGTTACTTCTGGCCTCCCGTTTTCTCCAGTTGATGGCATAGGGTCAGGGAGTCCCAGCCATGGGCCTACAGAGTAAAGCATTCGACCAGGTCCTAATTTGTGTGTGTGTCAAAGAAATAGCAGCCATACGGCTCCCAAAGGGACACTTAACAATTTAAGTGGGAAACAGAAAATTGTCAAATTAGAGCAATTTAAAGCCCTGACAAAAAAATACGGCTATATGAGAAAAATCAATACTGAGTGCAACTCACTGATCAAGAGGAGATAGAAAGCAGATAATTGAGTGAGGGAATGATTAGGCCCGAGAGGGGGTTAAGCAGGTGAGGGTAGGAGGGCAGGAAAGTCTATGAATTAATTAGGGAGCAAATAGGGGCACCTGGGTGGCTCAGTCGGCTGAGCGTCCGACTTGGGCTCGGGTCATGATCTTGCAGTTCGTGGGTTCGAGCCTCGCGTTGGGCTCTGTGCTGACAGCTCAGAGCCTGAAACCTGCTTCGGATTCTGTGTCTCTCTCGCTCTCTGCCCCTCCCCCGCTCACACTCTGTCTCTGTCTCTGAAAAATGAATAAATGTTAAAAAAATTTTTTTTTTTAATTAGGGGGCAAATAAACAGAAATTACGCTGGAGGGCAGAAGGACTTCCCCCTAGCGCCCCCACCCCTCCAACTTGAAAATTGGTTGTTCCCTGTGCCCAGGTGAGCTGGGTCCCGCTGCCTGCCCAAATCTCACAGTCCAGCGTCTCTCTCCCCATCCCAGCCCCTCTGCGTGCCTTGGTTGGAAACGTGGCTTTTCCAGAGTCAAAAACCAGAACACAAGGCACCTATTCACCCCGCTGGGTTTGAAAATTTTCTCCGAAATTCCTTTAACTGCAAACACCTTCTCCCAAGTACACTGTGCATCTTTTCAAATTTCAGACATAAACAGCGGCCCGGCCCCGCCTGGCAACCCCCTCTCACTCTCCTGATAAAAATAGAAAGGGCTGAGGTGGGGAAAGTTGTGGGTACGGTGGGGGTTTTGTGGATCAGCTGTTTGCATGGGTGTTCCTGACCCTCTCTGCCTATTCTGGGGAGGGGTGTCTCTCAGGGGAGCTTCAAGCTGGATTCTCGGGGGATTTGTCATCCCTGGCACCTTGGCCCCTTCCATTCTGGGCCCGAGACACACCTCTGCGGTCGTGTGTTTAACTGTGTCCCGGGGAGAAGCACGTTTACCTGTGGTTACTGGCGTGGTTGTGGGGGATGGAAACAGTGGCGGGAAAGAAGCGCGGGGAAGCAGTTCGTCTCCAGAAGCCATTGGCATGGAAACGGTCACGAGACACCCAATGGCACATGGCGGAGCCGTGGGCATGGCGCGACCTGAAGCCCAGACAGGCGCGCTGACCCCGTGAACCTGTGAAGGGCTTTTTTTTTTTTTTTTTTTTTTTTTTAATTTTTTTTTTTTTAACGTTTATTTATTTTTGAGACAGAGAGAGACAGAGCATGAACGGGGGAGGGTCAGAGAGAGGGAGACACAGAATCTGAAACAGGCTCCAGGCTCTGAGCTGTCAGCACAGAGCCCGATGCGGGGCTCGAACTCACGGACCGCGAGATCATGACCTGAGCCGAAGTCGGACGCTTAACCGACCGAGCCACCCAGGCGCCCCGAAGGGCTTTTGGAGGTAACAAGGCGCTCCTTGGGCAGCTGGCCCCTGCCTCGCGGGACGGGGTGAGTGAGGCGTGCAGGGTGAACCGGCCAGTTCACTGAGCGAGGGCTTAGGGGACCCGTTCTAGTTCAGGTGCACCATTTACCAGCGCCCTTGAGCCTCAGTGACCTCCTCGGCAAAAGATCCTGCTGCTTCTCTGCCTCTAATCCGCCTACAACCACCCGGCGGCTTCTGGTTGCACTCAGGGCACCGTGGCCGGTAGGGCCTGAATGGCCTGGCCCCTACCTCTCCCACCTCCCCTCCTCACCCCCACAGGGCTCCCTTACACTTGCTCTGAACGGCCTGACCCCCTCTCCCCTTTGGATCATGCTTTCAGTATCAGGGAGGACTTTGCTGACCACCCTGGCTTCTCTGCCTCCCTCGGTCTCTCCTCCGGCACCTGGTCCCTCCCCTGTTAGCCGGGACCACGGCTCCCTGGTGTATATTTTGATCTGTTTACTCGTGCCGTGTCTGCTGACCTCTGTTCCTGGACTGTGACCTTCATGAGGGTGGAGATGTGTGTCCCCAGCTCCCACCACAGTGTAGCACGTGCAGCTTCTCAGTCAATATTTGTTGAATGAACGAATAGGTCTGTTTTGTTCTCCTGTGTATCTCCTGTGTCTGGCACACTCAGATGTTCTGTAAGTGAGTCACAGCAGCTCACATGCGTGGAGCACTCTGAGCTAGACGTTGTTCTCAGCACTTTCTGTGTAGCAACTCAGTCAGTAGCCATAGCGATCTTATTTGTTAATGGCCATCTCATGTTATTCCTGGTTGACGGAAGAAAGGGAAGGAGAAAGGGAAAGGGAGGAAAAAGAAAAGGAAAGAAGAGAAAGGAAAGGAAAAAGAGAGGAAAGGAGAGGAAAGGAAAGGAAAAGGAAAAGAAAATAAGGACCAGAGAGGTCAAGCACCATGTCACCGATCACACAGCACGTGAGCGGTGGAGCAGGTTCAATGGCGGAGCCTGTGCCCTAACCTCTCAGCATGAACGAACGAGTGAGTGAAGAACGACTAGCTCATCGCAAAGGTTCAGAAACATTCATTTATTCCCCCCTCCCTACCCGCTCGATTGAAAGGGTAAAATTGGGTCTATGTAAGACAACAAAGATGCAATCCAATGTACAATCGAGAATTCGAATGAGTGAGGCACTGTAGGGGTGGGTAGGGTGAGGCCTCGGTGCTGACCCGACAGCCTCTCTCAGTCAGGAGAACCTTCCTGGTTTAAATGATGAGAGGGAAGGGTGTGACAGGCCAAGGCCCGCGGCTTGAGCTGGTGAGGGGTGGAAGCAGGGAAGTGAGGCTACAAGCCGCACCTCCACGAGCTAGCAAACCAGCAGACCGGTGGTTGAACGGAAGTACCACTAGGACTCACTGAAGGTGGTGCCCGGTGCAGTTGGCAGGGTGGGACCCGCAGGTGGGAGCTCCCTTTGGCCTCTTTCCCAAGTCAGGGAAGAGGAAAAGTCTGTTCGTCAAACCGGGCACAAGCTGTTGGAGCTCCCGGGTCTGATAGCAGACATCAGTTCACATGCCGCAGGTCAGCCCCTGAGCTTTGGCACCTGCGGCTGCCTAGCGCCCCCCATCCTAACCCTGCCCGGGAATCCGCCAAATCCTGAGGTGCTGGCATCTCGGTCTCAGAGAGAAAGATCATCGTCTCAAATCTTCAGGCTGGACAGGACTCTGGCATTCTTACCCTCACGTTGTGTCAGGACGGTGGCTTGGACCCAAAGTGAAAAGTGGGCGACTGGGAAACAAACAAGGTTGTGTAGGGTCACTGGGAGTAGGTGGTATTGATCGTGGGCAGAGCCGGTTGGCCTCTGACCCCCGTTTCAGTCAGCACGGGCTGGTTTACCCTGCAGTAACAAGGCCCCCCCAAATGTCAGTGACTTGAAATAACAACGATGGGGGCGGGGGCGGCGCGCCTGGGTGGCTCAGGGGGTTAAGCGTCTGATTCTTGATTTCGGCTCCGGTCATGATCCCAGGTTCCTGGGATCAAGCCCTGTGTCGGGCTCTGTGCTGAGTGTGGAACCTGCTTGGGATTCTCTCTCTTCCTGTGCCTCCGCCCCTCCCCACCGTCTTTCTCTCAAGAAAAAAAGAAAGAAAGGAAGAAAGAACAAAGATACAATTCTCGCCCATGCGCATATCCACCGCGGATAGGTTGGGAGCTTTGCACCAGGTCGTCACATCACATCACATCAGGCTGACGGCGTAGCCACCGTCTGGACCATTGCCGGGTGCCATGGCAGAGGGGACAGAGGGCTCTGGAGCATCACATACCAGCACCCGAGTGATCCAACCCAGAGTCGACACAGTGTCACCTCTGCTTACAACTCATTGGCTAGAACTACTCACGTGACCCCATCCAATTAAAGTGGGAGAGGGAATATAATCCCACGTGCTGGGAGGATGAAGAGCTGAAATATTAGGAACAGCTGATATTACTATCTCCCGTCAGTCTCTCGATAGAGTAAGCTCTGGGCTCCACCTGGCTATTGTAATCCCTGGGATCCCTTCCTCAGGGGTCAGAATGCTTCCCAGAGTAGGTGGGGATGCTAATGGTGTCCCGGGGGGCCTGTTGGCCCCATGATTGGGTACCTGCTGCTGGAACAGCCTGTCAGATTTGATGGAGGACTTGGACATTTATTGGAGCCCCATTTGGTGTCCAGTTTGCCCAAGGTCCAGGCCTGTTCTTCTGGAAAGAGAGGAGGGCAGTCTCTTTCCTGAATCTATTCCTCACCAGAGCATTTGGGACCTGGAAGTCCCACTTAAGAACATTCTGGGTCCACGTCTTGGACCCAAGGTGGTGGATTCAGGGTGCTTGTCAGGCTGAGGGCTTTTCATCACTCGAGGATTGTGAGCGCCTCAGAAGTCTCCATTCCTGCCCCGTGGCTTCCCTCCTTGGCTGCTGGGACCCACTCTCGGAGGCCACAGAGCTCTCCAAAAGGTGGAGGCTTCACTGGAGCTGGTTGTGGCCCTGCAGGCCGCACACTTCCTGTCTGGGGACCCGTCACAGGTCTACCTGCTCAGCAGTCGGGGGGCAGCTGTGCTCACTCCGTGAAGATGGTGTGCGCAGAGAATGGAACATCTCGTTCTCGTGTGGTGACAGCAAGGATACAGGGAGGCCCGCCTGGAGCACACGGGGTTCAGCTTTCCCACTTGGAAGAGTAGCTCGGACCTGGCTCCTGGAAGCCTGCCCTTCCACACTTAGCAATGTGGGGAGGGGCAGGGGAGAAGCTCCCTGGCTTACTGGGAGATGAGGACCATATAGGCTGAGAGATTCTAAGCCGCTTTCTTTAGGCAAACACACAGGATGCAATCCAGGGATGGCGCTGTGAGTAGGTCCGAGAAGCTTCAAATTGCTGGATTCCTTGGTCCAAGCGCATTCCCGAGAGTCTAGGAGTTGAGCGGTGGAGGCCTGGGAAGAGCCAGGGATGCAGGACGGAGGCGGGGATCAGACGCCAGGACACAGGAGAAGAGCTCGCCATCCACGGAGCCCCTCTGCTGTGCAGGGCAGGGGCCACCTGGAAATCGGGAAAGGCTTCATGAGAAACCAGGGTTAGAGCAGATGCTGCAAGGGACCAAGGGGTCAGGTCAAAGAGGTAGAGCCCTTGGAACACGAGGGCCTGGCTGGAGCCGTGGATGGGAGCCTGGGGGTAGAATAGTCACGAGAAGGGACAAGGAGGCTGGTTCTCTACAGGAGGGGCCTCCCCAGCACGCCTTATTGAAGGCCACGTCTTGTTTCTGGGGGTTTGTAGATGAAGAATCTAGAGAAGGGATTGGCATGCCTGGCGTCGAACCCGGCTTGGGCAAACAGAATGTCTGGAGAGGCCATCCTGAGCAGACCTGACATGTATGGGGAGGGTGGCACAGAGGACCCGGAGTGCACTAAGAGGACACGAGCAGGAAGAAACTGGCATTATGATCCCACATGTCAAAATCCTATTCCATTGACAAGGCCCAGCTCACATGCTACCCTGTCCGGAGAGTGTTAGCTTAATCAGGGGTCCACATTCATCTTCTTCTTTGATTCAGTAGCTGTCGGGTGTTGTCATACCTGCCTGTGCTGGAGTGAGTTAGTGGGTGTCTGTCCTGATACCCTGATCTCAGTGTGAACGGGACTTGACTGTGGGGCGCCTCCAGCTCAGCACCTGGCTCTGAGGTATCTGAGGAGCCAAAGGGAAGACAGCGGGATGAGGTAGATCTTTTCCCCAATTTCCAGAGTGCTGTTTCTCCAGTAGGGTTCCAGGACCGCCTGCTTCCGGGAACCTGGGCTGTTTGTTTCGAATGCACCCAACACTTGTCAAATCTGCCTGGCCGAGAGTGGCTCCCAAAAGCTACACTTTTATGCTTTTTTTTTTTTTAAGATTAATTTTGAGGGCACCTGGGTGACTAGGTTGGTTAAGTGTCTGACTCTTTGTTTTGGCTCAGGTCACGGTCTCACGGTTTGTGGGATTGAGCCCTGCATTGGGCTCAGCGCTGACGATCCTGCTTGGGATTGTCTCTCTCCTTGTCTTTCTGCCCTTTCCCCGGTTCGTGCTCTCTCCATCTCTCAAAATAAATAAATAAACTTTAATAAAATAAAATTAATTTTTATGGGGCAAATTAATGTATAATGAAATGTTACCACTGTAAGGGCAAAGTTTGATGAGTTTTGATAAATTTACACAGTCATGTAACCGTCATCCCAATCATGATATATAGTATTTCCTTCACACTAGACAGTTCCCTCAGGCCCGTCAGTTAACCACTCCCTTGGCCCCAGACAACATTTCTTTTTGTTACTACAGATGAGTTTTATTCCTTCTACAATTTCCTATAAATGGAATCATTCAGGGGCGCCTGGGTGGCGCAGTCGGTTAAGCGTCCGACTTCAGCCAGGTCACGATCTCACGGTCCGTGAGTTCGAGCCCCGCGTCAGGCTCTGGGCTGATGGCTCAGAGCCTGGAGCCTGTTTCCGATTCTGTGTCTCCCTCTCTCTCTGTCCCTCCCCCGTTCATGCTCTGTCTCTCTCTGTCCCAAAAATAAATAAAAACGTGGAAAAAAAAATTAAAAAAAAAAATAAATAAATGGAATCATTCAATGTGTTGGGTTGAATGGTGGCCCCAAAGGTATGATGTCCTAATCCCTGAAACCTGTAAATGTTACCTTATTTGGAAAAAGTGCCTTTGCAGATGGGATTAAGTTGAGGATTTTGAGATGAGGACATAATTCTGGATTCTCTAAGTGGGCCCTAAACGCCATCATGGGTGCCCTTATAAGAGGGAAATAACAAGGAGACTCAACACCACACACACAGAGGGAGAAGTGAGTGGGAAATGGACCCAGATACTGGAGTGATGTGGCCATAAGCCAAGAGATCCTGGCAGCTATCAGAAGCTGAAAGAGGCAAGGAATGGGTCCCCCCCACCCACCCCAGAGCCCCCAGAGGGAGTGCAGCCCCCCTGGGGACACCGTGATTTTGGACTTCTGGTGTCCAGAACTCTGAGAGAATATATTTCTGTTGTTTTAAGTCACCAAGGTTGTGAGAGTTTGTTACCACAGCCCTAGGGAACAAATGAATGCATGTGGGATAAAATTGTGTGTGCCTGCTTTCTTTTGCCCAGCCTGATTTTAATATTTGTTCATGTTGTTTGTACCTGTCATTCATTTTTTTAATATTACTGAGTAGTAGTTCGTTGGATGGATATACTACATTTGTTTCTTCATTTCAAATATTGATGAGTATTTGCATCGTTCCTACATCTAGGCTATTATGGGTAAAGCTGTTATGAACAAGTTTGTACATGTATATAATATATTTTCTCTGGGATAAATATCAAGGAGTGGAATTGTTGGGTTATACCGTGCATGTTCAATTGAATAAGAAATTCTCAAATACTTTTCCAAAGGGCTTGTTCCCTGTTGATTTCCCAAAACCAATGTATGAGAGTTCCAGTTACATCACATCCACACAACACTTGATTTTGTCAGTCTTTTCTTTATTATGTACATATAGGTATTATGTATATATATGATAAATAAAAACAGGTAGTTCAACTTTGAAATATATGATACATAATAGATTTATATAGACAGTGGACCCTTGAACAATGCCAGGGTTAAGGGCACTGACCCTACAGTGTGGTTAAAAATCTGTGTATAACTTTTTGACTCCTCAGAAACTTCACTAATAGCCCACTGTTGACTGGAAGCCTTATCCATAACATAAACAGTTGGTTAACATTTATTTTGTATAAGTATCATATACTGTATTCTTACAATAAAGTAAGCTAGGGAAAGAAAACATTTTTAAGAAAATCGTAAGAAAGAGAAAACACATTTACAGTGCTGGACTGTATTTATTGAAAAAAATCCAGGTACCAATGGACCCACACAAGTTCAAACCCATGGTGCTCAAGGGTCTCTCTCTATATACACAGTATATATTCAGCTTTGATCGAAAGACATTTAATTGTAAAGAAATGTTTCTTCCCCCCAAAAGCACAAGTAAAAAAGTTCACAATAACTGATGCACCAAGATGACACTGTGATAACAGTGGAAGATCAGAAGATACAACGAGTAGTTTTATTTCTAGAAATACCTGAGTATGAACCACATGATGGTATACAGTGTAGATGTTTAGCTGAATGTAGAGTTGTAAACTTACTGAAATCTCCATCTTAACTTTCTTGACTTAGAAGCGTTAAGAGATAAAGTAAGCCTTCGAATGTTCTTTCACAATTCCTACCAAGCCTGTCTTGTCATTTAAAAATGTGGACTGCTTCACAGATAGGTGTGCTGTCTTTGCACAGAAGGCTTGCTGGTCTCCGTCAATTCGATTTTAATATGCATGAACTGTCAGCCTTCTAAACGTGACTTCCTTAAGTGAATATATAGAGGTACGTCACTGTGGCTTTCCTTTGCATTAATGACTACAGTGTTGAGCATTTTTTGGTATGTTTCTTGGCTGTCTGTGTATCGTCTTTTTGAGAAGTCTGTCCAAAGCTTTGTGTATGTAGTGGGTGTTGTTCAACTTCTTACTGAGCCTTCAGAATTCTTTATATATTCTGGATACGAGTCCTTTGTTTAATGTAAGTATTGCAAATATTTTTCTCCCAGTCTGGGGCTTTCCTTTTCATTTCCTTAACAATGAATTTCAAAGAGCAGAAGACTTTAATTTTGAGAAAGTCCAGATTTCCAGTTGTTTCCCCTTTATAGTTACTGTTTTTAGGGTCCCACCTAAGAATCTTTGCCTATCAAGGTCACAGAACTTTTTCTCCTGTTTTCTTCTAGAAGTTTTGTAGTTTTAACGTTTCATGTTTAGGTCTGGGATACATCTTAAGCCATTTTTTGTGTTTGGTATGAAGTAAGAGTCAAGGTCATTTTTCTTTTCTTACAGATATTCAACTTTCTAGCACCATTTGTTGAAAAGATTTCTTTTCTCTGTTGAATTACTTTGGCATCTATGTTGGAAATCAACATGTAAGTTGTTTATCCACTCATCCGTGGTTGGGTCATGTTTTTTGATGGTACTGAGTAATAATACTTTTTACGTTTCCTTTCCCAAATGGTTTGTGGCTGAAACCTGCATTTTTATCAAGTACCTCTGGTGATTTTTTTTTTTTTAGATTTTATTTTTAAGTAATCTCTACACCCCACATGGGGCTCAAGCTCACAACCCCAAGGTCAAGGGCCACACGCTCCAATGACTGAGCCAGCCAGGTGCCCCAACCTCTGGTAATTCTTATGCCCGCTAAAGTAGGAGACCCTTCTCTTGTAGGACAGTGGCTCCTAATTAGGAATATGAATGCCAGAGCTCCACCTTTAGAGGATCTGATTTAGCAGGTACAGAGTAGACCCCAGAAAAAAACTTGACTAAGAACTAAGAGCTGTTGATTTTTTTGCCTAGGAACAGTGGGTCCATCCTGTCCTTTTCATTCATATGTTGTTTAGAAACATCACGACTGACCCTTCTAGTAGGCTCTGAGGTGCCACAGTGAACAAGGTTTGGTAGAGGCCAGTGTGGCCGCCCGTAGGGGGTGCAGAGAGAGGTCAACAAAATCTCGTGGGAAGAGTGGGTGAATGTGGTGGTCCTGAGTGCCACTGTGAATGCTGCAGTTTGGGGACCGAGGGGGGCCTCTCTTGTCCTACAAAGACACCATGAGGCCTGGCTATACCCCGTGCTGGCTAGAGTCTGAACGTGAGGGTTCTTCTTGCGGTTAAGACTGCATGTCACATTCCTTAGGTGGACGTTCTGGCTTTGTCTTGGGACAGCCACGTCATGCTGTCTCCAAATGCTGTTCCTAGTGGAAAGTTTTGGTCTCTGGAGGTGCAGAGAGGAGGCAGCTATGTTGGCTCTGTGGGAGTTCTGTGACCGCTGAGCTGTCCACATAACTTGGTCTCACTCCACCCTCCCTGTTTGTTTGCCGTCTGGGTTGCTTCTCCTAGTGGGATTGACTGCCCCTCCTGCCCAATTTCACACCACACCTGAAGCCATTTGGCCTTTCTTCCCTGCCCTCCTCCACCTGATCAGTGCTTCTGGGAACGTTGTCCAGCCTGATGGCTCACGGTGCGCAAACCCAGTGAAACAGGCAGGGTACTCGGGTCCCAGAGGCATTAACCAAGCTCAGTTTTGCATGATTTTTCATTCTGACCTGGACCAAAGCCTTGCAGTTCTATAAGGTGAGGGGAGGCTGTTTGTGGTTCTCCAGAAACCCCTGCAGCACACTGTTGCCGTTGGTCGATTTGCCTCTCTGACCAAACATGCCACCCTCTGTTGTATTTGTGATTAAAATGTTAGGGGTATCGGGGTGCCTGAGTGGCTCAGTTGGTTAAACATCTGACTTCGGTTCGGGTCATGATCTCATGGTTCATGAGTTCAAGCCCCACTGTGCTCATAGCTCAGAGCCTGAAGGCTACTTCAGATTCTGTGTCTCCCTATCTCCCTGCCCCTCACCCACATATGCTCTCTCTCTCTCTCTCTCTCAAAAATAAACATTAAAAAATTTTTTTAAAACATTTAAGGGATATCACCCCTCTTTCTTTAAATTTCTACTCCAGCCTAGACTGATACTCTTCCAGTGTCCGATTCCAGGATCACCTGTTGAGTGCAAAGTATACACCCTAGGGCAGGGGAGCCACGTGTGGGGGGCACAGGATTTGTTTGGCTCTGTGTTTTTGCCCATCAGCATGCTGCTGTGATCTCCTGGGTTGGGGATAGCTAGTGGGCCAGGCAGGGGTGCTGACAGCTCCTCAGGAGAGCCCGCTCATTGAGTGGCCCCACTCTGGCCTCTCCCGTGTCCACCTCACCCCCTCACGCCCTGCCTCTTGCCGTGGGCCTGTCATCCCCGCAGTGCCTCAGGGCAAGCGGCCCTGACCACACCCCTCTGCTTCCGCCCGCCATGGCCGCATTCCCACACCCCTGCTCTAGAGAAAATGGAAGCTGTAGACGAGAATCCCACAACCGTCAAACCCGGCCTGCCAACAGTCCTCCTGCTTGCTCATCCTCTCCTGGACCTTCCTGTCGCCCGGTGGGGCCTCCCTCCCCTCCGAGGCCAATCCCCTACTCACCTGGGGCGCCCCTGCCTCCACCGCATCTTCTCAGGATCCCACGCTCGATGGGCTCCTCTCTCCTGTGCACGTTCAACCACTGGTGTTCCCTCCACCATGCTACGAAGCACCTCTGGCTGGTGTTACCTGTGACTCCCGTGTTACCGAATCTGAGGGATTGCTCACTCTGTCAGACCTCCCCCTTGACCTCTCAGCAGCAGGAGGAACAGTTGACCATTCCCTTCCTCAGGTGCTCCCTCCCTTGGCTCCTTCCTGGTTCCTTCTACCTCTCTGCCTGCTTCTTTTTGCCTGTAGACTCATTTTTTTCCCACAAGCCTTTAACTCTACCCATTCCCAGGGCTGGGTCCTGGGTGCCTTTATCTTTCTGCTCAGAGCCGGTCACACCCTGAGCCCTCATGACTGCCAGGTCTTAGATGTTCCACCTGTTTCACCTCCAGTCTAGAGCTTTCTTTTGAGCTCAAGGCATATATATCCAACTGCCTTCTTGCCCCCTTTTTAAAACAATTGGGGTAAAATGCATAACATAAAATTGGCCTTAAATGGTTGAAATTTCAACCGTTTCTGAGAACACAGTTCAGTAGTGTTAAGTATATTTACGTTGTTGTGCAACCAGTTTCCAGAAATTTTTCATCTTGCAAAACTTAAACTCTATACTCATTAAACAACCATTCCCTATTACCCTCTCCCGCATACCCTGGTAAGCACCATTGTGCTTTCTGTTCCCATGAGTTTGACTCTCCAGATACCTTGTAGAAGTGAAATACTACAGTATTTGTCTTTCTGTGACTGGCTTATTTTACTTAACACAGCGTCCTCAAAATTCATCCATGTCCTAGCATGTGTCAGAATTTCTTTTCTTTTGGAGGCTGAATAATATTCCATTATATGTACATCGCATGTTTTCTTCATTCATTCACTGATGGACATTTGGGTTGCTTCGACCTTTTGACTATTGTGAACACTACACGCTGTGCATGTACAGATATCTCTTTGAGATCCCGCTTTCAATTTTTTTTGGATATAGACCCAGAAGTAGAATTGGTGGATCATATGGTAGCTCTGTTTTCAATTTTTCAGGGAACCTCTTTACTATTTTCCAAAGCAGTTGCACCATTTTGCAGCCCCACCAGAAGTACACAAGCGTCCCAGTTTCCTCACATCCTTAACAACACTTGTTATTTTCTGTTTCGTTTTGCATTGTTTTGTTTTGTTCTATGGTACTTGTCCTAATGGGTGTGAGGTGACATCTCATTGTGTTTTCTGATTTGCACTTTCCTAATGATTGGTGAAGTTGAGCATCTTTTTCATGTGGTTGTCCACCATTTGGATATCTTCTTTGAAGAAATGTCTATTCTAGTTCTTGGCCCATTTTTTAACCATTGGGTTATTTGGTTTTTGTAGTTGCATTGGAAGAGCTCTTCATATTTTCTGGGTTATTAACCCCTTATCAGTTCATGATTTATAAATATTTTCTCCTATCCCCTAGGTTACCTTTTGCTCTGTCGTGTCCTTGGAAGCACACAAATTTCAAATTTTGATGCAATCTAATTTGTTTATTTTCACTTCTGTCGCCTATGCTTTTGGTGTCATATCCAGGAAATCCTTGCCAACCCCGGGGTTGTGATGCTTCTTCCCTATGTTTTCTTCTATAAGTTTTACAATTTTGATGCATTTTGAGTTAATTTCTGTTTCTGGCATAGGGTCCGTCTGCATTCTTTTGCCCTTTTGGAGAAAGAGACTATCCTTTCTCCACTCAATGGTCCCAACACCCTTGTTGAAAATCATTTAACCATCTATTCGAGGGTTTATGTCCGGGCTCTTTATTCTATTCCATTGGTCTATGGGTCTGTCTTTATGACAGCACCATGCTGTTCTGATGATTATGAGAGCTTTGCCATTAGTTCCTCCTTGTTGTTTTAAAAAAAAAAATTAGTTTTTTTCCCCACAGGTGTGTGTGCGTGTGTGTGTGTGCGTGTGTGTGTGTGTGTGTCCGTGAATGCAATTTAAAGAGGCAGTAATTCTATGAGGCTTATTTTTTTCTTGCCGAAATAAGACCCTGCCCCTCTCCATTTTTTGCTCCCCTGAGGCAACCACTTCAAGTCTTTGTGTTTTTCATTTAGAGTTCATCCTTCTGTACTTAAATAATACAGACATTACTTCCTGGCTCGTAAATTTTAGGCATTATCTATTGCTCTCTTATGGTATTGGAAATGAGGATTTAGCTTTCTCTCCCCTCTGTGAGGGGAGTGTGTGTGAATGTGCACACTTTTTGTTCCCTCTACCTTCCCATAGAGTTAAGTCAAACTTTTGGACAAGGACACTGTATTACTATGACTATGGACATGTGCTTCACAGCTGAGCCATGTAGCATATGGTCGTATATTTTTGTACAGAACTTGTTGTTTCCCCTGGACTTTATGATATTTTCATTTGATTGCTGTGTTTTCTACATACGTATCACTAACTCAACACCAGAAGATACCTGGGAGCTTCCTTGGTACAAACCCACCAAACGTGAAGAAGCCTGTAACGTGGGGATGGGTCAACCATCCCTGAACGGAGCACCTGCCTTTGCTGGGGAGAGACTTGTTCACGGGGGTGTGGTTGGAAGTGATAATCACTGATGGAGTTCCTTCTTGGGCTAGGGTGACAGGGATGGATATGATGACACTCTGCACACCAGGGGCTTACAATTGAGTGAGAGAGATAGGTATGGAGCCAATACTTTCAATAGGAGGCAAACACTGAAGAGAAGAACAAGAGAGCCTGCAAATTTAAGAGAGGATACATAGGAACAGGTATTTCTCAGTAGAAGATTCAAGGAGGGCTTAAGCAGAGACATGGTGTTTAAGATGAATTGAGATTTCAATGGAAGGATTGGTAGTGTGGAGAGAAGGACATTTAGGTGCAGGGAGAAGCGGGGAGCAAAGGTACAGGGACAGGAAAGTATAGCATGGGGTCACGGGATGGGGAGACGCTGTGTGGCCATGGTGTGGGATGCGTGAGGCTGTATCATACAACTGAGAGCTGACGTGTATTAGGCATCTCCACGTAGCCACTGAGCTCAGTCTGCTACATTCACTAGACCAGTGGTTCCCAAGATGTCATCACCTGGGAAGTTAACTAGAAATGCAAATCCTAGAGCTGTATCCAGACTCACTGAATCAAAACTCTGGGAGTGGGGCCCAGCAATCTGTATTTCCCTTAGCCCTCCAGACGACTCTGATGCATGCCAGCGTTTTAGAATCACTACGCTACACAATTCGATGCTTACGACAATGCCATAGATAGACACTACTGAGAGCAAATGAGGAGCATCTCTTCCTAGCTCCAAGTTTAGTGACGTCACATCGGTAGCTTGAAGTTGGCCTTAGTTGGAAGTATTAATAGCAAAGAAATTGGCAAAGGCTACGAATGAGGGTGTCAAGTCCCCCCGAGGGCCGGTTGTTAAACACTCACAGCATACCGCTGTCAGGTCACTTGTTGGTAAGTGGTTGGCAGGACTGGATCTTGAACGCTGACAGCCTGGCTCCTGAGTGCATATTCCTAACCACCGAGTCAAACTTATTTCAAAAGTCTGGAAAGACAGGCTGGGGCCACAATGTGGAAATCTTTCAGCGCACGTTAACACTTTGGGCGTTATGGGGCGCCTGGGTGGCTCAGTCAGTTAAGCATATGGCTTCGACTCTCAGGTCATGGTCTTGTGGTTGGTGAGTTCAAGCCCGGCGTCGGGCTCTGTGCTGACAGCTCAGAGCCTGGAGCCTGCTTTGGATTCTGTGTCTCCCTCTCTCTCTGCCCCTCCCCTGTTCATGCTCTGTCTCTTTCTTTCTTAAAAATAAAATACATATTAAAAAAAAAAAAACACCTAAAAAAATCTTTGGGCTTTATTCTGCACACACTGGATTCTTCAGAGTTTTGACTAGGTAAGTGATATGACTGTATGTTTAGGCAGGAGAATGAAATTGTTGACTGTGGCTTTTCACTTTACAAATATGGTGAAAAATGGGATGGCAGGGTGTCGTGAGGAGAGCCAAAATAGCTGCTCTTGGTAGAGAAGGGCCTCAACAGCCCGTGGGTCTCCCATTCGCAGAAGAGGTCGTGAAGTACTGCAGAGAAGGTGCCACATGCCTCACAAAGCCTCCTTGTCCTTGAGGAGAAAGGTTCCCTGTCTCTCCCTCCGACGGTCTGCCGCAGCGCGTCCTGGGCTTCGCATAGCCGCTGCCGGCCAGCGTTGTCCCAGGAGCCCCCGGTCCAGGTCCGGATTTACTCTGCAGCCACGGTGGCAGATGGTTTGGTCAGTTACCCACATTCGTTCCTCCCTCCTCATGAAACCTTGAAGGTTTGCAGGCCCTCCTCACATCGTGACAGCCATGGACTTCGGGGGAGGCCGCAGACCATTGGATTCCCAAGGGTGAATCCTGATTGGGTTTAAGCCATCCATTCTCAAATCTGTGGTTTCAGGGCATTTGAAAATTGAGGACCCCTAAAGAGCTTTTGTTTATGTGTCATATTAATGAAGTATTTCCATATGAGAAATTAAATCTGACAATTAAAAATTTTTAAATTAATTCATTAAAAAGTAACAATAGACAGTGCATGTTAACACAAATAACTATTTTTTTTTCAACGTTTTTTATTTATTTTTGGGACAGAGAGAGACATAGCATGAACGGGGGAGGGGCAGAGAGAGAGGGAGACACAGAACCGGAAACAGGCTCCAGGCTCCGAGCCATCAGCCCAGAGCCTGACGCGGGGCTCGAACTCACGGACCGCGAGATCGTGACCTGGCTGAAGTCGGACGCTTAACCGACTGCGCCACCCAGGCGCCCCAACGAATAACTATTTTTTTAAGAGAGAGAGAGAGAGCCAGTGCACGTGCGAGGGGGGAAGGAACAGAGAGAGAGGGAGAGAGGGAATCCCAAGCAGACTCCATACCCAGCTCAGAGCCTGACATGGGGCTCGATCTCACAAGCATGAGATCATGACCTGAGCTGAAATCAAGAGTCAGATGCTTAACCGACTGAGCCACCCAGGTGCCCCACAAATAACATTTTTTAATGAGAAATTAGTATTTTTGTTAACACAAAAATATTCTGTGGGAATATCTAGTTGTAAAAGAGAGTATTTTTATGTACCATATAGTTAAAACTTGCTAAGAGAGTAGATCTCAAGTGTTCTTACCACACATAGACACACACAAAATAGCTGTGTGAGTTGATGGATATGTTAATTAGCTTGATTGTAGTAATCTTTTCGTAGTGTATACCTATATCAGAATCTCATGTTATACAACCTAAATATAAATAATTTTTATTTGGAAATCCTATCTCAGCGAAGCCGGGGGAAAATTTTTTAAAAAGGAATATTTTAATATTGGATTTTTTTTTGATACTACACCAAAACTCGATGAGAAAGATGTTTTTTAAAGGTTAGGTACAGGGGCACCTGGGTAGCTCAGTCGGTTAAGTGTCCAACTTCGGCTCAGGTCATGACCTTACGTGGGTTCGTGTATTTGAGCCCTGCATTGGGCTCTGGGCTGACAGCTCGGAACCTGGAGCTTGCTTTGGATTCTGTGTCTCCCTCTCTTTTTGCTCCTCCCCCCACTTGCACTCTGTCTCTCTCTCCCTCTCAAAAATAAGTAAACATTAAAAAAAAATTGTAATAAAAAAAATAAAGATTAGGTACAATGTGGGACGCCTGGGTGGCTCAATTGTTTAAGCGTCCACCTTTTGATTTCGGCTCAGGTCATGATCTCCTGGTTCCTGAGTTTGAGCCCTGCATGGGGCTCTGTGCTGATGGCTCACAGCCTGCTTGGGGTTCTGTCCCTCTCTCTCTGCCCCTCCTCCACGTTCTCCCTCTCTCTCTCTCTCTCACTCTCTCCAAATAAATAAACTTAAAAAAAGTTAGGTGTAATGCAATACCTGAAATTAGATCGATGAACTTTTCATACTCTGTTACATTAAAATCTATTGGTGTATCTTGCACTTTGGATGGATTTTCTCCCCACCCACAATCATTTGAAAAATGTAGCTCACTGAGTGTGCACATCTTCCAAATGTTGACACATCTTGTTATACCACATCAAAAAAAAAATCACATTTATCAATCTTTCCACCAAAAAGTCTTTATTAGGAAGCCGCCAAGTTCACGTTTTCCCAAATTCCTAATTTTTGTTTGAAAGCTTAGGTTTTCTTATTGACCACAAACAATGTCACGGTTGTTTTTCTTGAAATGGCAGGATCGCTTTGTTCATGTTCAAGAAACTTTCTGCCAAACATCCAGGTTTGAATAACTATGGTTTGCCAATTGTTCTTTCTCATAAAAATAACGTTTTCTGGGGCGCCTGGGTGGCGCAGTCGGTTAAGCGTCCGACTTCAGCCAGGTCACGATCTCGCGGTCCGTGAGTTCGAGCCCCGCGTCAGGCTCTGGGCTGATGGCTCGGAGCCTGGAGCCTGTTTCCGATTCTGTGTCTCCCTCTCTCTCTGCCCCTCCCCCGTTCATGCTCTGTCTCTCTCTGTCCCAAAAATAAATAAAAAACGTTGAAAAAAAATTTTTTAAAAAATAAATAAATAACGTTTTCTGAAAAAAGCAGCTAGTTTAGTCTGCAACTGAAACGGTTGTGCAAGTGCTTTTTTTCTTGGGAACCATCTTCTTTGGTGCCTCAGACATGCTTTACGCTTTTATGCTTTACGTATACTTTTCATCCCATTGCCTAAGATATTAAAAGTCATGTTAAAAAAAAAAAAGACATGCTGAAGTATTGAGATTTAGCAAAACTAACAAACTCTTACTGCTTCCTCCAGGACAGTCTAAAGTGAAACTGGGTGTTTGATTTTTCCTTTTAATTGGCAATGCGTGGCAGCGAAGCACACGATGGCTGTGGGTGTCATTTGCCCCTGTCTGGGTGCTAAGACCTCAGCGGTTTTACCCACCACTGCTTTTGTATCATCAGCACAAATGTCAACACAGTTGTTCCAGGATAAACCCTAAGATTCAAAAAAGTTCTTCAGCACTTTGAATATTTCGGCACTGCTTGTGTCTGCTGCCAAGCACTCACATAAAAGATCTCCAATGATTAGTTAGCGCTGAGCCTGGACAGATAGGAGCCAGACAGCTCTCCAGCCACACCTGTACATTCATCCATTTGTAAGGCGAAATACAAGTCTGCCAAAGAGCAATCAGCTCAGTCTTCGTGTTGCAGCTAAATCTTGCATTTGGCAAGTTGCTGTATCATTGGGAAGCGGCTGTGTTATTTCTTTCACTGACTTCTCATTCAGTAGGTGGACTCAGCAGGGTCAACTGTACAAGACTTTATTAGTCTTTCAATGAATGCAGTTTGATGACTTTTCGTAAGATGCTTCTGTGGCTTTTTTTCATTTCTAGCTTGGAGAGCTGTAACAACTAATTTTTGGCTTCTGAAGAGCTCATAATGTCTACATTTGGAATACTTACATTGTTTTTCTTTAACTTCTGGTCTTAAAATGATACTACAGCTTAGATGGCCCCATCAGGGCTGGGGCGAGGGTGAGACGAGCAAGGGGCCAGAGCACAGGATTTAAGGAGGTGCTCACTAGGAAACCTGGGTCTCCTCGTCCTGAAGAGTGAAATACAAGAGATAACCACTTCTTCCATTGGTCCGTTTTGGAACTGGATGTAATGCCCTGAATGTTGTAGCCATCCTAGGCCCGTGAATTATGCTCCATTCCTGTCTTCCTTTCACATTCGACATCCAACGTGTCAGAGATCGCATTAGCTCTACTGTGAAGATCTATCCAGCATCTGACCTTCTCTTACCAACTCCACACTCTCCACCCAGTCCAAGCCACCATCATTTTTCACTTGGATTATTGCGATATTTTCCCGAGTTTTCTGTTTCCCTTGTTCCCCTCATTATCCACAGGGCAGCCAGGGTGAGTCTTTCAAAAACAAATTCAGGTCCTATCACTCTTCCGTTCAAAATCTTTTGACAGCTTTCCCTCTCTGTCCAAGTTCTTATTATAACCCGAGGTCTTACAGGACCTACCTGCTCTGGCCTCTCGCTACCTCTCCCTGCTGCTCTGCCCCTTCCCTACTCGTTCCGTCTTCCCCCTTCTCCTGGTCCTCCGACAAGCCGAGTGTGCCTCTCTCCCAAGGCCTTTGCCCTTGCATTTCTGTCTATGATTCTCTTTTCCTCCATGTCTGCATGGCTCTCTCACTTAGTTCTTTTTAGGCCTTTACTCTGAGATGCCTTCCCAACCCCAGCCCCACCTGGGACTCCCTAACCCCTTTATCCTTCTTTATTTGTCTCCATGGCATTTTCTTCTTCAACATATCACACAGCCATTTGTTTATTGCCCATTTTCTCTCCACCCTCCCCACCCCCCCCCAACCAGCTGACATAATTCGAGCTCCACGAGGGCTTTGCTTTGTTCAGTACTGTAACGGCATCACCTGGAAAAGTGCTTGTCACTTAGTAGAGTTCATTACATGAGAATTCCAGAGAGAGAGAGAAAAGAGTATATGGAAAAGAGGAAATAGTGACTAAGAATTTCATAGTATTAAAGAAACAAAGAACTTAGATTTTAAAAGTTCATGGAGTACCAAATGAGACAGATGGGCTCAAAACAAATACTAAGTGGGACACATGGCAGAGAAGTTTCAGAACACCAAACCCCAGAGAAAATTCTGAAAGTTTACGGAAGGAAAAAAGCAGATCTGTAAGAATTACATTGATGTCAGACTTCTCAACAGGAGGAAGCAATGAGGCATGAGAAATAAGGGTTTACAAATAATAAGATTTGTCATTCTCTGGAAAAGAAGTTTTATTTATTTATTTTTTTAATATAATTTATTGTCAGATTGGCTTACCTATAACACCCAGTGCTCATCCCAACAAGTGCCCTCCTCAGTGTCCATCACCCACTTTCCCCTCTCCCCCACCCTCCCATCCACCCTCAGTTTGTTCTCTGTACTTAACAGAGAGGGAGGGAGGCAAACCACTAGAAAAGAAGTTTTAAATAGAGAGAGAAGAATTGTTTATAACAATCAAGAACCAATTCTAGGTGATATTAGTATGACAGAGTGGGGATGATGTTGAGGGGATATGGAGACAAGAAAGAGGTGAGTGAGTGCCAAGGAAAAAGAAATTAATAGTAGAAAGTAAACATGATTCTTAAAAAGTTAGGCAAAACCATTAGAAGAATAAAGACGAAATATATTACTTTCAGTCCAGCAGAAAAAAATCTGATTCAGGCAATGGAAACTAGAAAAGAGAAAATCTATATAATAAGTAAGAGTAACCATAAAATAAGATGGCTGAAATAAGTCATAATATACTAGTAATTAAAATAAATGTAAATGAGCTAAACTCACTGATCAGATTGGATTATAAACAAAACAGGCCTAAGCAATATGATGTCTCCTAAAGACAACATTATTATTATACGTTATACACACTTTCCAGAAAATAGAATTGAAATTAATAAAATGATTTTATGAGGCTAACATATCCTTGATTCCAGAACTGATAAAGGACATCACAAGAAAAGAATATTGTAGACCTGTTTCTTTTAAAATCTTAAGATCTCAGTTAAACTAATCCAAATATGTATTTTTTAAAAAGATAAGAAATTATGATCAAAAAGAGTTTATTCCAGGAAAGCAAGAATTGTTCAACATCAGAAAAACAAAGTCAGTGCAATTTACCATATTAATGGATGAAAGGAAAAGAAAGCACACCAAAGACAAGATAATTGTCTATTGTATTTGATGTATATATATCATATGTATTATATATGTCTTTTAAAGTAATTTTTTAGTTTATTTTTTGCGAGAGAGAGAGCAGGGAAGGGGCAGAGGGAGGGAGAGAGAGAATCCCAAGCAGGCTTCTCACTGTTAGTGCAGAGCCTGATGCGGGGCTCAAGCCCACGAAGTGCAAGATCATGACTCGAGTCAGACGCTTAACCAACTGAGCCACCCAGGCACCTCCTAAAGGGTTTTTGATAAAGCACACACCTATTTATAATTTTTAAAATTTATAATTTTTAAAATTCTTAGAAAATTAAGAATGAATAGACACTCCCTTGATAAAATTTATCTACCCCAAATCTCATACTTAAAGAGAAATGTTAATAGCATTCTTTTTAATCCTAGGAATAAGACAAGGATGTTTGGTATTCAGCATAGCAATTGAGGTGTTGTTAATGTATTAAGAAAAACAGATAATAGAACAATTAGGAAGAGTAAAAATTATCATTATTTATAGATAAAGATGATCAATTATCTAAAAAGTCAGCAGAATCTACAAACATCTGGTACTAATGAGAGAGTTTCGCACATTTACTAGATTCAAGATTAATGTGAGAAGAAAATCACAAACATTTCTGGAAAGACCAACCAGAAAATAGGGTAACATTTGCAATCGAAACAAAGATTTTAATGGAAAAATTCCTGAGATGTTTATAAATAAAATTTTTAAAATAAAATGAAGGGCTTAATACATGAATAAATTAAGCACGAGGCCTATGCCGTCCAGTCCATAGCAACTAGCCCCATGTAACTGCTGAGCACTTGAAATGTAGCTAGTTTGAGTTGAAATGTTGTATAAATGCAAAACACACACTCCATTTCAAAGACTTGGTTAAACAAAATGTACTATTAGTTTCACCTGCATCTTTTAATTTTTTTCAAAAGAAAGTTAATACTAATTTTTTTAAGTTCATTAATTTATTTTGAGAAAGAGAAAGAGAGAGCAGTGAGTGGGGCAGGGGCAGAGAGAGAGGGAGAGAGAGAATCCCAAGCAGGCTCCAGGCTGTGAGCTGTCAGTGCAGAGTCCAACGCAGGGCTTGATCCCACAAATGCGAGATCATGACCTGAGCTGAGATCGGGAGTCAGATGCTTAACTGGCTGAGACACCCAGGCACCCCACTGCTAAAATTTTTAAAATTACATATGCACCTCATGTTATATTTCTGTTAGACAACTGTAGACCATAATTCTGAATGGGATGGCTTCACATTGTAATGATGTAAACTGCCCTTAAGTTAATCTTTATCCAACCCGATTTCAATCACAATTCCAGCAAAGGGTTTTTGTTTTTCTAGATTTTGTTTCTTTGTTTGTTTGTTTTGGTGGTGATGGGGGGGAGGGTACATGGAAAAATGTCAAAGGATATAAGTGAGCAGTTTACAGAAAATGAAATCTGAATAAGGACTTTTTAAAGAGATACTGCACTTCCAACAACGTGGATGGAACTGGAGGGTATTATGCTAAGTGAAAGAGGTCAGTCATAAAAAGACGTATCGTATGTTTTCACTCATATGTGGAACTTAGGAAACTTAGCAGAAGACCATGGGGGAAGGGAAGGGGAAAAAATAGTTTGAAACAGAGGGGGAGGCAAACCATAAGAGACTCTTAAATAACAAACTAAGGGTTAATGGCAGGTGGCGGCAGGGGGTGGGGGGCTGAAATGGTGATGGGCACTGAAGAGGCCACTTGTTGGGATGAGCATTGGGTATTGTGTGTAAGCGATGAACCATGGAATCTACCCCCCAAACCAAGAACACTACTGTATGTTAACTAAGTTGACAATTATATATATATTATATATATATATATATATATATATATATATATATATATATATGTTTGTATATGAGATACTTCACCTCAATAACCATAAGAAATATAATTTAAAAAGCAATACCATTTTATACTCAAATATTGATAATCATTAGAAAGTTGGATAATATCAAGTGCTGGTAAGATGGTGAGGAAACAGGAACCCTCATACCCTATTGGTTGAAGTATAAACTGGTTACAGGTGTTCTTCTGGAAGCCAGCCCAACAGTGCTTCGTGAAACCAAGTGGGTGTGTATCTTGCAAGTCAGCAGTCCCAATCCTGGGTATGCAGGCCCACAGATTGCCTGCAAAGATCCATGAAGGCACACACACATAGATGTCCACCGTCACCTGATTTGTGGTAGCCAGGAGGTGGAGACAACCCACCCAGGCATCCGTCACCAGGCAGGCGGACTAACGGAGACGGGGCAGGTGTGGGCTGTGACACAGTGGTCCTATGTAGAAGGGTTATATGGCATCAGGGGCCCAGCTTCCGAACACAGGACCGGGCCGAAAAGGTTAGGAGTAGGGTACGTTTCTGCCAGTCCCATCAACATAAATTACAATCCCATACGCTCACCACAGCACTGTCTTCTCAAAGGGCACACATCTGTATCAAAGAATGCGTGTTCAGCAAGTCTGAATGCAGTTGTCAGTGGAGAAAGGATGAAAGTGGATGTCTGGAAAGAGGAGTACTAGAAACGAAATGGTGGCCACACGCGAACGATGCCACAGATGATCTTCTCGACGTTCCACCCGAAACTGTGAAAGAAAACAAAATGACAAAAATTTCACCAGAGGTGCAAAAGGATTTGACTGCATCAGGAAAACAGTCTCTGTCCTCTGGGGAAGGCTCCCTGCCCCCCACGTCCCTCCTGAGGACCCCACTTTTCTCAAAGAGGCGTTTTCCTGGGGGCCTCACGGCGTGCCCGGCCTGTGTGAGGCTCCTGTAAGCCTGCGTGGAAGGTGCAGGACAAACTGAAACCCACTCTTTCTCCTGAGGGGGCGGCCCGCTTCCCCGGTCGGGCCGGGAGGCACCTCGGCCTGGCGGGCAGCTTGCGAAACACAGCGGGGTCTCTGTGCGGCCCTGAGGTAACCCGACAGGAGCGAGGCCGCTCCTCCTGGGCCGCAGAGAATGGGCTTCTCTGTGTGCGCTTGTTTGCTTTGGTTTCGAGCTAAAAAAAAAAATGATTTCACACATAATTAGGGCTGTGGCAGTGAGATTGTGTTCGAGGTGCTTTTACTGGAAATCTCAAGAGGAGGGACAAGGGAGGGCTGTGTTCCTCTTCCAGCCGGGGCTTGGAAGGAGGAGGAGGAGCCCAGCAGCTCCGGGGATGAGACAACAGGCAGTGTTCGGGGCAGAGAAGCAGCTTTCACGGAGGCAGGCCCAGCTGTGAGGGGCCGAGGTTGGCCGTGGAGGTGGGCAGTGTGCGCTGTGTGCGTGTGGTGTGCTGGGGATGGGAAGCAGGGTCGAAAAGGAGTGGGGGCTGCTACCCCCACGTAGGGGGTGAAGAAGGAGACAGGGGTGAGAGCTGCAGGCCACAGGAGAGGCGGAGAAAGAGACGTGGCACAGAGAGCCACCGCGGCCTCCCACGTGACTCCGCACAATCCTTGGGCCCGACCCGGAGCTTCCCCTCAGGCGGGCACCCAGTGACCAGGGTCGCGGTCCTGACTCTGGGTACCTCCGGACAGGCCCCTGAACATTTCTGGGCCTCAGATGGCTTCCCCACGAAAAACTAGGGCTGGACCCTCAGCCTTTTGCATAAATGACAGCCCCTGGGGAAAAGAAAACATTTGGGGAACACCCAATACCGTATCCCCCTCTTGGAGATTCACAGTACACATAATACATTAGAGGCTATGAAGAGCCCTGTAGTAAAATGAAACCCTGTTTGGCTTGGAATTTGTGTAACGAAGTACTTTCCAAACATTTAATTACAGGAACCCTCCCCCTCTCCCCGCTCTTTGTATAATAATATCTATTAACATCTTGTGTGTTCTACTGACTGCTGCTGCATGAGAAACCATCCCCAAACTCAGCTGCCTGAAACAACCGTTTTATTACGCCCACAGATCCTGTGGGTCAGAAATGCGAACAGGACACAGCAGGGATGGCTTGTCTCCCTTCCATGCTGTTTGGGGCCTCATCGAAAAAGACTTGAAGGCTAGGGTGACTGTGGCTGGAGGTCGTCTTTGCTCATGTGCCTGGTGGATGATGCTGTCTGCGGTTGGGACCTCAGCCGGGGCTGTGAGCTGGGACACCTGCATGTGGCCTGTCCATGTGCCTAGGGCTTAGCAGCCTCAGCACAGTCTGACTCCTTACGTGGTGGCTCAGGGCTGAGACCCAGGCAGAGGCTGTGTGCCTCTTATGCCTTAGCTTTGAGTGTCAAAGGCACATTAAGAAGGGCTCAGGGATGGGAGGCATTGTGGTAGCCATCTTGGGAAAATTCAGTCTGCCACACTACAGGAAATGGGGGCTAAAACTCCGAAGGCTTCTAAGAAGTGCTTGAGACCTGAAATCCCTCCAGGACTCTGTTCTCTGGGTCCCAAACCTCTGTTCTGTTCCTCACACTCAGGCCCAAACAGACAGTGCCAGGTGCCCCCCTGCTGCCCGTGACCTTGTTCCTTCCCTGCCATGTGGCCCCCACGCGGACCCATAGAGCATCTCAGGCTATAAAGTTGAAGGATGGATGGAGGTGAGCAAGGGGGAGGGGCAGGGGGAGGGGGAGCACCTTCCAGGTGCAGGAATAGCCCCTGGGAAGATGCTGAGATGTCAAGCTGCCGGGCAAACTCCAGGCACTTGGACATAGTCTGTGTGTGGTTGGGGGCGGGGGGGGGGGACGGGGCTACGACGGAGAGATGTGAGATGAAGCGCTTGGAATAAACCACTGAGGTCTTTAAGGCCCCCTTGAAGCTTTTGGATTTTATCCTAAGAGTTACCAGAAGCAGTGTTTCAAAGAGAGATGCGCTTGATGATGACTTTTATTTTGAAAAGAGCCTTCTGGGTGTTGCTGGAGAATGGAGGGCGAGTGTGGACAGCCGGGAGGTTATTTAGGAGTTGACCTAGAGATGGAAAGAAGTGGGTGGCTTGGGCAGATACTTAGGAGGCGGGAACTGGTTTGGGCAACTGCATGGTGCTTTTTCTGTCAGGGGGAATGTGGGAGAGGGACCTGCTTGAGCCACCTCTGGGACATAGTTGTCAAGGAGGTAGTTGGATATGAAGGGCTGAAGCTAAGGGGCTTGGGCTAGATTCATAAACCTGGAGTCAGCACCTTGGACGTGGTGAGCGAAAGTGGTGGGGAGGATGACCTTGCCCAGGGAAGGGCTACAGAGAGGGGAGAAAGGGACCTGGCACTGAGGACGTACCTAGCCATTTGAAAGCATTCCATATTAGCATGGTCTCAGCTTAAGAACCTGGACAAAACCCTGAGGGTCTCCAACTCATCAAAATCTGGATGGAGCCGGCTGTGTCTCTGGTCATTCAGCTGGTGCTCGAGCATGGACCAGTCCCTCTGAGGGCTCCCTGCCCTTCCCCCTTCTATGGAGAGAGAGGATGCGGGGTCAAGTGAGAGCCTCTTGTGACTGAAAGATCACAAGAGATCTGGGCCTCTTTTGCGTTTTTGGAGACTTTTGCTGTATTAAAAATGAATAGATTCTGGGGCGCCTGGGTGGCTCGGTCGGTTACGCGTCCGACTTCGGCTCAGGTCACGATCTCACGGTCCGTGAGTTCGAGCCCCGCGTCAGGCTCTGTGCTGACTGCTAAGAGCCTGGAGCCTGTTTCAGATTCTGTGTCTCCCTCTCTCTCTGCCCCTCCCCTGTTCATGCTCTGTCTCTCTCTGCCTCAAAAATAAATAAACGTTAAAAAAATTAAAAAAAAAATGAATAGATTCTAAAACATGGCTAGAGCAGTTGTGGAAAAATCTAAAAATTTGTTTTATCTGGAAATAATTTCAATCTTACAGACAACACACACAAATAAAACTAGTACAAACATACCTGTAACCCTTTATCCGGATTCAGCTCCTGTTAACACTTTACCCAACTGCTTTATCATTTGCCTCTCTGTCTTCCTCTTTCATCTGTCCGTCCGTCCTTCCGTCCGTTCATCCATCCATCTATGATATATCCATTTATCACCTACCTAATTTCTGAGCCATTTGCAGTTAAGTTATTTATATCATGGCCCTCTGTCCCTGAATATTTCGGTTTGTATTTTCTAAAAATAGAGATATTCTTGTACATAACTGTACTACAGTTATAAGCTTCAGCAAATTTAACATTGATATAGTACTTTTGTAAAATCTACCGTTTGTATTCCAGTTTTCTCAGTTCACCCAGTAATGCCCTTCATAGTGTTCCCACCCCACCCCTCACCCACCATATAGGTTCCAGATTAAGGTCAAGGTTTAAATGCCATGTCTCTTTAGCCTTCTTGAATTTGGAACATTCCCCAGCTTTCTTTGTCTTGCATGGCATTGACATTTTTGAAGGAATACAGCATGCCCTGGCTCCCCCTTCTAATGGAATGTGCCTCATTTTGTGTTTGCCTGATGTTTTCCTGATGATTAGATTGGGGTTTATATTCTTGACTGGAATACTGCATAGGTGATCATGTGTCTTTCTCTGGGTATCATGTCTGGGAGGCACATGGTACCCATCCATTTCTCAACGATGATGCTAATTTTAATCACCCACTCTAGGTGCTATCTGATTTTTTCTTTGCATAATCATTATTTTCTCCCTTGCAACTAATATACAATCTGTGGAAGAACAGTTTAAGACCACGTAAATATCCTGTTCCTCATCTCAATTTCCCCCTAGACTTAGCATCCACTGATGTAGTCTTTACCAGGATGGTTGCAAAGTGATGATTGTCCAAATTCACCAATCCCACCACATTTAATAGTCAACCCTGAAGGGGCGCCTGGTGGCTCAGTCGGTTGAGCATTCGACTTCGGCTCAGGTCATGATCTCATAGTTCATGAGTTTGAGCCCTGCATCCGGCTCTGTGCTGCCAGCTCAGAGCCTGGAGCCTGCTTCGGATTCTGTGTCTCCCTCTCTCTCTCTGCCCCTCCCCGACTTGCACTGTCTCTCTCTCTCTCTCTCTCTCTCTCAAAAATAAATTTAAAAAATTAAAAATAAAAAAATAGTCAACCCTCAAGAGTCCTGTTTCAACCAAGAGTTCTTCCAGTCTTCTGTTTATTTATGTACCTATTTATTATCAGCATGGACTCATGAATTCTTGTCTTTTACACTGGTTTATAATTCATTACTATTTAATTGCCCAGCACTGTACTTAATTACCTTGGTGCTCAAACTGCTATGGATGTCATCAGAGGCTGTCTCTTCAAGCTGCATCCCATGTCCTTATAACATGTGCTCATCACTCTTTGGGCACCTATTTTCTGGCATAACAGGATATTCTGGACTCATCTTGTACCAGCTGGAACCAGCCTTTTCTTGAGGAGCTCTGGTTCCCTTTAGTGGAGGATGATATTAGAGACCAAGATCTGAGCACTAGGTGTGCTCATTGCTGCTGGGCTATCTTTGCTTCTTGGAGTCATGGCATGTTTAAAATATTTTAAGTATTGGCAAAAATGAATGCTTTTACGAAAACACAATATAGTAGAATTGCTCTATTTGCAAGAGGATGATGGGGTTTATAAAGCCCTGTTATTTCATAGTGCTACATGGCTCTGTCCTGGGACATTCGAGTCAAGTGATGGTCGACCTCTTCTATCCGTGCTGCTAGCTGGTGTCTGTGACTGTATGAAGAGTCTCGTTGGGGATAATTGTAAAAGTGTGAGTTTGAAGCACTTACTGGAATTTGAAGTCCAGGTTGAATGACCTTTCTGTGCTGCATCTCTGGGCTCACCCCATTCCAGTCACCTCCCGATCACATTTGCATAGCTCTGGTCACAAAGTACCTCTTAAACTGCCCAGTATTGTTTACCCAAAGAACAAGCTCCTCTGTGTGACCTTGTGGCCCTGGCCTAGAGCTGACCAGTCATGCTGACCTTCCCGCGTTTTGCACCTCAGTTCCCCTGGTCTCCTAACAGTATTTCTTTCTTTGGCTCCTTTGAGTTTCCCCCTTCTCCTGTAAACAGTTGTAAAACATGCTGTCCTTCCTGAGCCCGGTCCAATCAATGCCAGAGAAGAGCTCAGATTGGCTGTGAGGCCAAAAGATGGCCAAAGCCTTGTGTTTTGAGAAAAAAATTCATGTTTAATCTTTTTATGATTATAGCCTATTCAGTTTTGAAGGGGTGACCTCACCCTCTGACCTGCAGCACCCTGGGCCTGTAGGCAGCAAATTTTCTGTAGATTTCTGGGAGAGGGAAGGCCAACACACTGCAGGATGCCCCTTAGGCCTTACCCTGCCAGAAGAGGTCGGATATTGGGTCCGGAGGAATGCGGCCTTGGGGCTTGGGAGGAAGGTGTTTAAATAGCCTGTGACAAGGAACATCTTCAAGTCAATCCTCAAAGACTTTATCGGGTTACAGCCGTGTGAAAGGGCCTGTTCAGGTGTAGTGGGGAAGCAAGAGTGAGTCCAGTTTTGGCCTCAAGGAGTCTACATTTCGTGGGGAAGTGGATTCAGCCAACTGTATTATATAATAGGCTGTGGCTTCTGATTTTAGGAGGGAGAGAATTGCTATGTCAATCCAAAGAAGAGAGAAGTTCTTTCATCTGGAAGGAGGCTTCCTGGATGGGGTGGCTTGCCAGTGGGATCCTGGAGGATGAGGGGAGAGGAGGGAGAATGGAGAGGTGGGCTTGAACGTGAGCCTGGGGAAGCAGGCCCCACGTCCACAGACCTGACTGCCTCCCCAAAGTCTGCCCTGCTGGCTTTAGCTGTGGCTGCGAAAGCTGGTGTTAAACAGGCTATGTGGGACAGATGGGTGTAGGAACCAGAATTCCCTCCATTGTGGGTACGTGCTGGTACTGGAATGGGGCCTGTGCTCTGGGTGTGCCCATTGCCCCACACAGTGACCTTGGGGTGAATTCGAGGCCAAACTCAGGAGCCCCAGGAGAGCAGTGGCCACCAGTAACCTGGGCAGGCAGCAGGAGAGGAGCCAGGGAGGACATTTCTGCACTGAAAACATATCCAGCCAATCCAGAAAAAAGGAATAATTGGTCACTCTGAGGAGAGGAGCTGCTCTAATTTAGAAACAATTTCTTTTTTGTTGTTGTTTGTTTATTTTGAGAGAGCATGAGATAGAGTGTGAGAGGAACAGAGAGAAAGAGACAGAATCCCAAGCAGGCGCCATGCAATCAGTGAGGAGCCCAGTGTGGGGCTCAAATTCATGAATTGTGGGATAATGACCTGAGCCATCAAGATTCGGATGCCTAAGCAAGCGAGCCACCCAGGCTCCCCTAAAAACAACTTCTTGTCTTCAGTCTGGTTTAAGAGCAGGCCTGTCTGGGACCAGATTCTGAGGACATGAGTGTTTCTTCTCAAGCATGCTTCCACCTCAGGGCCTTTGCACTTGCTGGTTCTTCCTCCTGGATCACCGTGTCACTAAATACCTACCTACCTCCCATCTTCATTCACTTCAAGTCCTTGCTCATCTGCGACCTGCTCGGTGAGGCTTCCCTGTGTTAACACCGCAGGCCACTGCCACGCTGGCATTTCTTCTCCTTTCTCCATTTTTTCTCCGTTACACTTACCGACACTCGACATGCCACGTATTTCACTTACTTATTTCAGCTGTCTGTCTCTCCTTTCCTTCTCCCATTGCACACACCAGAATGTAAGCTCCATGCAGACAGGGGTGTCTGTCTGTTTTGTCCACTGCTTTATACGCAGTGCCCATGTCAGTATTTGGCTCATGATAGGCTCTCGGTAAATATCTATTGATAGACGTGGAACCTCTTTGAGCAAAAGAGCCGGCTGGCCTCTCCGAGTGCTGCATTCAGCAGCAGCAGCTAAGTGACAATGTGATCTGGGGAATGTGCCTAGCGGCCTCAGCAAACTTGGCAAAGGGCCTTAGGAGAAAACACAGTAGAAAGTCTCTTTCCTGGTGGTTGATGCCCAGCACTTAGTAAATTTCCATCTTGAACTCATGGCCACTTGTGAGGGCTGTTTGCAAATAGAACTATGTTCTGAGGCTTCCCCCATCCTCCCTAGCTGATTCCGGGCTGGTGGGGCACTGTAGCTGGCCCCGTGCTTCTTGCCACAGCGCATTCCCTCCAGGGGGCTCTGTGACCTGCAGAATGTAAACCTTGCATCCTCAAATTTGGGCAGAGATTATAGACCTAAGCCACAGCTCTACAGTCAATTTGTATCCTAGACTGTCGAGTCCATGCGTGAGATCTAAGTTTCTATGTAGTAATTGACAGTGCTGATAAGAAATGCATCTTAAAAAGTTCATCACCTGTGCTGGCCTTGGTAAAGCAGAGCTTCCTGTGGAACAAATGCAGACTTCGTAAACCATCCTAGTATCCCTCATTACTGTTAAGATCCCATTCTTTTCTTTGCTTGAGATATAATAAAACATCTCAGGAGCGGAGGGCTAAGAAGTAGGCTGAGTGACATAACATGCTTTCAGTGGGGCCCAGTGGGACTCAGGGGCTAGACTGTCAAGACTGTCCAATTATTGTACATTGGCCAGTGTGATAGATTAGATCAGGGGGTTGCAAACTTTTACTGGAAGGGGCCAGACCATAGATATTTTCAGCTTCCCGGGCCCTGGAGTCTGTATTGCACTATTCAACTCTGTGATTTTAGCATGAAAGCAGCTACGGGCAAACAAGCATGACTGTGTTCCAATAAAACTCTATTTACAAAAACAGGTGATAGACTGTGTTTGGCCTACAGTTTATAGTCAGCTGAGCCCTGGATTGGATTACTTTTGGCAATTATTTACTCCTTTCTCCCATCCTCCTGGCTCTTGACTTTGGGCTCAGTCATGTGACTTTCTTTGGCCAACGCACATCAGCATATGTAACACAAGCGGAGACTTGAAGTGTGCTTGTGTGGTTGGGTTTGTCCTCTGAAGCTTTTGTCAGTGCCCCGAGAAGATCATACCCTGGATAACACATCGGCCTAAGGATGATAAGAGAGACATGGAACAGCTCAGCCTAGATCCGCCAACATACAGTTGACACACAAACATGTGAATGAGAATAAATGACTATGGATTTAAGACGCTGAGCTTTAGGGTGGTTTGTTACAGAGCATTATCATGGCAATAGCTGACTGACACAGCAGGGTATCTCGCTGTCATGTCAACACCACTCATCCAAAGTGAATTACCTTCTCTCCCAAATGTGTTCCTCCTCCTCTTTCCCTCTTCCAAACACCCCGTAACACCGACACGGTCCAACCTCCTTATACCTGGTCCCAGCCATGTGGTGAGTCTCCAGGTTCTGTTTATTTTGCCCTTTTCATTTATCTTACAACAGTTCAATACTTTCTGCCCCTCTTGCTACTGCCCTTCATCATCTGTCTTCAGTCTCGCTGCGATACTCTTCTGACAAGTCTTCCTTTCTCTTGTCCCTGGTTTTTCCAGTAGGGCATCCCGTTACCCTTGCCGCCAACTTCCCGAAACAAATGTTGAGTTACATCACTTTCCTCTGCAAAAGCCATGAATGGCTCCCCCGTTGCTTCTGTCCAGGTGTTTAACACCCAGAGTTCAAGAGGAATGAAGAGGTAAGCAAAGATTTCTTTTAGAGAAGCTTCTCCAGCATCCCGGCCTCTCTGCCCAGCCCCCTACGCTATCTTGCCCAGTGATGGGTACTTGGACCACTACCTTCTCCATCCCACACAACAGTTGGGGTGTGTAACTGGGCTCTGCTGCATCACGAGGGATTCGGCTGGCCTCCGTGATGTTCGGGCAGCAGCGCTCAGAGATCCAAGCTCCCCAAGGCCCCCTGCCGAGTCACCCAAAAGCCCAGGTTTGAAGGTACCAGGCATCATGACTTCCTTTTAGACTTTGTGATTTCGTCAGTCAGCCCAGGAGCTCTGTACACGATGGGATGGTGAGATGAGGCAGAAGAGGGGCCTTTCCTCAGCTCTGAGCTAGATGCCCCCCGCCCACCTAACATCTCTACTTAGGTATCTAACTGGCGTCTCAGATATGAACTCCTGATCCTGTCTCACAAATCTGCTCCTCCTAGAATCTTCCCCATCTCTGTGAGTGGCAACCCCAGCCTTCCAGTGCCCACGGCACAAAATCTTGGAGTCCTTCTTGGCCCCTCTTTCTCTCACTTCTATCAGGATATGCTTTTGACTTTGTCTTCAAAATGTATCCAGAATCCAGCCACGTCTCACCACTTTTCCTGTTAGCACTGTGGTCCACACCACTGTCACGGCTCAGGCAGTAGCCTTCTAGCAGGTATGTTTGGTTCTGTTTTGTCCCCCGTTGGTCTCAACACAGAGGCCAGCGTTACAACCCAAGTCACATCATGATGCTTCTCTACTCAGAACCGTTCATCATCTCCCTTCCTTCACGGTCCTCGTCTTCTTTTGCTCACTCCCTTACTCCACTACAGCTGCTCTCCTCCACCTTGTTCCCGGAACATGCCAGGCACACTCCTGCCACAGGGCCTTTATGTGTGTTATTCCTCTGAGCTCTGTCTTCTTTGCTCACTTGCCCAAACACATGCTCTGTCTCCCAGTTGGCATTCGAATGTCACATACTCATGTCATTCTATCAAAAATTCAGGCCCCCTCGGGGCGCCTGGGTGGCCCAGTCAGTTAAGCGTCTGACCCTTGATTTTGGCTCAGGTCATGATCTCACAGTTCATGAGTTCGAGCCCCGTGTTGGGCTCTATGCTGTCAGTTAGGATGCTGTTCCTAACAGAATCTATGCTGTTAGGATTCTCTCTCCCTCTCTCTGCCCCTCCCTTGCTCTCCCACTCTCTCTCCCTCTCTCTCTCTGCCCCTCCCCTGCTGTCCCACTCTCTCTGCCCCTCCCCTGCTGTCCCACTCTCTCTCTCTCTCCCCCTCCCCTGCTCTCCCACTCTCTCTCACTCTGTCTCTCTCTGCCCCCCCCTTCTCTCCCACTCCCTCTCTCTCTCTGCCCCTCCCCTGCTGTCCCACTCTCTCTGCCCCTCCCCTGCTGTCCCACTCTCTCTCTCCCCCTCCCCTGCTCTCCCACTCTCTCTCTCTCCCCCCTCCCCTGCTCTCCCACTCTCTCTCTCTCTCTCTCCCCCTCCCCTGCTCTCCCACTCTCTCTCACTCTGTCTCTCTCTGCCCCCCCTTCTCTCCCACTCCCTCTCTCTCTCTGCCCCTCCCCTGCTGTCCCACTCTCTCTGCCCCTCCCCTGCTGTCCCACTCTCTCTCTCCCCCTCCCCTGCTCTCCCACTCTCTCTCTCTCCCCCCTCCCCTGCTCTCCCACTCTCTCTCTCTCTCTCCCCCTCCCCTGCTCTCCCACTCTCTCTTTCTCAAAAATAAATAAACTTAAAAAAATTCAGTCCCCCTCTATACTGTATTCCCTCTTTCCTTGCTTTATTTCCTGTTCTACATTTATCGCTAACATACTGCACGTTTTCCTTTTTTCTCTTGTCTACTGTCCGTCTCCATTACTAGAACAAAAGCTCTCTGAGTGTCTTCATTCATTCAGGCTGCTGTCATAAACTAACATAAGCTGAGTGGCTTAAACAACAAACTATTATTCCTCCCACTTCTGGAAGCTGGGAAGTCCATGATCAAGGCACTGGCAGATTCTGTCTGGTGACCTGCTTCCTGGGTCATAGACTGCCTCTTCTCACGGTGTCCTTACCTGGTGGAAGGGGTGAAGGAGCTGTCTGGGGTTAAGGGCACTGATCCTGTTCCTGAGGGCTCCACCTTCATGACCCAGTCAGCTCCCAGAAGCCCCAGCTCCTAACACCATCACTTTAGGGGTTAGAATTTCAGCATAGGAATTTGAGGAAGGAGACACAAACATTCAGTCTATAGCACTGAGTATCTTAGTCTGGTTTCCCAGAAGCAGGCTGGGAGGTGAGGATGTGTGTGTAAGTGATTGATTGAGAAAATCCTCCTGAGGAACTGGAAGGAGGTGGGGTGGGGGTGGACAGGAGGGTGTAAGACAGGGAAGGGGAAGAAGTCAGGCAGTGGGACTGCGTGAAGCCCGGTTCCAGCCTCAGCCTGATCCTGAGGGGAGCTCTGGAGCACACATTACATCTCAGAATTTTCCTTCTGTAAGAATCAGTCACTGGCTGCTGGCTGCCCCTTCCCGTGTGTGTGTGTGTGTGTGTGTGTGTGTGTGTGTGTGTGTGTGTGTGTGTTTAGGAGCGGACATCAATTCCCAGGTATTTCCTGCTTCTGGGGAATGGCTCTACAGACCTCTGAAGATCACAGATGTGAATCTTTAAAAGCAAAGCACACAGAAGCTAGGGAGGGGCTCACAGAACGGATAAAGGGACAAGGCATGGAGCGTTTATGGTGTCTGCTATCTGTGATGGGCAAAGAGATATTTTTAATTTTTTTTTTCAACGTTTTTTATTTATTTTTGGGACAGAGAGAGACAGAGCATGAACGGGGGAGGGGCAGAGAGAGAGGGAGACACAGAATCGGAAACAGGCTCCAGGCTCCGAGCCGTCGGCCCAGAGCCCGACGTGGGGCTCGGACTCACGGACCGCGAGATCGTGACCCGGCTGAAGTCGGACGCTTCACCGACTGCGCCACCCAGGCGCCCCCAAAGAGATATTTTTAAAGAGAAGGCAAGGGGCGCCTGGGTGGCTCAGCTGGTTAAGTGTCCGACTTCGTCTCAGGTCATGATCTCGCGGTTCATGGGTTCAAGCCCTGCGTCAGGCTCTGTGCTGACAGCTCAGAGCCTGGAGCCTGTTTCGGATTCTGTGTCTCCCTCTCTCTCTGCCCCTCCCTCACGCACGCTGTCTCTCTCTGTCTCTCTCAAAAATAAACATTTAAAAAATCTTTAAAGAGAGGGCAATTAATGTTGATCGAAATTCTACTTTGTAACTAGAGCTTTACGTACATTGTCTTACTTAACTCTCAGAGAAGAAAAAGAAAAGGCCTGTGAAGTACACATGTGTCCTTATTTCACAGAAGAGAAAACAGAGTCCCAGACAGGAAAATTAGCTTATTCCACTCGGAGAGTATCGGAGCCCATCCTCATTCCAACACAGAGTTCTCTGGCGTAAAATTCCTGTTCTTTCCACTGGAACACCCTCATCCCCAAAGGAAGAAATTAAAAATCTAGTTATAAAGTGGTGAAGGGAGGGGCGCCTGGGCGGCTCAGCTTGTTAACCGTCCGACTCTTGGTTTTAGCTCAGGTCATGATCTGACAGTTCGTGAGTTTGAGCCCCACGTCAGGCTCTGAGCTGTGTCAGCGTGGGGCCTGCTTGAAATTCTCTCTCTCCCTCTTTCTCTGCCCCTGCCCCACTCATGCACGTGCTCGCTCTCAAAATAAATAAATAAACTTAATAAAATAAAATGCAGAACTTGGCTCTGAGAAACTGAGGAAAGAGAGTTGATTTTGTTGATTTTGTTCTCATCTGTGTCCTTAGTGCCTGGGCATAGTTGGGGCTCCATAGACATTTGCTGAGCAAGCGGGCGACCAGGAACTTAGGCACCGGTGACATCCACCTGAGTGTGGTGGGCAGTGCACGGAAAAGGCCGCCTGGGCAGGTGCCCGTATCTTCTGGGCGGTGTGGTGTCTGGGGGGAGGGCTCAGTGGGGGATGGGCTCTGAGGGCAGGAGCCTCAGCATGGAGCAGGTGGGCGCCTCAGCAGGTGCATAGAACTCAGTGCTGGGAGGGCTACAGGAGGCCCTGCCCAGAGATCTGAGTGGCCAGTGCATCAGAAAGGCCTGGTGGTGGCAAATAGCAAGGCTCGCATAAGGCGCTGGACGCCCAGCCCTTGGAGCTCTCGGAAGGACATCCCATAGGTCCCGGCCTGGGGAAGCCAGTGATCATCAGGGCAGCCCCTAGATCAAGGTGCCAAGTCAGAGCAGGATCAACAACCTGTTTCACTGGACTGGGGGTTTCCATACCCAAAAAGTGTGTACAGCCTCTTTTTTTAAAATGTTTTTTTGTTTTACTTGGGGCGGGGGGGGGGGGGGACGGGCAGCGAGCGATTCAGAGACACAGAATCCAAAGCAGGCTCCAGGCTCTGTCAGCACAGAGCCTGATGCAGGGCTCGAACCCACGAGCCATGAGATCATGACCTGAGCCAAAGTCGGACATCGGACGCTCAACCGACTGAGCCACCCAGGTGCCCCTAGAGCCTATTAACTAACTCCCATGGGCGTGGACAGGAGTCCGCACTGGGCTGGGACTGCAGATGAGGGCAGGTGGGCTTAAGTGTGAGGGTGGCTGCCGAACCCCCAGTTCTGCACCGAGCTTCCCTCTTTAGACCTATCCCTGCCCCTCTGCATCTGCCCTCTGTCTGCTCTTGTCCAGAGCTGGCAGCCGCCTTCCTGTGCCCACGACGCCTGCCTGGCCGGTGCTCTCCCCAAAGCACCCTGCAGTCCTGGCCTCTCTTCCACGCTGGGCTGCTCTCGGGCCGGTCCAGCTGACGTTCCCACGTGCACCATCATGCACCTCTGCCCCTTCTCTTGGAGGTTCCGCTGGCCTGCCCCTCCGTATGCTCTGTCTCCCTGTGATAGCCCTGAGCCGTCTCCCTCCCCGACACCACACACCCATTCAGGACATTCTGTTCTTTCACAGTGTTGCCTTCATGGCGGCACGGCCATCTTCTGCGCTTCAAAAACTTCCAGGAAAGTTGAGAACTGAGAATTCACGAAGCCCATACCCGTGTCTCTCCTGGGAACCTCCTTTAGGGCCACACTTTTGAGAAAGGATGGGTTTGGCCGCCCCTTCCTTGTGTAAACAGATTTCTCTTGGAGAACATTCTCTGCTTTGGGGACTTTCCTGGCTTCAGGCCCAGGTCGCTTGAGAAAGTTCTAGGCTCTGCCAGTGCCTGTGCAATCTCGTCCTGACTCCCAGAGCATTTTTCCCAGGCCCTCACCTAAGCATCCATTCAGCCCCCTTTCTCCGTCCTCCGTGGTAATTTGTCATTATGTGTCTTCATTCACTGGGTACAGGGGCTACACAAAAACACGACCACAGGGTTATTTCTAGAAAGATACACAAGAAAATGACAACAGTGGCTGCCTTTGGGCCTGGGAGAAAAGAGTCAGGGAAGCTCTGTTTTCTACATTTATCTCCTTTGTCATTGGAATATTTACCACAAACACATCCTTAACCTTTTGGTTTAATGACACAAGTGTGTTTTTATATCTTCTTCCCTCCATTGTCTCTTTCTCAACAGCCTTCTAAGTGGGAGGGTCTGTGTCGTGCCTTGTAAGGATGGGGTGGATGCAGACCCCTGGCCCCCCCTGCAAGGATGCTGCCTCGTAAGAGAGGTAGACTGTGACAGAGGCTCCGGTGACGAGAGTCTGGATAGAGTCACAAACGAGGCAACAGTCACTCCCGGGGGGAAGCAGTAAAAGAGCAGAAAGGAGGGGTCTCACAAAGGAAATGGCGTTGAGAGTGGGTTTGGAAGCAGAGGCCGCACATCGCTCAAGAAAAGGTTGAGCTTATGTTCTCACCATGCCTGGCACCGGGCATGGCCCTGGGGGTCTGGACAACTGGAGCTGGATGAGTGGGGCACCACGCGCCTGGCTGAGGGGACGCACTAGGTCAGGCCCACGGGCAGTCAGGAGCCGGTTTGTGAAGAAGACGCACAGGCCGGGCTGGGGCCGGGCTGCCAAGGGCACAGAGGCCGGGCTAAGTGCCTGGGAAGTACATGTGTTGTTGTGACCTTTCCTTTGCAGAGGAACAGTGTAGTGACATCCCAATAATTTGGAAGCAGGGTGAAGAGGGCATTTTGCTTTCCCACTTCATACGTGGTGGCTTATCTAGTCCTTCTTGACCTCCTCTGCACCCACCATGCACCGCCTGTCTCGAGCATGAGCTCCCAGAGCTCCCAGGGCATTTCTGGGATGATGGCCTGTCTTGAGTTCTCGAATTCTTTTATGGTTCTGGGCGATGATAATAATTATAAGGATAATTTCTTTCATTCGTAGGGCACCCCAAGGTTTTATAAAATTCCTCCACCTGCCTTTCGTTGAATATACCCAATACTTAGCCAGTTAGCGCCCATGCGTGAGTTTTCCAGGCGAAGGGCCCTGAGGCTCAGGCTGGTGTGGGAAGTGAGAGCCACACTTGAGAGCAGGCCCTCAGACCTCACCTCCTGCCGAGGCACAGTCGCTTCCTGCCCGGGTTGGGAGTAACTCGAAAAGAGGATCCGTATTTCATGCTTGCAGAGTCCTGTTGTTTAAAAGAATGGGTACAGATTTCAGCCCACACAATCCAATGTGCTCGACAAAGAGAACTTCTCGTGACTTATCCCTGCTTCTGCTGGGCGGTGGGAATGGTCTCAGCCGGCCTGTGCTTCCTCTCCCTTCCCTGCCAGAGTCCTGGTGCTGAGGGATGGGGCTGGCACTGTGGGCCCTTCCTGTGTCATTCTCGCCCCTGTATAAGAGGCCCTTCAGGCTGGATGACTGTCCTTGTCCTTTAGAGTCCCCGTCGCACACACAGGTGTCTGGCTGCCCTCGTGAGTCTCGGCAGCTGGGCAGTCTCACCGCATCCCGGCTGCCTAGGCGTCCCGATCGCACATTTCTGCCTGAGGTTGTTACTATCTCTCCACTGCCCTCAGATTTCCTGAACCTGTCTGGGTTCTGTTACCCCCACCCGGTCAGGGGTGGGACAGAAACGGTTTCACTGCCTGTGGACACACCTGTGTCTCCGTGCTTTTTGCCTCCCGTCTGGGTCCCCTGCCTGTAGTCAAGGCTCCAAGCCTTGCCCTGACATCAGACATCCTCCCAGACCGAATGCCTTTGCCAAACCCTTCTCGTTATCTCCTGGGCCTCAACTTTGAGGCCAGGAAAAGACTCATTCTCTCATTTTTCTCTGTCATTCTGCTTCATTATCTCTTCTCTGAGGCACAGGATGCTATACGGTAAGTCTGCTGGAATAGGGAAAGGGCTTGGGAATAGAAGATTCAAAGGGGGAAAAAAACACCACAATTAACACTTCAGAATATTATCTAAGCACGGTGGCAATATGCTTATCCCAGAGTAAAATTTCTTGATCTTACTGATTATAATCGTGTTAACGTGTTGTGATAAACCAGTCTAGAGGCGGAATGCTTGGGTTTGAATCCTGATGATTCTGCCACTTACTTGCTGTGTGACCTGGTACAAGGTTACCTACCCTTTCTGGGCCTCCTTTTTCTCATGTGTGCATTGGGAATAAAAACAACTTTATAGAAGTGTTGTGAGGAGTAAATAAACAAATGTATAGAAAGCCCAGAGAACAGTGCTTAGCACATAATAAGTGCTCAGTAAATAGTAACTGTTACTATGGAGTGTCAGGTCTTTGGGCTCAGCTGCAGCCTCGGAAGGCTGCTCAGGAGGATGATTCAAAGATGGTTGAGGTTTGGGATGATGTCCTGATACTGCTGGCCTAGTGCCTCCCTGCCCTCTGCATTTATCTCTCAGAGCTGTCATCAGGAGATTAAAGCTGTAGCTTTTTTTTTGGTCATGTAACAGGCTTTGTGGTTTGGCATGGAAAATAAAGTCCCTCTGGGGACGTATAACTTCATATTCACTAACGTTTATATGAAGGAAGGTGAAATATTTATAATAAGAAATCAAATGGATTTGCTTTCCAAAAGCATTAACTATAGAATAGCAAACAGAGTGAAGATGAACAGAAAGAATCCACACCCTCGAGCCAGCCTTTACCTTAGAGACCTCCTGTTCAGTTCTTCCCGGATTAAAAGATGGGAGACCTGGGGTGGGAGAAGGGGAGGGATTTGCCAGGATCACGCTGGCCAGTAGCCAGATCTACAACCAGGCGATCTGCTTCCCGTGTCCGGCTCCAAATTCATCCAGCCACCTTGGTTCTCCGGATGCTCCAGCAAAGGACAGCCATTCTTGGGCAGGCCACGTCCTCGGAATCCGTTGGTACTTCCCTCTCCCGACAAACCGAGTGCGAAGAAACTCTGAGGTCCACCCGCGGCCAGTCTTAGCATATCAGAGACTGTGAGCCTCGGGCAACTCATTTTATTTCTCTAAGCATTAGATGATTTCCCTTTGGAAATGCATAATGCAGCCTGGCCTGTTGGCTGCAAGGTATAGTGAGGATCAGGATGTGATAACATGTGCCACAGTGCTCAGAGTGTAAATGAACATATATAAGCAGCAGCCTGTAGGTATTTACCCAAAGAAAATAAAGACACTAACTCAAAAAGATACATGGACCCCTGTGTTCATTGCAGCATTATTTACAGTAGCCAAGATATGGAAGCAGCTCAAGTGTCCACCGATAGACAAATGAATAAGGAATGTGGTGTATACACACACACACACACACACACACACACACACACACACGAATATTATGCAGGCCTAAAGAAGGATAAGATCATGCCATTCATGACAACATGGATGGACCTAGACAAAGTGAAATAGGTCAGACAAGAACAAATAACATATGATTTCACTTGTACATGGAATCTATGAAGACAAATGAAGAAACAAACAAACGAACAGCAGAATCAGACCCATAAATACAGAAAACAATTGATAGTGGCCAGAGGGGAGAGGGGGATGGGCAAAATGGGTGAAGGAGAGTGGGAGTAACCAAAGACTGAGCCTTGGGGGCCTCTGCCAACAGCCTCTCCTTCAGGCGTGTTCCTGTCCCACCTTGCATACCTTGATGTTAGTGTCTCCTGACTAGACATCACTAGATGAAGCTGGATCCCATCCAGAAGGTTCTGATTTAGCCTTTTAGGAAGTGGGCCCGTGGCTCTTTGTTTATAGAGTCAGCCTACATCTATCTTGGAAGTACTTTTACTGTGGCTGATTTCAAGCCACCAGTAATTGAACAGCTGACTTTAGAAATTCCTAAAGATCTTAACATTTGGCTTTTGTCGGCCTGTAAGAATCAGCTGTGGCATGCCACTGGCTGAGATCGAATGCGGTGTAGCCGTGTGCCCTGATGTTGGTTTTTTTTTCCATGTAATATTATGTTGGGAACCATTATGCATCCATCATTGTAATAATTGATTCAGACAAGGTTATCGGTGGGTGCCTCGGATGAAAGATTTTTGGGGAAAGGATATTCACGCCGTGCCAAGGTATCACCCTAACACATAGTTACTACTTGCAAAAAAGGATAAAAGCACGTTTACACTGGACAGGTCTGGCAGCAATCACTTTAGGGAAGGGATCAAAGTAGTGAACAAGCTGACGGGCCTTTGGTGTGATAGGAGGGGAAGAACACAACCTTGCCCGGGTGGTATTTTTGTTGAAAGGATCTAATCTAAACACAATCATGAGGAAACCTTTAGATATTCAGATTGTGGCAGTTTGGGCAAAACAGGCCTGAACTCTTAAAAAAAAAAAAAAAAAAAAGGGCGCCTGTGTGGCTCAGACGGTTAAGCATCTGACTCTTGATTTCAGCTCAGGTCATGATCTCACAGTTGGTGGGATTGAGCCCCGCATCTGGCTCTGTGCTGACAGCACGGAGCCTGCTTGGGATTCTCAATCTCTCTCTCTCTCTCTCTCTCTCTCTCTCTCTCTCTCTCTCTCTCTCTGCCCCAGCCCTGAACACACACTCACTCTCTCTCTCTCTCTCTCTCTCTCTCTCTCTCTCTCTCAAATAATAAATGAATAAACTTAAAAAGAAGTCAGCTTCATGAAAGAAGAAACGAACAGGGTTTGTGACTGCTGTAGATTAAAAGGAGACTAAGGAGCCGTCACAACCAGATGGGACACATGATCCTTGATGGGAGCCGGATTTAAGAAAATAGCTGTGAAGGACATTTTGGGGACAAGTAGAGAAAGTCGAATATGGACGCTGTGTGAGATCATATAATTCTATTAGTACTGCCATGTTGGGTGTGATGATGGGACTGGGCTTACAAAGGACACGGTGCTAGTTCTTGGAGATGAGACCCATGCTGCGGGGCTTAGGGCTAGAGGGAGAATGTCTGCAGTTGACTTTCAAAGGATTCTGAGAAAAAAAAAAAAAGCATGCACCCAAATAAGAATACAGTAGGAGAAGAAGAGAATGTGGTGAATGTTAGCAATAGATGGATGTAGATGAAAGATATATTGGTAGGCATCGTACAATTTAAATTTCTGCCGGTTTGGTGTTTTTCAAATGCAAAGAGGAAGTTATTACATTATGATAGGTTCCTTCACAAAATACTGTAATTTTGATCTGCATACTGTTTCACTGTAGAAATATACTGCCATTCACTTAACCAGATCTCCTGCTGGATCATCTATTTTTACTGTTATAAACTGTGAGCGTCCTTGGAATGGAATCATAGCACACATTTATGATTATGTCCCACGGTGGTCTTCTGATTATCATGCCAAAGGGAAAGAATTTCCAAACAAGTTTTTAGGCTCTGACGGGATGAATTCTCATGCTTTAAGCTTACAAGAGACGAGCTTGTTGACTCTTAATATGACAACAGAAAACCTCCCCATGGCCTTCCTCAGAGGGTTGTGTGAGGGGTAAGGACCTCTATCTGAGAAAGTCAGATGCCCCATGTGAGCAAATCTGAAGGGCAGAGGCCCTGGGAGCATAGCAGAGACACCTGAGTAGCATTCAGACGATAGTAGGTTCAGCTCCTACCACAGGATGGGTTGGATAGTGTCTCTGGGAGTGGGGCTCTGGCACTGGTTTGCTTTATAAGCTCCCCCAGGGGCTCCTGAGGCGAACCAGTGTGGAGAAGGGCCGGTGTAGCAGGATCCAGAAAGAATAGTCCAGGCGGTGGGAGGAAGCCAGAGTAGGGGGAGGTGGGGGGGGAAACAGGTACAAGGTGGTCCTGAAAAGGGACTAGAGAGAGAAAACGGACATGACTAAGAGAGACTTGATAAAGTTCTGTTGGGTGGGATATAATATGGTGTGAGTCCCTTCTCTGTCTCCCCAGGGACCCCCAGTAAACCTATAATTACTTTCAAACCCTTTTGTACTTGGGCTTTGGGGGAGGGGAATGATATTAGACTTGTCTCAAGGTGGGGACTAGGTAAGAGCAGAGGTGGTCAGAGACGGTTCAGCTCACACTGATTCTCAGAGGGAGGGAGAGTTGACAGGGCTGCAAAGGACACTGTCATGTTCTGTCTTGCTGCCTCTCCCTCTGGGGCACAGGTCCATGAGTTGGCTCTGCCGGGTCACTGGTCTCCCTTCCTGGCCAATGCATTCTAGAGGTCATAGACTTACAATCATTCTATTATTTTATTATTGGATTTAAGAGACACTCCGAGTCTCTTGATCTGATCAGAACACAGCATAGTTTCCAAGGTTGTATTGATTCAAAGCCAATCAAGAGCATTCGAACCACAGTTCAGAAATCTCTCTTGAGAAGGCTTGTTCTAATCTTAATCTTTTGTCCTTGGGATACTCGCTCTTTGTTACATCTTCTCTATCATGTAAGAGATAGATAGGCTTCCTATTCTGAAGATGGACCTGGGAATTTTAAGCAGTGATTTATTTTGATGCTTCGTTTTGCATCTGCAACAGAAAATTGAGGGGGCCTGGCTGGTTTAGTCAGTTAAGCGTCCGACTCTTGATGTTGGCTCAGGTTGTGATCTCGTAGTTTGTGGGATAGAGCCCCACGTATGGCTCTGTGCTGAGGGCACAGAGGCTGCTTGGGATTCTCTCTCTCCCTCTCTCTCTGCCCCTCCCAAGCTCATGTGTGCACCCTAGAAAGAGAGAGAGAGAGAGAGAGAGGAAGGAAGGAAGAAGGAAGGAGGGAAGGAAGGAAGGAAGGAAGGAAGGAAGGAAGGAAGGAAGGAAGGAAGGAAGGAAGGAAGAAAGAAAGGGAAGGAAAGAAAGGAAGAAAAAGAAAATTGAATAATATCTTCTTTCTCCACAAATGCTGCTGAGGCAGTTGCTAAGAAGTGAGAAATAGTAGTTTGTAAGGAAAGCAATAAGTGTATTTTGTTTATTTTCTTTCATGAAAGACACAATTCTTTTTATTTATTTATTTTTTTATTTAAAAAGGTTTTTTAATGTTTACTTGTTTTTGAGAGAGAGAGAGAGAGAGAGAGAGAGAGAGAGAGCAAGTGGGGAAGGGGCAGAGAGAGAGGGAGACAGACACAGAATCCGAAGCAGGCTCCAGGCTCTGAGCTGGCAGCACAGAGCCTGACACGGGGCTCGAACCCACAAACCGCAAGATCATGACCTGAGCCAAAGTCAGACGTTTAACTGACTGAGCCACCCAGCACCCGAGACCCAATTCTTTTTAAATAACAACGTATAGAGGAAAGCTGAAATGTATGGTTTTTAAAGAAAAGTTAGGTTTCTTCAGCCAGGACTGCAAATGTTGCATTATGTGGTCAACTCAGGCTTCCTCTTCCTGTTTGCTCCGAGAAGAAAAGAGAAAAGGTAGTATGCATTTCTCTACCTTACTAATTTGTAGGCAGTCTTTCGCTTTGGGATTCATTAGAGCAAGAGGGAAACACTATTTTTTAAATTTTTTTTTTTCAACGTTTTTTATTTATTTTTGGGACAGAGAGAGACAGAGCATGAACGGGGGAGGGGCAGAGAGAGAGGGAGACACAGAATCGGAAACAGGCTCCAGGCTCCGAGCCATCAGCCCAGAGCCTGACGCGGGGCTCGAACTCACGGACCGTGAGATCGTGACCTGGCTGAAGTCGGACGCTTAACCGACTGCGCCACCCAGGCGCCCCGGGAAACACTATTTTTAAAATATATAGAAGATGCTCCTTCTCTAAAAGGATTTTGAAGACTGCTTATAATTACATTTCCACGAATCTAGGCTGGAGTCACAGAATCAAATGGTCATAGGGACTGTGCCAGAGAAACAACTCAGTAATCTTGACATTAAATGACCCCTGGAACTCTCAGTGTTAGAGGTACAGTGGGGAGTTCTGGATGGAGCCTGGACAACTGGAAAGAACCATCTGTGTCTAAAGGGGAAGTCAGTGAGCATCAGTGTCACTCCGTGTGTGTGTGAGAAGCAAGAAATCTATATTTTTGTGTGAAGTTTCTCAGTTATTCACTGTGGGTCTCTAATTCAGTAGGTCGTGGGCCAGGCAAAACTGATTTGTGACCAAGGTTTGGTTTTCAGGCCGACAGTTTGAGATATCTTATCAGATTGGAAAACCTGAAGTGTTGGCAGAAGGGGGCAAATGCGCAGGGTGTTCTGGAGGAAAATCTGGAGGTCTGGGTGTGAGGGGAGGAGGAGTCGGAAGGTCTGGTGCAGGGTGTGTGTGTGTGTGTGTGTGTTTGCAGGTGGGGGGAGGGTGTACAGATCTGGTGCAGGGTGTGTGTGTGTGTGTGTGTGTGTGTGTGTGTGTGTGTGTTTGCAGGTGGGGGGAGGGTGTACAGATGGGGAGCCAGAGGAAAATGAGTCCTGTTTTAACAAGTTACACTTGAGGTCATGACTGCGCATATCCAAGAGGAAAGGACAAAGAGGATGTAATTAACCTTGAACTCAATATGTGCCTACAGCATTGGAGCTGCAGTGTTAATATGATCAGAGTTAGTGTCTGGGATCATCAAGGAGGCATTTGTACTTTGTCCTGCTCTCTACGCTTATCATAGAATATTGTACTCTGTTCTGGGTATCACTTACAAAACAAACACTCTTTTTCTCTTAAATTATAAAAGTCATATGGGGTGCCTGGGTGGCTCAATCAGTTAAGCGTCTGACTTCAGCTCAGGTCGTGATCTCACGGCTGGTGGTTTTGAGCCCCGTGTCGGGCTCTGTGCTGACAGCTTGGAGCCTGGAGCCTGCTTCAGATTCTGTGTCTCCCTCCCTCTCTGCCCCTCCCCTGCTCACGCTGTGTCTCTCTCTCTTTCAAAAATAAAGACTAAAAAAATTAAAAATAAATAAAAATAAAAGTACTATGTTTTTATTGCAGAAAAATAGGAAAATATTGAAATTGAGAAAAGGGAAACTGCCTGTATGTAATCCTGCCCCCTATAATAACAATTAATGGCTTCATATATATCCTTCTAGCTTTTGTTTTAAGTTTATTTATTTATTTTGAGAGAGAGAGCATGGGAGTGGGGAGGGGCAGAGAGAGAAGGAGGGAAGAGAGAAACCCAAGAAGGCTCTGCCCTGTCAGTGTGGAGCCCAACGCAGGGCTCAAACCCATGAACCGTGAGATCATGACCAAGAGCTGACCGCTTAATGGAGTGAGCCACCCAGGTGCCCCTAGCCATTTTTTTCTATATATACTGAAATATTTTATAGCATTGGAATCATAGTATAAACACTACATTGTAATAGGTTTTTTCCCATAACATATCTTGAACATTTAATCATATCAATAAAATGTTCTGCTATAGCATGATTTTTTTTACAGCATGATTTTTAATGGCTACTTAGCATTTATTCCATTTGATGGAGGTATCAAAATTTATTTATTTATTTATTTATTTATTTATTTAAAATTTAGAGCTAATAGTCTATTGCTGGACACATGCTGTTTCTCCTTTATAAACACCGTCATCTTTTTTTTTTTCCAATTTTTTCTGTGTTTAAATTTTATTTAAATCCAAGCTACTTAACATATAGTGTAGTAATGGTTTCAGGAGTAGAATTTGGTGATTCATCACTTTCATATAACACCCAGTGCTCATCCCAGCAAGCACCCTCCTTAATGCCCTTCGCCCATTTAGCCCATCCCCCCACCCACCTCCTTTCCAGCAGCCCTCAGTTCTACGTATTTTAGAGTCTTTTATGGTTTGCCTCCCTTTCTGTTTTTATCTTATTTTCCCTTTCCTTCCCCTGTGCTCGTCTGCTTTGTTTCTTAAGTTCCACATAGGAATGAAATCATATGATCTGTCTTTCTCTGACTAATTTCGCTTAGTATAACACATTCTAGCTCCATCCACATTGTTGCAAATGGCAAGCTTTCATTCTTTTTTTTTTTAATGTTTATTTGTTTTTGAGAGAGCGCCAGCCAGGGAGGGGCAGAGAGAGGGGGGAAGAGGATTCAAAGTGGGCTCGGCATTGACAGGCCGACAGCAGCGAGCCCAAGGTGGGGCTCAAACTCACAAACTGCCAGATCATGACCTGGGCTGAGGTCGGACGTTCAACCGACAGTCACCCAGGTGCCCCAAGATTTCATTCTTCTTGATCGCTGAGTAATATTTCAAACAATGTCATCCTCAATGCTAAATCTTTCCACATATTCCTGCTTATTTTCCTAGGATACACTCCCAGAAAATGGAATTGTTAGGTGTGGCAAAAGACGAGGGCACTGCTGAAAACCTGAAATAATATGTTTTGAAATCAGGAAGGGTGAGGCCTTCAGCTTTGTTCTCCTTTCTTGAGGTGGTTTTGGCTGTTTGGGTTCCTTTGTGGTTCCATATGAATTTCAGGATTACTTTTGTTCTATTTCTGTTTTTAAAAATGCCATTGGGATTTTGACAGGGATTGCGTTGGATCTGTAAGATCACTTTGGGTAGTGTGGACGTGTTAACAATATTAAACTTTCCAACCCATGAACACAGGTGTTTTCCCATTTATTTGTGTCTTCTTTCATTTCTTTCAGCGCTGTGTTGTGATTTTCAGTGTGTAAGTCCTTGGCCTCCCCGGTTAACTTAACTCCTCAGTATCATTCTTTTGGATGCTACTGTAAGTAGGATCATTTTCTCAATTACTTTGTGGATTGTTTGCTGTTTCTGACACCATATTTGAAGTAATATATGCAGAAACTCGAACACTTCCAGAAAAGGCTGATAATGATAGGAAGACAAGAAACCTTCTCAATGAAGGAAAGTTTAAGAAACATGGTGATGGGAATGCAGGCTGGTGCAGCCACTGTGGAAAACAGTACGGAGGTTCCTCAAAAAACTAAAAATAGAACTACCCTATGACCCAGCAATAGCACTGCTAGGCATTTATCCACGGGATACGGGTGTGCTGTTTCTAAGGGACACATGCCCCCTCATGTTTATAGCAGCACTATCAACAATGGCCAAAGTATGGAAAGAGCCCAAATGTCCATCAATGGATGAATGGATAAAGAAGATGTGGTATGTATGTGTGTGTGTGTGTATATATATATATACACACACATATATATATAAACAATGGAGTATTACTCGGCAATCAAAAAGAATGAAATCTTGCCATTTGCAACTATGTGGATGGAACTGGAGGGTATTATGCTAAGCGAAATTAGTCAGAGAAAGACAAGTGTCATATGACTTCACTCATATGAGGACTTTAAGAGACAAAACAGATGAACATAAGGGAAGGGAAACAAAAATAATACAAAAACAGGGAGGGGGACAAAACAGAAGAGACTTATAAATATGGAGAACAAACTGAGGGTTATGGGAGGGGTTGTGGGAGGGGGGATAGGCTAAATGGGTAAGGGGCACTGAGGAATCTACTCCTGATATCATTGTCGCACTACACGCTAACTAATCTGGATGTAAATTTAAAAAAATAAGAAATAAAATTAAAAAAAAGAAATATTAAAAAGAAAAAGAAACATGGTGATAAGCGGCCTGGAGTAGAGAAGACCAGGGTTGGATGTGAACACTAACAGCAAAGCCAGCCGTAATCAAAAGGTACACTTGGCTTTTCTCCAATGGTAGAGGCTCTCCAGCTTTGGAATAGAGCCATCATTAACGTGAGAGACTTCTGCATTTGGTTGACGGTCATCATGTAAGCTGGGTAGGAGTCTGGAGTTGGGATTTATTAGGCCCGTGAGTGAATCTTAGCCGGGCCGCTTGTCAGCTGTGTGGACTGGGACAGGTTATTTGAACTCTCTGAATCTGAACCTTCTCATATATCAACTGTGGAATTCAGCAGTATCTTCCTTGTAATAATGCCGTGACATTGATGCATGATGCACCGTAATTCTGAAGATTTAGAGTGTTCTTTGCTCTTCGGTGATTTCAGTGAATATTACTGAGAATTTTCGTGAACATTATTTAGAGCACACAGCCATGGGCCTTGTGCTGTGCCCTCCAGAGGATCACCGAGAGGCAAAGACATGACCTGTGCCCTAGAGGGGATTACAGAGAGACAAGAGGGAAGGAACTAGTGACACTGAGGGGATGGGGCAGGGGGCATTTTCAGGAAAGTAAAGAATGGGGCACAAAAATTATGTCAGCGAACAAACCATGTGATATATTTGTGGGTGAACAGCAACAACAACAACAAAAAGAAAAAAAAAGGAAGAAAGAAAGTCACAAAAATTCTTTCATTAGTTTGCTAATGTTTTCCTTTTATTCTCTGAATTTTATGCAATATTAATATAACCATGTGAAGACATTTTATTTCCAGCCACTGCTGAAGTGGACATAGGAGAGGAAAGAATGAGGAGGAATGAGGGGACCGTTGACATTTGGGTTATATTACATTTAAAAATAACTTTATTTTTCAGTAGTATAGAGAAACCCATATTTGGTGACATGAGTAGATTTTCGGGACAAATTTAGCATGCTACGTCTGCAAATAACTTTTAATCCGTTAGTCGCATCCATATTTTTGTAGCCAGTAAAAGTGGTGCTGATTTATGTCTGCTTTTAAAGAAACCATTTACAGAAATGTTGTTTCCACTCATCGAAACAGCAAGCTTGAGAAGTTTCAGTCTCACAAAAAGCTATTTTCTGAGGGCGGTTAGATTCTAAATGTAACTCTCGTGTAAAAATACAGAAATGTCATCCCAAGGCACAAAATACAGCTAATAGGTCAAAGACCACATTCGAATGAAGCTTTCAATAGATACTTCAGTGAGTGACAAACTCACTTATTTGCTTGGCATATATTGAGTGCCGCAGGGCTGTTGTCCCTGTCTGGAGACGCCCCCTCTGGTATTGTGACTTCGCCTCTCTGTCCTCTGGAGAGACAGGCAGAGTTCATTGTCATCAGCTCAGGAAAGTCGCAGAGGGCATTCTGGCCATGGGTGAGAGCCTGAACTGGGTGACCACTACCGGCTTCCTGTGACATGGCAGGTGACTCTTACCAATTCTCCAGTATGACTTCATTTACAGCCAGTTGAGGAAGAAGCATGTATTTCCTCGACCGGTTTTCTTCTTCTTCTTTTTTTTTTAATTAAAAAAGCTTTTAAGTTATTTATTTTTGAGAGCGAGACAGAGTGAGTGGGGAGGGGCAGAGAGAGAGTGAGAGAGGATTCCAAGCAGGCTCTGCACCGTCCGCACAGATTTCGATGCGGGGCTCGAACTCACACACCATGAGATCATGACCTGAACCGAGATCAACTGGTTTTACTCTTCTCCCAGGCACAACGGAGGAGTGTCAAGCGTGTTGCAGGTGGTACCTTGGCCAAAGTAGAACAATTCAGGAGTGAAAGCCTGTGATAACGCCTGGTTATTCCAGACTTCCTTGTTTTTACCTTCTGCCTTGATGAAAACAATAGCAATTTGTACCTGTCTCAGAAAAAGAGAAACGAAGAAAACCATGAATTACGTTTGGCATCCGTTGATATTGATGGGGACTGGTAGCCTTCTGGGAATGATTCCAAACCACATCCACACTTGGGGGTTCAAACACACAGGAATGGGGTGGGGAAGCCAACAGACAATTAATGGCGAGGGAGATGAATGTTTGAGAACCTGGAAGAAAATCTGTGACGGAGAAAAGAGGACCAGCCATGGTGAGTCGGACTCGGCAACGGGCTGGAGTTTTGAAGGGGACCGGCATTTCGTCAGTCACACTGTGTGGCTGTGAGGTGAACCTGCCAGAGCCCAGCCCCGCTGAAGTGTACAAGCGGCTTGAGGAAGAAGGGGCTGTGCGCGTCTCACTCCCGGGGACCCAGACAGTTGGAACAGAGCATACCCCTGGGCGGGAGACAGGAGAGCTGTGGCACCTTGGAGGGGCAGTAGAGAGCACTGGGCTGTGGTCAGCAGCCCTTGGGACTGAAGATGAGTGGTGGAGAGTGGGGTATGACAGCACAGGATGGTAGGCATTGTGTTGAGCTCCCGGGGCAGGGAGCTAAGCTGTAAGCACTGACTTTTAATTTGCATCCCCCTAGCCCCAGAGCGGTAGAGCATCTTCTCAACCTTGGTAGTCGTTCCACCTTCCTTTTCTAAATTTTTTTTTTCAACGTTTTTTATTTATTTTTGGGACAGAGAGAGACAGACAGAGCATGAACGGGGGAGGGGCAGAGAGAGAGGGAGACACAGAATCGGAAACAGGCTCCAGGCTCTGAG